>NC_142406.1:6253129-6941879 GCF_059441095.1 Idiotropiscis lumnitzeri
CCTGGTTCCATATTTATTGGATGGATGGTTTCAGCTTCAAGATCCGTAGCTCGTCGAAGCCTCCCCCCAACACGGACGAGGCCAGTTTCTTGCTCATACTCCGGCGCAAGGGAACTGGGTCTGCTTCCTGAAGGGAGTGGGCACAGCACCTTAAGGGCCTTAACTTCAGCTCGGAAGGAATCAGCTTGGGCTTGAACTAACAAGGCCCTCTCTGCGCTGGTGAAGTCTGAAGCCTTGATTTGAGCATCGAGGTTAGCCGCCCCATGACGGGAGTGCACAGTAGCTTTGACCAGTTCTGTCCATGTTGAGAACTGGCTAGGGTCAGCTAGCTGGCGGCGAGGTAGCTCGGCGACTGCTCCGATGAAGCTACTCTTCTTGAGCTCGCTTTTATCTGGTGCGGCAGCGGTGTTAGGCCTAGTTGGCCACCGGTCTGGAGGTTCTGACACAAAGTTAGGTCCTAATCTCCACTGCTGATGGCCCGACAACTCCTTTAATGTGAGGCCTCTAGTGATATGATCTGCCGGGTTGCGAGGTGAATCAACATACCGCCAGTTTGCCGGGTCGGTCAGCGTCTGGATTTCCGCTACCCGCGTTCCAACAAACACTTTATAGCGGCAAGACTCAGATTGCAACCAGTGGAGTACAGTGGTGGAGTCAGACCAGCAAACCACTCGGTTGATAGGGATGGTGAGTTCGGTCTCAAGCAGCTCGACGAGTTGTGCTCCGGTTAATGCTGCACTGAGCTCAAGATGAGGCATAGAAAAGCATTTCTTGGGAGCGACCCTTGAGCGGGCCAGCACAAAGGCGATATGGACATTACCTTGGTCGTCAGTTGTTCGCAGGTAAGCAACCGAGCCGTAGGCCCTCTCCGATGCGTCGCAGAAGACATGAAGCTGCCTGGTAGCCGTGGAGGTATCAGCACTGGGGGGCGTGTAAGCTATGGGAAACTGCACTTGAAGGAGGTTGGGGAGCTCGTCGACCCAGGTAAGCCACCGCCCTTTAAGCTGTTCATGTTCTGTGGGGTCGTCCCAGCTGAGATCCTGCTTCCAGAGATCTTGGATGAGAACCTTGGCTCTAGTTGTAAAAGGTACAATGAAGCCCAACGGATCATATTGGCTTGCCAGAGTTTTGTACAGGTTTCTCAGTGTGGGCTGAAGAGGCTCTGGTGAGCGGTGTCGATAGCCCATGGTGTCGTCGAGACGGTTCCACTGTAGACCCAGTGTAGGCTCGTCCAGGTCGTGGCTAACACGGGACAACCACAGATCGCTACGGACAGATCTTGCGTTGGTGGGCAAGTGTTCGATGACTGAAGGCAGATTGCTCGCCCACTGTCTTATCTCGAAGCCACCTTCGGCGAGGATGTTGCATAATCCGTCCACAACAGCCTTGGCATGTGCAGGATCAGGCATGCTGTAAAGACAGTTGTCAACATAGAATGCTTGTGTCACAACTTCTGAAAGTCCTTGTTGGTTGGCTTGGGAGTCTTTCACATGTCGCTGCAGAGCGTATGTTGCGCAGCAGGGGCTGCAGGTGGTCCCAAAAGGCAGGACTTGCCACTCATAAATCTCAAGTTCCTCCTCTCTTTGCATGTTTCTCCACAAGAAACGCAAGATGGGTTTGTCAGAGGCGAGCAAGAGCACCTGGTGGAACATACTTCGAATATCGCCACTGATAGCTACGCTGTGCTGGCGAAACCTCAGAAGCTCTCCCAGCAAAGTTGGACCTAATGTGGGGCCTGGGAGCAGTTGTTCGTTTAAGACTTGCCCTTTGTATTGAAAGGAGCAATTAAAAACAATACGGTCCTTGCCGTTATGGTGTACAAGGTGGTGCGGGATGTACCAGGACTCCGCCGACCTGCGTGCTTCTTCAGCTGTGATCTTCGCCACATAGCCTTCAGCTTCCAGCTTTTGGATCTCAGCGCAATAGGTGGCAGCTTTGGATAGGTCTTTGGCAAGTCTACGTTCAGTGCTGCGAAGACTTGGTAGTGCTGCTTCCTTCGGGGCATGAAGTGGAATGGATGGAGAGCGACGGAGTAGTGGCGTAGCGTAGCGTGAAATTCCTCTTGTGTCGACCCGGATTGTAGCGGTTTGGAGAAAATTGAGTGCTTGTTGGTCAAGCTTAGACCTCGTAACTGCCTTCTCACAGTAGGGTAGAGTGTCCAGTTGCCAGAGGCGCTGCACATGATGCAGTAACTCTGTATTTACCGACGCTGTAGAGATATGCAGACACTGAGCTGGACTGTGACGGCTCTGGACTGGAGTCATGGGACCCTGGAGGCACCAGCCAAGGCGTGTACAGACTGCAACGGGACCCTCTGGGGGACCACTGATGGTCGGCTGCACCGGGGTGATGAGATGGCACATATCGGAGCCGATGAGGATGAGTGGGTGCACATAGTCGACAGCCTGTAGTGGGATGCCTCGTAAGTGCCTATATGCCCTTTGGAGAGCAGCGATGGGGTAGCTGTGCTCAGCAAAGCATAGCCCGTCAGCAGAGAATGCATTGGAGACGAGGTATTTCTTGTTAGGAGTGGCAAGAGGGGACACTTCAAATGTGACGGTAAGGCCCTCCAGCTGTTTTACATTGTGATGTTTCGTCTGAGTGGGAAGGGTCTCCGGCGCTCCTGGTAGCTTGAGGGACCGGACAACTTGAGACAAAACAATCGTCCGCTCCGAACCGTCGTCGAGGATTGCATATGCTTCCATCGCTTGCTTGCCATGATGAATGAGGACTCTTACCACCTTTAGCATCACTCGCTGTGCACGATTGGGGCGGTCAAGATAGACCTTTGTGGAAGCTGGGTTCACCACCAGGACGGCATTGGAGGTTTCACGGATGGAATCATGGAGGACTGTGAGGTGTTGTTCTTGGCAGACCTTACAAGGACGTTTGAGGTTGCAGTTCTCAGCGAGGTGGCTGCGGCCGCATTTCCAGCAGCGGTTTCCATCCTTGATCCATTGGCCGATCTGAGTGGGGGTGAGCTTCTTGAAATTGTCACAGGAGTTCAGGTAATGATCCTTATTGTCACAGTGAGGACAGTAGGGCTGTGGCTTGGAAGCTGATTTCTGCTTTGCAGGCTTGGAACGAAGGGACTCTTCGTTCACAGTTAAAACGGATGTGGACTGCTCCTTATAAGTAGTTGAGCTAGACTTCTTTGTAGTTTTAGCTGTCTTGCTTGGCTCGGGCTGGTACAAGGCTGCGGCACGGCTGGAGATGCATTTAGCTTGTGATTTGACGTGGAGCCATGCAGCAAGATCAGGGAGCGTGTAGGTTTGGTCAAAACCTGATTGTAGGATTCTTCTATTGAGACAATACTCCACGAAGCTGTCACGGTAATAGGGCGGCAATTTACTCAACAGTCTGTCGACGTGCGACCCGCACATAGGTTCAATGCCATTGTAGCCTTCAAGAGTCCTCAGCATGGCCACAAGAGATTGGATGGAGAAAGCGAAGGAGTCGAAACTGTTGGCATCACTTATCTTGAGTGCGGGTGAGTTCAGGATGGCACCAAGCTCTGATTGGATGAGATGCCTCGGTTGACCGTATTTATCTTGTAGCGCGTTGAGGGCAGCTGTATATGGGCTTGTGTGGTGCATATACGCCTTGGCGAGTTGGAGAGCACTAGGTAGCTTCAAGTGACTTAGTATTACTTGATACTTATACTGCTCACTCAGGTGGGTGTGGTTGTTGAGTAGTCTGTCCAATGCCATCTTCAGCAGAGCAAAGTCACTCTCACAACCGCTCTCAAACACTGGCAGCGTTGGCTTTGGGATGCCAAAGGCAGAAGCGATCAGCATATCTGCTCCGAGTTGTGGCTGTAGACCAGGATAGGGGGCAGGTGCTGAGGTTGGAGCCTGGATGGGAATGGAAGAAGCTCGAGGATGCTCCCATTCTTGGCCTGTCTGCTGGAATGACGGGCCGTGAGTCGTATTAAGTTGCTCACTTTGTATTAGAGCAGCCGCACCATCATGGATCGTTGTTGGCGGTGCCGTAGGTCACGGTTGTGCTGCAGCAGCTGTTTCGACTAGATTGGGGGATTGTTGTTTGCCCATTGTTGGATATGAGTTGGCGTGAGGAGGTGCAAGGTTGCCTGGTGCAGGACTAGCTGGTGGGATCGGCTGATAGGTGATCGATGTGGTGCTGTTCGTGCTGAGCATTGACGTGACCAGTTTAGCCATTTCCACATCCGCTCTTAATTGTTGTAGTCTGCGGCTTTGTTCGAGGCGTATGCTAATGGCCTCCTTTGCTTGTATTTGTTTTTATTTTTGAAAGTATACAGGGACAGTGCATATTAATCAAACAGTTTCCTGTAAATATGCCAGATTATAGCCAATGGCTAATTTGCATCCGTTGTCCCTGTAATCGGCCTGCCGTGCATGTTTTTAGAATGTGGGAGGAAACCGGAGTACCCGGAGGAAACCCACGCAGGCACGGGGAGAACATGCAAACTCCACACAGGATGGCCGGAGCCGGGATTGAACCCACGCCCGATGCTGTCTCTCACTGTGAGGCCATCGTGCTAACCATTCGGCCACCATGCCGCCCGGCTTCTTCTTGTGTCTGTTGCGCTGCTTTGGCTTGAGTTTGCAGTTGTTGGAGCTCGCGCTCAGCTTCCGCATCTTCAGCCAGCTGTCTTTGAAGATTAACCAG
This sequence comes from Idiotropiscis lumnitzeri, assembly GCF_059441095.1. Classification (NCBI taxonomy): domain Eukaryota; kingdom Metazoa; phylum Chordata; class Actinopteri; order Syngnathiformes; family Syngnathidae; genus Idiotropiscis; species Idiotropiscis lumnitzeri. Next base: position 6,257,780 of record NC_142406.1, read on the forward strand.
CTGAAGTTGTTTAGTATTCTCGTCCAGAATTGCCGCTTGGATTGGGGAGACTCCATCTTGTGGATAGTGGCCAACGGAATAGGTTGTGTGCCTCCCTGAGTAGGAACGGGTGTTGGTTACAGAGCGATGGGATCTCCTCGAAGTACTTCTGATTCTGCCGCTGGAGCGGGATGAAGTGATTGGAGGATGTGATCCGGGGACTGAATAGCCAACTTCATAGTCCATTAGATGAGGGGGCAGACGGGATTCTCTGCTGGGCCGACTCGATGTCTCTTCCGTAGTCGCTGCAGGGTCCACAGTGCTTTAGCTTTGCTCGAATCCGGCTCGAAGGACCACTTGTTATAATGCAGTCTTGTCCACATTAGCTTAGAAATTACACTGGCTGAAGCGGGCAGTATGGACCGTTGATTCCGGTCAGAGAATCAGGAAACTGGAATATCTTTAATGTCAACAAGGGGAGTCACATATCATTGGAAGTGTACAGATATGTGTAGGAATGAGTGTGTGTGTGTGTGTGGTCTGAAACAGAAGAAAACAATATGTCTGAATTAATATGAATATAGACCAAAGTGATGATAAATCAACATTCACATTACAATGACATAACAAGGGCTACAATAGCGCTAGGATGACGAGTACAACACGGCGATAGTAGCGCCCGCCGGGTGCAGTAACGGCACTGTTCTATTTTTAGCACAGACTCACTCCCGGAGCACATCGCCACCCGCGGCGACACAAACGAGGCAATACTCGCGGCGAAAGTTGCCGAAACGAGATACAATTAACACATATTAGGAATACATATGTTAACAATACGTAACATGACCGGAATACTTATTTTTAATCAGTAGACGCACACCAACGGGTGCCGCGAGAGGAGCGGAAGTGTTACCTTATTATGAAACCCGTCCTAGTATTGCGTCGATGCGGAACGAAACTTTGGTTCCCCCCCCAAGTCTTTCTGACAAGATGCATACACCTTGCACAAACCGGCTCGAATTAATTTCCCTAGGAACAGAGTGTTTGTTTCAAAACCTATGAATCAATTTCAGGCCGATCTATGTGACATGCAGGCTCTGGCGGAGTACAATGACGGTTTTAAATATTTACTCACGGTCATCGATGTGTTTTCAAAGCGTGCATACGCGCGTGTCTTGATGAACAAGACGGGACCAGAAGTCGTTCGAGCCTTTGAATCGGTTTTGCTCGTTAGCGGCGTCCCTCAAAAATTACAAGCAGACGAGGGGAAGGAATTTTTCAACAAGCATTTTCAAAGGTTGATGAAAAAACACAATATTCATCATTTTGCAACTGCCAGTGATTTGAAAGCCTCGGTGGTCGAAAGGTTTAATCGAACTTGAATGTGGAGATATTTCACCGCCGAGGACACACGTCGTTATATCGACGTATTACAAGAACAACTCGACAGTTACAACGAAAGTTATCATACAAGTATAAAAATGAAACCTAATCAAGTCACTCCAGAGAATACTTGGCAGGTCTTACAAAACCTGTACAGCAACCTAAAACCTGTAGGTAGTGATAGAATAAAAATTCTCTCAAAATAATAGCACTCGAAAGCTGATAAATAACTATCGGATTCCGACCGTCGGAAATTCTCGCCGCGTTTATAGTTGCTCGAGGTACAATCCGGGACCTAGGCAAGGCAATCTCCTTAATATTATGACCAGGAGTCCTGTTGCGCGGAATAACTTAGATAGACCTATTTTACTGAAACTCAGTTTTTTAAATATTAGATCACTTTCATCGAAAGCCTTGTTAGTTAATGACCTTATTAGAGACCATAATCTTAACATGATTGGTCTTTGCGAGACCTGGTTAAAACCGAATCAGTTTTTACCGCTAAATGAGGCTTCGCCTCTGTCATGATCCGCGTCGGGCATGGCAGGGTTTTGTTATTATTTTTACCTTTCCATGCTTTTGTGTTATTGTTTTGTCAGCTGAGTGGGGGCGTTCCCCCTCAGCACTCGTCCTCACCAGCCACGCGCCTGTTCCCCGTTAACCGTCACACACCTGATCCCCATCCGCTCCCTTAATGACCGGACTATTTAAGCTCCCCATACCGACTACTCCGTGTCGGGTCATTGCCGCTATTTACGGACTATCACGACCGCGTTTTGTTCTCGTCCATGTGCTTGTTCATATTCTCGCTCCCGTTTACGTCCCTCAGCGTTTTGCCCCTGCTTTCGTTCCTCGCCCTCTTTTTCTGTTAGTCACGTTTTGTTACCTTTGTTATTTTGCTCCCTTCCCTGTTGTTTTTCCTTGTTGAATTTTTTTGTATTTGTATTTGTTTTTGAAAGTATACAGGGACAGTGCATATTAATCAAACAGTTTCCTGTAAATATGCCAGATTATAGCCAATGGCTAATTTGCATCCGTTGTCCCTGTAATCGGCCTGCCATGCATGTTTTTAGAATGTGGGAGGAAACCGGAGTACCCGGAGGAAACCCACGCAGGCACGGGGAGAACATGCAAACTCCACACAGGATGGCCGGAGCCGGGATTGAACCCACGCCCGATGCTGTCTCTCACTGTGAGGCCATCGTGCTAACCATTCGGCCACCATGCCGCCCAATCCCTTTAATAAATTCCCCTAACGTTATCCATTTTTCTGCCTCCTCGCATTTTGGGTCCACCTCCTCCTCGCCGTAAGGCGATCGTGACAGAATGACCCGACCAAGAAAGGACCCAGCGAGGGGCTCACGGTGGCGTCATGGACGCCGTCGCACGGACAACCGCCCTCTCAGCCTGCCGACCAGCCCTGCACCGCGTCTGTTTCATTCCCTTCATCTCACGGTTACGTAATCGACGGTCTACCTGTAATTCCTCCACACCTGATTATAGATTCGGATCACGACGACGATTTTGAGCACCATGCCCCTTCACCCACTGACTTCCTACTAGTTGCCGACACCATAGATGATTCTGAGCACTATGCCCCGCACGTTTTTGTTGACTCGGATCACGAGGACGACGCCGACTACATCTACGCTCTGTTAGACGCCCAGCGCAACCCGGACTCAGTTAGGACCAGTCACTTTTTTCCCCCCGAACAATTCCTGACACCTTTTTCGTTTGAGTTTTTCGAGACCACCTCCCACTCTACCTCGCGCGCTTCACGTCCCAAATCTCAGAAGTCACGGTCACGTCACACACCGCGTTCACCATTGGTTTCAGCACCTGATCACGTTCCCCTGGCATCTCTTAGCTCACGTTCACCAGCCCCAGTAACCTTGGTCCCACGTGTTCCCCGTTCCCCTGATTCCCTATGGCAGCAGGCTGATAGGGATGAGGGCCCCCGGTTCGGCTGTGCCCGGACCGACTGCTGCGCCCGGCCCGCTGTCGCCTCCACGTCAGTTGCAGCAACCCACGTCGCCTCGACGTCAGCTGCAGCAACCCACGTCGCCTCCACGTCAACTGCACAGACCATGCCGTCTCCACGCCTGTTGCAGCAACCCAAGCCGCCTCCATGCCAGCTGCAGCAACCAATGCCGCCTCCACGTCAGCTGCAGCCTCCAGTGTCGGCTCCTCGTCAGCTGCAGCCTCCAGTGCCGGCTCCTCGTCCGCTGCAGCCTCCAGTGCCGGCCCCTCATCGTCCCTCAGCGTTTTGCCCCTGCTTTCGTTCCTCGCCCTCTTTTTCTGTTAGTCACGTTTTGTTACCTTTGTTATTTTGCTCCCTTCCCCGTTGTTTTTCCTTGTTGAATCCCTTTAATAAATTCCCCTAACGTTATCCATTTCCCTGCCTCCTCGCCTTTTGGGTCCACCTCCTCCTTGCCATAAGGCGATCGTGACAGCCTCCAAACTTCGTGAGCTCGCATGTTGCGCGCCCTCAAAAGAAAGGCGGGGGTGTAGCCCTCATTTCCGAATCTAATCTAAAACTTAGTCCTTGTCCTAGCAATTCCTTTAAAACATTTGAAGTTCTCATTATGCGATCCACAGCCGCGCTGCCGTTTTATCTTGCCGTTCTTTACCGTCCGCCTGGCTCTTACTCAGGCTTTTTAGATGAATTTTCTGAATTTGTAGCTGATTTAGTAACTCATGCGGATAATATACTTATCATGAGCGACTTCAACATTCATATGAATCTCCCGCCGGAACCACTTCGGACAATAATTGATGTTTGGTTTCACGCAAATAATAAATGAAGCAACGCATATAAATGGTAACACGTTAGATTTGGTGTTAACCCGAGGCTTAGCATCCTCAAAAATAATTGTATTACCATATACTAGTGCTATATGTGACCATTACTTTATCAAATTTGAAGTCTTGGCTCATTGTCATCGTTCTGACCATAATCAAAGCTATAGCAGCCGCAACATTAGCTCCTCAACCACCGCTGCGCTCTCTGAGCTACTCCCTTTAGCAACTGCTTCGTTTCCTAGTTATATTGGTACGATTAATGATCTCACAAACAACTTTAATGTCGCTTTGTTAAATGCGCTTGACTCCGTCGCACCATTAAAAACTAAAACTCGTCCAAAGAGGCTTACTCCGTGGTTTTCAGAGGAAACGCGCGTACTGAAACGATCTTGTAGGAAGCTTGAGCGCAAATGGCGTGCGACCAAACTTGAGGTCTTCCGTCAGGCATGGTGTGATAGTTTACTAATATACAAAGAAGCGCTTGATCTTGCCAAAACTAATTATTATTCTAGATTAATTGTCTTACATAAAAACAACCCTAAAATTTTTTTTGATACCGTAGCAATGCTAACGCAACAGCAACCTACCTCGGATAGCTCTTCCTATTCAGCTCACGATTTCATGCAATTCTTTACTCAGAAGATTGAGTGTATTCGTGATGAGATTAAAGACACTGTTCTTAAAATTCCGTCGAATTCCGCGATAAATGTTGTTAATAGGGACATTGGGGCTGATAACTGTCCGACAAACTTATGTCAATTTAAAAAAATATCACTTGAAAGCCTAACAAAATTGGTTAGTGCGGCAAAACCGACAACTTGTGTGATCGATCCGCTTCCTGGCAAACTAATTAAAGAACTGTTTTAAATATAATTAATCTATCGCTTACCACGGGTATAGTACCAGCAGCTTTTAGGACCGCCGTTATCCGACCAGTGGCAATTAGCAGGTGAGGAGAAGCTTCATTCATTTTTTTTAGCTTCACTGGTTATATCATTGGTTCTTATTTTAATAGTTCCACTTTATTCTTCCATTTATTCCAATTTGATTTAAATAATGTCAAATAAATGGTACGTGACCATGGGTCTATAGCAGTGAACGCCCCCCCATGTTATTGGTGTATATATTGGTGGTACTGGGCTGGTATAATATTAGTGCCCCCATGTGGTCCGAATGTGTAGCTACGGAGCCACACACAAGTCTCCTGACACGCATTTGCAAATCAGCACACGCATTTGCGAGTCGTCCGTGGCAGGACTGTTGCAAACGTCACCTGTAAGAACACAGCCAATCAAAAGGTCCCGTTTTTACAGGTCGCCCATCAACGGATTTTTGTCCGCATTTAACCATGTGTATGTGCCAACAAATCATTGTACACATTTGCTGACATTTTTAATATATTTGAGACTTCAATCATGCATTTGTAGATTGTTGTTACACCTTTGTGACTGTGGTTATAGTTACAGATTCTTGTTACGTATTTTTGGATTGAAGTATTTGCCACAATAAAGACCACATGTATAAAATGCAAAATTTTGAAAGCAATTGTTGCTTACGGCCATACTACCCTGAGAACGCCCAGGTGTGGTTGGTTGAGTGGTTGCAGGTGTGCCTGATTGTCACTCTGCGTGAGTGTGCAGAGCTGACAGTTAGAGCTCAATGCTCCTGGTTTATGTCTTTTTTTTGTGGTAAATCTTGGTTGATCTTTTCTGAATTTTTGGGAGTTTTTGTTTAGTTTTTTTTTTCTCCTCCCAGCCTCCGTGCTGTGGAGGGGGGGTTTTGTTGTTTCTTCTCCCCTATCCCATTCCCCCCTTTTTTTCTCCCGGATCCAGGTTCAATGGACTCATTTGGACAAATCATGGAGCAGCCATTGAATCGAGTGCCTGATGACATGCTGGCGGGTACCAAGAGACAAGGTTTGGACGGCGATGGAATGGTGAGCAATGTTGTGGCTGAGAGCATAATTTTTTATTAAGACCTTGCGGTATTTCTGGACATAGACAATGGTGATGAGATTACTCCCTTATTGTTAATTAGGGGAATTAAGGAAGTGTGTGGGTGGATAAGTGACAAGGTCGCTGTCCGGCCGAGGCCGTAAGCGGAGGGTGGACTCTCAAAACGGCGGAAAGAGGTTCCGACAAGGTGTTTATTGGGACCGTCAAAGAGTAATAAATCCACACAAATACTGGAGTATGAATTAGGGGGGAATCTAAATAGAGGTAGATATCAATAGTTGAAACCGTCACGGGGAACAATAACGGAAAACGCTGGTGGACGCAGTCACACCAGGAAAGAAAAACGATGATTAAACTTAAAGCGCTTGCATAGCAAGGAATACAAGAAAACGAGAATGGCTTACCATGAAAGGATAAGGGAAATCCAAATAGCAAACACGAGAACATAAAGCGAGCCGAAAAGTAGCTGAGGCAGAAAATACAGATAACGCAACAATCAATACACGGAACAAGAAAGGATAAATCAAAAACGTGAAGCATGAACGTGAGCATCGCAGGATAATCATCCGACGCCGACTGATCCTCGGCGGTGGCTTAAGTAGTCTGTAATCATGACTTGATCAGTTTCAGCTGCGCGGCTTGAGGCGCGTCTCTCCCTGCCCAATGACGTGCGACGGGACGAGCGCGGAGGGAACGCCCACTTGCTGAAAAACAAACAGACACGGATCGTGACAATAAGGGCCTGTCGGAGGATTTCCTCTGACAAATTTGAAGTAACAGTTAGCTCTATTCAAGCGAAGAAGAAGCTACTTGATGGCTCGGATGGGCGCGAATACATGGTAGGGAGATAACAACCGACGAAATGGTCGTATCCTTTTTACATCTGCCGGCTTATATTGAAGACTCCGAAATATATGATAAACTTCAGTCCTGGGGCGTATCGGCGACCTCCAATGTACGGAGGAAAATGTGGCCGGGCACCGATGGAGCTGACGGGACCCGTTTTGTTAAAGTAAGATTTACTGACACTGTAAAATCTTTACCATATTCTGCTCGCTTCATCACTGCCTCAGGGCCTGAATATTTGAGGGTGATCCATTATCGACAGGTCAAAGTGTGTAGAGGTTGCCTGTCCCCGGAACATGTGTACAGGGATTGTCCGGAATTCTTGTGCAGGAAATGTGGCAAGCAGGGGCATTATGCCAGGGAATGTAATGAGACTCACCTTCGTCGTTGTGGTGTGTGCAGACAATACCCTGTCCTTTGTGTTTGTGGCGAGGATGTTTCTGTGAGCGCACCGATAGAAATGGAAGACAGTCCCACTATTGCAAAGCCGGTTGTCCGCCTGCCAGAAATAAACCTTTCAAAAGCTCACCTGTTTGAGAATAGTGAGAAGAGCTCTGATACAGTGCTGTGTGGGACAAGGGTGCCTGTAGTGGAGGGAGTTATAGGTCAAAATCCTAGCTCTACTCACGAACGAGGCGGGGGGGGGGCGCATCGCCCTACCCCTGATCCCATGTCGACCGGGGCCGAACCTTTGAAGGGCGTGAGTGTTGGGCAGATTCCACTCTCTGCCCCTGAGAGGGGGGGGGACAACTATGGAAAGTTGTATCCCTAAGCTGGAGAAGAAACAACATCCAGAAAGGATCAGCAGTATCAATTTTTCCCTGCCGACCTCCCTAAATGCGTCGTGCACTGGAGATACGGGAGAGAGCGAGATATCTGCGGTGGATAGGAATGTTGGTCGGCCTGAGGGGTCATCATTTTCCCCAACTGACGCCGCAATGCCACATGGCAGAAGCCCCCTTACCGGTCGACAAGTGCCATGATAGTTGTAGATTGTCTGATGACAAAATGGAACACAGCACAGCGGAACCCAAAAAGAGGCAATCTGAAGGCTTGAGGAAAAGGAAAATCGAAGAAGTCAAAGTGATAAGCCTTTTCCCCTCCTATCTTTAAAATGACTGTTCTCCTTGCGTCAGCTAATGCCTGTGGGCTGCGGAGCAACCTCAAAATTGACAACATTTTACATAACACAAAGTGGGATGTTCTTTGTCTGCAAGAGACCTTGTGGAGCCAAGAGCATGTTGACAAGATTCGTCGCATGGTACGGGGCTCTGTACATGTAGCCCTCAGCTCCCCCAGGTCTTGTGGCGTAGCAATCCTGTCTATGACCTGTGCACTGGGCCACCCCAACCTGGTGCATGTTGACCCGGGGGGTAGATTTATAGTGGTAGACTTTAATGGCTCATTGCCTCTCCGACTCATCAACCTCCAAATCCCCCAAATCTGGAGCTAAAAAGACGAGACTTTTTCTTACATGTGTTTTCTTTTGTCAACAATAGAACAATCATGATTGGAGACTTTAATGTCGCCCTGAGTAAATTGGATATTAGTGTCAACAACACCTACAAAAATGATGTGAGCAGAAATTGTCTACTTAACTTGATCAATAATAATAATATGTCAGAAATCTGGAGAACCCTAAACCTCAGGGGGAGGGCTTTCTCGCGCAAACAAATAGTACTGGGCACGCTTAAACAATCGCGCATTGACTTGTGCTTAGTGTCTGCTTTCCTTGTGCAGAGACTGGACAATCCCAAGTACACATGGAATGGACAGAGTGATCACGCGCTACTGTCGTTTGATCTATGTCTACACAAAAGCAGGCGGACCGGTGGTCTCTGGGTCTTCAATAATTCGCTTCTAGAGGATGGGAGCTTTATTTCAAAAGTAAACTCTTTTCTTGATGGGATAAAGGAGGAGTCTAAGTATGTAGACAGAGTCACAGACGGGTGAGAAAGTGTCAAACTACGTTTAAAAAAATTGTCCATTAATCATTGTAGAGCTAAGTCTTGGGTGGAAAAATTAGAGGAGAACACTGTGAGGGACCAATTGCTGAAAATAACTCTATCTGCGGCGATAACACGTGGGCCTGTGGACCCGTTATTTTTCTCACTGCAACATAAACTCGAGCTGCTTGAAGCAAAGAAGTGTAGAGGGGCAGCCCTGAGGGCCAAAGCTCAAAATGCTGTAGAGGGCGAGCGATCGACAGCGTACTTTTTGGGACTGGAAAAAAATAAACGAGGAAAAGCATATATATCTAAATTGTGGTCTCACAAATCTAACGCGATGGTCACGGGTATTGATGACATTTTAGAAGAGGTCGAATTTTTTTCTACTGATCTCTTCAAATTCCGACAACCGTTGACAGATCATGCCACGGAGGCCATAGCCGCCTTAAACCGTGTACGATAAAGACATGTGCGACAACTCAATGTCCGAATTTGAAATCACAAAGGCAATCCAAGATTTAAATAATAAAAAAAGCCCAGGTTGCGATGGTCTAACGGCAGAGTTCTTTAAGGCTTTTATGAAAAAGCTGTCACCTATTTTGCTTAATTTGTTTCATCACATGGAAAAAAAGATCTGGTCCCTTCATCATTTTGCGAAGGTACCGTTACGTTACTACACAAAAAAGGTGCGTCTGAACAATTGAGCAACTATAGACCGATTAGTCTTTTGAACACTGACTATAAAATCTTAGCCAAAGTTTTAGCAGCTCGTCTCAAGAAAGTAATAGGTACCATCATCTCCGAAACGCAGTCATATAGCATTCCGACAAGGGATATTTCAGACACTATTTTAAATATAAAGTATTTAACTAAACACATGGCTGCCTCGTGCGGAATTCATGGGTAGCCTCGATTTCGAAAAAGCCTTTGATAGGGTGGAGCACTCTTTTTTATGGAAGGTGCTTGACAAATTTGGATTTGGGTCTTCTTTTACCAATTGGATAAAACGCCTGTACGCAAACGCAGCCAGTAAAATCAAAGTGAACGGACTACTGACAGGACCTGTTAAATTGGGAAGGTCAGTGAGACAGGGGTGCCCCCTGTCCTCACTACTCTTTAGCCTTGTTGTAGAACCATTAGCGGCCCTCCTCAAACAAAATAACAGCATAAAAGGCATTTGGACACCGAGTGGACGCGAAGTTAAGATTCTACAGTATGCGGACGATACGAACCTGTTTGTCAGAGACGTGGAGAGTCTAAGTGTAGCTCTTAACGAGCTCAACATTTTCTGCCAAGCCTCGGGTGCTAAAGTCAATTTTGATAAGTCCACCATGGCCGTTTTTGGTACCACCAGCGCTGTGCCAAAGACCTGGGGTTTTAAAGAGGCCACGCTCAGCCAAAAAATTCTTGGTGTTTGGATTGGGGAGAACACTTCTCATTGTGATGAACAGCAATGGGAAACAGTTTTACCGCAAGTAAAATCCACTTTAGATATGTGGAAATTCAGGAATTTAACTCTGAAAGGGAAAACTTTAGTCATCAACAACCTGTGCATTTCAAAGTTAATTCACTCACTGACTGTCACTCACATGTCTGCGAATGTTTTAAATAGATTAAATTTAACATTTAATTATTTCTTGTGGAAGAGGGAAAGAGGTTTCATTGGGCACTATAGCTTGATCGGTGTACCAAGAAGGCTGCACTACGTTTAAAGCTGCTCAGAAAGTTTTTAAATCCTGCCTTCTCTGCTCCCTGGAAGGACTTTCTTATGCCAATTTTAGAAGGTTTAGGCCGCTACGGCATTTTTAATCTCTGCCAGATGTTGCCTCGCACGATGTTCCCCCCTCTGGACCCCTTTGAAATGGAAATCTTAGAGGCGTGGTGGGCATTGCGGCCATGGGTTAGGACAGAGCCAATGTCACTGCATCAACTGCAGAACATTCCACTGAGGTTCAACCCCGACCTCCTGGGCGGTGAGCCAGGGAGTGGGGAAAGGATGTTAAGTGGGGTTTTAGAAAGTGCACACATCAGAATAATAGGTGATTTATTAGACCAGAAAGGGAATTTTAACATTGAACGCATTCGCACCTTGTTTCGGTTCCACAAAGTTCCCTTTTGAAGGGCCACTGTGTTACGCTCAGTTGAAAAAAATCAGAGACTCCGTGCATTGCCACTGGGGGCACCTTCTGGGGCGGATGTCACAGAGCGAAGACGCCACCACTGCGTCAGATCTAAATTATGTGCTGACACATGGGGCTCAACTGACTAGACTGACAGAGTGCACAACTAAACTATTCTATAAGGTGTTGCTAACAAGTACTTTAAAAGCCCCCTGCAGAAAACGCGTGGCGTCAGGCATACCCCGCCCTGGCTTCCTCGTCCATCTGGGCTGACATGTTCAACTGGTATACTCCACCCAAGGTAAGTAACACTGATTTTAAAATAAGACACAGGATAATCTTTCCATGTACAACGCTGCATGCTTTTCTACCAAGTGCCTATGACAGAACATGTCCAGTGTGCAGAGAGGAACCTGAGGACTTCCACCATCTCATCCTCCAATGCCGAGTCGTGCGACAATTCAGATCCAGACTAGAGGATCTCATTGCCAGGAGGCTGGGGGTGAGACTCCCCTCGCCGATAGCCTGTGGTGGCGGTGACCAGAATTCCATGCTTCTCCTGTTCGGTGTCATCCCTTCGCCATTGAAAGGCCTGAATGTCAAAGCTCTCAAACTGCTCTTGGCCATCGCACGTCATGCCATCGTCATCACCAGAAACATCCATCTGCATGAAAAAAGGAAAGGCGATCACTGGTCCATCTTCAAATCTTTGGTTATCTCACATCTCACTCATCTTCATGCACATCGACCCCAACGTTTTGTAGGCGACTTGGCGGCGAACAACGGACTAGTTTCTGTGTCTGCTGCCAACAGTCTGGACTTTCATTTTTAATATGCATCTTTTGTTACGACCATGAAATCCTTGGATATCCCTTTTGATGTTTGTTCACGAATGTTGGAATTTTGAATCAGACCTCTTTTTGTACAGTTAATTTTACAATAAAATATAAAAAAAAAAAAAAAGAACGCCCGATCTCGTCCGATCTCGGAAGCTAAGCAGGGTCGGGCCTGGTTAGTACTTGGATGGGAGACCGCCAAGGAATACCAGGTGCTGTAAGCTTTTGCACCGCAAAAAAAAAAAAAAAACTTTGACAAATGTCAGCAAGTATGCGAGCTGCTTTTTAATGAATTTCCACATATTCGCCTCACAGGCTGAGAGCACAAAATGCCAACATTCAGCGTCCCCTGCCTTTGGGTGTTGCTACAGTCTCGCCGTGGACGACTCGCAAATGCGTGTGGCAGTTTGCAAATGCGTGTCTGGAGACTTGAGTTAGGCTCCGGAGCCTCACATTAAGACCAAAAGGGGACCCTCGTAGTCTACAGGTGTAGCAGACAGATGACCCGATGCAGTCCGGTTGGGTTGGTGCAGTGAGTGTTTACTAAATAAAAAGATAATGAATTAATTTAAAAAAATGGTGTTTACTGAATGCAATAAAGGGAAGTATAGTTAATGTGGCAATTAGCAGGTGTGGTGAAGCTTCATTCATTTTTTTTAGCTTCACTGGTTATATCATTGGTTCTTATTTTATTAGTTCCACTTTATTCTTCCATTTATTCCAATTTAATTTAAATAATGTCAAATAAATGGTACATGACCATGGGTGGATAGCAGTGAACGCCCCCCCTTGTTATTGGTGTATATATTGGTGGTACGGGGCTGGTATAATATTAGTGCCCCCATGTAGTCCGAATGTGTAGCTACGGAGCCACACACAAATCTCCTGACACGCATTTGCAAATCAGCACACGCATTTGCGAGTCGTCTGCGGCAGGACTTGTCACGATCCGTGTCTGTCATGCCATGTGATTTTGTTTTGACAGCTGTGGGGGCGTTCCCTCAGCGATCGTCTCGGGCCAGGTCGTCAGCAGCTGCGGGACGCGCCCACCAGCTCCACACCGGACTCCTATTCACTCACTGATTGCACACAGTATTTAAGACACTTACACTGACTCCCCAGCGTCGGATCGTTATCCCACATCGCTCACGTTCATGTCCCATGCTCTTGATCGCACTCTTGTTAATAGTTCTCTTGCTACTGCGTGTTTTGAGTTGTTTTTCCCGCCAGCTACTGCTCGGTGCGTTTTCTGTTCTTTGCTTCCCGATTGGAATCCTCTTACCCTTGTGCGGTAAGCTATTTGCGTTTTGGTTTCTTTCCCTTGCCTTTTGCAAGCGCTTTTCGTTCCTCCTTACTGCCTTTGCTCCCTGGTGTGATTTTCCGCCAGCGCCCTTGTTTATCCCTTGTTCGATAGTTAAGTTCCATCGTCGCTAGAGCTGATAGCCCCGGTTGATTCACGATTGCATATTGGAGATTGTCTATTTGATTATTAATAAATATCTTTGTATCACCCATTTAGCACTGCTGGTGGATCATAACAGAACGATCTGACCATGGATTCTGCGGACACGGAGAAAATTCTCGAAGCGCTGGCCAGCCAAGGACGTCTGGTGGGGCAACAAGGCACCGACCTCGCGAACCTTCGCGACGCGGTCGGCATGCTGGCCCACCGTTGCGAAACCTTCGACGCCCGCGTAAATAGCCTCTACTCGCATGGCGCGCCGACGGTCGATCCGACCGCAGCCGCGATCGGAATGCCACCTACGGGGTTCTCAGCACGGGAGCCCAGTCTGCCTCACCCCAGCCGGTATGGGGGGGAGCCGGGTCTCTGCGGCCCGTTTATTCACCACTGCCGGTTAATTTTTGACCAACAGCCGCAGACGTACGCGCACGAGAGTACAAAGATAGCATTCATGATGAGTCTCTTGACTGGCCCAGCGAGTGCATGGGCCATGGCAGTGAGCAATGCCCGTCCGGAAATCCGGTCCTCGTTCCCCGCGTTTTTGGCCGAATTCCAACGCGTGTTTCACCACCCCATTCGGGGAAAGGAGGCTGGAATGGAATTACTGGACTGCACCCAGGGGAATCGGTCGGTGGCCGATTACTCCATCGCCTTCCGCATTCGCGCGGCAGAGAGCGGCTTCGACGACTGCGCTCTACGGACCGTGTTCCGCAGGGGGCTGAACTCCTCCCTGAAGGACGAGCTGGCCGTCCGCGAGGACGCCGCGTCACTGGAAGAGCTCATCAGCCTGGCCATACGACTCGACAACCGCCTGCGGGAGCGACGTAGAGAGAGAGCGGCCGAGCAGCGAGTTTTCGAGCCAGCGCCCCCCCGGCGCTGGGAGCCCCCGCCGGTCGACGAACCCATGCAGCTAGGAGCCAATCGCTTGGATGACGACGAACGCCAGCGACGGTGCCGATCGGGAGCGTGCTTCTACTGTGGATTACAAGGTCATCGAGAGGCCGCCTGCCCGGGACGACGGTCACGCCGGACTTCCACCCCGCTCCGCGGGGACCAATGTGAGTCGGCAGCTGCTGCCTCCGGCGATCCCCCTCATTCCGGGGGGGCGACCCCCAGCTCAGAGACGCATGGATTACTTCGCCGAGACTCTAAGAGCGTCACGAGACTGGTGGTCGAGGGGGAGGTAATGGGCCTGACGGCCAGCATCCGCGTCCGGGCATTGATCGACTCTGGGGCCGACGACTGCTTTATCGACTCCGGCTTAGTGGAAAAACTAGGTTGCACGGTCTCTGAGCTCGGCAAGTCCGAGCGGGTTTGCGATCTCGACGGGCGTCTCCTGGCCGATATCAGACGGGTAACGCAGCCACTAACCCTTAAGCTATCAGGAAATCATATCGAGACACGCTCGTTTTTTGTTATGCCGTCCAGGGCGGCGCCCATCGTCCTCGGTGTCCCCTGGTTGCAGGCACACAAGCCCCTGATCGACTGGGGACGGATGGCCATTCAAAACTGGAGCCCGTTCTGCCATGCCCAGTGCCTCCGTTCGGCGGAGGAGGGTCTCCGGATTCCGCCCGCGCCGGCCAAAAACATTAACTTGACTAACGTTCCCGCGATTTTCCACGACCTCCGAGCTGCATTCAGCAAGGAGAGGGCGAAGTCGTTGCCGCCGCACCGCCCGTACGATTGCGCCATAGACCTCGTTCCGAACGGTCCGCTGCCATCCGCGCGCCTGTATAAGGTCTCCCAGCCAGAGCAAGCCACCATGAAAGAGTACATCACCGAGTCTCTGGCCGCCGGGCTAATCAGACCTTCCACGTCCCCGGTAGGGGCAGGACTTTTCTTCGTTGAGAAAAAAGATAAAACCCTACGGCCCTGCGTAGATTACAAGGCCTTAAACGAGATCACGGTCAAGAATCGCTACCCGCTCCCCCTTCTAGACTCCGCTTTCGCCCCTTTGCAGCAAGCCGTTATATTCACCAAGTTGGATCTTCGCAGCGCGTACCACCTCGTGCGAATCCGCGCGGGGGACGAGTGGAAAACGGCGTTTAAGACCCCGCTGGGGCATTTCGAATACCTGGTCATGCCGTTCGGGTTGTCCAATGCTCCCGCCGTATTCCAGGCCTTTATTAACGATGTCCTGCGGGACTTGCTTAATGTAACCTGTTTCATATACTTAGATGACATCTTGATCTTCTCGCGCACCGCGGAAGAGCACCAGTTACACGTTCGGGCCGTCTTGCAGCGCCTCCTAGAGAACCGGTTGTATGTGAAAGCCGAGAAGTGCGAGTTCCACCGGAATTCAATACAGTTTTTGGGGTTCATCATAGAGGACGGGCAGATCAAGGCTGACCCGTCCAAGACGCGCGCCGTAGTGGACTGGCCGCCGCCGGCAAACCGCAAACAACTACAAAGATTTTTGGGTTTCGCAAACTTTTATCGGAGATTCATTAAGAACTACAGCCGCCAGGCGCTTCCCCTCACTCGCCTTACTTCCACCAAGACCAAGTTCGCTTGGGACGACCAGGCCGAGACCGCGTTCCAGAGACTAAAACAAGCATTCACGAACCCCCCAGTACTGCGTCATCCTAATACCGAATTTCCTTTTGTTGTAGAGGTGGACGCGTCCGACTCAGGAGTGGGGGCGGTCCTTTCCCAGCGCTCTCCAGTCGACCAGAGACTCCACCCCTGCGCCTTCTTCTCCCGCCGACTCAGCGCCGCCGAGGCTAACTACGACGTGGGAAACCAAGAACTGTTGGCGGTGGTGCTAGCCCTGCAGGAGTGGCGACACTGGTTGGAGGGCACTACCACACCATTCCTGGTCTACACCGATCACAAGAACCTTTCCTACATAAGCACCATAAAGAGACTTTACCCCCGCCTGGCGCGCTGGTCCCTCATCTTGAGCCGCTACAACTACACGCTGACGTATCGACCGGGGTCAAAGAACACCAAGCCCGACGCCCTATCACGCATCCACGACCCGGTAGCCGAGGATGGGGGGCCGGATAGCGTGGTGCCCAGAGACCGCCTGGTGGCTTCCCTGCAGTGGGTAGTGGAACAGCAGATTCGAGGGGCCCAGGAAGAGGCAGACCAACCCCTCGGTTGCCCAAAGGGACGGTTGTACGTGCCGGTTTCGCACAGCGCGGAGGTATTGAAATGGGGACACGCATCGAAGGTGGCTTGCCACCTAGGGGTGCGCCGAACGCATGGTCTCATCGCCCAACGTTTTTGGTGGCCGGCCCTGGGGAAAGACGTCACGGAATACGTCCAGGCCTGTCCCGCGTGTGCATCCAGCAAGGCGTCGCATCAGCCCCCGGCGGGGCAGCTGCGGCCATTGCCCATCCCTTCCCGGCCGTGGTCGCACCACGCGATGGACTTCGTCACGGGCCTCCCAGCTTCCAGGGGCAACACCGTCGTCCTGACTGTCGTTGACCGCTTCTCAAAGTCCGCCCACTTCATCGCCTTTCCGAAGCTGCCCTCCGCCTTGGAGACTGCCGACCTGCTAGTCTCGCACGTGTTCAGGCTTCATGGCATCCCCGAGGACATAGTGTCGGACTGAGGCCCCCAGTTCATCTCCAAGGTGTGGAAACGCTTTTGCCAGTCCCTGGGTGCCACCTCGAGCCTGTCATCCGGCTACCACCCCCAGTCAAACGGACAATCAGAACGCACCAACCAAGACCTGGAAGCAGCCCTCCGTTGTGTCTGCCTTGATCGACCACCCTCTTGGGCCGACCATCTCCCATGGGTGGAGTACGCACACAACACCCTGATCTCATCTGCCACCGATCGTTCCCCCTTCATGACAGCCTACGCCTACCAGCCCCCGCTCTTCCCTACTCAGGCGGGGGCGGAAGAAGTTCCCTCCGTCCAGCGCCACCTCAAGAGGGCACACCACGTCTGGAAGGAGGCCAGGGCAGCCCTTACCCGCACGGCCGAGCGCAACCGGCGCATAGCGGACCGCCGTCGGCGTCCAGCCCCATCATACCAAGTGAGGGACAGGGTGTGGCTGTCCACTCGCGACCTCAACCTGGCGGGCTCGTCACGAAAGCTGGGCCCGCGCTTCGTGGGTCCATTTGAGGTCGAGTCCATCCTAAACCCCGTCTCAGTCAGGCTCAAGCTTCCCCCCACAATGAGGATTCATCCCATGTTCCACGTCTCCCTCATCAAGCCGGCCCTCTCCAGCCCTCTGGCCCCCAAAATATTTTAATTTAATTCATAATCATTCAATTTCATTCAGTATCATTCAAAATTGTTCAATGTTATTCAGTTTTATTTATTTTTTTTAAAATTTCATTCAGATTCATTCATTGTCATTCAGTATCATTCGGAATTGTTCAATGTTATTCTGTTTCATTTCATTCAGATTCATTCATTGTAATTCACAATCATTGATTTTCATTTATTATCATTCATAGTTCTTCAATGTTATTCAGTTTCATTCAAAGTATTTTTATTTAATTCATATTCATTCAATTTCATTCAGTATCATTGAAAATTGTTCAATGTTATTCAGTTTTATTTAATTTTTTTAATTTCATTTAGATTCACTCATTGTCATTCAGTATCATTCAGTTGTTCAATGTTATTCAGTTTCATTTAATTTTTTTAATTTCATTCAGATTCATTCAATGTCAGAGATAATAGAATTACGCTTTTTTAAATTTTGATGACGTCATAGCCCCGCCTACAGAATTACGCTTTTGTCTCGTTGTCCCCGCCTACAGAATTACGCTTTTGTCCAAAATGGCCGCTATCCCCGCCCCTGTGTTAAAACTATCCAATCTCCAGCCACCTATTTAAAAATATTTACATATTCCCTGCCCGTTGAAGGTTTAATACCACTCCTACAGAATTACGCTTTTGTCGAAGTGGGCCCCGCCTACAGAATTACGCTTTTTGTCTCGTTGTGATGACGTTGTATGTGTGTGTGTGTGTGGGCCAAGGGCCCCCGCCTACAGAATTACGCTTTTTGTCTCGTTGTGATGACGTTGTGTGTGTGATTGGGAGGGGGGGCTTGGCCCCCCTCCCAAACTGTATGCTTCTTATGTTAAAAACAATGTGTTCCCTGCGTGCGTGCGTCCCCAACCCAAACTGTACTTATGTTATTCATATTTTAATATCTGAAGTATATAAAGCATCCAATGCAATGTTCTATTTAAATAAATAAAATTAAATTAAACGAGTGAAATAATATGAGTTGAAAAGAGCAGGCGTTGTTTTTACCTTTGAATAAGATGTTTATTCGGTGGATATAGGTCATCCATATTTAAATATCTGAAGTATATAAAGCATCCAATGAAATGAGCTATATCTAATTAAATAATGTAGATGTATAAAATTAAATTAAACGAGTGAAATAATACGAGTTGAGAAGAGCAGGCGTTGTTATTACCTTTGAATAATATGTTTATTCGGTTGATATTTGCCCTTTTTGCAAACATGTCTGGACATATTCCCAGCGACATAAGTTTAAACATGGTATTGTGCAGGCTTGGGGGTTTGTCCGGGCAAGACGCGGCGTCTTGCATAGACACCCTCCAAGCCTGCAGCAGCCTCAAGGTGTTTCAAAAGATAGTGAGTGGCGACATCCTGTCGATCGATGGGCAGCCGTGGGCATCCGGGCGACCACCCTCCTCCTTCTTACCTTTTTGTAAAATCTGCCGAGTCATGTTTACTTGTTCTGATTACGAACATAAGGTGTTTGAAACGATAGTGAGTAGCTCACGACATTACTTCTCAAGGTGTTTGAAAACATAGCTCAATATTGCCATCTAGTGCCTTAAGGGTAATATAGCAGAAGCCTCGATTTCACTCTGAATAATCAAAGTATGAAACGTTTAATGTTTAAAGGTAATATAACAGGAACATGTACTTACCTAGTGAAACGTTTATATATTAAATTGAACAAAAGTTTTCCTTTTCAAGGGATTGACAAAAAATAATCTGTAATAAGGAGGTCATGAATTGTATGGAATTATGTACCTAGTGAAACGTTTATATATTAAATTGAACAAAAGTTTTCCTTTTCAAGGGATTGACAAAAAATAATCTGTAATAAGGAGGTCATGAATTGTATGGAATTATGTACCTAGTGAAACGTTTATATATTAAATTGGACAAAAGTTTTCCTTTTCAAGGGATTGACAAAAAATAATCTGTAATAAGGAGGTCCTGAAATGTGTGGAATTATAGAAATAGAAATAGAAATAGAAGTCCCTTTATTGTCATTGTACTCAAGTGTGCAACGAGATTATGGGGCTCCCCTCTCCAGTGCAATACAACAATAATACAGACAAATATATAAATTAGATAAATAAATAAATAAGACAGTGCAATGGAATTTAGTACTGAATAGGGCACAAAGAAACACAGCACATCACAATTATGTACCTAGTGAAAAGTTTATATATTAAATTGAAAAAAAAATTTCCTTTTCAAGGAGTTCCTGAAATGTATGGAGTTGTGCATAAACCAGTAGGTTTTATCAGATCACGAGATTATTTGTTCAACTTCCCGCTGAACCGAAAAAGACTAATCCCTCAGGTGTTTCAAAAAGATAGCGACTCGCTCACGAGTTTCTTTTCGGGTTGGAGGGTTAAATAGATGGTTGTGTTTGACCAGAGACAGAAATTTTCTCAAACTCTGATGAGGACGTCTAGAGCGAGCGCTGGAAAAGCTTAACATTGGATCGTAAGGATAACACTTTGATCTTTGAGGACGTCGTGAACAAACGAAGGAGTGCCTAACAATGGAGCGTAAGTAAATACTTATAATTTCATCTATTTTTAGAGATGTTTTGAATGTGTTCCGAGGCGTTATCGTCTTTGAGATGTAGCTATATATTGTGTAACGATATGTTTGATAGCTGTTGTTGGTGACATGTGTTCCGAGTTATTGTCGTATGCTAAGCTTCCAATGTGTTGCTAACCAGATGCTATGTTGCTGCTGCATGTTGCTGCTGTGTATGACCTGTAGTCGGCATTTGCTATGTGTTCCGAGGCGTTATCGTCTTTGAGATGTAGCTATATATTGTGTAACGATATGTTTGATAGCTGTTGTTGGTGACATGTGTTCCGAGTTATTGCCGTATGCTAAGCTTCCAATGTGTTGCTAACCAGATGCTATGTGTTCCGAGGCGTTATCGTCTTTGAGATGTAGCTATATATTGTGTAACGATATGTTTGATAGCTGTTGTTGGTGACATGTGTTCCGAGTTATTACCGTATGCTAAGCTTCCAATGTGTTGCTAACCAGATGCTATGTGTTCCGAGGCGTTATCGTCTTTGAGATGTAGCTATATATTGTGTAACGATATGTGGACTATGGTTAGCGGATGGTCATCTTGTAAGGGCTTATGGAAGCATCTTGTGTTTACCGATCGGCCTTCTTCGAAGGATCTTGAATGTGTTATTATACTTGTCCTATTTGAAGTGTAGCTATATAATGTGTAGCTATATAAACGGTTTTTTGAGATAATAATTCTATTATTGATTTGATTAATCGGTTAACTATTAATACAATTTTTATTTACTTTTAATTAAGTATTTATTTTTTAAATATTTTTAAATTTTCTAATTTAGTATGTCTTTTAATTAAAAGTTTTGATTATTTTTCAACTTTTTAAATTTTTTATTTAGTATGTCTTTTAATTAAAAGTTTTGATTATTTTTCAACTTTTTAAATTTTTTTATTTTTCCACCGTAATAATTTTTAATCATGTAAAAATTTTTATTTTTTTAATTTATTATTAACTTTCTATTTATATTTTTTCCTGTTTTGAGATGATTGAAGATCTTACATATTTCTCGTGTGTCATATCTAGCACGTTATAGGGAGGGAGGTGTCAATGAGAACCCATCAGAGGGCCGTCGCATGGAAGGAGGTGTCAATGAGAACCCATCAGAGGGCCGTCGCATGGAAGGAGGCTCCAACGGGAACCCATCAAGGGCACGTCACATGGAAGGAGGTGCCATCGGTAATCCAGGATCAACCACATCGTCTCGTCGAAATGAGCAACCAATCAGACCTAGAAGTCCTATCCCAGGTAATGAGCGAGTCAGGCTTCAGAGAGAACGTCATGAGGTTCTAACAGAAGTTCTACGTACTTACAACAAACTGGTAGATCTGGCTGAGAAGCTCACAAATCCATGGTGATGTTGTATTTTCATTTTTATCTCTTGTAACATTTCTCTGATATATAATCCGTGTGTGTTTGTTATTGTGTAGTATACCATATACATTTCCACTAGATTACAGAAATCATTGCTTTTGTTTATGGTGTCAGACGCTAGTACAAGTATACCTAACGATCCATTCGCGGCGATAAGACAAATCGGCGATTTATAATCCTTTAGACCTAACAGACCCAAAACAGCGATATGGCGAACGATAATACACAACTGCTCGATCTAACAAGACACACATCAAATGATCAAACACAACCTCTAGACCTAACAATACTAGCATTAAACGGTCAAATACACACACAATCACAACCGCTTGATTTAACAACAGATGATCGCATACACACGCAATCACAACCGCTCGATCTAACAATATTCGCGTTAAACGATCAAATACAAACATCAGAAAGGGACCAGATACACACGCAATCACAACCACTAGACCTAGCATTACTCACATCAAACAATAATGGACAAACAGCGGATGTTCATTTATCAGACCCCTCATTAAATCAGCCGGGGGGAACACAGACATCAGATGGTCATATACCCCCAAACGATCGCGTACAAACGCTACCTATCGAACTAACATTATTAAACTCAGTTCTTGATTTACCAAGCGCGCAGAACACATCAAATGAACACGAACCAATGACAACTGATGATGTTGCATCCGGGCGACCACCCTCCTCCTTCTTACCTTTTTGTAAAATCTGCCGAGTCATGTTTACTTGTTCTGATTACGAACATAAGGTGTTTGAAACGATAGTGAGTAGCTCACGACATTACTTCTCAAGGTGTTTGAAAACATAGCTCAATATTGCCATCTAGTGCCTTAAGGGTAATATAGCAGAAGCCTCGATTTCACTCTGAATAATCAAAGTATGAAACGTTTAATGTTTAAAGGTAATATAACAGGAACATGTACTTACCTAGTGAAACGTTTATATATTAAATTGAACAAAAGTTTTCCTTTTCAAGGGATTGACAAAAAATAATCTGTAATAAGGAGGTCATGAATTGTATGGAATTATGTACCTAGTGAAACGTTTATATATTAAATTGAACAAAAGTTTTCCTTTTCAAGGGATTGACAAAAAATAATCTGTAATAAGGAGGTCCTGAAATGTATGGAATTATGTACCTAGTGAAACGTTTATATATTAAATTGAACAACGTCTCTATCATAGCTCTGTATGGATGGGTTGCGCTAGATTGCGAGATCAACCTGTCGCCTAATGTTACATCCACTTGTGAGAAGATTGTATTCAAAGGATAATTAATAATACCGACTCGTTGATCTGTGGGTAAATTGCTACCATCTCTGTTGAGTACCCTCAGGTGCAGCTGAAGCAGGGTGTCTGAGAGGTCGAGATATTTGGATCCTTCTCCAGGTATGAAAAACTCCACAGGACCATCATCGGTGAGAGCCGAGATAGGTAACATTTCCACATATTGACTTTGTTCGATTGATAGTTGTGTCATGGGTGGACTAAATAAATCCAGTTCAGTTAGGGTGCACTCTGCTGACTTGTGATGCAAAAGAGCCATGATGAATAACCCTAATGGTCAATTTTGGTTAAGAGAAAATATCCCCGGTGTTTCTTCGCCGTCTCCTTTTCTTGACTGATTTCTTCTTGGACACGCGTTTGCGTTTTTTAGGCTCTCTCAACCTTTGTCCGATGGGTCTTTTTGCAGGTCTTCGTGCCAGAACCATTAAACCCGAACCTTCTTGAGGCTCCGCCTTACGGTTTATTCGTTCTAACACCCGACCGGCTACATCTGTTGCAATGTTTTTCGCAGCCGTTTGCAGGTGAGGTCTGGCAACGCTGAACCCTCTTTTGATTAATGGACTCACAAAACGAAATAATTTGGCAAAGATTGAACCCAATCCACGCCCATATTGGACCGGTAATCCATGAAAACCTGATAACGACCCACCCGCTTGGTTTTCGTAATAATCGACAAAACGGTAAAGATCATGATGCGTATCCAATACAACCATTTTTCTATCTGGGTCTAAAGTGCAGAGTAGCGATAACTTTACCGCGTGTAAATCCCACGGGTTGATTCTGATCCGTCTTAACTTCGATTCTTATATCCTCAATATGCTTCCTACTAACAGGCATGTAATAAAGAGGATTAAAGGCTTTAAATACAATGTCACCGTGATTATCATCGATGGGTATCGTTCTCAAGAGCGGAGCGAAAGCGTCACCCACAGCCTGATGATACACCACGTCTGTATAAACATATAGATGGTACATCCCCGCTTTTATATCCGCAGGATGTTGGCTCGCTGTCCACTGGGGTCCGCAGGTAACCCATTCATCGGGTAACGCCCCAAAAATGTAGGCTAACGCGGGACGAAAGCGTATCTTGTAATGACCATTCCCTGCCCAGAAAAATCTCTCCTTTAAATAATGGTATACAACATGGATTTCCGGATGGATCTTTTTGAGGAGCGCTTCCACATCTTGTCCTATTTTCTTAATATTATCGTAGTACCCAGCCGACAGGCTTAAGGATTTGATGGTGAATTTGTTTTCATCATAGTAAAGAGGTGCCAAAGCACCTGTTGTTGGTTCACCGTTTTCCCATGCATCTACATAGTCAAAAGATGCTTGATCTTCAGGCACGTTGAACCATGTATGGGGGTAGGATATTTCACTCAGAGCTACTTCCCAATTACCTTCGAGATCGATATGATGAGCCAGATTCACTCTGTATTCAGCTATCGTATTGTCTACATACACATCAGAACTTGCATTGGAGGGTAAGGTGACGTAAAACCCCCCTTCAAGATTCGGATCCATGTTGGTAAATGTCGAGATTCGTTGTAAAGCTTCTTATTTATACGTCGACGACTTGTGTAGCGGGGACCCAACTGTCATATTTCACAGGCCAGCCCTTCCAACGTATGAGAAACTGTTTCTGTCCGCCGACTTTACGCCGTTTGATAATCTTCTCCACTTGAAAGATTTGATCCTTGGATATCGTGACTTTCTGGAGCTCGTGTGCATAAAAAGTTCCTTGCACTATTTCACCGTCGTAGTCTTTAAGCTTGTAAACAGGTGGAAAACGCGGTACACACTCCGCTATCGTAAATAACTCGTCTGTAAAACTCTGTTCATATTTCTTGTCAAACACACCTCGCACTTTTGATATTCTAACGAGATCTCCTTGTTTAAATATCATTTTTATTCTATCACTACCCCCAGAGGGTATGTTGCCGTACAAGTTTTGGAAGACAAGCCATGTGTTATCCGGTGTGACTTGGTTAGGTTTCATTTTTATACTTGTATGATAACTTTCATTGTAACTATCGATTAAATCTTGTAATACGTCGATATAACGACGTGTGTTGTTGGCGGTGAAATATCGCCATGGATTTGTGACATCCTCAGGCTGCGAGTTGTCCTCATCTGGCGTGGCAGGTGCGTTTGTGAAATCAACATCATCAGTTGTCATTGGTTCGTGTTCATTTGATGTGTTCTGCGCGCTTGGTAAATCAAGAACTGAGTTTAATAATGTTAGTTCGATAGGTGGCGTTTGTGCGCGATCGTTTGGGCGTATATGACCATCTGATGTCTGTGTTCCCCCCTGCTGATTTAATGAGGGGACTGATAAATGAACATCCGCTGTTTGTCCATTATTGTTTGATGTGAGTAATGCTAGGTCTAGTGGTTGTGATTGCGTGTGTATCTGGTCCCTTTCTGATGTTTGTATTTGATCGTTTAACGCGAATATTGTTAGATCGAGCGGTTGTGATTGCGTGTGTATGCGATCATCTGTTGTTAAATCAAGCGGTTGTGATTGTGTGTGTATTTGACCGTTTAATGCTAGTATTGTTAGGTCTAGAGGTTGTGTTTGATCATTTGATGTGTGTCTTGTTAGATCGAGCAGTTGTGTATTATCGTTCGCCATATCGCTGTTTTGGGTCTGTTAGGTCTAAAGGATTATAAATCGCCGATTTGTCTTATCGCCGCGAATGGATCGTTAGGTATGCTTGTACTAGCGTACCCTAATTTCCATTTTCCCCTTAATAACCAAAAGGCACACTACGTCCGTCCGGCAAAAGTCTTCGTTTGTCGTAGACCACCCTAAACTTTTTGACGAATGAAGTATTTCTGACGCGAAACCCTTTTTTATCACGGACGATGCTGTGTTGTGGTGTCTTAAGCGAGTGCGTGTCGGGTTCGTTGCCATGCGTCGTGCTGGATATGTATCCCTCCACTAAGTCTTTGACACTGTCAAAGTTGATGTTTAGACCGCTTTCGTGCGTCTGTGTGATACCTTTAACCTTCATCACCGTTTTTTTAGTATCTCGAGTTTGATAGGCATAGCTTTTAGGACCGGCCGAAACAAATTCCTGAATGCTCTCAACCTTTGTCCGATGGGTCTTTTTGCAGGTCTTCGTGCCAGAACCATTAAACCCGAACCTTCTTGAGGCTCCGCCTTACGGTTTATTCGTTCTAACACCCGACCGGCTACATCTGTTGCAATGTTTTTCGCAGCCGTTTGCAGGTGAGGTCTGGCAACGCTGAACCCTCTTTTGATTAATGGACTCACAAAACGAAATAATTTGGCAAAGATTGAACCCAATCCACGCCCATATTGGACCGGTAATCCATGAAAACCTGATAACGACCCACCCGCTTGGTTTTCGTAATAATCGACAAAACGGTAAAGATCATGATGCGTATCCAATACAACCATTTTTCTATCTGGGTCTAAAGTGCAGAGTAGCGATAACTTTACCGCGTGTAAATCCCACGGGTTGATTCTGATCCGTCTTAACTTCGATTCTTATATCCTCAATATGCTTCCTACTAACAGGCATGTAATAAAGAGGATTAAAGGCTTTAAATACAATGTCACCGTGATTATCATCGATGGGTATCGTTCTCAAGAGCGGAGCGAAAGCGTCACCCACAGCCTGATGATACACCACGTCTGTATAAACATATAGATGGTACATCCCCGCTTTTATATCCGCAGGATGTTGGCTCGCTGTCCACTGGGGTCCGCAGGTAACCCATTCATCGGGTAACGCCCCAAAAATGTAGGCTAACGCGGGACGAAAGCGTATCTTGTAATGACCATTCCCTGCCCAGAAAAATCTCTCCTTTAAATAATGGTATACAACATGGATTTCCGGATGGATCTTTTTGAGGAGCGCTTCCACATCTTGTCCTATTTTCTTAATATTATCGTAGTACCCAGCCGACAGGCTTAAGGATTTGATGGTGAATTTGTTTTCATCATAGTAAAGAGGTGCCAAAGCACCTGTTGTTGGTTCACCGTTTTCCCATGCATCTACATAGTCAAAAGATGCTTGATCTTCAGGCACGTTGAACCATGTATGGGGGTAGGATATTTCACTCAGAGCTACTTCCCAATTACCTTCGAGATCGATATGATGAGCCAGATTCACTCTGTATTCAGCTATCGTATTGTCTACATACACATCAGAACTTGCATTGGAGGGTAAGGTGACGTAAAACCCCCCTTCAAGATTCGGATCCATGTTGGTAAATGTCGAGATTCGTTGTAAAGCTTCTTATTTATACGTCGACGACTTGTGTAGCGGGGACCCAACTGTCATATTTCACAGGCCAGCCCTTCCAACGTATGAGAAACTGTTTCTGTCCGCCGACTTTACGCCGTTTGATAATCTTCTCCACTTGAAAGATTTGATCCTTGGATATCGTGACTTTCTGGAGCTCGTGTGCATAAAAAGTTCCTTGCACTATTTCACCGTCGTAGTCTTTAAGCTTGTAAACAGGTGGAAAACGCGGTACACACTCCGCTATCGTAAATAACTCGTCTGTAAAACTCTGTTCATATTTCTTGTCAAACACACCTCGCACTTTTGATATTCTAACGAGATCTCCTTGTTTAAATATCATTTTTATTCTATCACTACCCCCAGAGGGTATGTTGCCGTACAAGTTTTGGAAGACAAGCCATGTGTTATCCGGTGTGACTTGGTTAGGTTTCATTTTTATACTTGTATGATAACTTTCATTGTAACTATCGATTAAATCTTGTAATACGTCGATATAACGACGTGTGTTGTTGGCGGTGAAATATCGCCACATTCGAGTTTTTAAAGTTCGATTAAACCTTTCGACCACCGAGGCTTTCAAATCACTGGCTGTTGCAAAATGATTAATATTGTGTTTTTTCATCAACCTCTGAAATTGCGTGTTGAAGAACTCCTTCCCCTTGTCTGTTTGTAACTTTTTAGGGATGCCGCTAAAGGATAAGACCGACTCAAAGGCTCGAACAACTTCTGGCCCCGTCTTGTTCATCAGCACACGGGCATACGCTCGTTTTGAGAACACATCGATGATTGTGAGTAGGTATTTAAAACCATCGTTGTACTCGGTCAGAGCTTGCATATCACATAGATCGGCTTGGAATTGATTCATAGGACTGGACACAAAAACTCTGTTCCTAGGGAAATGAATTCGTGCTGGTTTGTGCAAGGTGTATGCATCTTGCGAAGATAAAAAATCCTTGACTTTATGACGCGTCACTTTTTGACCCATTTTCTCCGACGCAGCTAAATGAAGGCGTTCTACACCTCCAAAGCTGGCTGGATGAGCGGGGTCGTAGTACAGTTTTTTCAACCACCGCTTAACGCTCATGACGGTTTATGATTTAGTGACAAACATCACATCGCTATTTATCTAAACACACAGACAGACACAAAAGCATCTTTTTAAAAACATCCATTTTTTATTGAAAGAAGGTTAAGTATGGTTACACGTGATAAGGATTCTCTAAGATGTAAAAAGTCTATAGGTCAGGGTTAAAACAGATGGATTAACTTTTGATTCTAACAGGTCTTCAAACAGCTTCAATTCGTGCGCGAGATCCACAGGTTGTTGATGACGGAGACGGTATCTTATCACATCGTTAAACAGCGTGAGTATGGTAAGTACATGTCCTACACTTATCGCATTTTCCCAATTTTCCAAAATATTTTGAAACGTGTCGATCAATCCCGAGCGACTCAAAAATATGACATGTTGCACAAACAATTCCCAAGGCTCCTGAAAAATTGTTAAAGACATGGCACGCACTTTTTGCATAAACAATAAAAAATTTTCAATGAAAGGGTCTTTATCATCGGGGTTATATGTAATTGCTCTATTTATTATATCTGCCCACCCTTGGCTTCTATAGCCAAAAAACGATAATTTTCTGAAGACATTACCCATTTTTTATTCAAAGTTAATATTTTCTATAAGATATTCTTCGAAAGTATCAAGTTGATCACGATATATCATAAAACATATGGGCTCATCCGCTTTAAGGCGGTCCGGTAAGTCCTTTACGAGTGCTAAATCCACCATTAAGATCTCTGCAATTCGCTTGACTGTTTCTTTATCCGCTTTTACAGAACACAAATCCAACAAGTAGTGAATACACGGTAAAAACTTTTTACCGCAAAGGATGGGCATGATGCGGTCATAGTGCAGTCTTAGATAATAACAATTGCATAGGTATCTATAGCTATGCAAACAACCCCTTTTTTTGTGATACTTTATCAAAAAACGTCTGACCATGTAAATAATAGCCGCCTTAACAACTAATACGACATCCATATCAATCCATCCCTTAGGAGGATTATCCCATGACATATGTTTTGCCTCATCTTCGGAAATAGGTGCTGGTCCGTGGTCAGGGTCGTTGACGGTCTGAACCTTGATCTCCGTGGTTTGTGGAGAATCAGCCTGGTCGGACCAACTGGACAGTTGTACCTTCTCGTTTTGTGAAGATTCGGCCGACGAGGTGGGGGTCATCGGAGGTGTCGACGACGGGGTCGGCGAAACGGGACGACTCCACCCTGAATACGATGGCTCGCCGTTGTTGTACGAGGGTGCAACAGGTCTTGCTAAGATTCCTGGGCCCCCCATCCACAAGGAGTATGATGGCACAGTCTGGTCCTCGCCTGTTTTTGTAGAGGGTCCATCCTGGTCTACATTTGTAGAGGTCTCAACCTGTTCCATGTTTGTAGTTGTAAAGGTTTCCACAACATCCATATTCAGATCTTGATCGCATGTAGGTTCATCCACACCGCTATCTGTAATACAAAGATACCATGATTAAATATTAGAAAGCTATATAGTTAAAGATTAATTGCATCGTTTACCTGAAGAGATTTCTGCAATGTTGTTGTCAATATGATCAGGTGCGGCGATGGTTGTCACCCTTCGGGCCTTGCTGTTCACACCCAGATGACGTCTTGGTCTACACGTCTTCATTTCTTTCACGAGCTGGAAAAATTGTCTTGTCTGTGCAGAGCGTGACTTGGGCTTTACTTATACTGGTTTGAGACCGGGGGAGGGTTAAAAGGCGTGGTTCGATTGGCCAAATGTAGCCAACAGATACATGTCCAGACAAGTAAACATGACTCGGCAGATTTTACAAAAAGGTAAGAAGGAGGAGGGTGGTCGCCCGGATGCCCACGGCTGCCCATCGATCGACAGGATGTCGCCACTCACTATCTTTTGAAACACCTTGAGGCTGCTGCAGGCTTGGAGGGTGTCTATGCAAGACGCCGCGTCTTGCCCGGACAAACCCCCAAGCCTGCACAATACCATGTTTAAACTTATGTCGCTGGGAATATGTCCAGACATGTTTGCAAAAAGGGCAAATATCAACCGAATAAACATATTATTCAAAGGTAATAACAACGCCTGCTCTTCTCAACTCGTATTATTTCACTCGTTTAATTTAATTTTATACATCTACATTATTTAATTAGATATAGCTCATTTCATTGGATGCTTTATATACTTCAGATATTTAAATATGGATGACCTATATCCACCGAATAAACATCTTATTCAAAGGTAAAAACAACGCCTGCTCTTTTCAACTCATATTATTTCACTCGTTTAATTTAATTTTATTTATTTAAATAGAACATTGCATTGGATGCTTTATATACTTCAGATATTAAAATATGAATAACATAAGTACAGTTTGGGTTGGGGACGCACGCACGCAGGGAACACATTGTTTTTAACATAAGAAGCATACAGTTTGGGAGGGGGGCCAAGCCCCCCTCCCAATCACACACACAACGTCATCACAACGAGACAAAAAGCGTAATTCTGTAGGCGGGGGCCCTTGGCCCACACACACACACACATACAACGTCATCACAACGAGACAAAAAGCGTAATTCTGTAGGCGGGGCCCACTTCGACAAAAGCGTAATTCTGTAGGAGTGGTATTAAACCTTCAACGGGCAGGGAATATGTAAATATTTTGAAATAGGTGGCTGGAGATTGGATAGTTTTAACACAGGGGCGGGGATAGCGGCCATTTTGGACAAAAGCGTAATTCTGTAGGCGGGGACAACGAGACAAAAGCGTAATTCTGTAGGCGGGGCTATGACGTCATCAAAATTTAAAAAAGCGTAATTCTATTATCTCCAACGGTAAAGATCATGATGCGTATCCAATACAACCATTTTTCTATCTGGGTCTAAAGTGCAGAGTAGCGATAACTTTACCGCGTGTAAATCCCACGGGTTGATTCTGATCCGTCTTAACTTCGATTCTTATATCCTCAATATGCTTCCTACTAACAGGCATGTAATAAAGAGGATTAAAGGCTTTAAATGAAATGTCACCGTGATTATCATCGATGGGTATCGTTCTCAAGAGCGGAGCGAAAGCGTCACCCACAGCCTGATGATACACCACGTCTGTATAAACATATAGATGGTACATCCCCGCTTTTATATCCGCAGGATGTTGGCTCGCTGTCCACTGGGGTCCGCAGGTAACCCATTCATCGGGTAACGCCCCAAAAATGTAGGCTAACGCGGGACGAAAGCGTATCTTGTAATGACCATTCCCTGCCCAGAAAAATCTCTCCTTTAAATAATGGTATACAACATGGATTTCCGGATGGATCTTTTTGAGGAGCGCTTCCACATCTTGTCCTATTTTCTTAATATTATCGTAGTACCCAGCCGACAGGCTTAAGGATTTGATGGTGAATTTGTTTTCATCATAGTAAAGAGGTGCCAAAGCACCTGTTGTTGGTTCACCGTTTTCCCATGCATCTACATAGTCAAAAGATGCTTGATCTTCAGGCACGTTGAACCATGTATGGGGGTAGGATATTTCACTCAGAGCTACTTCCCAATTACCTTCGAGATCGATATGATGAGCCAGATTCACTCTGTATTCAGCTATCGTATTGTCTACATACACATCAGAACTTGCATTGGAGGGTAAGGTGACGTAAAACCCCCCTTCAAGATTCGGATCCATGTTGGTAAATGTCGAGATTCGTTGTAAAGCTTCTTATTTATACGTCGACGACTTGTGTAGCGGGGACCCAACTGTCATATTTCACAGGCCAGCCCTTCCAACGTATGAGAAACTGTTTCTGTCCGCCGACTTTACGCCGTTTGATAATCTTCTCCACTTGAAAGATTTGATCCTTGGATATCGTGACTTTCTGGAGCTCGTGTGCATAAAAAGTTCCTTGCACTATTTCACCGTCGTAGTCTTTAAGCTTGTAAACAGGTGGAAAACGCGGTACACACTCCGCTATCGTAAATAACTCGTCTGTAAAACTCTGTTCATATTTCTTGTCAAACACACCTCGCACTTTTGATATTCTAACGAGATCTCCTTGTTTAAATATCATTTTTATTCTATCACTACCCCCAGAGGGTATGTTGCCGTACAAGTTTTGGAAGACAAGCCATGTGTTATCCGGTGTGACTTGGTTAGGTTTCATTTTTATACTTGTATGATAACTTTCATTGTAACTATCGATTAAATCTTGTAATACGTCGATATAACGACGTGTGTTGTTGGCGGTGAAATATCGCCACATTCGAGTTTTTAAAGTTCGATTAAACCTTTCGACCACCGAGGCTTTCAAATCACTGGCTGTTGCAAAATGATTAATATTGTGTTTTTTCATCAACCTCTGAAATTGCGTGTTGAAGAACTCCTTCCCCTTGTCTGTTTGTAACTTTTTAGGGATGCCGCTAAAGGATAAGACCGACTCAAAGGCTCGAACAACTTCTGGCCCCGTCTTGTTCATCAGCACACGGGCATACGCTCGTTTTGAGAACACATCGATGATTGTGAGTAGGTATTTAAAACCATCGTTGTACTCGGTCAGAGCTTGCATATCACATAGATCGGCTTGGAATTGATTCATAGGACTGGACACAAAAACTCTGTTCCTAGGGAAATGAATTCGTGCTGGTTTGTGCAAGGTGTATGCATCTTGCGAAGATAAAAAATCCTTGACTTTATGACGCGTCACTTTTTGACCCATTTTCTCCGACGCAGCTAAATGAAGGCGTTCTACACCTCCAAAGCTGGCTGGATGAGCGGGGTCGTAGTACAGTTTTTTCAACCACCGCTTAACGCTCATGACGGTTTATGATTTAGTGACAAACATCACATCGCTATTTATCTAAACACACAGACAGACACAAAAGCATCTTTTTAAAAACATCCATTTTTTATTGAAAGAAGGTTAAGTATGGTTACACGTGATAAGGATTCTCTAAGATGTAAAAAGTCTATAGGTCAGGGTTAAAACAGATGGATTAACTTTTGATTCTAACAGGTCTTCAAACAGCTTCAATTCGTGCGCGAGATCCACAGGTTGTTGATGACGGAGACGGTATCTTATCACATCGTTAAACAGCGTGAGTATGGTAAGTACATGTCCTACACTTATCGCATTTTCCCAATTTTCCAAAATATTTTGAAACGTGTCGATCAATCCCGAGCGACTCAAAAATATGACATGTTGCACAAACAATTCCCAAGGCTCCTGAAAAATTGTTAAAGACATGGCACGCACTTTTTGCATAAACAATAAAAAATTTTCAATGAAAGGGTCTTTATCATCGGGGTTATATGTAATTGCTCTATTTATTATATCTGCCCACCCTTGGCTTCTATAGCCAAAAAACGATAATTTTCTGAAGACATTACCCATTTTTTATTCAAAGTTAATATTTTCTATAAGATATTCTTCGAAAGTATCAAGTTGATCACGATATATCATAAAACATATGGGCTCATCCGCTTTAAGGCGGTCCGGTAAGTCCTTTACGAGTGCTAAATCCACCATTAAGATCTCTGCAATTCGCTTGACTGTTTCTTTATCCGCTTTTACAGAACACAAATCCAACAAGTAGTGAATACACGGTAAAAACTTTTTACCGCAAAGGATGGGCATGATGCGGTCATAGTGCAGTCTTAGATAATAACAATTGCATAGGTATCTATAGCTATGCAAACAACCCCTTTTTTTGTGATACTTTATCAAAAAACGTCTGACCATGTAAATAATAGCCGCCTTAACAACTAATACGACATCCATATCAATCCATCCCTTAGGAGGATTATCCCATGACATATGTTTTGCCTCATCTTCGGAAATAGGTGCTGGTCCGTGGTCAGGGTCGTTGACGGTCTGAACCTTGATCTCCGTGGTTTGTGGAGAATCAGCCTGGTCGGACCAACTGGACAGTTGTACCTTCTCGTTTTGTGAAGATTCGGCCGACGAGGTGGGGGTCATCGGAGGTGTCGACGACGGGGTCGGCGAAACGGGACGACTCCACCCTGAATACGATGGCTCGCCGTTGTTGTACGAGGGTGCAACAGGTCTTGCTAAGATTCCTGGGCCCCCCATCCACAAGGAGTATGATGGCACAGTCTGGTCCTCGCCTGTTTTTGTAGAGGGTCCATCCTGGTCTACATTTGTAGAGGTCTCAACCTGTTCCATGTTTGTAGTTGTAAAGGTTTCCACAACATCCATATTCAGATCTTGATCGCATGTAGGTTCATCCACACCGCTATCTGTAATACAAAGATACCATGATTAAATATTAGAAAGCTATATAGTTAAAGATTAATTGCATCGTTTACCTGAAGAGATTTCTGCAATGTTGTTGTCAATATGATCAGGTGCGGCGATGGTTGTCACCCTTCGGGCCTTGCTGTTCACACCCAGATGACGTCTTGGTCTACACGTCTTCATTTCTTTCACGAGCTGGAAAAATTGTCTTGTCTGTGCAGAGCGTGACTTGGGCTTTACTTATACTGGTTTGAGACCGGGGGAGGGTTAAAAGGCGTGGTTCGATTGGCCAAATGTAGCCAACAGATACATGTCCAGACAAGTAAACATGACTCGGCAGATTTTACAAAAAGGTAAGAAGGAGGAGGGTGGTCGCCCGGATGCCCACGGCTGCCCATCGATCGACAGGATGTCGCCACTCACTATCTTTTGAAACACCTTGAGGCTGCTGCAGGCTTGGAGGGTGTCTATGCAAGACGCCGCGTCTTGCCCGGACAAACCCCCAAGCCTGCACAATACCATGTTTAAACTTATGTCGCTGGGAATATGTCCAGACATGTTTGCAAAAAGGGCAAATATCAACCGAATAAACATATTATTCAAAGGTAATAACAACGCCTGCTCTTCTCAACTCGTATTATTTCACTCGTTTAATTTAATTTTATACATCTACATTATTTAATTAGATATAGCTCATTTCATTGGATGCTTTATATACTTCAGATATTTAAATATGGATGACCTATATCCACCGAATAAACATCTTATTCAAAGGTAAAAACAACGCCTGCTCTTTTCAACTCATATTATTTCACTCGTTTAATTTAATTTTATTTATTTAAATAGAACATTGCATTGGATGCTTTATATACTTCAGATATTAAAATATGAATAACATAAGTACAGTTTGGGTTGGGGACGCACGCACGCAGGGAACACATTGTTTTTAACATAAGAAGCATACAGTTTGGGAGGGGGGCCAAGCCCCCCTCCCAATCACACACACAACGTCATCACAACGAGACAAAAAGCGTAATTCTGTAGGCGGGGGCCCTTGGCCCACACACACACACACATACAACGTCATCACAACGAGACAAAAAGCGTAATTCTGTAGGCGGGGCCCACTTCGACAAAAGCGTAATTCTGTAGGAGTGGTATTAAACCTTCAACGGGCAGGGAATATGTAAATATTTTGAAATAGGTGGCTGGAGATTGGATAGTTTTAACACAGGGGCGGGGATAGCGGCCATTTTGGACAAAAGCGTAATTCTGTAGGCGGGGACAACGAGACAAAAGCGTAATTCTGTAGGCGGGGCTATGACGTCATCAAAATTTAAAAAAGCGTAATTCTATTATCTCTAATGTCATTCAGTATCATTCATTTTTTTTTTAAATTTCATTCAGGATCATTCAGAATTGTTCAATGTTAATCAGTTTCGTTTCTTTTTTTAAATTTCATTCAGAATTGTTCATTGCCATTCAGTATCATTCAGAATTGTTCAATGTTATTCTGTTTCATTTAATTTTTTTTATTTCATTCAGATTCATTCATTGTAATTCAGTATCATTCAAAATCATTAATTTTCATTCAGTATCATTCATATTTATTCAATGTTATTCAGTTTCATTCAAAATTATTTAATTTAATTCATAATCATTCAATGACATTCATTATTATTCACAATCATTCATTTTCATTCAGTATCATTCATTTTTCTTCAATGTTATTCAGTTCCATTCAAAATGATTTAATTTAATTCATAATCATTCAATGTCATTCAGTATCATTCAGAATTGTTCAATGTTGTTCAGTTTCGTTTAATTTTTTTTTTAATTTCATTCAGAATCATTCATTGTCATTTCGTATCATTCAGAGTTGTTCAATGTTATTCAAATTATTTAAAGTCATTCAGTGTTCAATTTTATTCAATATGATTCAAAACATTCAATAATATTCATTTTGATTTCAATTTCATTCACTATGATTCAACTTCGTTCAATATTATTCACTTTGATTTATGCTTGCTTCCTTCCTTATTATTGCCACTATTCGTTGATCCATGTGTGCAGCAATTCATCGGCAGGTAATAAAAAATTAAAAAAAAGACAAATTATATTTGTTCAGTGCTTTGACTTTCATATTCACAACAGTCAATACAATTGCATTTCTTTTTTATGTGTGATTGTGGCATACATTCATATTCAATATTATTGTATTTGGAATTGTATTGTTTTCACAGATATTTTGTTTTGATTCCTAGTGCAAGCCATGTTAAGATGGTAATAGTTTCATGTTTTTGCTTATTTGTACATTAGTTGCAATGGCTAGCTCTGACCACTAGAGGACAGCGTTCGCTGCTTGCGTGTGTGTGTGGCAAAAGGGGACCAGCGCATTCTAGAGCGAAGAAGAGCCACATGTAAGCTGGAAACAGCAGTACAGTGCGAACGTTGTGAATAAATGTTAATATTTTGTGTTTCAGGTAAGACAATCGAGATCAAATACCATCTATTGATGTGTGAATGTGTTTATTGAGAGTAAGTGCGATAGATTGAAATTAAGTGTTTTACTGACGTTTTGTTGTTCGAGATGTAACTTTGTAATTGAAGTAGACGAACAGGTTGCCGTTGAAATAGCGAGAGAGCGTCGTGTACAATGCTGTGAAATATGTTTGTATTGAGTACATGTGTAAGTTTGAGGCATTGTGTATATGATACAGATGTGAAGTATTTTTGCATTGTGTGCATGTGTAAGTATATTGAGGTTTATTGATTGAAATATTGGTTAAATCATTTATATTAGTCGCGCATTCTAGAGCGAAGAAGAGCCACACGTAAGCTGAAAACAGCAGTACAGTGCGAACGATGTGAATAAATGTTAATATTTTGTGTTTCAGCAACCCAAAATAAAACCCTTCAAAAATTAAATGTGTAGCAACAGATTGATAAAGACAAGTCATTCTGCACCCCGCTACATGATCTTGCACTTCATTTGTCCTTCACAGGGAGGTGCTGGAGCCGATGCCAGCTAAACGTGGGCGAAAATCAGACTACACCCTGAACCAGTCACCAGCTAGCTTCAGAGAACACGCAGACATGTTACTGAGCAGAACCGATGAGCCCGTATACAAGTCTGGCGCGTTAACCGCAACAACATCAGTCCGGGAGGAAGGATACAACCTCTACGTGGTCTCCCGGACGAGTCGACAGTCCACCGTCGACGACGAATGTATCCTGCCGGCACCCATATCACCCCACGACTCGGTCCGAAGGACCGGTCAGGGAGAGGGCGCCGCCACTATCTCCTGCCACCTTTTGGCTATGGCTCCTGCGGTGCCCCCGACTCATTCCCCTCCGGCAGAGGATTTTCAGCGACGCACCTCCCCCTCACAACGGCCTCTCCACCGAGCCGCAGAAGGTGATTGCGCTAGCTGGGCGAACCTTGGGAGGTTCCGCCCAGGCGCCAGCCCAACAGCAACAACAACAACAACATCAGTGACTCCATATTGAGCCATCGTAAAACCTTTACTTTGTAAAACCCTGACCAGCATTTTTGCGTTTTTTGACATTATGGACCAAGTGAGTAACTAAACCTTTTATTGAGGAGAAATTGCTCTTTTTAAATAAAAAAAAAATTGCAAATAAATGCCTGAACGTGTCCTTTTGTTATTTCTGGTCACAAGCACTCTCATCATAACATTGATGCACACATGTCCAACATAATTACTTTACAAAAGCAAAACTTTTTTAAGGCAAGAGATTGACGAGTTAATTTAAGACAGGATTCTTTTTAAAAAAAATAATTGAATAGCATCATACTTATTTTACCATTATTGCTGAGCAATACGGTTGCTTTGACTTTTTTCGTCCACTAGATGTCCCTCATGTTGCTTTCACCAACGTCCCCAAGCTACTTTAGCACAATCTATGCTTGACGCGCCCAGTAAAGGTATTACTTTAATTATACTTATACTATATTATACTTATACTATACTATTATAATTATACTTGAATTATTTTTTTAATTGAAAGTACAACAAATAACACAAACACACTTTTATTAGTATCACCACGTGCTTAACATATTTGCATTTATTGCACCATGAAACGTCATCCTCTCATACAAAGCAACTCCATCCCCTTTGTCATGCTTATTGGAAGCTTTTATTTTAATTTTTTAGCCTAAAAGGATTCCTCGAGGGTAAATTGCTTTTATTTTCCATCGCTACTGTGATGTCTAATGCTCTCCAGTGTACACACTCTTCTCGAGCTCCCCCAAGACTCCTCCCCCACCCAACTACAATCTTCTTCTGCAGCGTTATCTTGGCGGGTCTCTTACACCACTGCCACCTCCTGGTTGCTTTTTATTACGTGATTACAATGCAGACAAGGCTGATTCTCAGTCAGAAGTGCATCAGACCCTTCTGCAACACTATGTCGTAAAATAGAGACAAAAAGACGCACTTATATGTCTTGTGGCGCCAATGCTTTCAAAGACGTACTTGTATATATGTTGATAGAAAGGGTTAAAATACATATTTTTCATTCACAATACGTCTTCGGAGCCATAAAGCGCCACTGAGTCGCGACAGATGGTCACGTGATATGAGAAGAGGCGTTTGGAAATACTAAACTCTAGTAATGCTCGGACTCTCTATGTAGTATTATATATAGTGTGGGGCTATATCATAAATGGGCGGTTAAGGATGATGGATGATCATTATGGAACAACCAAAATTTATTATTACAAATGTAAATTTAAAAGTCAAACGACGCCTCCAACACAAAGGAAAAAAAACACCTCTTTCCAATGACCCATGAATGCAGCAGGCGATCTTACTCTACCTCCGGTTCAGAGTTCACTCTTCCTCGCTCGACCCTACGTAAGAATACTTGTTTGTCTTCTTCGGTGTGATATATTCATTTTAAGTGTTCAATTTATACTGCTCCAATCTACCATAAACGCTAACGATCGCGTGCGCCTATCACGTGGCGGCCATTTTATTGTAAAATTATCATTTCAACATTGTACTATGTGGTTTTTGTGTGCAAACTATGCCACGTGTTAACAACGTCCACCGCCATCTTATTCTGTCGAAACATGTTGGGCGCCATTATCTCGCTTTTTTGTATTAGATGCACTTTAGTTATAATTGTGAATGTTCAATTTATACTACTCCTACCTACCATAAACTAACGATTGTGTACGCTAATAAATTAGCTATGATGTTATTGGAAAATCATTTCAACGTTGTGTACGTGTTGACCACGAACCATTATGACCAGACGCCATCTTATTCTGTCGTAACGTGTCAGACACCCGTTTTATCGCTTTCGTGTATTAAATACATCCTAGTTAGCTTGCCATAGAAACACCTACACAGTATCGCTGTGTTCAGTGGAATGTGGAGTAAAGATGTACAGCTAACTGGCATACTGAAAAGTGGCTTCCCATACGTACTATAGAAGCTAATATGCAGGGCTGAGTTTCGTGAAGTTCCGCCGACATTTTACACATGATCAACATATTTGGCGGTTATCGTCGGCAACATAGCATAATAAAGTAATTTTTAAAAGTTTTGGAAAAACAAACAATAACTACATTCTCAGAACACACATTGGTGTTTGTAACTGGTATTTTAACAAAAACGTAAAATAAATTGGCGAAGAAGTGATTGGAAATAAATTGACCCAATGAAAAATACAAATGTGTATTTTCTAAAAAATACTAAAGTATGACGTATCAATGTGTCTTGTTTAGAAAAAAAAAAAACAAACATTTTGTTTCTTTCGTCATATATATTGAATATGACTTTGGCCAGGGGTCCACAAACGTTTTTCCTGTGGGTTCCAAGTAACTTTTCCTCTGATGGGGGACTCAGCAATAGGATGACAATCACAGGGATGCCTAAATGTAAACATTTGTTTTCCAGAAAGCTATGCATAATCTATCATTTCTACCCTATAAATTAAATAAAAAATCATGAACTTCTGTTCTTTTATTTCTCAACTTTTGCTCTTTCCCATGACCCGTGAACGCAGCAGACAATCTTACTCTGCCTCCGGTTCAGAGTTCGCGCTTCCTCGCTTGATCCGACGTAAGTATACTTGTTTGTCTTCTTCGGTGTGATATATTCATTTTAAGTGCTCAATTTATACTGCTCCAATCTACCATAAACGCTAACGATCGTGTGCGCTTATCACTTAGCTGCCATTTTATTGTAGATTTATCATTTCTACATTTTATTATGTGGTTTTTGTGTGCTAACTATGCCATGTGTTAACAACGTCCACCGCCATCTTATTCTGTCGAAACATGTTAGGCCCCATTATCTATCTTTTTCTCACTTTTGTTTTCCAGAAAGCTACGCATAATCTATAATTTCTACCCTATAAATTAAATAAAATATCATGACCTTCTGTTCTTTTATTTCTCAACTTTTGCTGTTTGTTAAATTTACTATTAGTGACTCAAAGGTCTGTTCTTAAGCAGTATATTTGTATAATTTAAATATTTTGTGTTGAGGGCGTTATTTTTTAGAACCTCAAGAAAATAATGCTGCATTTACTGAAAGCATGATAAAGAACATTGATTGGGCTTATGTAATGTTGTTTTCTTTGGGAAAAAAATATGACAAACACAACATTGCATTTTAAGGGCAAGCAAGCAACATATTTTTAATCTAAACAGTATACATAAAACATATCCTGTATGTATTCATGTATATGCTATTAACTAAGTATCAGGTGGATATGTGTGTATGTCTTTGACTCACTGTTTTAGTTCCAGTTTAACGTGTTGCCTCAATGTTGGCATCGGATACAGAGCCACACCTGTTCTAAGGGGGCAGATCTGGTCAGGATCACTGAACTCACAAAGGGCAGCCGCCGCAGCTGGGGAGATCGATGGGAACGTCCACTCCATTGCAGCCTGCGCGTCCCACCATGGAGCGGGCAGGGGGGCTGCCTGACAAGAGCAGCCAGTGGGGTCGAGCTGCCGTGGCACACATCCGTCCTACTTTGTTTGTGCTTTTTCTGCGCAGCTAACTACAAAATGCAATTGAACACAGATATTCTAAAATGTAAAGGATAGGGTGGAATAGAATCTCATGTTCTATGCATGTATTAGTCTTGGCATGGCCAGACTGACAAAAAAATCATGACGCGTCTCTGGCATTTTTCACCGTCCGTGCCTGGCAAAATGTGTAGGCAGGTTGAACCTGGGCTGCGATTTGGGAACCCCTTATTTCGGCAATTATGCCCTGTGGCCGGCAGTATTTTGTTGATATTTACTCAAGGAGCCATGGATTGCTAGTGTTCTCTAAAAAGTACTCATTGTGATGCTGAAACATCCTAATGCCCCCCCCTTTTTATTATGTAAATAATATGTGTGCTCATTCATACCTGATAGTGACGCTGAACTGTACCAATGCGTTTTTTTTTTCCTTCTATGATGTAAACAATCTGTGCTCATCCATACCTGAGGTACATCTGAGCGAATGTGTTGAAATGCATGTGAAACTTTCCAAATATTTAAAGTCATGTAGAGCTAGTGTTCTGGTTAAAGTGAAAGGAAAGAAGTCTCTAAAAGTTGGGGCTACGCAATATTGGAAAAAGGTGGTATGGATTTTGAAGATTGTGATATTGATACTCTTTCTAAATTTAACATTTATGTGCATATAATTGGCCTTGAGTAGTATATGAGAAAGCACACACATTATGACGTGACTTTCTTTATAGTTTCTGGTAATGCTTTTCATTTTGAAAAATGCGGCTGTGCCATCATTAATGTTAACTTTATTTTATAAATTATAATTCATGTTGCAGTTTGGTAGTAGAGGGTCAACGGTTACAGCACCGTAATAAGATCAGGACTAGAGGTTTCAGTTGACGCGTTATACTATAGCCAAATGTTTTGAGTGATTTGTGAAATACTTGTAAAATAACCACAACGCTTTAAAGTTGCCCCCTGGCACCCACAGCTGTACTTGTCTGTATTCTTCCGACTCGTTAGCCTCTTGTGTACAAGTGTTGGGAATTAAAAATGTGTGCAAAAAGACTTGAAGCAATATACCTAATCTGTCCAATGTAGAGTTTTATAAATTATACTCATGTCAAACTCTCTGTAAATGGTCTTAACACTTGTGCTCTTTTTCTGCAGGAGAACTACCAGACCCCTCATCGCCCTTCTCTGTGTCTGCTCCAACTTTTGTCCCTGCCTTCTTTCTATCTAACCCTATTGAGATTCAGACTATGCCACGAAAAGGGAAGAAATCACAGGCTCTCAAGTTGAGCTGGGAGAAACGTGCCAAAGGGCAGAGCTCCCAAGCACCTCTTGCACAGCCTGATGATTTTTGTGCCCACAGTGCCATTGCACAATTCGAGGACAAGACTGACGACCGTGCGCAAGCACACTTTCAGAGGGACTTTTTTCAGAGTGACGACGGTTATAAGTTGGACGACCGTGCGCAAGCACACTTTCAGAGGGACATTCATATTGAATTCAATGATTCCACTTTTGAGAATTTCAATGATTCAACTTTTGAGAATTTCAATGATCCCACTGTTGAGAATGTTCCCACTGAGAATGATTCAGTGATTGAGAATGATTTAGTGATTGAGAATGATTCAGTGATTGAGAATGATGCAAAGAGTGAGAATGATGATTCACAGATTGAGAATGATGACAACGCTGGTTCACCGATTGAGAATGCTGACGACGACGCTGATTCACCGATTGAGAAAGATGATTTTCATGCAAAGTCACAAATTGAGAATGATTTCCTTGCTGATTCACACATTGAGAAAGATGATTTTTATATAGATTCGGAGATTGATAATGTTTTCCATTCTGATTCAAAAATTGAAAATGATTTCCTTGCTGATTCACAATTTGAGAGCGGTGAGACGACTGATGGACATCTGCAAGTAATCCGGTCTGCTGTGCAACAAGCGTCTGTAACATATGTGTTGGCATCACACAGTCAAAATGATCCAAGGTATGGCAAATCTAGAAACAGTCAATGTGTTGCAAATTCTGTTACATTTCTGGCTTTCCTGCAAGAGTTGAATAACCTGATGAGCTCTGACCTTGATGCTGTTCTCTGTCGCGGCAATGAACTGTACACACGTACCGTGGCTGTATTGAGAACCGAAGGACGCTTCGTAAACAATTTTTTGACAGCAGATGAGCTTCCAGCGATAGTAAATGGTTTTAGTAAACAGCATGTGTTAATACAGAGTCAATCGCTGTGTGGTTTGTTCACTTCTTTCTGTGGTGATCCGCTGTATCTGAACCTTTGTGACAGACTTCAGTGCTTGACATCGGAGGTCAATTATGCTCTTCTAATTATGAACTTACTGTGCATTGCTGTTTTCCGAGATAACCAAGGCAGGTACGGCTACTTCGATCCCCACTCCAGAAGACCTGATGGCCTTCATGCTGACAATGGCACAGCTGTCATGGCGATTTTCTCATTTTTGAATGACCTGACAGCTAAATTGATGCTTGCTTACACTAGTTTCATGTGCTCACGCGATACTCCGTACGAGCTTGTACCGGTTAGTTTTGAGCCCGTTGATGTTCCTGCAGATGTCCATGAGATGGCGCCATGTGCATTTGTACCTCCTGTGAGTTCGACCATTGACGATCCCGGAAGCGAAGAAGTTGGTGAGACTATCTCATGTTTGGAGATGAGCGAGTCTATGTCGCATGATGGTGAACAACGCCACGGCCATGAATTGAGAGATGACGACAGTGAAATGGTTATTGCCACAACAGGTAAACAGCTGCGACATGTGTCAAAAATTCAGAAATCAAGTCGCAGAAAATTTCAAAGACGAATGAAGGCACAGGAAAAGATGATTGATAAATCTGAAGGGAGTCGTACAAAACAGGAACTGAAGAGATTAAATAAGAACATGAAAAATAGGGAAAAATACAGTCGAAATGCAGAGCAAAGACAAAGAAAAAGGCGCTACATTACAACTCGTTATGAACAAGACATTCTGTTTCGTGTAAAACAAAAGTCCAATTCCTCACGCCGTTACATGACTGATTGTGACTTTAGGAGGG
This sequence comes from Idiotropiscis lumnitzeri, assembly GCF_059441095.1. Lineage (NCBI taxonomy): Eukaryota > Metazoa > Chordata > Actinopteri > Syngnathiformes > Syngnathidae > Idiotropiscis > Idiotropiscis lumnitzeri. Next base: position 6,302,243 of record NC_142406.1, read on the forward strand.
AAAAACGTTCCAATTTTTCACATAGTTATCATACAGATGACAGTTTTAAGTTGAGACAGCGCTCCTACATTACGCAACGTTATCGTGATGATCTTGGGTTTAAAACAAGACAGCGCTCATACATAACGCACCGTTATTCAAACAACCCTGAATTCAGAGCAAAGCATAAGGAAATCATGAGACGTGTAATGAAAACAAAATATGATTTATTGAGGACAAATACACTGCGCCAAGCAAGTAAGATTTTGCAAAAATACATAGTCATTAGCCAACTATGTAGTGAGAGAAGTGACTGTGAAATCATGAAAGCTGTTGAGCTATTCAAAACCCAAATTAAGAATGGACCCACGTTTGTCTGCACCGTTTGCCACAGAGCATTATTTCCTAACCAGGTTCGCTCTTGTCCGCGTCGTGTTAATAAGAAACATAAACATATTGCAGAACAATGCCTCACAGCAAAGTTTGTTCATATATGTACTCTCGAATGTAAGGCCTCATGCAGAGTACCAGCTGAAAGAAAAAGAGAGTGGATATGTCATACTTGCTATGATCATCTCAAAGACGGTAAAATGCCAGAACTTGCTGTGGCGAACAATCTCGCACTTGTAGATATTCCAAATGAACTGTGTGGTTTGAACATACTGGAGAGACACCTCATTTCCAAATGTATATCGTTTGCCAAAATTGTCCCTCTTCCGGAAGGTCAACAACGTGCCATTCGAGGGAATGTTGTGTGTGTGCCATCAGAAGTACAAGAGACGGTCAATGCCCTGCCGAGACTAAGAAGTCGGTCACAGATGTTGAGAGTGAAACTGAAGAGACGGCTTTCCTACAAAGGCCATCAGCTCTTTCAAACTGTGACTTGGTCGAACCTGGTAAGTGCTCTGGTAACACTGAAGCAAATTCATCCGCAGTACAGAGACATTACCATTCGTGATGATGCTGACCTTTGCGACCCGACCCTCACTGATGATGAGAGTAGCTCTGATGATGATGAAATGCATGAAAGTGACTACAATGCGGAAGATCTGGTGGCGATAAACCAATTTGAGAGTGATGCACTTTGTGAAATAAACTGTGAGTCACAAAATGTTAAAAGTCTCAATCAGCAGCCACAACCAAATGCTGAAAATGCGGAAGAAGGCGATGAACCAAATGGCGGCGTCATCCTTGAATCTTGTCTCCAACCAAATGACGTGTCAGAGGAGATTCTGAGTTTTACCGAGGGAATTTACTCTGTTGCTCCTGCTGAAAGAAATAACCCGGTAAGCTTTTTCAAGACTCCCTTTCCTGTCCCCAAAAAGTCACCAGCCGTCCACCTGAATGACTACCGTCCTGTTGCTCTCACACCAGTCATTATGATGTGCTTCGAGAGGCTGGTTCTCCAGCACATCAGGGACTGCCTTCCTCCCACTCTGGACCCCTACCAGTTTGCATACCGGGCTAACAGATCCACTGAGGACGCCATCGACACTGCTCTGCATGTTGTACTGGGCCACCTGGAACAACAGCGGAGCTATGCAAGGATGCTCTTTGTGGACTACAGCTCGGCATTCAACACGATCATCCCAGACATCCTCGTCGCCAAACTGGACACTCTCGGCCTCCCTGCCCTCACACGCATCTGGATTAAGGACTTTCTGACCAACAGACCCCAGACTGTGTTGCTCGGCCCCTACACGTCCTCCACCCTCATGCTGAGCACCGGTTCCCCCCAAGGATGCGTGCTGAGCCCTCTCCTGTACGCCCTCTACACCTACGACTGCAGCCCGGCCCACGGCAACAACACCATCGTCAAGTTTGCTGACAACACGACAGTGGTCGGTCTGATCTCGGAAGGTGACGAGACAGCCTACAGAGAGGAGGTAAAGAGACTGACAACTTGGTGCAAGGACAACAGACTGCACCTTAACTCTGCTAAAACAAAGGAGATTGTCGTCGACTTCAGGAGGAACAAGACGCTGCCGCCCCCCCTCTGCATCGAAGGCGTGTGTGTGGAGAGGGTCCACACGTTCCTGAGTCAAAGACATACACACATATCCACCTGATACTCCACACGTTCCTGGGAGTACAGATCTCCGATGACCTTTCTTGGAGTCACAACACCACAGCAGTGGTAAAGAAGGTCCGCCAACGTCTGCACTTCCTGAGAGTCCTCAGGAAATTCAACCTGGACAGGAAGCTGCTGCTGGCCTTCTACCACTCGTCCATCGAGAGCCTGCTGACGTACTGTGTCTCCACCTGGTACAGCGGCTGCACTGAGGCGGACAGAGTGAGGCTCCAGAGGACAGTCAAAACAGCGCAAAGGATTATTGGCTGCCCTCTCCCCTCGCTGTCGGACATCTACACCGCCCGGTGCCTCAGAAGGGCTCTCAACATCGTCAAAGACAATACCCACCCAAACTCACACCTGTTCGACCTGTTGCCCTCTGGCAGGCGCTACAGATGCATCAAATCAAGGACCAATAGACTGAGAAACAGTTTCTTTCCGAGAGCCATCTCCATACTGAACTCTCACACACACACGAGACCACCCTAACCTTGCAAAACAGCATTGTGATGTGTTTCTATATGCCCTATTCAGTACTGAATTCCATTGCACTGTCTTATTTATTTATCTAATTTATATATTTGTCTGAATTATTGTTGTATTGCACTGGAGAGGGGAGCCCTCTAATCTCGTTGCACACTTGAGTACAATGACAATAAAGGGATTTCTATTCTATTCTATTTCTATTCTATTCTAAACTTGAGGCCATGGCATTTCCGGTTCAGTTTCCAACAGGGCAAAACACGCTTGATGAAGAGAGACAAATCAAACTCACACCAAGCAAATATTTCAAGACACGGCTGTGTTGCGTGGATGAACGTTTTGCAAGAGATGCAACCTACTTGTTCTTCGCTCAGTTTGTTACAAAAATCTACCAGGCGACGTCAAGCATGAGAATTCAGCTCCGCAAAGGTAAACCTTTTACCAGAGATGGTCGCAGAATAAACAATGCCATGTTACAGGATAAGCGTGAAGTTGAAAAACTGGTGCGCAGCAAAGACGCGGTCCGCTTCATGACGCCTTTGAGAGGCACGCCAGCCTATTGGGAAAGAACCACTAAAGATCTTTTTGCCATGATCCGACAGCTGGGCACACCCACGTTCTTCTGCACATTTTCTGCTGCTGAAATGCGTTGGCCGGAGGTCATCACTGCCATTAAAGCGCAACAAGGTGAGCATGTGAATTTTGCTGAACTCGACTGGGCCACCAAGTGTGAAATCCTACGCAGCAATCCTGTGACGACTATGCGCATGTTTGACAAACGTGTGGAAGCTCTATTCCGAGATCTGATCCTGTCTCCGGCACAACCGATTGGTAAAGTTGTTGACTATTTTTACAGATTAGAGTTCCAGCACAGAGGAAGTCCTCACATTCATTGCCTCGTATGGGTTGTAGGCGCACCGGTATTTGACGATGCCTCAGATCAAGCCATTTGTCATTTTGTGTCCAAATACATAACAGCTGAGCTGCCAGACCCGGAGAAGGATGCAGAACTGTACAAGAAGGTCACCGAAGTTCAGATGCACAGCAAAACCCACTCAAAAACGTGTGTCAAAACCCTTGGTGCAAACTGCCGTTTTGGTTTTCCCAAACAACCGTGCGAAACTACAACGATCATTCGTCCGGCCGATTGTGATGAACGAAATAAAGAGCAGCACAAAGAGAAGCAGTCTTTGTCAAATGCCAAGCTTGTTTGTGTTCAGCGTCTACTGAATGAACCTGAGACGTCTTCGCTGACCTTGCCGCAGCTACTGGCCAAATGTGAGCTCACCGGTGATGAGTACATGGAATGCCTGCATATGACCGCCTCCAAGACTTCCGTTGTGCTCAAGCGAGATCCAAAAGACTGCTGGGTCAACAACTACAACCGACATCTGCTTCTTGCCTGGGACGGTAATCTGGACATCCAATACATCTTGAATGCTTACTCTTGCATCGCATACATCTGCAGCTACATTAGCAAAGCTGAACACGGTCTGAGCCAGTATCTGAAATCGGTTATTGAAAACTCCGGTAATGAAAATGTCAATGATTGCGATGAAATGAAACAAATAATGCAAGCGTATTCAAAGAAAAGAGAGGTGAGTGCTCAAGAGTGTGTCGCACGAGCATGCGGGTTGCATATGAGACAGTCCTCTCGCAGTGTGGTATTTGTGCAGACGAGTGACAATGCGCTGAAGATGAGTTTTCCTCTCTCACACCTCGAGGGCAAAACACAGGAGTCTGTCGAAGTGTGGATGTCCGGCTTGCCTGACAAATATAAATGCAGACCTCAGACGCAAGAATTTGAGGTAATGTGCATGGCTGATTTTGCAGCAACGTGCAGAATTGTCTACGGCAAACAAAGAAAAGGTAAAAATGTTTTTCCTCTGCTGAATGACATGGGCTTTGTGCAGAAAAGAACAGGAAACCCCGCTGTCATCAAATACTGCAATTTCTCACAGAATAAAAATCCGGAGGAATTTTACTGTGCCTTGCTCAAGCTGTACCTGCCTCACCGTGCTGACTGCCAGTTGAAATCCCCACGTTTTCCTACGTACCAAATGTTTCACGATCACGCCTGTGTGCAGTTGCCGTATGCTGAATATGCAGAGCCTGTGTTTGAAATTGTCAACAGAAGCAGAGAAAGGTACGAGAAACACAAGAAAGACATTGACAATGCCATCCAGGAGGTGGAGGAAAGCGGGCTCGTCATCAATGAGTGGTGTCACCTGGCTCCTGAAAGTGAGTTGCAATGACTCGAATGCATCGAGGAATTCCAAGCGAGAGATGAACCCAACGACGTGGAGGACAATGTCCCGACTACGACAGGTCAGACGCACCACAAATGTCAGTTGCGACAGAGGTTGCTGCCATTGATCCAACAGTTTTACGCGGTATGTATCGGAGCCTGAACCAAAAGCAAGCGTCCGTCTTCTACATGGTAAGAGAATGGTGGATAAAACGCGTGTGCGGATTGAAGCCGCAGCAGTTCTACTACTACATCAATGGTGGTGCTGGCACTGGTAAGTCACATTTAATAAAATGTATCCACGCAGAGGCGACGAAAATACTACGCAGACTCCCGCGACTGGCTGAGGAAGCAGACATCTCCAAGTCAACTGTTATTCTCGCAGCTTTTACAGGAACGGCAGCTTTCAATATTTCCGGGACAACCTTGCACTGCCTGCTGAAACTGCCGAGAAGTCTGAAACCCCCGTACCACGGCCTGGGCAATAAACTGGACGAAGTCAGAGCGGAGCTGTCGATCGCAGAAATACTCATCATCGACGAGATTTCCATGGTGTCCAAAGACCTCTTTGCATATGTGAACAATAGATTGAAACAAATCAAAGGGATTGATTTACCTTTCGGTGGCATGTCTGTGCTTGCTGTTGGCGATTTTTATCAGCTGCCTCCTGTGAGACAGTCCAAGCCTTTGTGCGTATATGATCCCTCTAGGCTCGACCACTGGCGTGACAACTTCCAAATGATCACACTGACTGAAATCATGAGGCAGAAAGATGACGTCGCTTTTGCCGAGCTGCTGAATCGACTCCGCGTCAAAGAGAAGTCTGATGAACTGTCAGGTCTCGACAGAGCTTTGCTTGCAACCACTTACACTCCTCCAGAAAAGTGTCCAAAGCACATACTGCACGTTTACGCCACCAATAAACAGGTAGATGCTCATAATTCCGAGATGTTGAGTCTGCTTCACAGGGACATTGTAAAAATTGATGCGGACGACTATAAGAAAGACCAACGAACTGGCAGAATGGCGAGACAAGCGATCCCCTTCCAAGGTACTAAGAGTGAGTTACCGGACTCGATTAAAGTTGCGATTGGTGCTCGTGTTATGATCACACGCAATATTGATGTTCAAGCAGGTCTGTGCAATGGCACGTTTGCAAAAGTGGTCAACATGGTGAATTACCCCGATGAAGCGCGTGTTCAGAAACTCGGGTTGCAACTCGATCATGTGTCAAAAACTAGTACTGCTCTTAACCCTGTGTACATTGACAGACAGGAGGAGAAGATGAAGAAGCCTGGAGTGGTGCGTCTGCAGTTCCCCATTAAACTTGCCTTTGCATGCACTATTCATAAGGTACAAGGTATGACGACGTCCCAAGCAGCGGTGTCTCTGAAAGGAGTCTTTGAACATGGCATGGGGTACGTAGCTCTGAGTAGAGTGACTTCTCTCAGTGGTCTGCATATTATGTATATGGATGAGAGAAGGATTCATGCTAATCCAGAAATAACCGCTGCTCTTGCTGAGATGACAGAGGCTTCTTTAGACGGTGTGATGCCCCTCCTTCAGGTGATGTCGACGGTAGATGGCACTAACAACCTGGTCATCATCCATCACAACACAGAAGGACTGTCTTGTCATGCGCAAGATATGGTGTCTCACCACGAACTGTATTTCGCTGATATTTTGTGCTTGACAGAAACACACATCCAGGGATCGGCGGCTGCAGGAAATTCTTCCTTGGAAGGCTACACGATGTTTCACCGGAATCGAGGCGTTTCTTTTTCAAACTGTCCAGACTTGGCAACAAAACTTGGTGGTGGCGTAGGTATTTGTGTGAAAAGTCACATCACGGCCCAGGAAAAGAAATACATTCAGGGTGTGACCGATCTCGAATTTGTTGTGGTGAAACTTGAAGCTCCCACCAATATGTTGATTGCTGCTGTTTACAGACCCCCTGGACACAGTCTACGCTCATTTCTGCCTAACCTGGAAAGTTTGTTGCAGTGCCTTGCAATGATGGACCATCATCAGATTCTGGTATGTGGAGATTTCAATGAAGATGTGCTTTCATCCTCGTACAAGCCCATTCTTGAACTGTTTCTCTCCAAAGGTTACACGCAACTCATAACTACTGCTACCACTGACAAAAACACACTGCTTGACCTCATTTTTGTCTCTCGCCCCAAGTGTGCTCTTCATTCAGGTGTATTGCGAACATACTACAGCTATCACAATCCTGTCTTCTGTGTTTTAAGCTGTGATAGGTAAGTGATTACAGTATTCAGGAAAAAACTTCGAATTGAGCTCTATCTGCAAGGTGTTGTAAGTATATTATAATATGGGAGAGATGGATGATATTTAGATTATGCTGCTGACATGTTGATGTTGAAATGAAATGGTACCTGTGGTGACAATTGCGCAATATGTGAAACATAACGCTGGTGCCGGGTGGAAACCTCCCATCTCCAAAACCTTTACTTTTCAGGGCACCCAAAAAAACAACATGTTTGTTGCGTTGTCATAGACAGCAAGCCATTTCAAACACTTGGTCTGGTCAACAACTTGTTGAAAAAAATAAAACGGTCCCATATGGGGACTGACCAATAAATTTGTGTAAAAAACAAAATTAAATACACAAATATTTTTAACAGGAGGTTTTGTTCCGACACCAGCAATGTAAGATGTAATTAAGTAAGATGATCAATGCTGCAAATGAAAATTTCAAATGTCTTACCGGGAGAAGTAATAATTAAACACAAAAGCAAAAAAATTATTGCAAGATGTTCGGTTGACATTGGAAGGAATTTTGAGAGCGAATTAAGGGGAGAGAGAGTGGTGGTGGCCTTTTAACTTTTATTTTTTTATGCAATACAATACAAATTTGTTCATAGTACTCATAACTCCAACTCTATCTTAAATCTCCAATAAATCATAACCACCACATGGAATATAAGCAATATGGATTGAGATTTTATTGCGACATAGGTTACAGTTGGTTTGAGATTTTGTCATTGGATGGAATGGGATTTGGGATAAAAATGGTTTAGCATGTGAACTACAAGGTGTGTGATAGAAGAGCTTTTGGAGGAGCGAGAGACAAAGAAAATTAAGGAAACAGTTTGTGAAAGAAGTCAAGTTGGACCAATAGAGAGAGAGAGAGAGTGGATGCAATTTTCACTTTTATTATTATATCTTGCTAGTACCGTTTTAACAATCTGTGATAAATAATATCCAAATAATGCAATACAACATTAAGTGAAGCAATATGGATTGAAATTTAAATGTGATTAAAAGGTGTCATAGACTGCGCAGACTGATCAATGCTGAGAATCTCAATCGTCTTTTCGGACACGTAAAAATGAAAAAGAAAAAATCAGTGGAAGAAGTTTGGTTGACATAAGGATGACTTTTTAACTTTTATCATTATTCAGTACTAGCAAATTTCAGATAAATCATATACAAATAATGAAATAAATCAGTAAGTAAAGCAATATGGAGTGAGATTTAAATGATTAAAAGGTGTCATAGATTACAGTTGGTACGAGATTTTGAGATGGGATTTGGAATGAAGATGGTTTTGCATGTGAACGAGAAAGTGAGTGGCAGAAGAGCTTTGGGAGGAGTGGGAGAGAATGGGAATTAAGGAAGTTGAACAGTTTGTGGAAGGTCAAGGAAAGTGAAGTCGAGGGTCAAAGAAAGTGAAGTCGAGGGTCAAAGAAAGTGAAGTCGAGGGTCAAAGAAAGTGAAGTCGAGGGTCAAAGAAAGTGGAGTCGAGGGTCAAAGAAAGTGGAGTCGGGGGTCAAAGAAAGTGAAGTCGAGGGAGGGGAGAGAGTTGTTGGATTTTTTACGTTTTTGTTCACATTTCAATCATCCTTGTCATTGGCATGGGATGAGGACGGAACACTGACAAGGTGAGTAAAACATCATTAAACATATCTTTTCTTGTAAAGACAGTAAATGTAATTTTATTCTCCTCTACCTTTAACAGGTCTTTGTTCTGCAGAAAATCAAGTCTTGTCAAATTTATTTTGATAGCCCCGACTCACAGCGACTTCTCAAAGGGCTTGACGTGCCCACAATTGACAAATATTAACGACATCCCCTGATCTTAAATCCCAAGAGGGCAACTTAAAAAAAAAAAACCTTAGACACCAAACAACACAGGTATGTGTGTACTGATCTTTTGTACATACATTGTACATTATTGTACATTACTTAAATGTAAAGTGATTTTAGAATATAAAATGATTATCATATTTGAATGGATTGGGAATCATAGCCAAGCCTGTCTCAGCCCTTTGCAGCCTCACGTAAATTTCGACTCACTGATCCTGCGTCTGTCTGACTTTTCTCTACCAAAAGACAAAAGACAGGCGCCCCAACACGTACCACAAGGACTGACTCCAAAACCAGAGTGACAACCATGCAGGACTTCTCTTCCTTTTTCTGTAAGTGGCCGAGAAGAACTTTGTCAGGAAACATTGCCCATAATTTGACATCTTTCTCAGCTTCTGTTTTGACACCTCCTTTATTTTTCGTGTTAGAACGTTCTTCACGTTGCCTGCGGCGCCACTTGCTGCATTAGTCAAGACGCGGAAGAGATGGAAGTTTAGTCACCTCAGTTCAAGCACTCGATGAGACCAATTTATTCATTGAAAGGAAAAGGTAAATAACTCAATATTAAACATATCTTTCTCTTTAAATTCAGTAAATGTTGTAATTTTACTTTGCTTCACTTTATTAATTATTGTCCTCCCTCCCTCTCCTTTTTAAGGGCTTTTCTCCTTACTTTTCACGAATCCATCCCTCTGCCCCCCCAAAAAAAAATGGGTCGCAAGGGTAACCGTGTGGGAGAGAGCCGAAACAGCAGAGGCCTTCTAATTCCTGCTTGGGCTTCAAGTCTTGGAAGCGCCAAAACACGTACATCAAGTAACGTTGGCTGCAAAACCAGGGTGGCAACCGTGCAGGACTTCACTTCTTTCTTGTGTAAGTGGCCGTCAAAAACTTTGTCAGGAAACATTCTACACAATTAAAGATTTCATTATCAGCATTTGTCCTCACCACTTCCTTTATTTATTTTTTTTTTTTTTTGTAGACATTCTTCCCGTTGCCTGCGGGTCCACCTGCTCCATTTGTCCAGACAAAGAAGGTGGATGGAAGCTCACTCACCCTGGTACAAGCGCTCGATGAGATGTGGCCATGCTTGCCTGATGTCGGAAGGACTTGCGGACACGTTTAGAAGGTCCATGGCATCAAATATGTTTTCTGTTCTCTTCACACCGTTTTTTATTTTTTGAAAAGTCAAGTGTTCTAAAACAATCCCTGTACAGTTCTCTGTACAGCTAGATTATAAACATTACAGTGCTGCCATTATTAGTTATGATGATTACTACACAGATTGCTGTATGAAATAATTTTTTAAATCTTTAGTGGATGCAACAGCTGTGTGCATATTTATTTGATTAGTGTTCTTAGAGTGAGATAAACCTCCATTTGTTGTTGATTATGCAAACATTTTCCATAAAAAATGGAAATAAAAATTATCTGCTCCAGGATCAAACCATTGTCACTGCGACCGGCAAGGTAACACCTTTACATTCTTTACTGTCATCAAGGTTAATTGGTGTTAACTTCAAATTATTTTGTAAGATAAAATTCCCCACTCTGGTTGATGACGCCATAAAGCTGTGGATCACATCACAGACCAATCACAGCAGTTTGTGTTCTCTCCTTTAGCTGTGGTTTGAAAGTTTTGGCTAACATTGTTTGACCTTAGAGATTATTTTTCATTATTTGTTTACATTTGCTTTGATACATCTGTTTGGTTACTAATTCATGTTTTTCTTCATTTTGATCATGATGAAATTCTGTCTTTCCACTGTATGATCACTCAACCGAGGCATTCTAATGGTGTACTTTTCCTCTGTGCTCACTGCTGCTCACCTTAGAAAAATAAAAACTTTTGATGTCATTTCAACCTAACTGCTAGGCAAACAAAGTTCAATGGGTTTCATTTTTAAAATAGCAGTTATTTATTGATCAAAATTCTTACTGTGTTTTGAAACTATTTCCCAACCATCACAAATGTGTACCGCCAGTGGTACGATGCGTCTTCCTTTTTGCATTCATTTTTTATTTATTTTTTTCAATTTCTAAATGCTTTTCTCATATAGATTTAAAAAGATAAGACCCTAACCCCAAACTTACATATGCTGTTTTCCCTTCTGCAGAAATGTATTGGTAAACATTTTAGACTTTATATATATTTTCAGTTTGTCATTGACGGTTGTCGTGGTTAAGTGTGAATGCTGCCAGCATATGAATGCGTACTTTACAATGAAAGATGGCAGTTATTGTACAGTGGAAACACTCATGTCATGCTTTGGGCCCATACTTTTCTCATCTGCCAAAATGAAAACATTTTATTCTATTGTCAAATATTCTTATCGGGGAAGTCAAGTCCATATAATTCTTAACAGTATGTTGCTCCCCAATAATTTAAAAACTATATTTTGATTAATATTGCATTTGTGGAATCTGGATCAGGCGCAAAATCCACCCATTTTCTTTTTTTTTTTTTTCCCCAGGGGGCTGCCGTTTTGCCACTCACTTTCGTGTGAAATCAATTGTCTCCCCAGGCCCCCCAGATAAAAACATGTGATTTTTTTTCTGCTTTCCCTATAAGGTGTCTAACTCAAATGTGTTTCCCCCCCATTGTGCTTTGTGCTCATGTATTTATGATCAATGACGTGTATTGTTCTGTAAGAGTAATCCGACAAAAAGGTTGAATCAAAACAGCAACATCACACATACTAGATCCTAAGGTCAGTCATACCACTTCATTGTGTTCATCATTATTGCATACATTGCACTGGGAAGGATAACACAACCTTTGACAAGAATCAACACCATCAGCGTCAACCTGTTCCTGACACAGGTCACCATCCTGTCCTGCCTCAAATATGTTCTTGCACCGGTGCATAACAAAAAAAGAAAAGAAAATAAGATACACCTAGTTGACAACCATCTTGTTACCCGACCTCCACTAACCCCAGCCCTGAAGTTAATCCTCAAAATGTATCTAATACATATTTCTGACCATTTTTGTGACATGCTGTCACATATGTATCAGGAGGTTTGACTGGCAACATCTGAAAATAATCCACAAGAAATCACTGAAAATAAATGCAGGAGCACCTCCCAGCATGCGCAAAGAAAGTAAACCACAGTAGTTTGGCTCCAACTGACTTTGATTCAACCTATTGTTAAAATACTTTTTTTGTGGGTAATGCTAACTTCATTTTTTGTGCATTTTTTCTCTCTGCATTCTTGTTTATCATTAATAATTTATCATTAATAAATGTATTATTGAACTTGCAAAACTTTAGCTGATTTTGTATTGTGTATTATACCTTGATGTGGTGTTTTTTTTTCATAAGTAATTATTTTTTTTGGGGGGGGGCTCTTTGAGCAGTTGGAGATTATAAATACTGGTCAAGGCAGACTGCCGCCTACATCAAGTCTGGAGTCTGCTCTGATTAATTTATCAATTTGTGTTTCATGCTATTATATGAAATAAATCCAACAGGACATGGTGTGTGTATGCAAAAAAAGTTGCAGTTTCGACAAAAGATGGGTCATTGCGTGTTTAAGAATGCTTTTTACTCAGCAAACATATTTTCTCCCCTGGATATATGCCCCTCTGCTTTGCATTTTCCTTTTCATTTAATTTTAACTTGAACTTTTTTTTCCTATGTAACATAGAAATAATTATATTTAAAATGTCATCACATCAAAAAGAAATTGACAAAAAAGTAGATTATATATTCTGTCTTACAAAACATAGTTATGTGTCATTTATACCTTAAAAAAAATCCATTATTTCATTGTTTCTTGCTGTCGGTATGTCAAGGGCGTTTGGGCTGATCACCGTGACGTAGGTGGCCATTTTTCATTCTACAGTTGACTGACCAAGAGGTAGGATGATTTATTTGTTTCGACATTCAGAAAACTCCTTTTTAACTTTTTGTATTCCGCAGTGTTCTCTGTAAAACACCAATATCTATTTATTGGTATGTAATTATTAGTATTTAATTGTCTCTTAATCAGGTAGAAAACCGAATATGCCAATTTGGTTAACTTTAGCTGTGCTGTACATGTTGACTGTAATTGATATGTCAGAGTCACAAATTTTGATTTGGGTCGTAAGGTCGAAATTACATTCACATTCTTTCACATTTGGATCAACAAATGGCCTTTGTTGAATATCTAATTGTGAATATTCATTTTTAATTTAGCATTCATCCTTCATTAAGGGTTGCTAGCTAGGTGCGCACATGGCGATCAATAAGCCTTACACGTCACACAGTCACGATTAATGAATGAACACTTATTTAAATATTCACTTTTCCGTGCGATCTTTAGTTTATTTGCGCACCTTTATTTATTTTTGGTCATAAGTCGTCCTAAATTATTGCTAGTCACCACCCCTCCAAAAAGAGACACCGTGGGAAAATGAATGTGTGAATCTCATTAATTTTCCCACGGTTTCACGGTGGGGTGGGAGGGAAGAGGAGGGGAAGGGAGCGACCTCTTACGGTTCGGAAACTCGGGGAGTGTTCAAATTTGCTGTTGAAGTTTTTCAGTATGGCCCAAAAGGATGCGGTGCGCAAAGTGCGTCAGGGAGAACACGTGGAAACAGTTCAAATAAGAGCTGCAGATTGCTTTATAACATATAGGGTAGGGATCGCTAAATCATGGGAGGGTTGCGTGCACCTGTTCTTCGAAGACACACACTTCTCAAGTCGTGTTAGTCGGAGCGAATTTCCCAACGCACCCAGAGAGCGAGAGTATTTTATTATTTTTTTTGCCAAGATGCCGTCGCGTATGGACGCAGCGGCTCAGGGCTCTCCCCAACAGTCTCTACTCTCGCTGCACACTGTACAATGACAATAAAGGGATTTTATGAGTTCTGACTGAAAGTGCCCAAATTCAATGAATATACCATGAAATGTTTCATCTAATTTGTAATTAATTACTTGTTTCATCCTTTACACATGTAATGAAATAAATCCGATGAATAAATGCTATATTAAATATTTAGATAAAAGTGTCATTCATTAAATGTTTCATTTATTACTAAATATGGAATTAAATAATTCAATGTGTGATTAATTAATTAAATTACCAATGAATATATGTATACATTTCTATATGTAATTATTTCTAAATGAAACATTTAATTAATTTTTTTAATAATAATTAGTTTTGACAAAAGATGCGTCATTGCAAGTTTAAGAATGCTTTTTACTAAGAAAACATATTTTAGCCCTCGGATATATGCACCTTTGCTTTGCTTTTTCCTTTTCATTTAATTTTAACTTGATTTTTTCCCCCAATGTAACAAAAGAAAAATATATTTAAAATGTCATCACATCAAAAAGGAATTGGCAAAAAAATAGTAGGATATATATCCAGTCTTACAAAACAGTCAAGTGCCATTTGTAGTTGGGAAACATAAAAAAAAAAAAAATCCATTATTTCATTCATGGTTTATTGTCGTCAGTATGTCGAGGGCGTTTGGGCTGATAACCGTGACGTAGGTGGCCATTTTTTCATTCTACAGTTGACTGACCACGAGGTAGCATGATATATTGGTTTAGACATACAGAAAACTCATTTTCAACCTTGTGTACACTGTAGTGTATGTTTAAGCCTATTCCCCGTATAATACAATTATTACATGTATTTATTTATTTATTATTCTGTACTTATTAGTGTGTAATTGTCCCTTTATCAGGTGGAAAATCTAAAGTGCCAATTTGGTTACCTTTAGTTGTGCTGTACATGTTGACTATAATTGATATGTCAGAGTAAAAAAAATGATTTTAGTCATAGATCTTAAATTAAATCCACTTTCTTTCACATTTGCCTCAACAAATGGCCTTTGTTGATTATCTAATTCTGAATATTCATTTCAATTTAGCATTAATGCTTCATTAAGGGTTGCTAGCTAGGTGCGCACATGGCGATCGATAACTCTAACACGACACACAGTCACGTAAAATGAATGAACACTTATTTAAATATTCCATGCGATCTTTTGTTAATTTGCGCAAGTTTTCTGTTTTTGTTTTGGGTGATAAGTCGTCCTAAGTCATTGTTAGCCCCCCTAACCCCCGCCCCTCCCTTCCCTGGACAGCGTGGAAGAATGAATGAGATGCACACGTTCCTTTCCCAGTCGGGTGGGAGGGGAGTGTTGAACGCAATGTACGGGGTTTCCTCCTCTTGGAGCAGGGGTTACTTAAAAAAAAAAAAAAAATCCCCAGAGAGCGCATTGCTTCTCTCATGTGGTTCGGAACCTCGGAGCACAGACTCTGGGCATTATGAGCGATCGAGTAGCATAATTCCTAAAATTATCAACTGCACGCGGTTAAAGGCCCTCGCGGTCCGCCTCGTACAAGTTTAAGTAATAATTTATAGTGTTTAAAAAAAAGAGATAAATGAATAAAGATCTGGGCTTCGTGCATGGTCTGTCAATAACAGGGTCGCCATTATGGTACGACCTGTCATGACCCGCGGGCATGTCAGTGTTTGTGTTGTTATTTTCTTCCCTCCTTCTCGCCATGTGCTTATTGCTATTGTTTTGTCAGCTGTGATAGCGTTTCCCCTCAGCACTCGTCCTCACCAGCCACGCACCTGTTCCCCGTTACCCTCATCACGCACCTGATTCCCATCTGCTCCCCTAATTACTCGGACTATTTAAGCCTCCCAGACCCACTACTCAGCGTCGGGTCATTGCCGCACGTTACGGACTACCACTACCACGACCGCGTTTCGTTCATGTTCATGCTCTGGTTCTCGTCCTCGTTCCCGTTCCCGTTTACGTTCCCCAGCGTCCTGCCCCGGCTTTTGTTTCTCGCCTCCTTTTCTGCTAGTCACGTTTTGTTACCCTTGATATTTTGCTCCCTTGCCTGTTGTCTCTCCTTCTTGAATCCCTTTAATAAATTCCCTTAACATCATCCATTTCCCTGCCTCCTCGCCTTAATAATAATAATAATAATAATAATAATATTGCCTTTATTAGTCCCACAATGGGGAAATTCGAGATTCGAACCCAGGCCTCCTGGGGAGACTGGGTCCTGAACGCGGCGCCTTAGACCACTCGGCCATCCTGGCAGCCACTTTTGGGTCCACCTTCCTCTTCGCCGTAAGGCGAACCTGACACGACCTTCCAAAACTGTATTTCCAGTGAGGATGCAAAAGGCATGCATATTAACAATTTGTTGTTCATATCTTTAATCACTTTTTTATAATTTATTTATTTTTTATGCATGGCACCTTGTTTCGGGGAAAATCTTTTAAATTAAATCTGTTGAAAAAACTCGGTTGTTAACAATAAATTGTTGTTGAATTTAAATAAGATCTAAGTTCACAATCTTTGGCACCAGCTCAAATTAAACAATAAGTCAAAATCGCTGTTGAATCTCTTGAAACAGAAAGGTTAAATGAATTACAATTTCTAGGTCTTGTTATTGATGAAAACCATGCTGAGAAGTGCCAACAGAAAGTGTTAAGTGTATAATATGTGCAACTATTGGTATGCTTTATAAAACTAAGGTTCTCCTAAAAAATTAATCGCAAATTATACTGTTCATTATTACTGCCCTCCGTTACTTATTGTGCGGAGATATGGTGAAATACATAGACAACAAATACTTAGCCTATCTATAAGGAAAAAAGAGCCATACCTACATATCATCTTTGCAAATGATCTAGAACCAACCAATCCATCATTTGTCAAATTAAACACTGAAATTCTACGGCTTTGTCAAATGTAAAACAACACAAGTGATGTAATAAGCATACAATAACCATCTTTGCCCCAGTATTCGGAAGCGGTTCAAAATCAGAGAGGATGTTGATTAAACAGCTAAATTCCATCTCTCTTCATGTTTGTGAGAGTGAGACACTTCAATTAGAGTATCGCCAAATGGTATCGGCACATTATTTGTTCGTATTTGTCGATACCAGTGTTTTAATGGTGTATCGTATTGATACTGATACTAGTAGTGGTATCGGTACAATTCTATTAATTAGCTACGTAAGCTCCAACCGCAAGCCAGTAAATGTTGCTGAACCACTTTAGTAAACTCCACTATCTGCAATAGCAGCTGCACATTTCTGACCTGTTGATTCTGTGTGTTCATCACTGACACCTGGTGGATGGTTAAAATCTTTGCAAGCAGCCTCAGCTGACATTTTATTCAATTACAAATACAATAAGTTCTGCATTGTTGTGGGGAGTTTTGTAGCAGTTGTGGTATGACTTAACCTTTGTCAATTTTTAAAATACCTTTGATGTCTTTGCTATGTAGACAGTGAAAAAATGTGAACGTGTGTCAAGTGCGATATTTTGATGACAACTAAATATGAGATTAATGATTAAATCATTTGAAAGTTCCATGGTTAACTACCAGGGATGTAAAGAACATCAGAAATCTATTTTATAAAGATATAAACCGCTCAAAATATCCACCGATAAGAAATAAAATAATAGATTTTAATTGTTTCAAAACTTTCTCTTTCAGGATGACGACAAATCTCCTTATTGCAAAAGTGGTGGCCAAGAAGCTCCAGGTCCGGGCCAAAAATTGGTCCCTGACACCAAATGGCACCTTGGCCATGAATGGGGCCTACAATAATTTCACTGTTGCCCTCTGTGACGGGGCAAAAAATGACACCGTGTGTCTCTTTGACACACTGGCGGCCCTCGTCACAGAGGGCAACAGCTATGTCTTTGCGCATTTTGGATTTGGGGCGGGTCAAGACTCTTTTCTGCTTACCCGCCCCAAATCCAAAATATATGTGGGCCCCGTCGTCACCATCGATGCTGATATGGAGGCTGCGGCACGTGCGTTGGTATTCCCGGTCTCAACCTCATCATCTCCTCTGGAGGTCGCACAAATGGCTCCTGGGGAGATGGTGACCGTGGATGGGCACATAACCGACGTAAGTATATTTCACACATACACACGCACATGCACCCCCACTTGCATGTGCATACACTTGTGAACACCCACACACACACACACATAGGCGCTCCAGAGGTAAGATGTGGGGAAAATATATTAACATTCCCTCAGAATAAACATTGCCTTCCAACCAGGGACAGTTTGGAGATCTTTTTTCTTTTCTGGGGCTAAAGGGGGTTGCTTGGTTCAGATAGGGGCCTGAGAAAATATTTTTTAAATATATTTTAGAATATCACATAAATCACTTAAGTGGGGCCACACAGATTTCTGTTGGGGCTCATGGGTAGTTTCACGGGCGTCACGGTGGACAACTGGTTAGCACAATGGCCTCACCGTGCAGAGGTCGTGTGTTCGATTCCGGCTCCGGCCTTCCTGTGAGGAGTTTGCAAGTTCTCCCGCACCTATGTGGCCTTGCTCCGGGTACTTCGGTTTCCTTTCACATTCCAAAAACATGCATGGCAGGTTGATTGAACAGTCTAAATTGTCCTGAGGAATGGGTGTGTGCGTGGATGATGGTTGATGGTTGTTTGTCTATGCGTGCCGTGTGATTGGCTGGCAACCAGTTCAGGGTGTACCCCACCTACTGCCCGATGATAGCTGGGATAGGCTCCAGCAGCCCCCGTGACCCTTGTGAGGACAAGCGGTACTGATAATGGATGGATGGATGAGTAGTTTCAAAGTAGCAGTGCAACTCTGCATATTCTATAGTTTCTGGTTCCATTAAAAACTCACT
This sequence comes from Idiotropiscis lumnitzeri, assembly GCF_059441095.1. Classification (NCBI taxonomy): domain Eukaryota; kingdom Metazoa; phylum Chordata; class Actinopteri; order Syngnathiformes; family Syngnathidae; genus Idiotropiscis; species Idiotropiscis lumnitzeri. The sequence goes on from NC_142406.1 coordinate 6,320,791, forward strand.
AAACATTTACACGCTTGCGCTAAACATCAATGCATATTGTGTTTGCGGATGGCTGCAGCACCACACAAGTGCACAGAGACATGGCAGAAATAAAAAAAAAAAGATAAATATCAAATCGAATCGTGCTTGAATGAATTGTTAATTCTCGACCAGAATGACATTGATGCATATAAAAACATGTGTTCCCTTGCATTAAGCATTGCAATATAACCCAGTTTTCTTTCTGTTTTGTTCTTCCGTGTCAGCCTCTGTCAGTTCTGTTCGCACACGCATCATTTGCGCAAACATACAAATGTTTTTTTTTAGCTTTTTTTCTATTTGGTCCACATTAGATACGTCCAATTCGCATGGTGCGGCTGCGTGGGGCCCCGCCTGTGCCCATGCGCAATGTGACTATAAAAAAAGTAAGTACATCATTTATAGTTTTCCTTTTTATGCATTTCAATTATACACGCTGAATATGCATTTTTTAATTATTGCAGAACGATGTGGACGTCACCATTGGCATTTGGCGGGAGGCCAATTTGGTCAATATTGAGATTGGGCATGGATATCTATTCACACACCTAAAAGCCAGGATAAACCATTTTGGGTTGACCCTCAGCGCGACCCAATTTACGGAAATTACAGTGAGTAAATTAATGGCTCTCGGTCAATGGTACTCAAAAGGTCCCTACATATCTGTGGTGCCCGTACTAAGGCCCTTTTTACTATCAACCCAGAACAGGTGTTCCCAACCCTTATATAGACTTATTAATTCATAACATAAAGAGATGAGTTTAATGTATCCATCCTAATGTATTTGTTTGTTTTTCACAGAGCTGTTTGGTTTTATCATTTGTTCAAATTTATTGATAAAATGGAAATTGAATTAGATTTCCGTTTCTACTTAGTACTTTTGTTGTTTTAAACACATTTGCATATGAGAATATATGACTGTTACTAAGACCGGGTGTCCATAAAATAATTTTACAAATCTAAGATTTCTACAAAGGCACTTGAGCCATAGCCAGATTTGTTTTCTTGTTATCATTTGTTGTTAGTTTTGTTTTTGTGCTCATATACTTGATTTAATACACCTCTACATGGGCACCGTTAGAGGCCCCAAGTGCATGAAGACGATTCCCCGATGTCTTGTCATGTTCGCTGTAGCATGTAACATCAGGCGTCTCCTGTAAAATGGATTGTCGGATGACAAACAGGTACCCAGGCTGCTGACAGATGATGAATGACGGACTGGCAAACTTAAGTAAAATGCCCACCTCTGCAAACTGCCCAAAATAATGAATTCTTAACATTTTAAAATGACGTGATGGACACCCTGTATATTACTATGTAACATAATTGTTATTGTTGCATACAGGGAAGATGGAAACAGTTTAAAAAATGAAGGCTGCATTCATAAATTAATTGTAGGAGTGTGTTTGCTGCATCTCAAAACAGACTGACCATTAGTAGTTGTGGTGTCAAGATTAACTAATCAATTCAAATTAAACAACAACTATGCAAGTCAACAAGTAATCAAGTAATCATCTCGAGCCATTGTTTAATTTAAAATTGTCCAAATCATTTGAATTCAGCCTACTAACAGTAATTATTCTCTGATTTCTGGAGTCCTTCATGAAAGCAGTAAGCAGTAGGTTAAGTAATACTCAGCCAAGTACAAAGTGCTGGAAAAAAAATACAGGATTGTACTTAGTTATTTCCCGTCTTTGGTAAAAGTGGTTTCTAAATCACTAAAACTATTTTTCATCAACAGGGCTGCAACTCCACCATAACATTAAATATACTCGGATTTAATGTTATGAACGACAACGTTGAGGTAATGGACCTCAACGGGGACCCGACCTCCATTCCAGTCAATGTCTGGAAGGAATGCTTTGAGGAGCCACCAGCTATACCGCCAGCAGGGCTGGCTATTGAGGCTACTATGACAAATGGCATGATAACACACATTCACATATAATACACCCTTGCACACACACACACGCACCCCCCCACACACGCACGCACACACACTTCACATTAAATAAAAAGAAAACAATTGTCATTTTTTGAGTGTCACTTTATTTTAAATGTTATTAATGTGTCATGTATTTCTTTTGCGTAAAAATGAAAAGTTTGAGGAATCATTTTGAGGCTAACCCTATTTTCATGGGTTTCAGCTTTGATTTTTGACGAATAGTGAATAATACAGTTCAGTGCTTATTTAATTGACTCCATTAGCAAACAATCTAACATTATCAATCATTACTACACAAAACGTAACGTTTAATATGTTCATATCAGTGGCGGGCCGTCAAGGCCTTCTCTGCTGGCCTAACATAATCAAGAAAAAAAGATTTTATTCTCCACATTGATGTCATGTTTGAGCCAAGCGTTGTCTTTTTAGGTGTGAGTATTTATCCAATCAGAATTACGCTAGATATCTTTTGCTCAACTGCAAGTCATTGCATTTGGGTAGCTGAAGAATTTGGTCTGTTTCACATTTAATGAATGAACAAGGTATTTTATTTTAACTCATAGTGACTTCTGTGTCAAATACAAATTTTCTGGGTTCAGCTGGTGAGTACAACAAAGTAATTAAAGCAATTCCTGCCACCTTTAAAGCAATGACTCAACAACTGGTGGTGTATCAGAATGTGTCGGACATGAGCCCTCTGTCTGTGGAGGGATTCAATTTTGATAGTAATCAATTTTCCAATAAATTTATTGGAACGGTCGGTTTTCACTCAAAGATGCTATCCTTACCTTGAAAAAAAAAATATGTTCTACGTGTTTTCAGTCCTGCTGAGGCAAAAATAAATTAAGGAAACAGTATTTATCATATCCAATCCCTCAAAAAGCTGAAGATCCTTGGCTGACATGACGAATAATAATGCCCAGAGATTGTTTAGTTTAATGGAACATTTTGCCCTTCTAGATTAAGATCCTGTCATGACCCGTGGCGGTCATGGCAGGTCTTTTGTTGTTTTTTTTGTCACGTTCCGTTTCCCATGCCTGGTCTTTGTTTGTTTATTTTGTCAGCTGAGTGGGGGCGTGTCCTTCAGCGCTCGTTCCCCACCAGCCTCACACCTGACTCCCATTTGCTCCCCTAATTACCCGGACTATTTATGCGCTCAGGACCAACTGCTGGGCGTCGGAACATTGCTTCCCTTGGAGGAATGTCACGGCCGCTCCTTGATTTCATTCTCGCTCTCGTTCATGCCATCGCTCATCGCGATTTGTCCTTTTCCCTGTTTCTTCGTCAGTTTATTCGGTTTAGTCATGTTTAGTTTGTCTTTGTTATGTTGGCACTTGGTCACGTTTGTTTGTTTCTCCCAGCACCTTGTTGTCCGTTTTAGTTCACTCATTAAAATCCTTTTAAGTTACCCCTTGCCTGGCTTCCCCGCATTCCTGGGTCCTTCTCCACACCGCCCTGCGGGCGACCCTGACAGATCCTCACATTGTTCTTACCTGTTTTTTGTTTTATATATTTATTTATTTTATTTTTAATTCTTTATCTTTATTTTTTTGCTTTCCTAACTCGTGTTGTTCAACTAAGCAGTTATATTCAATATGTGCTTTAATTTTTGGTATATTTCAACAATAAAATAAAAAAATAATAATTATAATAATTGTACGTCTTTTGTCAAAGTAAATGAGATTTCAGATTTGATAGACAGTTGCGATAGCCAATTAGATCACGAGTTGGTTACAGTGAGCCCACTTGCTGCCCTTGAAGATGATGAAGCGTCTTGTGATCGGATACTTACTGGTGAGGGGGCAGCGCTATGCGGAATCAACACACCCGGAAGCCGTAACTGGCGACCGTTCGAAAATCACAAATATATTCTTGTTTTTTTAAACCACGGTGGCTGAAGGAGGGAAAAGTGTGGGTTAATTGAAGATACACATGCAGGGCCATTTTCAAGACGGACCTTTCAAGAGAAGCTATATCGTCCAACACTCGCTCAGTGCCGTGTAAGTGTGTTTCTCTATATTGTTTATCCAGCCGTGGTGTCATAAATGATGGTATTATGAGGGGGATTTATTCAAGTAGGACGAAGTAGGACTTCACTGAAGGCCCAGGTGTGAAATGCACGGCCCTCCACTGGTTCAAATAATATCTTAAACTGTAAGATAATCTGAAGATCATAATAACCTCAAGTAACCTTATATAATCAGTTTGTGTATTTCTAATCATGTTTTTATACACCAATTGCATTAATGATTGCACACGCCCCTACATTTTTGCTCTCGAGTTGAGTTTTTGTTGTCTAATCTAAACTTTCGTTATGAGTTAAGTTTCTGTTTCCTTGCTTTCGTTGTAAGCCATGATGAGTTAGTTTCTGTTTCGTTATGAGTTTGCTTCAAGCTCTAATAAAAGAGGAGGCGGCGGGGCGGAAGGCCAGAGGGTGCGCGGAGCTGAACTGAGCGAGTTGCCTGTCTGCTCTCTGCCTCTCTCCCGCTCGCGACCGGTAAAAATGAACAACCTTGCCTGGTTCCTTCTGGCCTCGGCCACCTTTAGAAAGAAAGCTCTCCCAAACGGCGTCAGGGAATTTAAACCTGACAGAAACTCGATTACCACTTACAATATTAAACAATTATCTTAAAAAAAAAGGACAATCTGAATTTTTTTTAATGCACAGGGAAGCCATCTCCGGGTATTTTACAATTCTGTCTTCATGGGGAAACAACATTCAACAATTTGCTTTTCTTATTTAATACATAGTTCAGCCCAGCAGGTGACGGGCAAGCACCTTAAAACGTCATGCGCCTACACACAGAAGATGAACATGACCGAGGCGCTCCCGTATTATCGTCTTTCGGGCAACCTGAGAATAATGTTCTTGAGTATAAACGTTTGTATATGTAAGTTTATGGTAATTTTTTTAATGGTATGTTGTTTGACAGTATTTTTGTTTTTTTTTCATAATTTCGTCATTAAAAGGCTGTGGCTAGTGATGGGTCCAGCCACATTGAGGAGTCGTTGTGTGCGCCAAGCTTCCAGGGCAAACCCCGTGTCGGTGCGCGTACTTGCTTTAAGAAAGTCACGTGACAACTACCGGAACCGTGTCGACACAGCGGTCGCTCGCCAAACTATGTTTATAAGAAAGCGCATCTGTCAACAGGATGGATGCTCAAAACAAGCATCGAGTTATTGGCGCGTTGCTCTGCGTTAAATATTCGCAAGATGGGAGACGTCACTGGTAAACGCAAGTTTTCTGCCGTGTGCGCACTCATAGGTGCAGCGCTATATGTCACCAGGACACGTTGCACGTACGGAAGACCCGCTCGAATACTGGAAGTCCATGGAGGCAACGTTCCCTCACCTATTTATATTGGCCACACAGGTGTTGTGCACACCGGCCTCTTCAGTGCCTTGTGAGAGGATCTGCTCAAAGGCGGGGGAAATTGCCTAAAAAAAAAAAAGAAATAGACTGAATAACAAAACGCTGGAGAAACATATTTTTTTGGAATAAAGGCGGGGGAAATTGCCTCAAAAAAAAGAAATAGACTGAATAACAAAACGCTGGAGAAACTATTTTTTTGGAATAAAGGCGGGGGAAATTGCCTAAAAAAAAAAGAAATAGACTGAATAACAAAACCCTGGAGAAACTAATTTTTTTCAATAAAAATCTTAAATTACAATGAGTCCATTGTCATTCACAAAACTTTTACTTAGGCATTCAGACAGATTTTTACTTAATTTATCAACTGCGTCTCGAATATCAAAGATTTTTTTTAATGAAAGTACGTATATGTAAAAATAATGTGAATGGAAATGCCTAATCAATGGAATTGGATAAAATTAGTTTGACAGATCAGTGTCAGATGACCCTGTCAAATGTTTCCTGCAAGCCCGCCAGGTGTCAGTATTCAGCAACACAGTGTCAATACAGTGTGTCACTTGTCAAAGTTGAGGAAGGTGAGGACCCAAACGCAAGGAAGCAAGGCAGGGGTAACTTAAAGGGCATTTAATTAACAGAAAACTAAGGCAAACAGGGAACTTGGAAAAACTAGACAACGACAGGAAACTAATGATCGGGACAGGCGACAGGAACAGGCGACAGGAACAGGCAACAGGGACAGGCAACAGGGACAGGCAACAGGGACAGGCAACAGGGACAAGCGACAGGGACAAGCGACAGTGAAAATGACAATGAACCAACAAGAATTGAAAGCAACCAGGGAACTAAATACACACAACATGACGAGACAACGAGGAGCACCTGGACAAGACACGGAGGGTTGGAAGGACCGGATTGGTTAACACTAGGGCTTGGGTAAACGAGCACAGGTGGAAACAATAGACAAGACGAGACAAGACAAGACACATGAACAAGGCCAAAACATGAAACCAAATACTAAACCAAAAATAACAAATACAAATCATGACAGTACCCCCCCCTTAAGGGACGGATCCCAGACGTCCCAAACACAAACAAAAGAAAATTGTCCAAAATCAGGGTGGGCGGAAGGGGGCCAGGAGGCGGGACCACAGTCCGCAATCAAGGCTGGTCAGGCGGGCGTCCGGGAGGCCAGACCAGCGAGTCCAGCCGTGGCCCTTCAGGCGGCCGTCCGGGAAACCAGACCAGGGAGTCTAGCCGTGGCCATTCAGGCGGGCGTCCGGGAGGACAGACGCATAAGTCCAAGGGCGGCCATTCAGGCGGACGTCCGGGATGACCCGAACACCGCATGGAGTCCGCTGACGAGGCTGAGACGATACGCGGCGGCTGGACGCCGGATGCAGCCGAGACCGGAGCTTGGAGCAGCGACGGGGCGGGCGCAGCCGAGGCAGGCACTTGGAGCGGCGGCTGGTCGTCGAGCCCCGCCGAGACAGGAACGTGGAGCGGCGGCCGGTCGTCGAACGCCGCCGAGAATGGAACGTGGAGCGGCGGCTGGTCGTCGAACCCCGCCGAGACGGGAACGTGGAACGGCGGCTGGTCGTCGAACCCCGCCGAGACAGGAACGTGGAGCGGCGGCTGGTCGTCGAACCCCGCCGAGACAGGAACGTGGAGCGGCGGCCGGTCGTCGAACGCCGCCGAGACTGGATCGTGGAGCGGCGGCCGGTCGTTGAACGCCGCCGAGACTGGAACGTGGAGCGGCGGCTGGTCGTCGAACCCCGCTGAGACAGGCACCGGGAGCAGCGGCGCTTCGTCGGGCGCCGCTGTGGCAGAGACGAGAAGCGACGGCGGGTCGTCATCCACCGCCCAGGCAGGAAACTGGAGCGCCGGCGGATCGTCGAGTCCCGCCGAAAAAGGAGCTTGGGGCGACGGCGGATCGTCGAGCACCGCCGAGGCAGCGACGGGAAGCAACGGCGTGTCCTCGGGCGCCGCCTGGACAGGGAATTGGGGTGGCGGCGGGCCGTCTGGCACCGCCAAGGCAGGAATTTGGAGCGGCGGCGGGCCGGGCGCAGCGGGGACAGGGACTGGTGGCGGACGCAGAACGTGCTCCGCCGGAACAGGGACTTGTGGCGGACGCAGGACGTGCTCCGTCGGAACAGGGACTTGTGGCGGACGCAGAACGTGCTCCGCCAGAACAGTGACTTGTGGCGGACGCGTGGCGTGCTCCGCCGGAACAGGGACTGGTGGCGGACGCAGGACGTGCTCCGTCGGAACAGGGACTTGTGGCGGACGCAGAACGTGCTCCGCCAGAACAGTGACTTGTGGCGGACGCGTGGCGTGCTCCGCCGGAACAGGGACTGGTGGCGGACGCAGGGCGTGCACCGCCGGAACAAGGACTGGTGGCGGACGCAGGGCGTGCTCCGCCGGAACAGGGACTTGTGGCGGACGCAGGGCGTGCTCCGCCGGAACAGGGACTTGTGGCGGACGCAGGGCGTGCTCCGCCGGAACAGGGACTTGTGGCGGACGCAGAACGTGCTCCGCCAGAACAGGGACTTGTGGCGGACGCAGGGCGTGCTCCGCCGGAACAGGGACTTGTGGCGGACGCAGGGCGTGCTCCGCCGGAACAGGGACTTGTGGCGGACGCAGGGCGTGCTCCGCCGGAACAGGGACTTGTGGCGGACGCAGGGCGTGCTCCGCCGGAACAGGGACTCGTGGCGGACGCAAGCCGTGCTCCGCCAGAACAGGGACTTGTGGCGGACGCAGGACGTGCTCCGCCGGAACAGGGACTTGTGGCGGACGCAGGACGTGCTCCGCCGGAACAGGGACTTGTGGCGGACGCAGGGCGTGCTCCGCCGGAACAGAGACTGGTGGCGGACGCAGAACGTGCTCCGCCGGAACAGGGACTTGAAGCGCTGGCGAGGCGCCGGAACGGGGGTCAGCAGCTCTCGGGAGGCCAGAACGGGCCCCAGCAGCTCGGGGGGAACCGGGACGGGGCTTATCAGCTGGCGGGGAGCCGGAACGGGACTCATCCGGTTCCGGTTCCGGCGCCGCGCGAGTGGCTGCCTGTTTACAGCAGCGTGGCTCACTATTGAGCCTTTTTCGTGTGTTTTTTCCCTTTACCCTTTTTTATTTTATTTTTACCTCACCTCAGCAATGGACATCCAACTTGCGGTGGTTTTACTACTGTTGGGGGCTGTTTTTTGCGCGATCGTGTCCGGAGACGAAACTCGGAGCTACGGATCGATCGTGTACACAAGAGATCAGCTGTTAGCACTCCGTGCTAACCCCGCGTGGGCTCCCGGAGCGAGACCCGATATTCCCCGCGAGCTGAGGAGGAAGAGACGGGGATGTCGTGCGGGGGCTAAACGCCAGGCAAGGAGGAGACGATATCACCCCGTCCTCCCGTCCGTTATTATGGGGAATGTTCGATCCCTCCCCAACAAAATGGACGAGCTAACAGCGCTAACCCGGCACGAGAGGATTGTCCGGGAGGCTAGCTTGCTGGTGTTCACGGAGTCGTGGCTAACAGAGCTAACGCCGGACGCCGTCGTGGAATTGGACGGCTTCCAAATACTACGCGCGGACAGGACACTGGAGAGCGGTAAGAGAAAAGGGGGAGGGCTGGCTGTGTTTGTTAATGATAGATGGTGTAACCCTGGGCATATAACTGTTAAGGATCAACTTTGCAGTCGGGACATTGAGATGATAGCTGTTAGCATGCGTCCGGTCTATCTACCGCGAGAGTTCAGTCATGTGATCGCGGTGGCGGCGTACGTGCCTCCCTCTGCTAACGGTGAGACAGCCTGTGATGTACTGAATGCAGCTGTGAGCAATCTACAAACACAGCACCCAAATGCCTTGTTCCTTATCTCTGGTGACTTCAATCATGCTTCTCCTTCCTCCTCTCTGCCTTCATTCACACAATATGTAACATGCCAAACCAGAGACAATAAAATATTGGACCTCTTCTATGCCAACACCAAGGAGGCGTACACGTCACTGCCCCTCCCCCCGCTGGGCAAAGCTGACCACAACTTGGTTGCTCTCCTGCCTGTGTACAAACCTCTCGTCCGCAGGCAGCCAGCTGTGACACGCACAGTTCAGCGATGGTCCGGAGAAGCCGAGGAGGCCTTGAAGGACTGTTTCAACACAACTGTGTGGGAGGTATTCAGCGAAGCTCACGGTGAGGACATTAATGGTCTAACAGACACAGTTACAGACTATATTAACTTCTGCATGGAGAACACCATTCCCACCAGGACTGTAAGATGTTTCTCCAACAACAAACCCTGGATCACACCGGACATTAAAGCTCTCCTGAAGGAGAAAAAGAGGGCTTTTGTTTCAGGCGACAAGGACGAGCTGAAGAGAGTGCAGCGTCAGCTGAGAAGGAGGATCCGAGAGGGGAAAAAGTCCTACAGGATGCGGATGGAAGAACAACTGCAGCGGAACAATGCCAGGGATGTCTGCCACTGCGAACAAGACCCTCTCTCTCCCCTCTCTCTCTCCACAGGCTCCAGTTCCCAGCCTCATCAGACAACCACCACTTCCTCCTGCTCAGCCTTGTTCCTCACAACATCTCAGGTGAAGAACCAGCTGAGGAAGATGAAGGCGAGGAAGGCGGCAGGCCCAGATGGGATCAGCTCCCAGCTCCTCAAATCCTGCGCAGACCAGCTGTGTGGAATCGTCCAGCACATGTTCAACCTGAGCTTGAAGCTGGGCAGAGTCCCCCAGCTGTGGAAAACATCCTGCCTGGTTCCGGTTCCAAAGACACCCCATCCGAAGGAGCTCAACAACTTCAGACCAGTGGCGCTGACGTCTCATCTGATGAAGACCCTGGAGAGACTGGTCCTCGTCCATCTGCGCCCCCTGGTCAGCTCCTCAATGGACCCACTCCAGTTTGCATACCAGCCTGGCATCAGTGTGGATGATGCCATCATCTACCTGCTCCACACTTCACTCTTCCACCTGGAGAAGGCGGGGGGCACGGTGAGGATCATGTTCTTTGATTTCTCAAGTGCTTTCAACACCATCCAGCCCGCCTTATTGGGAGACAAGCTGGAGCAGGCGGGAGTGGCCCACCACCTCATCACATGGATTCACGACTACCTCACAAACCGGCCACAGTACGTGAGAACACAGGACTGTGTGTCTGACGTGCTCCTCTGCAGCACGGGAGCGCCGCAGGGAACTGTTCTGGCTCCCTTCCTGTTCACCCTCTACACCTCGGACTACAAATACAATTCCACAACCTGTCACCTGCAGAAGTTCTCTGATGACTCTGCGATTGTCGGCCTCATCACTGACGATGATGATCGGGAGTACAGAGGGGTTACGCAGGGGTTCGTGGACTGGTGTCAGCAGAACCGCCTCCAAATCAACGCTGGGAAATCCAAAGAGCTGGTGGTGGATTTCCGCAAGCGTCGGCACTCTCCACCTGCACCAGTGAATATCCAGGGAACAGACGTTGAGAGGGTCTCAACTTACAAGTACCTGGGTGTTCATCTGAACAATAAACTGGACTGGAGCGACAACACAGACGCTCTCTATAGGAAGGGTCAGAGCAGACTCTTCCTACTCAGGCGGCTGAGGTCCTTTGGCGTTCGGGGAACACTCCTCAGGAACTTCTATGACTCGGTGGTTTCATCAGTCATCTTCTATGGAGTGGTCTCCTGGGCAGGAGGCATCTCGGGCCGAGACAAAAAGAGACTGGACAAACTGGTGAGGAGGGCCAGCTCTGTCCTGGGCTGCTCCCTGGACTCTGTGGACTCAGTGGGGGGCAGGGGGATGACAGCAAAACTGTCATCAATGCTGGACAAACCAGCCCACCCATTCAATGACACTCTGAGAACACTTTACAGCTCCTTCAGTGACAGACTTTTACACCCTCGCTGTACCAAAGAGAGATTTCGCCGCTCCTTCCTGCCGACTGCTGTCAGACTTTTTAACAAGAACATTGGGTCAGGCCTACAAACAGGAGGGCATTAGTGCAATTGTGCAGTCCTAGAATGCAATATACACTACTACTTTACTTTCAGCCAAGGGTGTACTTAAACATCGACCAATGATGTATTTTGTTTACCATTACAGTATTCTTATTACAATACTTCTATCACTGTAGTATTTCTACCACTGCAGGATGTTCACTATTACAGTACTTTTATCATTGCAGTACTTTTATAATTACGGTATTTCCTATCATTGCGGTACTTTTACTATTACAATACTTCATCATTGCAGTATTTTTCCATCGTTGCAGTACTTCTACCATTATAGTACTTTTATCATTGCAGTATATTTTATCATTGCAGTATATTTTATCATTGCAGTACTTTTACCATTACAGTACTTTTATCATTGCAGTATTTTCTATCATTGCAGTACTTTCCTGTCATTTCAGTACTCTCACCATTACAGTACTTTTATCAGTGTAATATCTTTATCATTGCAGTATTTTCAATCATTCAGTAGTTTTTATCATTACAGTGTTTCCCCCTCTGTATAATGGACAGGCATTAGGAGTGTTTCCTTACACTTAGATACGTTTATACTGTGTATATTTGCATGCTTTTTATGAATGTCTGCTGCTAATGTTACACATTAACGGCTACATTACGCCGCCGACTCTGTGTGATCTATATCTTTGCTGCTGTAACACTTCAAATTTCCCCATTGTGGGACTAATAAAGGACATCTTTATCTTTATCTTTATCTTTATCCGCTGGCGGGGAGCCGGAACGGGGCTCAGCAGCTGGCGGGGAGCCGGGTCTGGGCTCATCAGCTGTCGAGGAGCCGGGACGAGGCTCAGCAGCTGGGGAGGAGCCGGAACAGGGTTCAGCAGCTGGCGGGGAGCCGGGACGGGGCTCAGCAGCTGGGGAGGTGCCGGAACAGGGTTCAGCAGCTGGCGGTGAGCCGGAGTGGGACTCTGGAGGCTGCGTGGGTTGCTGCAGCTGGCGCGGAGCCGGAATGGGACGCTGCAGCTGGCGAGGAGCCAGAATGGGACGCTGCAGCTGGCGAGGAGCCGGGACGGGACGCTGCAGCTGGCGAGGAGCCGGGACGGGACGCTGCAGCTGGCGAGGAGCCGGGACGGGACGCTGCAGCTGGCGAGGAGCCGGGACGGGACGCTGCAGCTGGCGAGGAGCCGGGACGGGACGCTGCAGCTGGCGAGGGGCCGGGACGGGACGCTGCAGCTGGCGAGGGGCCGGCACTCGAGGCTGCAGCTGACGAGGGGCCGGCACTGGAGGTTGCAGCTGACGTGGGGCCGGAACTGGGGGCGGCATCTGTCGAGGGGCCGGAACGGGGCTCGGCAGCTGGCGAGGGGCCGGAACGGGGCTCGGCAGCTGGCGAGGAGCCGGGACGGGAGGCCGCAGCCGGCGAGGAGCCGGGACGGGAGGCTCCAGCTGGCGAGGAGCTGGGACGGGAAGCTGCAGCTCGTGAGGAGCTGGGTCGGGGACCTGATCCCTATCAGCCTGCCGCCATAGGGATTCAGGGGAACGGGAGACGCGAAGGACACGAGGGACCGGGACTACAGGGGCTGGGGAACGTGCGCTACAAAACGTGGGTCGAACGGAAGGTGGTGCAGAAACCAACTGTGGACGAGGTGCAGAAACAGACGGACGAGGTGAACTAAGTGAATCGGAAAAACGTGACTCAGGGTGTAAAAAGTGGGTGTTATTACGAGAGGTGGCAGATCCTTTACTCGGGCGCCGTCGTTGACCACCCCGCGGAGGTCCAGGATAGATGGCCAACCGGGTGCCCAAGTAAAGGTCTGATGGGTGTGATTCAGGGGTGGACTCCAAGGACTCGTAAGGAAACCGTGACAAAAACTGACTGGGAGAAGAAAACTCATAAGAAAAATCAAAATCTGGGTCAAACTCGGAATCAGACAACTGAAAATAGGGGTCATGATCTAAATCTGAATTAACAAAAACATGGGGGGACAAAATGGTGTCGTAATCAAAGATGTTAACACGAGACGAAGAAGAGTGGCAAACTGGCTTGGCGGAACATATGGAACTCACACGAAGGGGATGGTCGGCAGGCTGAGGGGGGCACCAGCTTGAGCGGCGACGGCGAATTCGTCGCCATGAGCTTCCTGCTGGGTCCAGTGCGGGTTGGTTCATTCTGTCAAAGTTGAGGAAGGTGAGGACCCAAACGCAAGGAAGCAAGGCAGGGGTAACTTAAAGGGCATTTAATTAACAGAAAACTAAGGCAAACAGGGAACTTGGAAAAACTAGACAACGACAGGAAACTAATGATCGGGACAGGCGACAGGAACAGGCGACAGGAACAGGCAACAGGGACAGGCAACAGGGACAGGCAACAGGGACAAGCGACAGGCGACAGGGACAAGCGACAGGGACAAGCGACAGTGAACCAACAAGAATTGAAAGCAACCAGGGAACTAAATACACACAACATGACGAGACAACGAGGAGCACCTGGACAAGACACGGAGGGTTGGAAGGACCGGATTGGTTAACACTAGGGCTTGGGTAAACGAGCACAGGTGGAAACAATAGACAAGACGAGACAAGACAAGACACATGAACAAGGCCAAAACATGAAACCAAATACTAAACCAAAAATAACAAATACAAATCATGACATCACTGTGACGAAACGATACAGGATGCCTCATCTACCCATCACTAGCTGTGGCGGTTGGTCAGCTTCGTGTTAGGGTGTGTTTAAAGGGCTCGCGCAAATCTCGATTCCCACGCTACACTCTCATTGAAGTATATAGTAAAATTGTTGGAGCGCGCAGCCAAAGTATACTGTCCACAATTATTTGCGGATTTAACCAAAATACCAGGAAACTGACGATGTTCGGTGGAATTCTTGGGCCCATGTCGAAAATAAATTGTCTTCAAATGTACATATCGAATTGTGACATATTTATCAGTTGCCTGTGTACAATTTTCATCACTGTTTTAAAGTCACCTACGTGTTTTGTCCAAGTGCTGCTACCGTACTTTGCGACATTTTGTGCAGGGGCCGCAGATCGTGTGACCGCCGCAAATAGTACAAATGGAGCAATAGCTTCTTTCGGTGGGTCCCAAGCCAGGGTTTTTACTTAACCACTACATTACTTAAGTTAACGACAAAATTGTTACAATTAACTAAATAATAATAACGTGCCGCCATGCTCGATGACATAAGAAGAGGAAGTTGGTGACCTCACACGCATTGTCCCAATTCTGCAATATCGGTACGCTTGTAACATGTGCTCTCCAACATTATTGCGATTGGGCCATCCGTTGTCGCTGTCTTCTCTCTGACAAATTAGCCGGCCAAAATATGGTGAGCCGTTGCTGTGATAGTGGGTGCAGCCCAATGTTATTTTAGTAAACGAAAAAGAACTAAAAACTAGAATAGAAAAAAAACATTTCGATAATGAAAAACATAAAACGAAAATGCTCTTTCAAAAATTATAACTATCTGAAACTAGTGATTGCAAAATAAGCCCCATAAAGCAGTCAAGCCCTGCAGGGGAATACTTAGCACACATATGGGCTTCGAGATGATTCATTTTTCTTGACTACGCCATCCCATGGACAGAAAAATGTCTAACCTGCTTGGTGCATGCAATAAAATGGTGAGGTGTAAATCATGCTCTGCACATCAAACAACATGTATTTGAAGATTGTTTTGACATTAATTGTTCTAACTTCTCACAACATCAGTCAATATTATTCACTTTGATTTAATAACATTCAATTTCATTCACTACAAGTCAAAATCATTCAATTTCATTCAATATGATTCAAATTCATTCAACCTCATTCAATATTTCAGTGTCATTCAATATTATTCAAAAACATTCAGTGTCATTCAAAATCATTCAATGTCATTCCACAAAAAAAAATCCAACTTCTCTGCCTTCACACACAATTTCTTCAGGAATTGCATTTTCTAGTTAATGTGTATTATTTCTTATATTTCCACGATTATTTATACATCTGCCAGCGGTGACCAGATTGGGATCCGCTACATAAGCACTCACTTTTGTTCAAAAAGCCATAGGTACTCCTGATTGGGGTACTTCTGGACCACACTTGGTCAAACTTTTTCAATGCAATTTCCTGACTTCAACAGAGCACAATATGCCAGTTTGTCTCCAATGTAATCACACCTAACCACTTTCTCCTGTTCTGAAAGCAGTGATTGCTTCATATTGGGTATTTCTGGTCATTTTGCGTACTACTGTTAGAAGTTTTTTAATTCAATTTATTCGTTTAAAATAAGCAAAAGATCCCAATTCCTCACCGTACAGTAAACCGAAGCAATCATCTGTAGTCTGAAAGCAGTAAGTGCTTCTTGTTAAGGTAGATCTGGGTACTTTCCGAACTGTGTTTGGCTGTTTTGCAAAACTGAAACATTTGTATAATGTTCAGCAAGTCACATTGTTATGGCCTCTCTTTGGATTAGGGTTAGGTTAACCCTAATCCTATCTCTATCCCTAACCCTAAATTTTCCTCTCTCAGTTGGGACCGCAGCAAGGTATTATTCCTCCAGCGAATAGGGAGATGCTTCAGAAAATTAGAACGGCTCATCTGAATCCATCGCCGAGGCTCAGGTTGTTGAACCACTATGTCCTTCCTCAGATAATTTATTTGTTGTGTGCTTCCTCAAGCCATCTGCCTGTCTGGCCAAGCCCCGTATCCCCACCTCCTGCCCTTGAAGACCGGACCCCGTCGACCACTCCACCGCCTGGCCCTGCTGAACTCCGGATCCACTGCCTTCACTTGCTTCCCCCAAAATAAACCCCTTCTTATATTCCGATTGCTCTTGGGTCCTTTTCGCACCATTGCAGTTCCACCCAACCGTTACACCAAGTTTAGTAAACTTCAGCACTCATCTGCAGTCTGAAAGCAGTATTAGTGCTGTACATTGATTGTGTAAGGACTTGTTAAATAATACTTTGTCAAAATATGACTAGGGGCATTATTTTTAAGAGGCTGACAATATGTTATTTGGTACCAAGAACATTTCATCTGCAGCAACAATTCACAAAATCACAAAAGTATGAAATAGGACTTCATCGCATGTCTTATCTTGAGAAAATACTGCAATGTCAGGGAATGGAGTGTAACAAATGTTTTATTTATTTTTTTCTTTTCTTATCTTGAATTTATCTTTTTAAACATTATGCACTGTCGGAGCAACTTACACTCTTTTTTTGTCGCTATGTGAGCAGGGCATGAAAATCCTGACTGGTGCCTTTCTTTGACGAGTCTTTCATTCCAGCAATGACAACACCAAAAAAACGACACAGTTGGAGTTGAACAAAAAAAGGCTTCGCTTTAATTCCAGTTAAAAACAAATGATGTCAAAACAAGATCGATCGCAGAAAAGTCGTTGCTCCATACCCAACGTGTCTTCCTCATCAACACCAATGTATATGAAAAATCAGCCATGGACATTTCTTCAAAGTCTTTGTTTTTGTTTTAAATTGTATTTGTCAGGCAAGACAGAAGTCCACACTTCAACAGATTCCTGTGTTTTGCCCTCGAGGTGTGAGAGAGGAAAACTTAGGGTTAGGTTTACCAGAACCCAAAGAAAAACATCGGTTCCATTTCAGGCCATCACAATATGACTTGTAGAACATTTTACAAATGTTTCAATATTGCAAAAACAGCCAAACGCAGTACACAAAGAAATATCTGAACAAGAAGTTCTTACTGCTTTCAGACTGCTTAAGTTTACTAAACTTGGTGAGTAATTGTTGATCTTTTGCTTTTTTTAAGTGACAAAATTAAAATGAAAAACTTCTAATCACTGTTGTCTGCAAAATGACCAGAACTACCCAACATGAAGCAATTACTGCTTTCAGAACAGGAGAAAGTGGTTAGGTTTGATTACATTTGGAGACAAACTGGCATATTGTGCTATGTTGAAGTCAAGAAATCGCATTGGAAAAGTTTGACTTAGTGTGGTCCAGAAGTACCCCAATTCAGAGGACTTATGGCTTTCTGAGCACAAGTGAGTGTTTAGGTTATGAAGGATTGTAATATGTCATGGTAGCAGAATGCCAATTAATTACAGGTTCATATGTCATGGTGTATGTTTGTTGTTTTTGGTTTAGTATTTAGTTTAATATTTTTCCTTGTGTTTGGTGTGTGTCTCTTGTTAAACCTGATTATGTCCAGCTGTGCTTGGAGCCCCATTCCCTTGTGTGAAGCAATCAGCTCCCTCCAACCCTTTGTGTCTTGTCCAGGTGTTCCTTGTTGTCTCGTTACTTTGTTTATACATAGTTCCTTGTTTGCTTTCAGTTCTCTTTTGTTCAGTGTCCCAGTTAGCTGTCCTGCCTGTCGCGCCTTGTCGAAATAAGACGAGTCCTAGTCCTTGTGTTTTTTTTAAATCCCTGTTGTTTTGTACGTTTGATATTTTAGTTTTTTCCCCATGCCTTGTGTGCTTTGTTTTCTTTACCTTTAATTTCCATGAAGTTACTCCTGCCTCACTTCACTGTATCCTCCTCTCACTCAACCTCCATACCAAAACCCTGACATTGTTTGTCACTGCATTTATTAAACAAAATACATTTACCAAATGAAACTAGTAGTAGTTTGCACAGTGAAGACATGTGATTGTGTTTACTATTCTCATATGCTAGATTTATGACTTATTTAAATGTGTTGAACTTGTGTAGGTCATGAAAATTCGACATTCCCACTTGCAACACACATTAAACTAGAGAATGCAATTTCTGGAGAAATCGCGTGTGAAGGCTCCGGAGTTGAAGCCATCTGGGTGGAAGCATGTGGAATGAAATTGAATGATTTTTGAATCATAGAGAATGAAATTGAATGAGTTTGAATTGTAGCAAATAGAATTGAATGAGAATGTGGATTGATAGTGAATGGTGGAAGGATGTTGAATGATAGTAAATGATGTTGAATAACACTAAATGGAAATGGAAAAGAAGCCCGCATGGCGTTCTTTTTTGGAAGCGATTGGAGAAGTTGGAACGGTGAGAATCCGAAGAAAAATGTGGAAGGAGTAGCATGCGGGATAAAAGGAAATGGTGTGCAAGTGGTTAGCGTGCGTGTGCGTTGCGTGGGGCCGCCCCCACGCGCGAGTATCCGTGGAAGGAGTGAGTATGAACGGGGTGATGAGTATGCATGCTGAATCTTGTTAAACCAGATTAAATAAAGAAATCAAGTTAAGACACAATATGGAAATAAAAAGTTTTATTTTTTTAAGCATTAAATAAATACAGTGGAACCTCGGTTCTCGAACGACTCTGAGGTCGAACAAATCGGAGTTTGAACAAAAAAAAAGAGAAATTCTTGCTTCGCAGTTCGAACAAACCTCGGAGTTCGAACGCCGGTATGACGCGTGAGTGCGCACGCGAGGGTGGGGGCTGAGCGGCGTACGGGTGTAGATCGCTCTCTTTCTCTCTTTATGACCAACTGTTGTCGCGTGCAGACGTGCTGCGTTTTGCTCTCGCGTTTTATATCGGTGTACGAAGTGTTTTAGCCCCTAATCATGCCTCCAAAGAAAGTCAGTGCAAGCAGCAAAGGAATGGTTTCGGTGTTCGAACAATTCGCTTTTCGAACAGGGTTCAGGAACGGATTATGGTCGAGAACCGAGGTTCCACTGTAATTACAAAAAAAATCCCTCTTGGGAGACGAGGGGGTCCTCGGGGAATCGCTCCCTCCAGGTGGCGAGAGGGAGTGATCTTGTATTGTCGTCCCCGTCTATGACTTCCACCAGGTCCCCCCGAAGTCTGTAGCCCACCACCAGGAAGGGGGTATCTTCCAATTCCTGTGTAAAAGAACACTTTATGAACAGACGTAGGATGAACAGTTTTATTTTCATGACTTCTACTATCACACCCGAGAGCAACACAAACGTGCCCGTTTGACACTCGCTGTCGACTGAAAATAACAGGTGTTCAGGTAATCACGGTTCACCTTTCCAACGTAAAATTACGAAATTCATAGATATTAAAGTCTGTCAATGGAAATATTTCAATCTAGTTGATTTTTTTCTACACATTTTGTATTAGCCGGCCTACTTACTTTGATCTCGGTGGAGTTGGTCGTTTGGAGGGAGAAGCCATAGGGTGAAGGCTTGCCCACAAGGTGGGTCACCTTCACCTTTTGGCCCACGTAAACGACAAAGAGATTCGCCTCCCTCCAACGCACCACCTTTGCCGACGCCCCGTCCTGTAATACAAAACGTACAATGAGAATTGCCCGCTGCAGCATATTTAGATTACAATAGTTGAGGTAAAACGCAAAATATTCACTTTTTGGAGGAGGATGACGCCCATGGGCACGAGCTGGCCTCGCACCCTCACCATCCTGATGGCTCGGATCTAAGGGAGAAACAAAAGGATTAAACAATTTTATCACGCACACACTGAGACGGTGCGAGTGTAATACATTACTTCAGTGATGACGCCTTCGATGTTGACCAGGCCCCCGTCCTCCTGGGGAACGTCCCGGATGTGGACTGTCCTGGCAATGGGAAGGATGAGCCGGGCGGCCTCCTCCCCCAACTCCCCAGACACTGTTACGTCCGCACAACGAAATAATTCAGTGTCTGGGCGGGAGAGGTGGACCCGCTCATCCCTCCCAACAGTATATTTTTTAATAAGAAGCTCTGGCCCTCGGAAACCTCTGAGGCCAGAGCTTCAAAAAGCACCATGCGGCATTGTGTTTTTCCATCACTGAGGGCCATGTTCACGTTTTTGAAAGTGGACCCAGCCGCCACCGTCCCGTCCTCTTTAAGAGTCCAATTTCGGTATGCGGTGGTGGCGCTCATGGGCACCACCTTCGCCCTCAGCGGCGCAGCAATCTTCGTGGTGAAGATTTGTTCCATGCTGGAGAAACTGGGGGGAAAATTAAGGGGAAAATTTAGCCCTACACCACAATATCAGTTAGATAAAAAATATGGCAACATGGATAAAAAGTAAAAAGGTTGCTAACCAAACATTTTCGGGTCAAGTGGATAACGAAACAAAAATGTTTCGTAAAATAAACTTAAACTGGTTGTCTTGTGGGTTATTCGTTTGAGTCAACATGTTAGGTTAAATGAATAACCCATTTTCATTTTTACAATTCCTTTTGGAAGTGATGAAATTTATTTATTTTTGTTACATTAAAAACATTTTCAAGTTAAAAATAAAATAAAAGCAGACGTGCATATACCCTAGGGTACGTCTAAACTAATTAACCATCCAACCTTGTCATCAGAATGAAAAACGCCAGCACCTACCGACGGCTGTCGGAAATTAACAATTTTTTTGTGGCATAAAGAAAAACGTCGAATTTAAAATTAATTAAATCACAGCGAAAATACCTTTGAGCAAGGTAGAAAAATACAGGTGTCTAAGCCAATCAATCATCCTACCTTGTAGTCAGTCAAGTTGAAAAGACCAACGGCAAGTTTCTCACATTTATATAGCCCTTGACGCATACCCACGGCTGACGGCAATTAACAATTAATGGAAACACGTTTTTATGTTTTAAAGACACTTAAATGTGTGGTATTTTTTTGACAATTTTTTGATACTAATTATTTTCTTTACAGTTTGCTGATAAACTCAACATACTAGTTGCAGTTGCGCCCCCGAGTACAATACAAGACAGCGCTACTTTATTCATATAGCATATTTTACAAGGAGTTATGTACTGTTGCTCCAAAAAAAACCACATCAGATTAAGGTATAACTCACAATACAAAATATCTGTTGCAACTTCAATCATACATTTACAAATGAAAAACAATAATACAAACAAGAGGGAAAAATACACACACAAAAAAATAAATAAAAGAAATGTCATTACCCACAAAAATACAGTATTTCAACAAAAGGTAGAATCAAAGTCAATGGGGTCAAAATAGTTCGGATTCCTTTCTTTCCGCATCTTGGCATGCCAGTGGTTTCTTGAGGATTATTAGCAAATGTTTACACTCATACTTTGTCATACATATGGGACAGTATGTTCAAAAAGTGAGACATTATTATTAACACATTTTGACAATTATGGCCCTGAGCTGAATTTTACATAAATAAAAAGAAAATACAATAAAAATTGTTGGAATTTTTTTTTAAGCTAAATGGAAAAAGCATTCATACATAAGATGAAAAAAAAAAAATCCAAAATGAAGACAGTTACCACCATCAGTGCAAATATTGAATACTTGTGTAATCCGTTCAAAACTCAGTAGGAATTTTGATCAATAATTATTTGCTTTTTTTGCTATAAAAACCAATGAACATTTTTTGGCTGGCAGTTGTTAGGTCGAAATGGCAGCATAAGGTTTCACGTTTCAAATGTGAGGAGGAGCGGTGAGGGAAAATGTGCATGCACACGCTATTAAAATCATTATTTTGAGCAATCGTACAGTGGAGAGACAGCATTTCATCAAACTAAGTTCCCTCAACTTCCGAAATGATGAAAAACGTGAATTAATAAACAAACAGATGTATCAAAGCAAGTGTAAAAAAATTTAAATGAAAAAGAATCTTTCAGGTCAAACAGTTTCGCCGCTCACTTGGACAAAATTTTAATGTTCAAACCACTACCCAGGGAGAGAACACAAACCGCTGCGATTGGTCTGCGATAGGATCCACAGCTTTATGACGTCATCAATCAGAGTGGGCAATTCTATCTCAAAAAGAATGTGAAGTTAACATCATTGCACCTAAATGACAGTAAGGAATGTAAATGTTACCTTGCCTGTCGCACTGACAATGGTTTGATCCTGGAGCGGATCGTTTTTATTGCCATTTATTATGGAAAATGTTTGCATAATCACCAACAAATGGAGGTTGATCACACTCCAACAAGACTGTCGACCGCACAAATTAGATGTAAAATAAATAAATAAATAAATGGCTGTTGCATCCACTAAAGTCTTCAAAAATCGTTCATACTGCAACCTTTCTAAGAATCATCATCACTAATAATGGCATTAATTTAGACAATCTAGCTGTACAGAGAACCGTACGGGGATTGTTTTAGAAGACTTGACTTTTCAAAAAATAGAAAATGGTCTGAAGAGAACAGAAAACAGACTATTTGATCCTTGGGAGAACATGTCACGAGCCTTCTAAGCAGGTCAGCAAGTCCTTCCGTCGTCGGGCAAGCAAAGCAGGTTTCATTGCGCTTTCTCACGAGGGCGACTGAGCTTCCGACTGTTCTTTGTCTCGACGAACAGAGCGTGATGAGCCAACAGGGGCGGTGGACAACGCACTAACGGAAATAAATAAGTGGTGAGGCGCATATTCTACGAGTCTTTTTGAAGAGAAAAGGAAATTACAGGATGACCAACTTACCTTTTCCTTTCAATAAATAGAAACAGTCTGAAGAGAACAGAGAACAGTGTTGGAATTTATCTTTAAATCAATGTTAGAATTTAATTTTAAACCAATGTAAACTCAAATTAATAATCTGACTCCAATTTGTGACTTTACCCAACTCTCACTCATCCAACAATATGCGCGCTCGTTCTGCAATAGAAAGGTATCAGGAAGCCGGCATTTTCACACACGAGTGGATTTATTCCTAACACACAAATCTACAACTTGAGTTTGGGTCCCTCTCAATACAGCTCTCTTTGTCTTCGCTGTTCAGCATTAATTTATAGACACAATATGCAAATGACACAGAGACAAAGGCATCCTGGCATGATTCTATTGGCTATGTGTATGCTGCAGTTAACTTTAGCTTGCTTCTCTTGGTCTTTCTTCAAGTGGTGGCCCCTCCTGCTTGTGGCTGAAGGGTCCAGTTTCTTGTCAACCCCTTCCCGCTCGAGGTGTCTGTCTGCGCCAGGCACCGACCTAAAACCTCCCAAACCTCACATTCTTTCACTTTCTTTTTCCAACTTCACCAGCCACACACACAGCATTCCACAGAATAACAGTGACACAAGATGCAGGACATTGAATAAAACTAGCCAGGTTTAAACTCTTCCACTCCTTTAACAGGCTTAACTTGACTCTTAGGAGAAAATTAGTGCCATGGACCTTCCAAACGCGTCTGCAAGGCCTTTCTTCGTCAGCAAGCACAGCCACGTCTCATGGAGAGCTCATACCGGGGTGACCGAGCTTTCATCTCTTCCACGCCAGACGAACGGAGGATGCGGAGCCGCGGGCCACGTGAAGAATGTTCTAACAAAAAAATAAAGTTGGTGGTGAGGACAAAAGCTGACAAAGTGTTAAATTACGGACGTTTCCTGCCAAAGTTCAATTCGGCGAGAAGGGAAAGAAGTACCGCACGGTTGCCACCCTGGTTTCGGATTCAGTGTTCCCTGACAAGTGTTTTGGCGCCTGTCCTCCAAATCTTTTGGTTGAGAGAAGAGCATAATACAGGATCAGCGAGTCAAAATTTAGGCGGTGCTGAGACAGGTTTTGCTGTGACTCACAATATATTAAAAAAATCATGATAATTTTTTTTTCTTAAATCGCTTCACAATTAATGAATATGTCACACTAATACAGTAGAAAATAGATCAATGAGGGACACAAACTCACATACCCGTTACCTCCGATCTTTCTCCAGAATGAAGGACCTGTTAAAAGTATAGGACAGTAAAATTCTAACATTTACTGGCTTTACAAAAAAGAAAGGAGCCGTTTAATGATGAGCTACCTACCTTTTCCCTTCAATAAATAGAAATGGTCCCAAGAGAATAGAGAACAGACTTTACTTGAGCCGAAGGAGAACACTAGTGCCGCGGACCTCGGAAACTCGGCAGCAAGTTCTTCCTTCGTCAGGCGAAAGCGGCCACGTCTCATCGAGACCTCGTAGCAGGGTGACCGAGCTTCCATCTCTTCTTTGTCTGCACGGTTGCCACCCTGGTTTTCGGGGTCAGTGTTCCACGTTGTACTCTTTTGTGCGCCCGTTTGCCGAATCTGTTGGCGGAGAAAAGGCAGACACGGGACCGGTGAGTCAAAATCCTCCCAAGGATCTAGGTACAATAGTTAGGTACACACATACCCGTGACCTTCATTGCGGTGTGAGCAGCTAAGGTGTATTTTTTTTGCTTGTTTTTTCCCCTCGTCCTCCCAGGGGTTAGAAACAGGGGATGTTAATTTTTGTCAATGAAGCCCGATGCCAATGAGGCCCTTTGAGACGTTGCTGTGGTTTTATTTTCTCCAGAACAAAGACCTGTTAAAAGCAGAAGAGAGTAAAATGACATTTACTGTCATTACAAAAAAAGATCTGTTTAACAATGGCTCACTTACCTTGTCAGTTTTCTGTTCTCATCCCATGCGAACGATCGGTACGTTTAAAATGTTAAAAAAAAGTTACAAATCTAACCACTCTCTCTTCCCTCGACGTCACTTTCGCCGACCCCTCCACTTGCCTTCCTGCGACCCTCCACCGACCGACTGTTGGACCTCCTTAATTCCCTCTCTCTCACTCCTCCCAATGCTCTTCTGCCACTCACCTTCTAGTTCACACGCTAAACCAGGGGTCCTCAATCCTGTTCCTCGAGGGCCGGTGTCCTGCAGGTTTTCCATCTCTCCCTGCTGCAACACAGCTGATTCAAATGATTAGATAATCAGCAAGGTCTGCAGAAGCTAGATAACGATCGCTCAGGTGTGTTTCACCAGGGAGAGGTGGAAAACGGGCAGGACACCGGCCCTCGAGGAACAGGATTGAAGACCCCTGCGCTAAACCATCTTCACTCCAAATCTCATCTCAAAATCTCAAACCAACTGGAACCCATGACAACTTTTAATCATTTAAATCTCACTCTGTATTGCTTTACTTACTGCCATATTTCATTCTTTGGATATCATGTATCTGAGATTTACAAGCACTATATCACAATAAAAATTAAAAAATCCTCCACCGTCTCTGCCCTTCATTCACTCTGTCGATGAGTCTGCAGTCTACCGCTCCCTCTCGCCGTTGTTTACTCTCACACATCCTTCTCAAGTCAACCGAACTTCTCACACTGATTTTTGGGCTTTTCTGTTTCAGTCTTACTTGTCCCAGTAAGATATTTGAAATTTTCATTTGCAGCATTGATCGGCTCGCACCCAACTTTTCGCGGGCGTCGGACCGAAACCTCCGCCTTCACACAACAAGAAAATGCGATTCCCGAAGAAATTGCGTGTGAAGGCAGAAAAGCTGGATTTTTTGGGGGGGAATTATTTTGAATGAGACCGAATGACGTTGAATTATTTTGAATGACAATGAATGTTTTTGAAATTTTGAATGGGGTTGAATGAATTTGAATCATAGTGAATGAAATTGAATGATTTTGAATCATCCATCCATTATCCGCCGCTTATCCGGGGTCGCGGAGGCAGCAGCTTCAGCAGGGAAGCCCAGACTTCCCGCTCCCCAGCCACATCTTCCAGCTCTGCCGGAGGGATGCCGAGGCGTTCCCAGGCCAGCTGGGAGACGTAGTCTCTCCAGCGTGTCCTGGGTCGTCCTCTGGGCCTCCTGCCGGTGGGACATGCCCGGGAGGCATCCTAAACAGATGCCCGAGCCACCTCATCTGGCTCCTCTCTACGTGGAGGAACAGCGGCTCGACACTGAGTCCCTCCCGGATGGCCGAGCTTCTCACCCCTATTTTGAATCATTTTGAGTAAAATTGAATGATATTAAATAGAATAAAATTGAACGATATAAAATCAAAGTGGATGATATGAATACTGAATGACATTAAATAATTTTACATGGAAGTGAATAATATTGAATGATCCTGAATTACAATGAATGATTGTGAATTACATTAAATAATTTTGAATGAAAGTGAATAATCTTGAATGATTTTGAATCATATTGAGAGGAATTGAATGAGATTTTATTATATTGAATGATATGAAACCATATTGAATCATAGTGAATATAATTGAATGATATTGAATTATATTGCATGAAATAGAATGATTGTGAATAATATTGAATCACAGTGAACAAAATTGAATGATTTTGAATTATAGTGAATATTAAATAAAGGAATATAAGAGTTTGAGCTTAACATAGTTCATTAGATGTTGCTGCATCCTGTGTATGAAAGTGTGAGACTATAAAGTGCTGAGCGTGTGGAGCGGAACAGAGTAGGGGGTGCAAGAATGTGCAGGAATGGAATGTTTTAGGACAGACGGTGCTGGCAGCAAGGAGGGGGCGGAGACGAGATGACTCAAGCACAACCAGGAGGAGCCACCACGTGATTCTTCAGGGGAAGAAAGACCAATAAGCTAAAGTTAACTGCAGGATACACATAGCCAATAGAATCATGCCAGGATGCCTTTGTCTTTGTATAATTTACATATTGTATAGTATGAATCACTACTGGGCAACTCGGATACAGAGTACATCTGCTGGTGGCAACAGAGGCGTACAGAGTTGTATTGAGAGGGACCCGAGACCCAGGTGCATGTATCAGTTTTATGTGTTAGGAATAAATCCACTCGTGCGTGAAAATGCCGGCTTCCTGATACCTTTCTATTGCAGAACGAGCGCGCATATTGTTGGATGAGTGAGAGTTGGGTAAAGTCACAAATTGGAGTCAGATTGCTAATTTGAGTTTACATTGATTTAAAATTAAATTCTAACATTGATTTAAAACTAGATTCCAACATAAATTATATTGAATCGTAGTGAATGTAATTGAGTGATTTTAAATCAAAGTGAATGAAATAGAGTGATTTTAAATTAAAGTGAACAACATTGAATGATATTGAATCATAGTGAATGAAATTGAATGATTTAGAATGATAGGGAATGAATTTGAATGATTGTGAATAACATTGAATGATTTCGAATCAAAGTGAAAAAAACCGAATGATATTGAATCATAGTGAATGAAATTGGATGGTTTTGAATCGTAGTGAATAAAATTGAATACTGAATGACATTTAATAATTTTTCAATGGAAGTGAATAACACTGAACAACTTTGAATGATATTGAATGACATTAAATAATTTTGAACAAAACTGAATAACAATGAACAACTTTGAATGATCCCGAATTACAAGCAATGATTGTGAATGAAAATGAATGATGCTGAAAGACATAAATTTATTTTATACGGATCTGAATAACATTGAACAACTTTGAATGAAACCGAATGACAACTAAAGATTGTGAATGATAATGAATGACATTGAATGATTTTGAATTATGCTTAATGAAAATGAAAGACGTTGAATGATACTGAATAACATTAAATAATTTTAAATTGAACTGAAAAACATTGAACAACTTTGAATGATACTGTATTACAATGAATAATTGTGAATAACAAGCAATGATTGTGAATGAAAATGAATTATGTTGAATGACAATTTATACTAAATACATCTGAATAACATTGAACAACTATGAATGAAACTGAATGACAACTAAAGATTGTGAATGCTCCTGAATGACATCAAATAATTTTGAATGAAACTGAATAATATTGAACAACTTTGAATGATACTGAATGACACAGAATGATTGTGAATGAGGCTGAATGACATTAAATAATTTCGCATGATACTGAATAACATTGAACAACTTTGATCTCTCTCTCTCTCTCTCTCTCAGTGGTGTCAGAAAAACACGTTATGTGATTAATAATAATATTAATATGCCCTTTATTAGTCCCACAATGGGGAAATTCGAGATTCGAACCCAGGCCTCCTGGGGAGACTGGGTCCTGAACGCGGCGCCTTAGACCACTCGGCCATCCTGGCAGCCAAGATTCGAACCCAGGCCTCCTGGGGAGACTGGGTCCTGAACGCGGCGCCTTAGACCACTCGGCCAATCCAACCCCCTTTTAATGCAGTCAATCTTATAAAGGAGCGATTAAGACTCATCTGGGCCTAATAAACAATGTAGTCCTATGATGTAGCGCTGACGCTTGAGAGACCGGAAAAAAACCTCAAGGACCTGAAATTTAGGGCACGCCTGAACCCTATGGTGAAAATATTTTTTAGATGAATATTTAATATGCGTTTGACATTGAACCTCTTCGTCATGATAGCATCAGCTGTTTGTGTGTTCCGGTCTGAGAGTGTCTGCTAAATGGCTGACGTAGTCAACAGCTTATATTATGTCTAGAGACGTATTGATTGAAATACAACATTTCTGTTCATACCTGTTGGCTCTCCACCAGGGATGTAAAGAGTCATCGAAACTCAATTTAACATGTATGTATGTATCGATGTGAAGAATCGATTGGCAAAACCATGTTAACCAAAGCCATTCTCTCACTACGGCAATGCCATGCACGAGATGACTCGGCGATGCATATGATTGTACTCGATCATAATGGTATTGGCGATAGTGGTGTTGTGTTAAACCGTGTTGTGTTAAACCGTTCCTGCTTGCCAATTAACCATGGTCGGGAAACGCTCCTCTTACAGAGCATAGAGAGATAGGGATCGCATTGCAGTTTAGGGCTGAACAATTGATCATTTTAGGAATGAAATCGCGACCTCAGACGCGTTTTCGAGATTGTCAAAGCTGGGTCATATAAAAAAAAAAAAAGCGTTGTCGTGCGCCTTCTTTCACCGCTGCTTGAGCGCTCGGCGCTAAGCTATCTTGCGAACTCTGTTGCAATAAATAATTGATAGCCTGGTGGCATGGATCGATATTTTAAAACAACACACATAATGGATTTGCCTTGTCGTCACCGTCTGTATTTAATCTCTCCTGTGCTGTGTGTGGGGGCAGATAAAAAGTGAAGTTGACTTTAGTTTTACTCATCCATCCAAAAGAGAATATAAGAAATCAAAGCTTCTGAACATTAAATGAAATTTACTTTCCACAGTTCAGAACCCATATAAGTTACCGTAGTCAAATGTATTTAAAATGCTGCATGCTTGTCATTAACTATGGTAATGAAATGTTTTTGAGTTTGAGTACTGAACACTCAAACAAATATGTTACTGAAATCAAAAATGTCCAAGTCACACTTTTTACGAGAGGAGTTGTTTTTTTTTTTTTGTCAACTAAAGTTGACTTATATTTTACAATGTAGTACTACCACTATACAAAGTACCAGGTTTTTATCATTTTTGAGGGTGACTCACAAAAAAAACTACAAAAATAAAATACTGTAAATTAAATTTGACAACACGCCATATAAAGATACCATAGTATTTTTCCATTGTAGCAAAATTCAAACATGAAAACCTTCAGGGCATCATGGTAGAGTCTCAGTCTGTTTTCACGTTCCTGTTTGCTTATAACTTCACCTGGATATTCAATAAGAATGTCTCCCTTCTGAAAGCGGCAGCAACTGAACACTCCTCGACCTTACAAGGGAAAGAATTAGGATGAATTAGAATCATTAAATTAAAACAATGGTGAAAACAAGGCTCAAACTAAAGAAGTGATTGCCAATCCTCACCTTAAAATGAATTTATATATTTTATGAGGAACCTATCCTTGTCCTTGCCCAAGGATGAAAAATATGCTACCTCTTCTTTGGGTTTAACCTTAGTTCCTTGTGGCCTCATTGCTGACATATCTTGCTGAAGATGAAGACCTAAAGAAAGTCATAAGGCGGGAATTACAGGTTAAACTATCCGGTGTATAATTACTTGGTGCAGATTTGTTTAGCAGTTAAATTTCAGTCGTTCAGTGTACCATGAGAGCCGATGTAGTAAATACAATACAAAACTAAATAAAATATATTGCATGTGTCACAGCACAGCTCTACTAAACGCCGGTAGAAATGAGGTGTAAATATACACTAAAAGACTACAATGTTTTCATTAAAAGAGTTCAGATTTAAGTAAAAACAAATGCAGCATTTTACCTAATCATGAGTGCAGAAGTCCTCGAATTTTGTCCATATTGATTACACCTAGTCATTATTTAGAACATTTCAATTATTATTATTTAAAACAGCAAAGGCAATTGAACTTTAAATGAATAGACAAAATTACAGCTCAGCTTGGAAATTGCAGTGCGATGTTGTTTTCGGTTAGATTTGTTTACCTGACATGTTTCGGCGAGTCTTTTGCCTTCTTCAGAGTGTCGCATGATGGTGTCTTGTTACTCGTCTTTATTAGCTGATGTTCCATGAGGGCGTGACTTACCTGTCAAAAACAATGTCAAGTCACGCCCCCCGGGGAGCCTTCATCCTGTCAACCACTTGGAGCAGCATCTTGGAGGAGTGAACGGACAGCATTATGACCATCGGCCAATCAAAAGCTGTGAAATATAGACTGTGTGAATTATTAAGTAGGGGGTGCAATACAAGGTCCTGCCTACAGGGGCGTTTTCTAACACAATAATACACAACATTCATGTTATTGTGGTTTAAAGGGACATTGGCTAAAATTTGGAATTTGAGCATTCTACACCCTTAGAAACATGATAGTGTAACCAAGTTAAAAATACTCAAATATTTTTGACTAAATGTTATTCAATTTCTAATAAGTTGTTTGTTGTATTATAATATTTTTGGGGAATGTGCTTGTTATAATAGCCCATGAAACAAATTAGGTACACAGTTTGTGTTGTAATTTTGGATTTAGTTTTGTTATTAAAATGAGCGGATCACATCCGGAGGAGGAGCGAGTGAGCGAGAGAGTGAGCGAGGAGTGGGCGAGCGAGCGAGAGAGGGACAACGGCGATTGCGGCGGCGATAGGAGAACGAAGGCAGACGAGTGTACAAAAAGTAGACTGTTAGAGTTGGTTAACGAAAGTGTTCAAACCGGACTCTTTTAGAAACCATTAACAGTGATAGAGTTGGTCAGTTTGAGTGGACTACTTGACTTAAGACCTATGTGTTTGGAATTAGCCGTTAGCCCAGCGGCTAATGAGTGGCATGGACTTAGCTCTGCAGTTGGCAACAAGCTAACGCATTATCTAAGGCCTGCGTGGCTGAAGACGTGGACGACGCCGATCGGGACGCCGGGCGGTCAACAGTGTGTTGTGGACTGAGAGGACCGGGCCAACATCGCAGCGTGGACGTGGAATATAATTTTTGTCTTTACCTTTTTCTTGCCGGTGGGACCATAGGAGTGAACCTGCTTCATTGGGAGGTATCATTGTTTATTTTCTGCCTTTGGGTGAAGGAGCCATTTTGTTTTAGGCTACTACGCACACAAGCATCGATCTGGCCAGCAACGTTACTTAACATTGGGGTACGTGACTTTGGTGACTGCCTGCTGCGAGGTAAAGTGACTGGGCCCTTAGATTAATGTTGTGTAGGTGGACCTTTTTTTGTTTAACCTTGTACTGTTTACTAGGCATTCATTTGTGTAACACACCAACTTAAGAGAACATTTTTTTCCCTGCCTTATTTAATTTCTATAAGTAAATGTTTTTGTTTTCTGTATAAGCAAGTGTGTTTATTGCCTACTTGAAAGATTGGGTTATAAATTTGAGTGCTTTTTGAAGTCCAATAATTTTGTACGGTTATTGTCCTCTTAAGAGAGATTAGAAGCGGGGCAACGATTATCAGCCATTTAAGAAAGCAAATTGCCAGATACTACTTTGCAACGATTCAGTAAATAGATGTACATACGATAAACTGTTGAGGGATAGTTATAAAACAAAAGAACCTAGGTTAGCCACCTCTCAATATAGTCACCCCGGCTAGAGAGGCGCTACAATAGCATTGTCCGAATTACGAGGACATGGGTTGCGTCCTCGTAATTCAAATTGTCCTTGCAGTGTTGCGTGTATTCAGGTCAAATGTCCCTGCAATGTATGAAAACAAACATACACACACACACACATCTGTTTTATGGATTCAATTAGTTTGGAGGATTACAACACCCAGACGATTGCCCGACTTCTTCTTCCGGCTCAGAGCCACGCAGTCATATCGAAATTAATACTTTTGAAATTAATCCCAAATGCTGGTATATTCAATTAATAGCCCATG
The DNA here is from genome assembly GCF_059441095.1 of Idiotropiscis lumnitzeri. Taxonomy (NCBI): domain Eukaryota; kingdom Metazoa; phylum Chordata; class Actinopteri; order Syngnathiformes; family Syngnathidae; genus Idiotropiscis; species Idiotropiscis lumnitzeri. The sequence continues at coordinate 6,352,940 of NC_142406.1, forward strand.
GCAAAAACGGAGGACATATTCCCGAAAATTATAGGTGGTTTTAGTTTTGTAAACATAAAAAGTAGTTTCAGATACAGTGACGGGCCATGCATTTCACACGCAGGCCTTCAGTGAAGTCCTACTTAGTCTGACTTGAATAAACACCCCTCAGAACACCATAATTTCACCATTATCACAACGGCTGGAGAAATAATATACAGAAACACACTTACACACTACTGAGTGAGTGTTGGACGACCTAGCTTCTCTTGAAAGGTCCGCCTTGAAAATGGCCTCGCAAGTGTATCTGAAATTAAATTCCCTACATTGGTTTTAATTTTTTAAAGAGCGTTTTTGTTTTATATTTTCATTTTCAAAAATGTGCTTTCTATTCTAGTTATTTAGTTCGTTTTCGTTTACTAAAATAACCTTGTGCTGCACCTGCTATCGCAGCAACTGCTCACCATATTTTGGCCACGGAATATGCCAATTGGTTAGAGAGAAGACCGCGACAAAGAATGGCCCAATCGAAATAAACACTCGACATCATATGTTCCTTGTTGAAGTGTACACGTGGTGTCAGAGAGCACAGGTTACAAGCGTACCAATATTGCAAAATTGGGACTATGCGTGTGACGTAACCGACTTCCGTCTCTGATGTCATCGAGAATGGCGGCACGTTTTTGTTTTTTAAATAACAATTCTTCAGTTTCAAGTGACATTCAAACTTAAGTAATGAAGAAGTCAAGTAAAAACTCAGGGACGGCCTTCCCACTGATAGGAGCTATGGCTCCATTTGAACCATTTGCGGCGCCTAATCGATCTGCAGCATATGCAAAAGGTCGCCAAGTACGGTAGCTGCACTTGGACAAAACAAGTGGGTGACTTTAAACATTAATCGAAATTACACACATACAACTGATAAATTATGTAATAATTTGATATGTACAATTGAAGAAACTCATTTTTTCGTCACCGACGCAAGAATTCCACAGAACATCGCCAGTTTCATGGTATGTTGGTCAAATCCTAAAAGAATTGTCGGCAATATGCTTTGGCTGTGCTCTCAAACACTTGTACGCCGTACATACGTCATGAGAGTGTAGTGTGGGTATCGGGTGTCATGATCCGTCTCTGTCTCGCCACGTGTTTTTCGGTCTCTGTTTTTGTTTTCTCAGCTGACCCGTGGGCGTGTCTCCCGGCATTTTCATCATGCCATGTTTTCACGGCCGGAGAGGCACCCCCACCGGTCAATCAGCTGTATCCTGTCATGTCTTGATTGCCGCCCTGTATTTAAGCTAGTCAGTGTCGGATTATTCCTTCCGATTGCTCACGCCACGTACCACGCCTTGTATTGATTTCTCAAACCTCTTGTTATGACCCTCGTTACGCCCATTGACTACGCATCGCGCCCTGCTCTCGTCGGATCCCTTCGCTCGTTTCTGATTGACTCCCCTTGCCCTTTTGCGGCAAGCGATTTCCGTTCTCGTTCTCCTTTCTTGCGTTGCAAGCTCTTTTTGTTGTCGATATCGTTTCCCCCCTGGAGTGGATTTGCCCTCCAGCGCTTTATGTTGTCCTTCGTCGGCTCCACGCCAATTTGCATTGTAAGTACCTGTGTTCTAATAAACATCCTGTTAAACGCTGCATCTCCTGTGTCCGCGGTTAAAGGGTTCCATCTACACTGCTTTCTCAGCCGCGGCTGGGGAAGCAGCTCCTTACAGAATAATCCGACCACCATGGACCCTGCGGACGCAGCGAGAGTGTATAGAGCCTTGGCCAGTCAAGGAGAGATGGTGGGGCAGCAGTCGGCGGAACTCGCGGAGCTCCGCAGCGTCGTCGGCCAGCTGTCCCACCGCCTCGAGATTCTCGACACCCACCTTGGCAGCCTCCTGCCGCGGACCGGCGAAACCCCCGATCCGACGGTTCTCGCGGCCGGAGCCTCCCCAACCGCCTTTTTCGGACGGGAGCCAAATTTACCACACCCCCCTCGCTACGGAGGGGAGCGCGCAATTTATTCACCAGTGCCGTCTGATCTTCGATCAGCAACCAATCACCTATGCTCACGACAGCGCCAAGGTGGCATTCATGATGAGCCTGTTGACCGGCCAAGCCAGCGCCTGGGCCGTGGCCGTGAGCAATGCCCGGTCCGATCTTCGTTCCTCCTTTCCCGCTTTCCTGGAGGAATTCGAGCGGGTTTTCCACCACCCAGTTCAGGGGAGGGCGGCGGGGGGGGAACTCCTCGACTGCACCCAGGGCAGCCGATCCGTTGCTGACTACTCGATCGCCTTCCGCATTTGCGCGGCGGAGAGCGTATTTAATGACGTTGCCTTACGGACTTTGTTCCGCCGCGGACTCAATACGGCCCTGAAGGACGAGCTCGCCGTTCGCGAGGACTCCTCCTCCCTGGAGGAGCTCATCTCCTTGGCAATCCGCTTGGACAATCGCCTGCGAGAGAGACGCCGGGAGAGGGGAGCTGAGCAGCCGCGCACCGAGGCGGCGCGTCATCCGGTCGCCGCCTTTCGCCCCGCCGACGAGCCGATGCAGCTGGGAGGGGGCCGGCTGGATTCGACGGAGCGCCAAAGACGTCTGCGTTCCGGATCGTGTTTCTACTGCGGCGCGTCTGGTCACCGTGTGTCCTCCTGCCCGGCACGCCCCCCACGCGGCTCTCCGCCGGCAACCCCCAAGGAACTCTGTAAGTCGTCCGCCGTGCCACCCAATCCTCCCTCCCCTCAGGGGGAGGTCGCCGACGATCTCCCTACCGATCGGGGGGATACGGAGCCCGAAGCACCTAAGAGACTTGAGTTGAGTGGAGAGGTAATCGCTCCGGGCGCCCGGTATAGCGTCCAGTCGTTAGTGGACTCCGGCGCCGACGACTGCTTTATTGACCCCGGGTTGGTCGCCAAGTTAGGTTGCACGGTAGAAACTCTCGCGAAGCCCAAGAGGGTCTGTGACCTCGACGGGCAGCTCCAGGCGGAGATCAGGCAGGTAACCCCCCCACTTACGTTAAGAGTCCTAGGCAACCACGTAGAGAGGCGGGCGTTTTTTGTTATGCCGTCCAGAGCGGCCCCCATCGTTCTCTGTCTACCCTGGTTACGTCGCCACCGACCCGTCATCGATTGGGACCGGTTGTCTATCGACAACTGGAGCCCCCATTGTCACGCAAATTGCTTACGCGCGGCGGAGGAGGGGCCGAGCCCCCGGTCCTCAACCCCCGAGGTGGTCTGTCTCGATAACGTGCCCCGAGTCTACCACGACCTCCGGGGGGTTTTTAGTAAAGATAGGGCCCAGTGTCGGATTATTCCTTCCGATTGCTCACGCCACGTACCACGCCTTGTATTGATTTCTCGAACCTCTTGTTATGACCCTCGTTACGCCCATTGACTACGCATCGCGCCCTGCTCTCGTCGGATCCCTTCGCTCGTTTCTGATTGACTCCCCTTGCCCTTTTGCGGCAAGCGATTTCCGTTCTCGTTCTCCTTTCTTGCGTTGCAAGCTCTTTTTGTTGTCGATATCGTTTCCCCCCTGGAGTGGATTTGCCCTCCAGCGCTTTATGTTATCCTTCGTCGGCTCCACGCCAATTTGCATTGTAAGTACCTGTGTTCTAATAAACATCCTGTTAAACGCTGCATCTCCTGTGTCCGCGGTTAAAGGGTTCCATCTACACTGCTTTCTCAGCCGCGGCTGGGGAAGCAGCTCCTTACATCGGGATTGAGCCACTCGCCTTGCACGAGACCTTGAAACACACATACACGCGCACACACCCCCACACACGCTCACACCCCCACACACGAAGGTGACCCTCCAACCCCCACAGCCATTTAATGACACAATTAATAAAATAAACTAAAATAATGTCAAACAACAGCCAATTAAAAAAATGAATCCCCTCATACGTACATTCAAGTGACTGAAAACAACCCCCCCTCACCAACTTTTATCCTCAAGAACATAATTCTCAGGTTGACCGACAGAAGAGGGAGAACCTCCATCACATTCTTCTTTCGTGGTCGGCGGATGACATCTGACGTTTTGAGGTGCTCGTCTGCCACCTGCTGTGCTGAACTATGTATTAAACAAGAAAATCAAATTGTTGAATGTTTTCCCATGAAGACTGAATTGTAAAATACCCAGAGATGGCTTACCTGTTTTACTGTGCATAAACATTTTTCCGATTGTGCTTTTTGTTGAGATAACTGTTTAATATTGAAATTGCACACAGAACTGGTAATTGAGTTACAGATACTATATTAACATACTAAATGTTAAGTTTTGTACACTAATGATTGATAAGGGTGCATAGTTAGTTAATTGAGTCAATTAAATAAGCGCTGAACTGTATTATTCACTATCCATCAAAAATAAAAGCTGAAACCCATGAGACTAGGCGAAGCGCCAAAATGAATCCACAAACTTTCAAATTTTTAGGATATGAATTTTTATTTTTAATGATGTGGTGTGTGTGGGTGTGTGTGTGTGTGAATGTGGATGTGAATGACAAGGTTACTAAAATGTCATTTGAAACAATTAATGTTTAATACTCAATGTCCAAGGTAAAGTATCAAAAGGAAGGTCTTATTTCTATACTGCAAAATCAAACTAGCACAATTTGTTTTGCTCCAGGAAACTCATTCGAATGAAACAGATGAACATTTTTGGACAACTTAATCTTGAGACAAAATATTTTTTTCACATGGTACTTCATCATCTGCTGGTGTAGCAATTCTATTCAATAATCAAGCCAAAATAATTACTACTATATCTGATGATCTGATCTGGGGAATATTTATGGTCATTGCAGCATAGCACAAAATAAGTCTCCTCTCTAAAATAAAAGAAGTGATACATATTTCATTTGGAGTTGAAGTATCAGAAAACATTATTTTAGGAGGCGACTGAAATATGGTTAAAGACGAATGGCTCGACAGATTTCCCAGCAAGTATAATTCTCTACACCTAAATTGTACATTGTCCCATTACTATGACTTCTTAAATCTTATTGACCCATGGCAGACAAAGAAATCCAGATAAAAGACAATATATAGCTGGTTCAAACTGGATGGTTCAGCAAAGTCCAGACTAGATTACTGGTTAATTTTGATGATGTACGCAATCAAATTTCGAAATGTGAAATATTACCTTCACGTAACGCCTCTCCCAAAACCTGCCAGAAAAAAATGCATACCGGAAAATCCTCTGTGTTTCGATTTTTGTCAAGGCATTGAGGACCTTATAAAAAACACCCTTGAAAATGAATCCTTTGAGTAATGTACTGTTGGAATTTAGCTTTATATCAATGTTAGAATTTAACTTTAACCCAATGTAAACTCAAATTAGTAATCTGACTCCAATTCGCGACCTTACCCAACTCTCACTCATCCAACAATATGCGCGCTCGTTCTGCAATAGAAAGGTATCAGGAAGCCGGCATTTTCACGCACAAGTGGGTTTATTCCCAATACACAGACTTTCTACATGGCACCTGGGTCTCGGGTCCCTCTCAATACAACTCTACACCTCTCTTGCCACCAGCGAATGTACTACCCGAGTTGCCCAGTAATGATTCATCCTATACAATATGCAAATGGCACAGAGACAAAGGCATCCTGGCATGATTCTATTGGCTATGTGTATCCTGCAGTTAACTTTAGCTTGCTCTTATTGGTCTTTCTTCAAGTGGTGGCTCCTCCTGCTTGTGGTTGAAGGGTCCAGTTTCTTGTCGACCCCTTCCCGCTCGAGGTGTCTGTCTGCGCCAGGCACCAACCTAAAACCTCCCAAACCTTCACATTCTTTCACTTTCTTTGTTCAGCTTCACCAGCCACACACTCAGCATGACACAGAATAACAGTGACACAAGATGCAGGACATCGAATAAAACTAGCCAGGTTTAAATTCTTCCACTCCTTTAGTACCCAAAAATTGGAATTTTTGACATATTAAATTCGTCAATATTCAATTTTGTATACTGAGCAATTTAAAAAGAAAAACTATTGAAGAAGAAAAGATAAAAGACAAACTTGCAATTGCTTTGTGTCCTACAATCTCAGACAATGACCTTAAACCTTTGCAACTACAAGGAAAATTTGATCAAATGTATGGAAGGAAAGTTCAAAGGGATAGAGGATGGTGAAAAAAAACACTGCATACTGAAGTATTGTATTACGGTTAGTGTTATTATTTTAAACATTTACGCGACGGAATGTCAATCAGTAAATAATAGCAGGTTCATATTAATGGCAGGTGTTAAACATTGATTAAACAAGAAGCATTTATCAAATGGAACTAGAAGCCCTTTTATACTGTCTGTGATTAAGGGCTATACAAATAAAATTGACTTGACTAGAAGGACCGTGAACAGTATAGACTTGGATTGGATGATATTTCCTGATTATCATATGTTTCTCATATGCTAGATTGATATTACTTAGTTAAACTGTGTCGAATTTTCCTTTGTAGACAACGCACGCACATAGTATTTTCATGACCAACACTCACATTTACAGCGCACACTTACTCATAGACAGAACAAATATGATAAAGCACATTTGGCACATGGGCTTGAGAGCTGCAGACACTACGAATTGGCCACTGGACGGCTCACTAGGACGTCATTGCAAAAAGACACGACAATTTGGGATCAGATCGGAGATGTTTTGTGCAAATCTAAACAACTGCTTCTGGTTTTATAACCGGTTTTTGATCAATGGAGTTTTATATCGCAGTCAAAACTATGACAGACTGAAGAAGAGGTACAATAGTGCTATATGCTTGAAAGATGGCACATTTTGTTTCATCAAAGATCTGGTTGTTTTCAAACAAGCATGTTCACATCCGTTTTCTGCATTTTGTTCATGTGCCAAACTATGTTGCGTTTTAGTTGAGGCTCTTACTAAATCAGTTAACCCAGTATGTACAAACTCACAGATCAATGTGAAAAGTACATTCATATATGGTGTAAAGGACTATGGGCCTATTAGCGAATTTGTTTTGCAATACAGTGAACCCTCGGTTATCGCGGTTAATGGGGACCGAGACCACCCGCGAAAACTGAAAATCCGCGAAGTAGCGGTGCACCTTCAAAAATGTTTAAAAAAAAAAAAGTGCGAAGTAGCGGCGCACCTTCAAAAATGCTTAAAAATAAAATAAAATATATATATATATATATATATATATATATATACGGGTAGAGAGAGAGAGAGAGTGAAATTCATGTTATAACAAAAAAACTAAACAAATTATTATTAAAACTTGTTTTTTTATTCCCCAGCCATTATTTTTGTATTTATTCAATTACTTCTTTTTGTATTTATTTATTATTTATTTTAATTTTTACTTCGACTTTTACCTGCTGGTACGCCGTCCGGTGTGCCTTGTGAAACGAAAGGTGGCATTCTTCATTTATTTATTTATTCATTCATAACTGACCAGCCGAAGAGGAACAACTTCCGCCCGGGCATGAGCGGAGCGCGAGGCTAACTGCCACGCACGCCGGCCGGTCTCCTCGGGAGCTCTCGCACGGTCCCGAGCGAAGCGAAATGTCGCCGCGCTCGTGCCCGGGCGGAAGGTGCTCCTATTCGGCTTAACTGTGACACACGCCCGCCCTCCTCCTCCGCAGCTTCCATTCGGTTAAACTTAGGGGCCGCTTGGCACCGCCTGTGCCCGGGGAAGGTGCTCCTTTACGGCTTAACTGCCACGCACGCCGGCCGGAGCTCTGGTACGGTCCGAACCGCGCAAAACATCGCCCCAAATCGTGCCCGGGGGAACGTGCTCTTCTTCGTCCACTCTCTTCTTCGTCCACTCTCCTCTTCGGCGCACGCCGGCCGTCTAACCAACCGCTCCAGCGCCCCTTGTGCCGCTCGGCGAAACTACAATGCCCCCGAATATTTTTTAGACCCGCGAAGCACTGAAGCGAAAGGTGAAGCGCGAAGTAGCGAGGGTTCACTGTACCAGACTTTTTTTTTTTACTTCCTGTTGGGCGGAAGTTTTACTTTGAAGGAACACGGAAGTGGATAACTACTGAATGGATGCTGTTTGACAGTCCGTATCAAGACGATTCGGAAGAAAGAAAAAAAGGATTCTCCGACGACAAGATTGATAATTTAAAGATACTTAGCCCGGTTGAAAGTGTCAATAAGGTGAATATTTGTGTTTATCGGTCTACAGATTTATGTTTCTGATTTGAATATGCGTTTAATTAAGTGCACTTTGCATGTATAGAGAGAATTGAAACTCGTGGCGTCATGTTTGTTTATTTTTTAGCGCCAGGTGTAAGAGGTTTTGTGTGTACGAGACAAAAGGAATAAAAGGAGAAACTTCGGACCACCAGTAAAGCTTCATTATTTCAACCGACGCTACATATGATGTTAAAAGAATGGAAATAATTTCAGCTGTCTGGCCTGAAATGTCTTGTTGAAACACATGATGCTGTGTATATGACGCCACTGCCAAATCCTTATGAAAGGGACTAAAACCTGGATTAATCAAGTCAAGTCAAATGTTTCTGAATCTTTTTGTGTGTTTTTAATGTATATAAAGAATGCAGTTGAGCACATTTACGGCGCAATTGTAAACCTGAAAACTACAGCACTATAATGTTCAACATGTACAACTTAAAGCCAACTGCTTTTCAGCATAGTGAAAAACATGTTTGTTCTTCTAACGTTAATGCAAACATGAATCGGAAACGACCAATATGGACATGGCTAAGTATTCGCACTTTGTGGTAGAGTACAATATATGCTTTCATATAGATGTAAGTCGCAGTATTAATGTCGTTGTACTTTACAGAAGGAACGAGTATACTTAAAGCTTCCATGTAAGTAAAATTTTATCTTGGACTTTTCTGTAAACTTTTCAGTACAAGCCAAGTATTTTTAAGCATACTTCTGTGAAGTTTATAAAACCTAGTATTTCTAAGTACACTTAAAGTATACTGCCTATGTTTTAGTATAAAACAAGTATACTTGCAGTATACTTAGATAAACTTCTTTTTCGTAAGGGTTGATAAGGCTATTTTATGTGTTTAAAACTAGACCGCTCACCAGGGACAGATGGCTTAGCTGGCAACTTTTACAGACACTTCTGGAAATCACATAGGAACATACTTTTTCAAGTTTTTAAGGAAACAATCAATAATCTAATCCTATTAACGAGAATGAAACAAGGTATGATCACTCTAATCCCGAAACTGGACAAAAATCCAAAGCTATGAAAGCATTGTACTTCTAAATAATAACTACAAGCGACAAACATACATATATAATGACAGACTTTAAGAAATTAAATACTAATTATCCGTGAAACACAATCGGGCTTTGTAAACAAAAGATCAATTCATATTGACATCAAATTCGTTAAAGACCTCTTAGATTATTATGATGAGATAGAAGACCAGGGTGGCACGGTGGCCGACTGGTTAGCACGATGGCCTCACAGTGAGAGACAGCATCGGTCCTGGGTTCAATCCCGGCTCCGGCCATCCTCTGTGGAGTTTGCATGCTCTTCCCGTGCCTGCGTTGATTTCCTCCAGGTACTCCGGTTTCCTCCCACATTCCAAATACATGCATGGCAGGCTGATTGATTATGAATGTGAGCGTGAATGGTTGTTTGTTTCTGTGTGCCCTGCAATTGTCTGGCAACCAGTTCAGGGTGTCCCCCGCCTACTGCCCGATGATAGCTGGGATAGACTCCAGCAGCCCCGCGACCCTTGTGAGGACAAGCGGTACAGATAATGGATGGATGGATGGATAGAAGACCAAGGATTCATCCTCTTCATTGACTTTCAAAAGGCTTTTGATAAATTGGAAAATCAGTTACTTTTTGAATTGTTGCCTGCACATGGCTTTGAACCTCGATTCTGCGAGAACATTGAAACTTTTTATACTGAGCCTATAAGTTACAGTCATACTCCCAACCGGCACTGTGTGATACCCACTGTGTGTGATCACAGTGGTGTATGTTTTTTTAAAAAAATTTTTGTCAAGACATCTGAGACTGATTTTTATTTCCCCTCTGATATTCTGGCGTGTCAGACAATCATTCAACTTGGTCAGGAGATGGCAGTGTGAGCCGAGTGGTAAGCCTGCGACACCTGCGATGGTCGTCAATCGCGCATGCGCGCAGCCATTTCCTCATTGCCGATGAGAATTGGCGAACAACCGACTGCAGTGTCGCTGGCTCTACACCACCTCACACTTTAACCTGTTTTTCAGGTGGGTAAAGGTTTACAAATTAAGATTATAATGTGATTATATAGACGTTTACTTTATATTTCATTGTTGCATCATAGCTCTTCATAAAATGAGTATAGAACCGTTTTGTATCGTCGTCTTGTGTTGCCGGTGTAGGTACTAGATGTGGACGGGATCCTTCGGAGGCTGCGCGCTTGCTAATGACGTCACACGTTAACACGTATTTTCAAATATATTTCTTTGCCCAGTGGTTCACTCAGGCTACAAGATTGTAGGAATAGAATGTCTGTATATAGTGTAAAACATTTCTTAATAAAACATTCCCAAATTTTTCCTCCGACACTTAACCGGTCTGATTCCCAAAGCAACGTAGCATTGACGTGACGTTTTCTACAGGCACGCAGAGGACACCAAACGGAAAAAAAAAAAAAAGGATGATACTCGCAAAAGTAGCAGTAAATGTTCTACTTTATTATTATTGTTTTAATTGTGATTATTTCGTAACTCAGAACATACAAATGTAACAAACAGGGGTGACAAACATGGAGTCAAAGGTCATCAGCAGACGCGAAGGCCCTCCACATCTAGCAAACTCAATTTTCTCTTTATTATTTTTAGTTATTTTTTTAATGGCTTTATTTAACATTTGCACAACTTACAAAAATAGCATTTTTGCAATCAAATGAAACAGACCAATGTATGAACGAAATGCACATTAACAAGAACAACAAAAATAGGAAAAAATAAATAAATAATACAATACAACCAACCTAATACAATAATTACGCTGTAATTTGACATTTTATCTGAAAAAACAAAGGACTCAACACTTTAACACATTCCCAATTTGGTCAGGGGTGACAGAAAACGTCTCAGCTAAGTGTGACAACGTGTGCAGACTTTTCTTGTTTTTCACGAGGGACAGTACATGTACATATGAATGCAGCTCAAACAAAAACACACAAAGAAGAGGAGAAGAATGAAAGAAATTTGCCTTATGAATGTGGAATTTCCCCAAAAGTAAATTAGTAACATTCATCACATAACGGAGTGATACATCTTCAGAGTCAAAACAGTTATGCTATCTTTAGACTCAATCGTTATACATTTGCCGGTGTTCGTCAAAATAAAGTCCCTTACATCACTCCAAGATGTAGATGTAACTGAGCAGCGACAAAATAAGTGAATGGTGGTTTCCGGATCAATTTGGCAAAAGGAACAAGTTGCACTAATATCAACAAAATTGGAAATAATTACCTTACTTGGATAGATATTGTGTAAGATTTTGAAATGAATTTCTTTGCACTTATTTGAGATACAGAATTTAAAGGGGTATAACCAAGCTCTGTTCCAATTGATATCATCAAGAACTGTCTCCAATGTCCAAATTCATTATGGTCCTTTATTCCTAACAATATTTTCAAGAAAGTAGGAGGTTTGAAATTTTGGCTTGGATGTAACTATTCAGTAACAAAATTGCCAATCAAACTCTCCGAATTCTGTGAGCGTAAAAGTCTCTATAATGGGCATAACTTTAATTGCAGATCTTTTTGATCATAATGGCAATCTCTATAGTTCTGAAGACTTTATGAAAACAAAAATCTTTCCAATCCCACATAAAGAATTTTCTTCTGTTACAAAAGGATTGCCCACAGGCATAATTGTATTAATGAAATCCTGCGTGGTTGCCACTTCTTTTCGATTTAAGCAATCCTTGTACATAAGAAATAAAACATCCTTAATTATATCACATCCAGGTGACTTCATTCGTTTCATCGAATGAACAGCATCAGTAATTTCTTCACAAGAAAGCTCATTATCGCAATTTTCTTGAAATTGGGCAGATATTTTTGTAATAAACTGGCCAATTTTCTCCATAATTGTGTCACATTTTGCTTGGTCAAACACTGAGGTGTATATTTGCCATAAGATGAAGTAACACATTTTGAAATCTCAGCAGGGTCTGTACTGATTGTGTCATTAATATTGAGAGAGACAATGTTATTGCGTCGCCTATTTCTTTTTTCGAGACCAAAAAAGTAACTTGAATTCCTTTCGCCTTCTTCTAACCACTTAGTTCTGGACCTGATAAAAGCACCTTTGGCCTAATTAATATACATATGATCTAAACCGTCACTGAGATTTTGAAACTCTCTTTTCTCGTCTTCAGATAATATTTGTTTAGAATTCAACTGTCGCAGTTGGGTCAACAAACGATCATCTTTACTCGTGTTTGGCTTCTTGTTTTCCTTAGGCCTTTTCATCGCAGAATCTCTCACTTTAAATGTAAAGAATTCCCATTTCTGGATTGGGTACATTTCTTTCGCATTAAAGATATCCTCAGCAAGTAATTCTACACTTTCTTTAAATTGTTTGTCTTTCAAAATATTATTATTTAACTTCCAATACCCCCTAATATTTGTCTTTTCTTTCGAACCCTTCAATCTTAAATGTATGACTTTGTGGTCAGACAGCGGAGCATGGGCATGAGATACGTCAGATATATACTGTTACCCTTTTGTGGATAACAACCAAAGATCAATCCTTGACTAAACGGATCTACTCATGTTGGTCCATGTGTAGTCTCTGGCATCAGGGTTCATGAATCTCCAAGCATCCGAAAGCATATTTGTCACATAAAAATAAAGTGGATTGAAATCCAGAGTTTGAAAGAGTTCTTGGAGGCCACCGATCCATTTCTTCATCTGGAGCGTCATTTTAGTCTCCACCAATGACAAAAATAGATTCCTTGTATTTTTCCTTTAGATTATCCAATTTAAGAGAAAGTTTAGAAATAGCTCTTTTGCTTGTCCAGATCTATTGGGTCCATAAACATTGCAAATAATAAACGTCATATTGTCCACTTTCACAACCAAAATGATCAATCTCCCCTCCACATCGAGCCAATGTTCCAAAACGTCCCCATTAAACTTGTTCAATAAAACCGCAACTCCAGCAGAGTGATTTGAGTCGTGCGAAAAAAATAATTGGTCCCCCCCGTTGTGATTTCCAGAACTTTTCATCATCGCTTGCATGAGTGTGTTTCTTGTCAAAAAATTAAGTTTACATTATAGCGTCTACAAAAAAGGAATACAGCTTTTCGCTTTGTTTTATCGCGCAACCCCCTGACATTTGTTGAACATAAGCTTAAGGCACTAAACTCAAATTTTGTCATAAATCAGCGTTGAATAATGTCAACAACAACAAATAAATATAGATAGAGATAAAAAAATAATAAAATGCGCTAACCAACAGTAGCTCGAGCTTCAACTACGAGTACCTTGTAAAAAAAAAAATTGTATTGGAAACCAGGATCTGTTAAACATCATCACCAGTGTAACTTGTTAACGAGAGAACCTTTGATAAGAAACCAGTTGGGTACACATCTTCATCAGTCGGTCGTCGTCACCTTCTTCCCCTCGATGTACGCGTCGGGACCACAAAAGCCAGCCCGCTTCCCCTGTCTCCTAGCAGCCTCCTCCAGTGGTCAAAGCTTGTTTCGTTGCAACTTGTGACTGAGCGTCAGATCCTCCTTGACAATAAGTTTCTTCTCTTTCAAGATCTTGTGATCTCGTGATGTTCTCCACAGTTTGTCTTTGAAAGATCTCATAGTAAATTGAATGACGACGGGCCGAGTTTCATCCTCGCGCCTGACTCCAACTCTGTGAACTATGTCAACAAGAAAGCCCAGTTTCTCCTTATCTTCTGGTGCAAGTGTTGCAAGGAGCCGGCATACTTCTTTTCGAATATTCTCTGTGACCGTCTCCTTCATCCCATACAGGCGTAGATTCCATCTCCGGCTGTAGCGCTCCGCATCCTCACTCTGTCTCCGCAGCCCCTGAGACTTGTTCTCCAGCGGTGTCCAACTTTATTTTGTTGCTCCTTATGTCTTCTTCATTCTTCTCTACCCTTATCTCGATTCCGTTCATGTGCTCCCATATCTCATTGATGACTTTTGTATTTTGAGACAAATTCAGCTCAAGAGCAGTGAAACGCGCCGTCAGTTCAACGACAGCTTTCAGAATGTCAGCATTTGAGAGGTTCACGGGCTCAGAGTCCATTTTATTCGCACTGCAGACCTCTTCGTGCTCCTTTGCTTTCGTACATTGTTTTTTCCCAGATGGACTGCTGAGTGGTGACTCGGAGAGCGGTGCGCACAAGCCATCAAATGTTTCAATTTCCTGGCTCAAAGGGACATATTCTTGTCTCTTTTTCCTGACATCACTGCCACAATCTATTGGTGGATATCAAGGCCCGAAAGTTGCTATTTAGCAGTCAGTCAATTAGCAACTTTTTCTCCTTGACGAATTCACACTAACAACCACGTTAGCTGCTATTTTTTTGGTTCACATAGCAATATAACATATCTCGAGTCTGGTTTATCCGCCTTTTTTTAACGTGATACAGAATAGTTTCGGAGCTCGCTACGCATCCACCGCCCAGGACGCCATCTTGACCGCCTCTCCCGTCTAGCAATCCGTCCCTATCTAGTACCTACACCGAGCGTCGAGCAGTGGAATAGCGTCTACTTGGTGAAGTGAGCCGTGACATGGCTGTGTTATAGCTTTCCCATCCAAATAGGATGTTAATATTAAACTACTACGTGGTTCAAACTTTGTAAAAAATATTTAACTGACTAAAAAGCATTTCAATTGTTATATTTTGTACTGTATACTAGTGCTGTCAAGCGATTAAAATATTTAATTATAATTCATCGCATTTTTCATAATTAACTCGTAGTTAATCGCACAATTTATTCATTGTAAAAAAATCCCTATATTCGTTGTAAAAAAAATCCCTCCCATTTTTTTGTACATTATGTATATAATTCAATATTTTATTGAATTGCAATACCTTTAAATTGATTTTTTTGTTTTTATGCAAATACTTAATTTTTTTAATTGAAAAAACAAATCATAGTATTTGACTCAAAACAGCATCTCAACAGCCTTTCTAAGGGATCAAATTGGAGTCATATAAGAAATATAAAATGCCAACAAAGTGCAAATGAAATGGGTCAAAATAATGGGCTGTCATACCGAGGGTACCGAGTGCGACTGCTTCCGCCTTCTCCGCTTCCTGCAAGTCTTGAATGCGGGTTGCAATGGTGTATCTCGAGGACAATTTGTAAGTGCAGTCGTTGGATGCAATGCGAAGTATTTCAGCCAGACCTTCGTCCTCCACGATCCGAACAGGCAGTGGCCACCCACTTAACGATGGCTTCGGTGAGTCTCTTTTAAATTGACCCATCCATCGGTTTCTGTCGCAAATTATCCATGGATGCCTGGGTTTGACAAGGGGCTGGAGAATTGGCATCAGGGGTGTGCTTGGCCATCAAATTGTATTTTAAACTGGATGTGCTGTGATGGGAGTTCAGTTCACGATGGCAATACACACAAATGACTTTGCTCTTATCAACGACACCATTGAGGTAACTTTTTTTTAAATAAAACTTGCCATTCAGAATTTAATTTGCGTCATTTTTACCACTCACCATGATGCTTTTAGTTCTATAAACTGGCAAAAACTCCACACAGGAAGCCCATGCAGGTGTGTCCTAAATTTCACATGCTTGATGTTTTTTTCCGGTCTCATAAGCGTCAGCGCTACGTCATAGGACTACATTTTTTATTAGAACAAGATGTTAAAAAAATTGACAGCGTTAAAAGTGGGTTGGATTAATCCCATTAATAACGCGTTTTTCTGACACCTGTACTCTATACGTATTGTTGGAGTTGAGTCACCGAGGAAAATAAATAGTTGGTAAATGAACCTTAAAAGCCAAACTTACTCCAATGCGTGTTCGTTTTTTTGTACTCAAGAAGAAAAGGTTCAAATAAAGACCCAACAACTGATTAAAGCTCCGATATTTAGTTTCTTCGATTTCTGGAGTTCAGGAAATAGTACAAAGACAGATATCTGGGCAGCTTTTTCTTCATCTCACGAGAAACTGTACTCGGGCGAGCACAGTCGAAAAATGGCGCGCATCTTTCAGCCCAGTTTCAGATTTTATTGGAGTTTTTTTATGTCAAGGATAACGTAGGTTGAATCGGTCGTCTTCGCTCCCTCCCACGGCACGGGTCCACGTCCAAGGGAAGATCCTCTCCAGCTTAGTTATCGTCTGGAAGGTTGATTCACGTCTGCTCCCCAAGACTGGCCCGCCAAGGCTGGAATTCTCCGGCGGGCAGTCTCTTTGTCTCTCGTGCTGGCATTTCCCTGTAATCTTGTCGGTGTGCATGTGTGCGTGTGTGTGTGCTCCAATCTCAAATTGTTATGTCTTTCGGAATGCCTTTTTACGATAGCGTCCCTGTGACACCTCCAGTACCAAATTCGGTATGTTTGCATCTCTACAGCCAATGTGGAGAATGTGCTTTGTCGTATTTGTCCATGAATTGCTGTGAATGTGAGTGCAGGTTATGGAAATGCGATATGTGCAAGTTTGTCTCACGACTGAAAATTTCAACAAAGTTCACACATTAAAACTAAGTAGAATAAATTTAGCATATGCGAATAATATAATAAATCAGTAAACATCAGGACTACAATCCCAGTCATTCTTGTGACCTGTGCTTCTAGTTTCTATTTATAAATGCTTCTTGTTTAATCAATGTTTAACATATTCAGCAAATATGAACCTGCTAAATTAAATAATCGACGTTCTGTCCCGTAAGTGTTTAAATTAATGCCAGTAATCGGAATACAATCCTTCAGTGAGGTGCACTCTATAGGGGCAGAAGGAAATGTCATCATTGATTCACGTAACCTGAGATCTTCTCATATACGCTCCATGTTTTAAACTTTGATCATATAAAAGTGCAATTTTCAGCAATTAGTGTCACATTGGAGCTTTTAATCAAATTGTAACAGAAAAAGCAGGTTGACTAAAAAGGCCTAAGTAAAAGTGTGAGCTGCGCTTTGAAAATAGATTTGTGTTCCAGTCGCACGTTTTACCTGGTCAGTCAGGTATGTGGTCATCAATGCGCTGCCACTGGACACAGCACGTGCAAGGTTACTGAAAAGCTTTGGGAGATGGAAGTTGCAATTCACATGTTGAAAAGTTATCGAACCTTGTTCAGGTAATGCTGAATCTGAATCTCTACCATGAAACATGAACCTTACTCCCTAAGAGCATTGCTAAAAAAAAATTGCTTAACTTACCTGTGAACACTTACCTTAGCTAAAAAGTGTCAAGGAGTAACAGGAATTTCTAGTAGCGACTTACTGTATGTAAGGAACATATGAACATGAACAACGCAAGCAGAAAAAAGAAAAACAAAAAACATAAACTAACAGTCCAAACATAACTGCCGAGCTTCCCCACCAAAAAACAAGACATGCAAGCAAGCATCTACGGTCTTTGGTTCTCATAGCAGGATTACATGGTCAAATATTTTTTTATTAAACAAACATGCAAGGGATAAAGAGTCAAATTTGAAAGCACACTACTTTAAACGTAAACATGGAAACTGGTTTAAATCCAGTAGTAGACCTTTACGGCTCTTAGACCCAGACTTAGATATCAACAAAAGGAACCAGTAATCATCTTTCTGTTAAAAACCTGAAGACTTCAAGGTAGCGGCCATCTCCAAAGCCACTAGGGTGGATTGAATCAAAATACTGCATAATCATCAATCTTAGGAGTTTTATTAATTGGAGTTGCAAAAAGTTTGGTTCAAGACCCAAATCAATTTGAAAAAAAAAATCATACGAATTACAGTGATAGTAATTTGCATATTTATAAATAGAGAGAAGCATGAATATTTGTTTCAAAAGTAGTTTTCAACTGATTGCCCTCATTCACCCACCATTGACCCTTTGCATGTTATTTCACAGCCTGCGTAGGAACTCCCTCTGGCTTGCAACCAGTTCAGAATGCGCCCCGCCTACTGCTCAAAGACAGCTGGGAAAGGCTCCAGCACACCTGCGACCCTCGTGAGGAGAAGCGGATTGGAAAACGGATGGATGTACATTTCAGAGCCGGAAATTATGTCAAAACAGATTTACTCACACAGTGCCCAGGGAGCAAAGCAGGGAGAAGCGCCACATCTTTGGATGCAAAGTCACACTGAAGAAAACATAAACTAAAGACTTCAGAGAGGAACTTAATTGATTGTGAGTAATAATCTGACATAATTTATACCTCAGCTTTTAAGTTGTGGGAGAGGGCTCATATGGAGGAACCCAGGTTACCACCACATCGCCATCCACAGGCACAATTGCAATGCCCTATATTCGAAAGCAGATGTCTAGGCAGCATAACTGTGCCGCGACACACCAGTGTGGACATGGTGTGGCCAGTTAGCGTGCATGTGTGTGGAGTTCCCAAATGGTGTCGCTTAAAAACAAATGCTGCTCACTTGCTGGTGTGTTTTGGTTCGTGTTTTTTTTTTTTTTTTTTGCACTGGTGATGATGGACAGTCCAATTCGGCAGGTGAGTTGTTACGCACTCCTTGGCGCGTTCCGACTTCCATGGCCACCGTCCTGCTGTCTATATCGACCAACACCTTTTCTGGGGTCTGATGAGCGTCAGCATCGGGCGCGCTAACCCGGCGTTCAGTTCATCCCCCAGCGCCAGTTCTGCTTACCAAAAGTGGCCCACTGGGCGGCTCGCATTCCACGCCCGGCTCCACGCCAGCGAGCCGGCCGGGCCTCTTACCCATTTAAAGTTTGAGGAAAAATAAAATAAAATAAAATTTATGAGGCACATAATGATACGGTGCAGTGACTGGATGGTTTCTTATCACAAAAGGGAGCACAGAGATATTGTCAGGTGTGCCGTGGGAAATAATGCAATTTGTGTGCCTGTGCGGTCTCGCGCCTGGCAAAGTAATCATGTAGTACTCTTCCATACCAGTAATCGGCAACAGCAGCAGCTGATACCTAATTGCCTGGTGCTTGGAGACAAGCAAATTAGTGACGCATTCGTGAGCTGCATCCATTGTCAGGTGCACCAAAGTCTCTATAAGTGAAGGGGAAAAAAAAACTGATATGATCATTATGCACTGTTTTTTTATACTGCAAACCCCTCGTATTCAAAACTTTACCAGCAGACCTCGTTCCTGTGTTGGCTGATGTTGTGCGCATGGTAAAATTTGCGAAAAGTCGCATATTTGCGGCTTTGAGGAAATGGTAGCGGAGCATAAAGCCTCGCTGTTTCATACGGACGTCCGATGGTTGTCCCGCGGCAAGGTGTGGGCCGGTGTGTATGAGCTGCGAGAAGAACTTAGTGTTTCTGACAAATGAGGGGTCCGATTACGCAATGCTGATTGCAAGTGATGAGTGGTGTGCAAGGCTGGCATACCTGGCATATATTTTTCATTTTCGTAGGTGGCCATTTTTCATTCTTCAGTTGACTGACCAAGAGGTAGGATGATTTATTAGTTTAGACATACAGAAAACTCCTTTTGAACTTTTTGTACTCTGCAGTGTTCTCTGTAAAACACCATTATTCATTTATTAGTCTGTAATTGTTAGTATGTAACTGTCCCTTTATCAGGTAGAAAACCGAATATGCCAATTTGGTTAACTTTAGCTGTGCTGTACATGTTGACTGTAATTGATGTCAGAGTCGCAAATTTTGATTTTGGTCGTAGGTCTAAATTAAATTCATATTCTTTCACATTTGGCTCAACAAACGGCCTTTGTTTAATATCTAATTCTGAATATTCATTTTAATTTAGCATTCCTCCTTCATCACGGGTTTCTAGCTAGGTGCGCACATGGCGATCGATAACTCTTACACAACACACAGTCACTGTCAGGGTTCGCCGGGCGGCGAGGAGGAGGTGAACCCAAAATGCGAGGAAGCAGGAGAAGGTGAAGTTAAGGGAATTTATTAAGGGACCAAAAATAATGACAAACAATGTGACAGGGTGCAAAATAACAAAGTCGAACTAAACGTGACTAAACAGAACAAAAAACCGAGGAACAAAGACAGTGACAAACACTAGGGACAAGAGCGGGAGCAAGAGGGGGGGCGAGAACAAGAGCATGAACGTGAACGAGATCAGGGAGCGGTCGTGACAGTCCAAACGGAGCAATGCACCAAACAATGAGTTGTTGGAGTGAGGTGTTCATATAGTCCAGTAATTAGGGGAGCAGATGGGCATCAGGTGTGTGAGGCTAACGGGGAACACGTGCGTGGCTGGTGGGGAACGAGTGCTGAAGGGAAACGCCCCACTCAGCTGACCAAATAAACAGAATGAAGACATGGCAGGGAGGTGAAGAAAAACAATAACAAAAACACTGACATGACCAACACGGGTCATGACAGTCACGTATAATGAATGAACATTTATTTAAATATTCCATATTCAACACTTTTCCATGCGATCTTTCGTTTATTTGCGCACCTTTATTTATTTATTTTTGCTCATAAGTCGTCCAAAGTTATTTTAAGTCACCCCCCCCCTCCAAAAGAGACAAATCAAAATGAATGTGTGAATCTCATTCATTTTCCCACGGTTTCGCGGTGTGGGTAGGAGGGGAGCGGAGGGAAGGGGAGGGGAAGGGAGCGATGAGCGCATGCGCGGGTTTTCCTGGTCAGGAACAGGGACTGGGGTTCCTTCGAAGAAAAAAAACTCCAAGAGCGAATTGCTTCACTCTTCTGGTTCGGAAACTCGAGGAGTGTTCAAATTTGCCGTTGAAGTTTTTCAGTATGGCCCAAAAGAAGCAGTTCCGGAGCATGCTCTCTGGAACTGCTCCAGTTGGGGATGTGGTGCGCAAAGTGCGTCAGGGAGAACAGGTGGAAACAGTTCAAGCAAGTGCTGCGGATTGCTTTAGAACAGAGGTATTCAATTAAAAGTCACAGGTCTAAAATTCTTTCCAATTAAAAGGTCCGAACCAAAGTCTGTCTAGCCTATGTTCACATTTTTATGTAGTTTCTATATTTAGTCATTTTCAACAGAGCGCACGCATATACTAAATATTTAGCAATGTTCCCATGAAACACCTTTGCCAGTCAAACAAATATAAGGCGTTTATTTCACATTCAAGAAAATGTGGCTCCAGGAACTTAAGGGTGCCACTTCCAGAAAAAAACTGTAAAATATCTCCTGCAGAAATATATCAAGTGCTAAGCATTGAGTGAACAACTTTTACCGTTTTTTTTCTTAAATCAAAGAGTCATCAGCCTAAAAAAAACGGAAAGCCTAATTATCAAAGGTAACACAGGTCAACATGTTCAGGACACAATCATTATAAATGGTTGTCCTCATGAAAAACTAAGTCAAAAGGAGCTTTTACACCACTTGTTCTTTTGAATATTTTTTTAACTTCTCCTAATGAGAAAAATGAGTTTGTGACTGCCCTGCCAGTGACTTAAATCTGGGTTGGAACGACGTCAGGGCAATTGGGATTTGGTAGATTATGTCACACATCTGGGCTTTGTGTTTTCCTTTAAATAATGTTTGTGCAACCAAATTTAAGCACTCCTTCACAACTTCCCCATCACTGAATGTTTTTTTTTTTTATGTTTCTCCAAAATCCATGATACTTTTAGTGAACATTCATTTGCATGCCGCTGGGCTGTAAACGAAAATGTAAAAATCTGTTATACTGCACTCGAAGGTCGATGTTTTTGCGTGCGCTCACCTCAAACTTCAGCAGATAACTTTGCACAAAAGGGCGGTGCTTTGTTTCATAGTGGTTTTGGAGAATATGATGCACACTGGTTTTGGTTTGGTTTCTGCTGCAGCCAGAACAAAACTAAATTTCTCCGTCCATTCATTTAAAACAAGACGCATCGACCTCGCTAACTTTTTAGCAAGGCATACTGTCAGCAGCACTCTCTACTGGTCTGCGGCGCAATTGGCAGTGGATCGTAAACAAAAGATTTGATTGGCTCAAATTAGTGACACCTTTTCCGCATTAACTAGAATTGCGGCGTCAACGTTTGCGAATGCGCCCTGAGAAAATATTCATCATAGATTGGTCATGGGTCCGGTCCGAACCATCTGTCGGTCCGGATCCGGACCGCGGTCCGCCATTTGGTGATGCCTGCTTTAGAACATAGGGTAGGGATTGCGAAATAATGGGAGGGTAGCGTGCACCTGTTCTTCGAAGACACACACTTCTCAAGTCGCACCCAGAGAGAGAGAGTATTTTATTTTATTTTTTGCCAAGATGGCGGCGCGTATGGACGCAGCGGCTCAGGGCTCTCCCCACCAGTCTCCAATCTCGTTGCACACTGTACAATGACAAAGGGATTTCTGACTGAAAGTCCCCAAATGAAATTAATAAACCATGAAATGTTTAATCAAATTTGTAATTAATTACTTGTTTAATCCATTAAATATGGACTAAAATAAATCCGATGAATAAATAAATGCAAATTTAAATATTTAGTGTCATGAATTAAATGTTTCATTTATTAATTAAAGATGGAATTTAATAAATCAATGTCATTGATTAAATTACCAATGAATATTTGGAGACATTTCCATATGTAATTATTTCTAAATGAAACATTTAATGACAATTTTATAATGTTGTATTTATTTATTTAATTTTGGCACTTTCAGTCCTCCAGAGAACTTCACTGAAAGCCTCCTGTTAAATGGGGCCTGCCACTGCTCCTCGCCTCGCACACGCACTTTCTACACACGCACACAGCCCAAAAGACACGCACGTATACTCACTCCTCCGAGCACGCGAACGCATGCGCGCGCACACACTCCTCACGCAGCACTCACCAAGTCTCGAGTTTGCTCTGGTTATTAAATTTGTGTTTAATTCTATTATATGAAATAAATCCAATGGGACGTGGTATGTGCATGCTAAAATTTTTGCAGTTTTGACAAAAGATGTGTCATTGCAAGTTTAAGAATGCTTTTTACATAAAACCTATTTTCTCCCATGGATATTTGCACCTCTGCTTTGCATTTTCCTTTTCATTTAATATTAACTTTATTCTTTTTCCCAATGAAAGAAAAGAAAAATATATTTTAAATGTCATCACACCAAAAAGGATTTGGCAAAAAAAATAGTTGGCTATATATCCAGTCTTACAAAACATAGTCAAGTGGCATTTATAGTTTTAAAACAAAACAACAAAAACATCCAGTATTTCATTAATTGTTTATTGTTGTCGGCGTTTGGGCTGATCCCCGTGACGTAGGTGGCCATTTGTTCATTCTACAGTTGACTGACCACGAGGTAGGATGATATATTAGTTTAGACCTACAGAAAATGTAGGAAAATATTCCCTGTAAAATACCATTATTACATGTATTTATTTATTTATTATTCTGTAATTTCTTTTGTGTAATTGTCCCTTTATCAGGTGGAAAATCTAAAATGCCAATTTGGTTACCTTTAGTTGTGCTGTCCATGTTGACTGTAATTGATATGTCAGAGTCCAAAAATTTTATTTTGGTCGTAGATCTTAAATTAAATCCACTTTCTTTCAAATTTGGCTCAACAAATGGCCTTTGTTGAATATCTAATTTTGAATATTCATTTTAATTAAGCATTCATCCTTCATCAACAGTTGCTAGCGAGGTGCGCACAAGATGCATGCTAGGCGAACCGTGAGATGACTTGGGACGACTTATGACAAAAAAAAATAAAAATAAAAACAAAGTTGCGCAAATAAACGAAAGATCACATGAAAAAGTGTTGAATATGGAATATTTAAATAAGTGTTCATTAATTTTTACATGACTGTGTGTCGTGTGCTGAGGATCACATTGACTTTCTGAAAGTAACTTTATGTAATCAGTTTTGTGTATTTCTAATCATCATCTATAGAATACTTGTATCAGTAATGATTGCACACACACAGACGCTTACACTTTTGTTTTAGGCTTTCATTGTCAGTCGCTTTCCAGTCTTCTGGAAATCAGTTTAGCCTAAAACAGACCTGTATTGTCAGTTGTCAGTTAACCACCTGTTTCCAGGAGTCAAACACGAATAAAAGAGGAAGTGGCGGGATTGAGAGACCAGAGAGAGAAGTGAGCAAGGCTGAACTAAGCAAGACGCTTTGTCTTCTCTGCTGTATCTCTCTCTCCCGTTCGCGCCCGGTCAGAATGAAAACCATGCCTGATTTATTTCTGATTTTCAGCCATTTTTATTAAGTTATTACAGTCCAAGAAAGGCGTCAGGGCATTTAAACCTGACACATTAATCCCCTTGTTGTTGTGTGCTTCCTCAAGCCATCTGCCTGTCTGGCCAAGCCCCGTATCCCCACCTCCTGCCCTTGAAGACCGGACCGCGTCGACCACTCCACCGCCTGGCCCTGCTGACCGCCGGATCCACTGCCTTCACTTGCTTCCCCCAAAATAAACCCCTTCTCATATTCCGATTGCTCTTGGGTCTTTTTCGCATCATTACAGTTCCACCCAACCGTTACACCAAGTTTTGTAAACTTCAGCACTCATCTGCAGTCTGAAAGCAGTATTAGTGCTGTACATTTATTGTGTAAGGACTTGTTAAATAATACTTTGTCAAAATATGACTAGGGACATTATTTTTAAGAGGCTGACAATATGTTATTTGGTACCAAGAACATTTCATCTGCAGCAACAATTCACAAAATCACAAAAGTATGAAATAGGACTTCATCGCATCTTGAGAAAATACTGCAATGTCAGGGAATGGAGTGTAACAAATGTTTTATTTAATTTTTTCTTTTCTTATCTTGAATTTATCTTTTTAAACATTATGCACTGTCGGAGCAACTTACACTCTTTTTTTGTCGCTATGTGAGCAGGGCATGAAAATCCTGACTGGTGCCTTTCTTTGACGAGTCTTTCAT
This sequence comes from Idiotropiscis lumnitzeri, assembly GCF_059441095.1. Taxonomy (NCBI): domain Eukaryota; kingdom Metazoa; phylum Chordata; class Actinopteri; order Syngnathiformes; family Syngnathidae; genus Idiotropiscis; species Idiotropiscis lumnitzeri. Next base: position 6,377,861 of record NC_142406.1, read on the forward strand.
TCCAGCAATGACAACACCAAAAAAACGACGCCGTTGGAGTTGAACAAAAAAAGGCTTCGTTTTAATTCCAGTTAAAAACAAATGATGTCAAAACAAGGTCGATCGCAGAAAAGTCGTTGCTCCATGCCCAACGTGTCTTCCTCATCAACACCAATGTATACGAAAAATCAGCCATGCACATTTGTTCAAAGTCTTTGTTTTTTGTTTTTAATTGTATTTGTCAGGCAAGACAGAAGTCCACACTTCAACAGATTCCTGTGTTTTGCCCTCGAAGTATGAGAGAGGAAAACCTAGGGTTAGGTTTACCCGAACCCAAAGAAAAACATCGGTTCCATTTCAGGCCATCACAATATGACTTGTAGAACATTTTACAAATGTTTCAATATTGCAAAAACAGCCAAACGCAGTACACAAAGTTACCAGAAATATCTGAACAAGAAGTTCTTACTGCTTTCAGACTGCTTAAATTTACTAAACTTGGTGAGTAATTGTTGATCTTTTGCTTTATTTAAGTGACAAAATTAAAATGAAAAACTTCTCAGCACTGTTGTCTGCAAAATGACCAGAACTACCCAACATGAAGCAATTACTGCTTTCAGAACAGTAGAAAGTGGTTCGGTTTGATTACATTTGGAGACAAACTGGCATATTGTGCTATGTTGGAGTCAAGAAATCGCATTGAAAATGTTTGACTTAGTGTGGTCCAGAAGTACCCCAATTCAGAGGACTTATGGCTTTCTGAGCACAAGTGAGTGTTTAGGTTATGAAGGATTGGAATATGTCGTGGTAGCAGAATGCCAATTAATTACAGGTTCATATGTCATGGTGTATGTATGTTGTTTTTGGTTTATTATTTAGTTTAATATTTTTCCTTGTGTTTGGTGTGTGTCTCTTGTTAAACCTGATTGTGTCCAGCTGTGCTTGGAGCCCCATTCCCTTGTGTGAAGCAATCAGCTCCCTCCAACCCTTTGTGTCTTGTCCAGGTGTTCCTTGTTGTCTCGTTACTTTGTTTGTATATAGTTCCTTGTTTGCTTTCAGTTCTCTTTGGTTCAGTGTCCCAGTTAGCTGTCCTGCCTGTCGCGCCTTGTCGAAATAAGACAAGTCTTTGTGTTTTTTTGATCCCTGTTGTTTTGTACGTTTGATATTTTAGTTTTTTCCCCATGCCTTGTGTGCTTTGTTTTCTTTACCTTTAATTTCCATGAAGTTACTCCTGCCTCACTTTACTGTATCTGGGTCCTCCTCTCACTCAACCTCCATACCAAAACCCTGACATTATGTTTGTCACTGCATTTATTAAACAAAATACATTTACCAAATGAAACTAGTAGTAGTTTGCACAGTGAAGACATGTGATTGTGTTTACTATTCTCATATGCTAGATTTATGACTTATTTAAATGTGTTGAACTTGTGTAGGTCATGAAAATTCGACATTCCCACTTGCAACACACATTAAACTAGAGAATGCAATTTCTGGAGAAATCGCGTGTGAAGGCTCCGGAGTTGAAGCCATCTGGGTGGAAGCATGTGGAATGAAATTGAATGATTTTTTAATCATAGAGAATGAAATTGAATGAGTTTGAATTGTAGCAAATAGAATTGAATGAGAATGTGGATTGATAGTGAATGATGGAAGGTGGAAGTATGTTGAATGATAGTAAATGATGATGAATAACACTAAATGGAAATGGAAAAGAAGCCCGCATGGCGTTCTTTTTTGGAAGCGATTGGAGAAGTTGGAACGGTGAGAATCCGAAGAAAAATGTGGAAGGAGTAGCATGCGGGATAAAAGGAAATGGTGTGCAAGTGGTTAGCGTGCGTGTGCGTTGCGTGGGACCGCCCCCACGCGCGTGTATCCGTGGAAGGAGTGAGTATGAACGGGGTGATGAGTATGCGTGTGCATGCTGAATCTTGTTAAACCAGATTAAATAAAGAAATCAAGTTAAGACACAATATGTAAATAAAAAGTTTTATTTTTTTAAGCATTAAATAAATACAGTGGAACCTCGGTTCTCGAACGACTCTGAGGTCGAACAAATCGGAGTTCAAACAAAAAAAATGAGAAATTCTTGCTTCGCAGTTCGAACAAACCTGGGAGTTCGAACGCCGGTATGACGCGTGAGTGCGCACGCGAGGGTGGGGGCTGAGCGGCGTACGGGTGTAGATCGCTCTCTTTCTCTCTTTATGACCAACTGTTGTCGCGTGCGGACGTGCTGCGTTTTATATAGGTGTACGAAGTGTTTTAGCCCCTAATCATGCCTCCAAAGAAAGTCAGTGCAAGCAGCAAAGGAATGGTTTTGGTGTTCGAACAATTCGCTTTTCGAACAGGGTTCAGGAACGGATTATGGTCGAGAACCGAGGTTCCACTGTAATTACAAAACAAATCCCTCTTGGGGGACGAGGGGGTCCTCGGGGAATCGCTCCCTCCAGGTGGCGAGAGGGAGTGATCTTGTATTGTCGTCCCCGTCTATGACTTCCACCAGGTTTCCCCGAAGTCTGTAGCCCACCACCAGGAAGGGGGTATCTTCCAATTCCTGTGTAAAAGAACACTTTATGAACAGACGTAGGATGAACAGTTTTATTTTCATGACTTCTACTATCACACCCGAGAGCAACACAAACGTGCCCGTTTGACACTCGCTGTCGACTGAAAATAACAGGTGTTCAGGTAATCACGGTTCACCTTTCCAACGTAAAATTACGAAATTCAGAAAACGGGTGGTGAATAGATATTAAAGTCTGTCAATGGAAATATTTCAATCTAGTTGATTTTTTTCTACACATTTTGTATTAGCCGGCCTACTTACTTTGATCTTGGTGGAGTTGGTCGTTTGGAGGGAGAAGCCATAGGGTGAAGGCTTGCCCACAAGGTGGGTCACCTTCACCCTTTGGCCCACGCAAACGACAAAGAGATTCGTCTCCCTCCAACGCACCACCTTTGCCGACGCCCCGTCCTGGAATACAAAACGTACAATGAGAATTGCCCGCTGCAGCATATTTAGATTACAATAGTTGAGGTAAAACGCAAAATATTCACTTTTTGGAGGAGGATGACAACCATGGGCACGAGCTGGCCTCGCACCCTCACCATCCTGATGGCTCGGATCTAAGGGAGAAACAGAAGGATTAAACAATTTTATCACGCGCACACGGAGACAGTGCGAGTGTGATATATTACTTCAGTGATGACGCCTTCGATGTTTACCAGGACCCCGTCCTCCTGGGTAACGTCCCGGATGTGGACTGTCCTGGCAATGGGAAGGATGAGCCGGGCGGCCTCCTCCCCCAACTCCCCAGACACTGTTACGTCCGCACAACGAAATAATTCAGTGTCTGGGCGGGAGAGGTGGACCCGCTCATCCCTCCCAACAGTATATTTTTTTAATAAGAAGCTCTGGCCTCGGAGGTTTCCGAGGCCAGAGCTTCAAAAAGCACCATGCGGCAGTGCGTTTTTCCATCACTGAGGGCCACGTTCACGTTTTTGAAAGTGGACCCAGCCGCCATCGTCCCGTCCTCTTTGAGAGTCCAATTTCGGTATGCGGTGGTGGCGCTCATGGCCGCAATCTTCGTGGTGAAGATTTGTTCCATGCTGGAGAAACGGGGGGAAAATTAAGGGAAAAATTTAGACCTACACCACAATATCAGTTAGATAAAAAATATGGCAACATGGATAAAAAGTAAAAAGGTTGCTAACCAAACATTTTCGGGTCAAGTGGATAACGAAACAAAAATGTTTAGTAAAATAAACTTAAACTGGTTGTCTTGTGGGTTATTCGTTTGAGTCAACATGTTAGGTTAAATGATTAACCCATTTTCATTTTTACAATTCCTTTTTGAAGTGATGAAATTTATTTATTTTTGTTACATTAAAAACATTTTCAAGTTAAAAATAAAATAAAAGCAGACGTGCATATACCCTAGGGTACGTCTAAACTAATTAACCATCCAACCTTGTCATCAGAATGAAAAACGCCAGCACCTACCGACGGCTGTCGGCAATTAACATTTTTTTGTGGCATAAAGAAAAACGTCGAATTTAAAATTAATTAAATCACAGCGAAAATACCTTTGAGCAAGGTAGATGTGAAAATATTCTAGGGAGAAAAATACAGGTGTCTAAGCCAATCAATCATCCTACCTTGTAGTCAGTCAAGTTGAAAAGACCAACGGCAAGTTTCTCACATTTATATAGCCCTTGACGCATACCCACGGCTGACGGCAATTAACAATTAATGGAAACACGTTATGTTTTAAAGACGCTTAAATGTGTGGTATTTTTTTGACAATTCATTTTTTGATTCTAATTATTTTCTTTACAGTTTGCTGATAAACTTAACATACTAGTTGCAGTTGCGCCCCCGAGTACAATACAAGACAGCGCTACTTTATTCATATAGCATATTTTACAAGGAGTTATGTACTGTTGCTCCAAAAAAAAAACATCAGATTAAGGTATAACTCACAATACAAAATATCTGTTGCAACTTCAATCATACATTTACAAATGAAAAACAATAATACAAACAAGAGGGAAAAATACACACACAAAAAAATAAATAAAAGAAATGTCATAACCCACAAAAATACAGTATTTCAACAAAAGGTAGAATCAAAGTAAATGGGGTCAAAATAGTTTGGATTCCTTTCTTTCCGCATCCTGGGACCGGCTGTTGCATGGCAGTGGTTTCTTGAGGATTATTAGCAAATGTTGACACTCATACTTTGTCATACATATGGGACAGTATTTTCAAAAAGTGAGACATTATTATTAACACATTTTGACAATTATGGCCCTGAGCTGAATTTTACATAAATAAAAAAAAAATACAATAAAAATTGTTGGAATTTTTTTTTAAGCTAAATGGAAAAAGCATTCATACATAAGATGAAAAAAAAAATCCAAAATGAAGACAGTTACCACCATCAGTGCAAATATTGAATACTTGTGTAATCGGTTCAAAACTCAGTAGGAATTTTGATCAATAATTATTTGCTTTTTTTGCTATAAAAACCAATGAACATTTTTTGGCTGGCAGTTAGGTCGAAATGGCAGCATAAGGTTTCACGTTTCAAATGTGAGGAGGAGCGGTGAGGAAAAATGTGCATGCACACGCCATTAAAATCATTATTTTGAGCAATCGTACAGTGGAGAGACAGCATTTCATCAAACTAAGTTCCCTCAACTTCCGAAATGATGAAAAACGTGAATTAATAAACAAACAGATGTATCAAAGCAAGTGTAAAAAAATTTAAATGAAAAAGAATCTTTCAGGTCAAACAGTTTCGCCGCTCACTTGGACAAAATTTTAATGTTCAAACCACTACACAGGGAGAGAACACAAACCGCTGCGATTGGTCTGCGATAGGATCCACAGCTTTATGACGTCACCAACCAGAGTGGGCAATTCTATCTCAAAAAGAATGTGAAGTTAACATCATTGCACCTAAATGACAGTAAGGAATGTAAATGTTACCTTGCCTGTCGCACTGACAATGGTTTGATCCTGGAGCAGATCATTTTTATTGCCATTTATTATGGAAAATGTTTGCATCATCACCAACATTCGTGAACCCAAACTGGAAGCAATAATTCACAAACATTCCAAATAATAATTGGACTAAAACTGAACAAAACCATGCTTATCTAGGTTCACCTGAAATCATTTTAAAAATAGATCACAATCATCTCACTTTTATATAATAAACACAAACAAACATGGCAAATTTTAGTTATCATGGCAACTGATTGACAGCAATACTAGCGCCAGCTACACCGAGATAAACCCCACCAAGGGTGAGTTGAATGAGGTAATGTTTCGTATGGAGGACTAGGGGGCAAGGGGGGTTAATTTGTGGGGTTGGCTGTAAAGGGAAGCGCCCATGACGTTTATTTTTGGAAGCGATTGGAGAAGTTGGAACGGTGAGAATCCGATGAAAAATATGGAAGGAGTAGCATGCGGGATAAAAGGAAATAGTGTGCAAGTGGTTAGCGTGCGTGTGCGTGGGGCCACCCCCACGCGCGTGTCCGTGGGTGGAGTGAGTATGAACGGGGTGATCAGTATGCGTGTGCATGCTGAATCTTGTTAAACCAGACCAAATTAAGAAATCAAGTTAAGACAATATGGAAATAAAAGTTTTATTTTTTTAAGAAGGATTAAATAATTACAAAAAAAATCCCTTTTGGGGGATGAGGGGGTCTTGGGGAAATCTCTCCCTCCAGGTGGCGAGGGGGAGCGATTTTTTTATTGTCCTCCCCATCTATTACTTCAACCACCTCGCCGCGAAGTCGGTAGCCCACCACTAGGAAGGGAGCATCTTCCAATTCCTGTATAAAAGAACACTTTATGAAGAGACGTAGGATGAACAGTTTTATTTTAATGACTTCTACTATCACACCCGAGAGCAACACAAATGTGTCCGTTTTGACACTCGCTGTCGACTGAAAATAACAGGTGCTCAGGTAATAACGGTTCACCTTTCAAACGTAAAATTACCAAACTCAGAAAACGGGTGGTGAATAGATTTTAAAGTCTGGCAATGGAAATATATCAATCTTGTTTATATTTTTTCTACACATTTTGTATTAGCCGGCACTACTTACTTTAATCTCGGTGGAGTTGGTTGTTTGAAGGGAGAAACCATAGGGTGAAGGATTCCCCACAAGGTGGGTCGCCTTCTCCCTTTGGCCCACGTTAATGGCAAGAAGATTGGCCTCCCTCCAACGAACCACCTTTACCGACGCCCTGTCCTGTAATACAAAACATGCAATGAGAATTGCCCGCTGCAATGCATATTTAGATTAGAATAGTTGAGGTAAAACGCTAAATATTTACTTTTTGCAGGAGGATAACCCCCATCGGCACGAGCTGGCCTCGCACCCTCACCATCCTAATGGCTCGGATCTAAGAGAGAAACCGAAGGATTAAACAATTTTATCACGCGCACATGGAGACAGTGCGAGTGTGATATATTACTTCAGTGATGACGCCCTCAATTGTTACCAGGACACAGTCCTCCTGGGGAACGTCCCGGATGTGGACGGTTCTGGCAACCGGAAAGATGAGCCGGGCTCAATAGTGAGCCACGTTGCTGTAAACAGGCAGCCACTCGCGCGGCGCCGGAACCGGAAATCCGCACACCCGCCCAATCCATGATCCCCCGCGCCACATTTCGAATTGTTTATCCTCTTTCGTCGAGTAATGCGCCACCTAGTGCTGTACATGAGTCGGAAGAACACTCTCCCCCCGACTAGGAGGGGGACAGAGAAACAACCGGCCTTCGCTCCCCAGGTGACCCATATGCCATGATTTGGGACCACCGCAGTCCCAGGATGGCTCCAACCACACCTTTGCAAGACCAGCAGACCGCCTCCGTCCTTCCTCTGCCCGAGTCCAGAGAGAGTTAAGCCCGCTCGCCAAGCTCAGGCGACTGATACCTTCACACTCAGTTCCGGCCTTCACGCTCATAACCACACCATAAAGTCCACCCAGCCAAGACCAAGTCATCTGCGTAACCAGGGGCTCCCCTACTAATTGTGCCAATCCCTATAATTGGCGAGGCTTCGCTGGACGGTGTGAAGAGATTGGGGGGGGCCAGATATGTGTCCGCCATTAACCCTGCTCAGTACATCTGCACATTGATATCCCAAGCACTGGGCAGACACCACATCGCTATCACACATCCAACCATCGCGATGTTACGTTATTGTTAGTCATCCGACCCTCCTCATACGCATCAATTCCGAATCAGTTGCAAGGAATTGGTCAAAACCAGCCCACCGGCAAACATGAGCAGCAACCCCCAGCCAAAGCTAGTGCCGCAGCCCTCGGGCCCCACATCATCCCCTCCAAAGAGGAAGGGAGAAGGGGCGTTAGGCTACAGTCAGGCAAGACGTCATGGGGAAACCACCATATGCCCCCGACAAGCTGAAGACAAGGCAACCTACCAGGGAAGCCTATCAACCACCAAGCAGCACACCTCCAGCACCAACCCGGACACCCCATACACGCAGCCAGCACAATCGCCAACGCAAGGACCCAGTAGGGAGTAAGTAGCCTCAGCACCCAGTACAGCAGAATCCTAGCACCCCAACCAACCAGCCCTCGACAAAAGCCGAAGGCCCGCCCAGGGGAAAACCAGGAAATCCCGCCGCCACCAAAGCGCCAACCAACCACTCACAGTAGCCCCCATCAGAGTTCCAAAACGCCAACAACCCGGACCAGGCAAGGGAGGACCAAGCCGCGCCAGAGGCAAGCGCTATAGGTCAGCAAGCCTCCGCAGCATCATACCCGCCCGTCCAACCAACTCTCAGAGCCCATCTGTTACCGAAGTTACAGCTTGACTTACTGATCTCTCAGAACATCCTCCCAACATGTCAGAGGCTGTTACCCCGTAAACATGAAACATGTCTAGAAGGGGCAATGTGTGTGTGAATATTTATAACTCGCAGAACCGGCCTTCATATTGTCACTTCCCCTCACACACATGGGTACATGACATTTCCCGTTGAACTTACTTCCGCAACATGGCCTAGCTCAGGTAAAACCCGAGTCAAGCTTAATCGTAGGTGCCCCCAAAGAACCTATTCACCATAGTTGCAGAATAGAGCAACGCTCTTCTGCTGAGCAGCTTGGCCAAATCAGACCTTCTTCGCTTGGCGACTCCCATTGCCTTCAAAACAGATGAGTTGATGTTGGGCCATTTCCCTCTGGCTCCAAGGGGAAATCCGTAGATTTCCACCTTCTTGACCCCTAGCAGTTCGGCCACTGCTGTTTTCAGAGGTGTGTATTTTTCCACCTTTTCATTTGCTGCTCTTTGCATGGGTTCCGTTCCCTTTTCATAGCGAATAGTCACGTCAATGACTAACGCCTTGTCTTTCCTGATACAAATAATATCAGGTATCCTTAACGTGCCCTGTGCATCACATATTCTTATTTCCTTCCTCACAGTCCAGCCGCAACTCTCCGCTTCAGCAATTAATAGACCCCATATCTTATCATGCCTTAGCAGTCTCTCTTTTTTCACATAAGGACATTGGCCTAGAATATGTGAGCACGTTTCAAGCCCGTACGAGCACCATCTGCATTTGGCCCATTCCTTATTCCTTCCGCGCGACAGAAATTCCCCTGTTGGGAGAACTCCTGCTCTCATTGCCAGGCCCACCATCCATTCTTTCTGCCCGAAGCCCATCAACATCGGATCAGCAATCCAAGAATTGCTTGCCTTATCTTTGCGGAACAGGCCCACTCCCGTTCCTTGGACCTGCTGGCCGCTCCAGCTAAAATTCTCTATCTCTCCAGTGTCGCAGAGACAGTTCATCGAACCTTAACCTCTCCGTCGGGCCCTCCTCACCAACTTTGGGGATCTTGTCTGGATCTCCATCACATTTCAACCACAGCCTTTCCCAATACTCACTCATGACTATGCCCTTTGCCATGTCACGGCTAACCGGGTCATCCGAGCCAGTCATGCCCCATATTCTTTTCAACTGTATGTGGGGAATAGCTTTCTCAAGTCTCATAATCACCAAGCCACCATCCACGCATCTGGAATAAAGGAAGCCATTACACGTGGACTGTGTAAGGTGTAGCCATTCCTTTACCCTGTTCCGAACCAAGTTGTCAGCCTTGGCTAGCTCAGTTGCCAGTGCTCCATCCATGTCTGCCTCATATACGACCTTCGGGATGACATATTTAATAGCAACAACCTCTGGGAACGCTTGGGTGGCGCTTTCTTCAACTTGCACAACCAGTCACTGAGAGTTTGATGTAGGTTGGGAGGTACTACCCCTCTGTATGGGTCAACGCGCACACCCAAGTACTTCACCGTCTCACCTCTCCCATACATCTTTATCATGGCACCTTCTAACTCCCAAATGCTCTCATTTTCGGTCACCCTCTTGTCCATCCAAAAGCCACAGCACTTTTTCGGTTGCACACTCAACCCAGTTGTCGCACAGAATTCCTCAAGAATTTTCAGGTTACCGGCCATGCCATCCCTTGAGTCGCTCAACAAGACAAGATCATCGGCGAACGCCAACGTGGTGAGCTTCAAATCACCCCAAGCCAGCCCGTTTCCAGCCACCTCAAGTGCACGGATGAGAGGGTCCATTGCCAGGTTGAAGAGCAGTGGGGACATTGGGTCGCCTTGCTTGACTCCACCCTTCATATTGATAGGCGGGGTTGTGGCTCTCCCGCAGCCTATCCTGGTCGAGCAGTCCACATAGGAGTTCCGGATTAACTCCACAGCATGGTTGTCGACCCTCTTCTGCCTCAAGGCACACAGGATATGCGCATGAGACACAGAGTCAAAGGCTTTAGCAAAATCAATGGATACCACCGCTAGTTTGATGCCCTTCTTCCTCGCTCTCAATGATTTTGTCCAAAATCATGATGTTTTCACCGCATCCATCAGAACCAGCCATGAAGCCTCTTTGCCTGACTTCCACGGGACACGCTTTAGCCAGTCTCCCGACGAGTATCTTCCCAAAAAGTCGGAGAACCAGCGAGCCAATAGTAACCGCCCGGCCACGCCGTTAATTGTCCCAGATCTTTCAAGTTGGTGGTCTTTGGCAGCAAAGTTGTTCTGCACTCTTTCACATCCTTCAGGATCACGCCTTTAGCCAACCATGTGGTGAACAGCCTCGCCAGTTCCCTTCCTGTTGCGGTCCCAGTTTAGCAAGGCCCTCTTACTAATCCTGTCTGGTCCCGCAGCTGAGCCGTTTTTCATCTTGGCCAAGTTTGACCTGACCTCGCCAGACAGAATGGGTTGGAACAAGCTCTCATTGTCCGCTCTTACTCCCGTTTCAAACCTCCCGAGGCCGTTGAAGGGCTTTATTGTCTCCCACCTTTCTCTATAGTCATTGGATATGACCTCCATGGGGATGGTACATTTCCTCCCCTCATCACCTTCCAGTATGGGGTCCGTAAGTCTGGACTTGTCCTTCCAGTACAAGTCCTGTACTTTTCTGTACATTGACACGTTTTTGTTTTTGTTCCGGCCAGCCCTCCTCCGACACCTGCGGGGGGTTTTCTCCTTTTTATTACACCTTAGAGCTTAAACCTTCCCACCTATCCGGCTGATCATGTCTGATGCGGAGGATTCGACCAGCCCAGGTTCCCGGTCTACATCCTTGACCAAGGAAGCAATGTCCCTGTATTCATCTCCAAGTTCACCGTTACCAGCCTTCGACAGTATTTCCCGTATCTTTACACCCATTAGTCCGGGGGTGTCTTCCACAGCCTTCGTGCCACTGTCATTCAACCTGGGATGTTCTTTCTCACGCTCATGAACATTAGGGACACCACTTGCCGCGCCCCTACGCAGGGTTCTCCATTTACTCCTCACCTGTTCCGCTGTCTTACCGGTACCAAGGGTATTTGCAACTTTCGCAAATGTGGAGACTGAAGCCCCTTCTCTCCTTATCATGTCCCACAGGACCGCCACCTCGTCCTCTTTCCACAGTTTGGTGCCTTTAATCGGTTTTCCCCTGTGCCGCTGCTCGGCGAGCAGTTTGAGGTTCCATATAGTCGGATGCGATAAGCGGATGTGTTGCGGGACTGCCACCTGTTTGCCAAAAGTTTTCCCGCACTCGTTGCAGGCAAAAGCTTTGCTCTCCTTATTGGCAACCTTGACCACACATTTCGGGTAATGACATGCAATCGCGTGGTCACTACTAGAGCTTTTACCGCATTTCTGACATTTGTATGTGATATTCTTCCTACCATGCCTGGAAGAAAGGTGTTTCGACAGACGCCACACCCCGTTAATGCACACTCCGCAAATCGGACAGGAGAAACCTCTCATTGGCAACCAAACAGTTATTCCACCTGGCGAGCTTCCCGGCCTGCTTTTACCAGCTGTTCTTGGCAATTAAGGGCTTTTCAATACACGTCTTTCCTCCATCAGTCTCCATAGTAGCGGTAACAGGCTCAGGGGGCAGCACGACCCTGACTGGTTCCACTCTCATTTTCAAACCTTTCCGAGCCATTAATGTAGCCCCCTGTGAGGTACTCCCAGGAGTATAACCCGTCGAGGTCCACCCGCTCCCACGGCTCTTTTGGTTGACCTCCAGGGACTGCGTAACTGGTAGCGCGGACTTCCGGGACGGGGAGTTTTCGCACCATTGTTGGTTCATGACGAACCGTTTTGGGTTGACCCTCAGGATAGGGATCGGGCCGAGATCTCCCGTAATGTGGCGTATTGTCTTTTGGCGGCACGTCTAAATCCTAGGCGTGCCCTCGTGCTCCATTCTGTGGTACCGATTCCAGTAATTGTTCTTGTTTGCCAACAGCCAACGTCCAAAAGTTTAACACAATGTAATACAACTTTATTTATATAGAATCGGAATCAGAAATCCCTTTATTGTCATTGTACTCAAGTGTGCAATGAGATTAGAGCCGTCAATTCCTTTAAGTTTCAGCCTTGCCACACTACTACCCCCGGAAGGGTCATGGGAATAACACCACCGGATCGCAAGTCAACTTTCATTTATGTAGCCGTCAATTACTTTAAGTTTCAGTTTCGCAACCATATTCCCCCCGGAACGACTTGGTGGTCTTCCCGGTCATGTATTAGCTCTAGAATTGCCACAGTTATCCAAGTAACGGTGGAGCGATCAAAAGAACCATAACTGATTTAATGAGCCATTCGCAGTTTCACTGTATCGGAACAGTGTGTACTTAGACTTGCATGGCTTAATCTTTGAGACAAGCATATGCTACTGGCAGGATCAACCAGGTAGCCCTCGCGTCCGGTTTGGTCTGTGTTTTTCTCGTCGTTGGAACCGGAGCAGAGCGGGGAGTCGGGCGCGGGGACCGGGCGGCGCCCGCGGGAGACGGCCTCCCGCGGGGTTACCTCCGGCGGCACCCCGACCTCTCCCTCGTTTTTATTTGGACGTGGGCTACAAAACTTTCCGTTACCGATTCAGCCCTCGTGCGCAGTGAGGCAGTCGGGAGGGCCTCGGGATGGGCTAGGTCCGTAGAGGCCGCGTTACCGCATTTAAGGTCAGTCGCGGGCGGGAGCCGGAGCCGCCCGAACGCCCGCGACCGCAACACGCACTCCGAGGCGGCGTCTTCTGACAGACGCCGGTAGGTTTTGAGAAACACGCTTTTTTGGGAAGGACCGCTTGGCTGAACACGGGCGAGGGGTCCCCCCCCGCTAGTCGCGGTTGATTCCCGACTTTCACTTGTGCATACTTGTGTGTTTCAGAGGTTAAGTTCTCGTATCCCACCCGGCAGGTTGTCGGTTCAAGTCCTGATTGTGGAGATTCATTTTTTTTTTTTTTTTAAATTGACACAATTTGTCCACGCTTTCACTTTATTCACCATTTTACATTATAATATTATCTGAATCAATTTATTCATATTCATTTCCATTTAGTGTTTTTCAACATCATTCACCATCATTCAACATCCTTCCACCTTCACTATCATTCCACATTCTCATTCAATTCTATTCTCTACGATTCAACCTCATTCAATTGCATTCTCTATGACTCAAAAATCATTCAATATCATTCCACATCGTTCCACCGAGATGGCTTCAACTCCGGAGCCTTCACACGCGATTTCTCCAGAAATTGCATTCTCTGGTTACTATTGTTTTCTATAATTTGAAGGCTCAAAATGTTAGAAAATAGCGACAGTACGTTTGATAACGTGCAAGTGCATGAAGATGTGGAAGAATCATCTGAGGAAAAAGAAGAAAATCCTCTCGTGAAAGACACGTTATTCTACTTTTTTCTCCCTTGCCTTTTTTCGGCGCATAACTACCACCACAGTTTTCATCCGATTTTCACCGTTCCAACTTTGTTCTATTCCAAAAATTCACACAAAGCGTGCTTCCATTTTTCATGTCTTCACCTATTTCCCATAATTCACCATTTCAATTTATTCACCCCCAAAAATTCCATTCATTTCCAATGGTAGATTCAACATTTCACTATTAAATGCTTCATATTTGATATTTAACTCATTCAAGTCATTCATTTCACATTGTCGTATCCCCTCTCACACTTTCACCTCATTCACGCTTCAAAAATTCATCCATTCCCAATTGCACTATTTCTACACACTACAGCTTCCCCATTTTTCATCCTATTCTCGCTGTTCCAACTTCAATCAATTCTGAAAATTCACGCCATTCAGGCTTCATTTAATGTGTGTTGCAAGTGGGAATGTCAAATTTTCATGACCTACACAAGTTCAACACATTTAAATAAGTCATAAATCTATCATGCGAATAGTAAACACAATCACATGTCTTTACTGTGCAAACTACTACTAGTTTCATTTGGTAAATGTATTTTGTTTAATAAACGCAGTGACAAACATGATGTCAGGGTTTTGGTATGGAGGTTGAGTGAGAGGAGGACCCAGATACAGTGAAGTGAGGCAGGAGTAACTTCATGGAAATTAAAGGTAAAGAAAACAAAGCACACAACATGGGGAAAAAACTAAAATATCAAACATACAAAACAACAGGGATCAAAAAAACACAAAGACTAATCTTATTTCGACAAGGCGCGACAGGCAGGACAACTAACTGGGACACTGAACCAAAGAGAACTGAAAGCAAACAAGGAACTATATACAAACAAGGTAACGAGATAACAAGGAACACCTGGACAAGACACAAGGGGTTGGAGGGAGCTGATTGCTTCACACAAGGGAATGGGGCTCCAAGCACAGCTGGACACAATCAGGTTTAACAAGAGACACACACCAAACACAAGGAAAAACATGAAACTAAATACTAAACCAAAAACAACATACATACACCATGACATATGAACCTGTAATTAATTGGCATTCTGCTACCACAACATATTACAATCCTTCATAACCTAAACACTCACTTGTGCTCAGAAAGCCATAAGTCCTCTGAATTGGGGTACTTCTGGACCACACTAAGTCAAACCTTTCAATGCGATTTCTTGACTTCAACATAGCACAATATGCCAGTTTGTCTCCAAATGTAATCAAACCTAACCACTTTCTCCTGTTCTGAAAGCAGTAATTGCTTCATGTTGGGTAGTTCTGGTCATTTTGCAGACAACAGTGATTAGAAGTTTTTCATTTTAATTTTGTCACTTAAAAAAAGCAAAAGATCAACAATTACTCACCAAGTTTAGTAAACTTAAGCAGTCTGAAAGCAGTAAGAACTTCTTGTTCAGATATTTCTTTGTGTACTGCGCTTGGCTGTTTTTGCAATATTGAAACATTTGTAAAATGTTCTACAAGTCATATTGTGATGGCCTGAAATGGAACCGATGTTTTTCTTTGGGTTCGGGTAAACCTAACCCTAAGTTTTCCTCTCTCACACCTCGAGGGCAAAACACAGGAATCTGTTGAAGTGTGGACTTCTGTCTTGCCTGACAAATACAATTTAAAACAAAAAACAAAGACTTTGAAGAAATGTGCATGGCTGATTTTTCATATACATTGGTGTTGATGAGGAAGACACGGGCATGGAGCAACGACTTTTCTGCCATCGACCTTGTTTTGACATCATTTGTTTTTAACTGGAATTAAAGCGAAACCTTTTTTTGTTCAACTCCAACGGTGTCGTTTTTTTGGTGTTGCCATTGCTGGAATGAAAGACTCGTCAAAGAAAGGCACCAGTCAGGATTTTCATGCCCTGCTCACATAGCGACAAAAAAAGAGTGTAAGTTGCTCCGACAGTGCATAATGTTTAAAAAGATAAATTCAAGATAAGAAAAGAAAAAAATAAATAAAACATTTGTTGCACTCCATTCCCTGACATTGCAGTATTTTCTCAAGATAAGACATGCGATGAAGTCCTATTTCATAGTTTTGTGATTTTGTGAATTGTTGCTGCAGATGAAATGTTCTTGGTACCAAATAACATATTGTCAGCCTCTTAAAAATAATGCCCCTAGTCATATTTTGACAAAGTATTATTTAACAAGTCCTTACACAATCAATGTACAGCACTAATACTGCTTTCAGACTGCAGATGAGTGCTGAAGTTTACTAAACTTGGTGTAACGGTTGGGTGGAACTGTAATGGTGAGAAAAGGACCCAAGAGCAATCGGAATATGAGAAGGGGTTTATTTTGGGGGAAGCAAGTGAAGACAGTGGATCCGGAGTTCAGCAGGGCCAGGCGGTGGAGTGGTCGACGGGGTCCGGTCTTCAAGGGTAGGAGGTGGGGATACGGGGCTTGGCCAGACAGGCAGATGGCTTGAGGAAGCACACAACAACAAGGGGATTAATGTGTCAGGTTTAAATGCCCTGATGCCTTTCTTGGACTGTAATAACTTAATAAAAATGGCTGAAAATCAGAAATAAATCAGGCATGGTTTTCATTCTGACCGGCCGCGAACGGGAGAGAGAGATACAGCAGAGAAGACAAAGCGTCTTGCTTAGTTCAGCCTTGCTCACTTCTCTCTCTGGTCTCTCTATCCCGCCACTTCCTCCTTTATTCGTGTTTGACTCCTGGAAACAGGTGGTTAACTGACAACTGACAATACAGGTCTGTTTTAGGCTAAACTGATTTCCAGAAGACTGGAAAGTAACTGACAATAGTGGTTTGGAATGGCGTGGCGTTTCGGACAATCATTGATATGTTTGGTTTCACGCAAATAATAAATGAAGCAACGCATATAAATGGCAATACGCTAGATTTGGTATTAACCCGAGGCTTAGCATCTTCAAAAATAATTGTATTACCATATACCAGTGCTATATCTGACCATTACTTTATCAAATTTGAAGTCTTGGCTCACTGTCATCGTTCTGACCATAATCAAAATTATAGCAGCCGTAACATTAGCTCCTCAACCATCGTTGCGTTCTCTGAGCTACTCCCTTTAGCAACTGCTTAGTTTCCTAATTTTATTGATACGATTGATGATCTCACAAACAACTTTAATGTCGCTTTGTTAAATGCGCTTGACTCCGTCGCGCCTTTAAAAACTAAAACTCGTCCAAAGAGGCTTACTCCGTGGTTTACAGAGGAAACGCGCGTACTGAAACGATCTTGTAGGAAGCTTGAGCGCAAATGGCGTGCGACCAAACTTGAGGTCTTCCGTCAGGCATGGTGCGATAGTTTACTAATATACAAAGAAGCGCTTAATTTAGCCAAAACTAATTATTATTCTAGATTAATTGTCTTACATAAAAACAACCCTAAATATTTATTTGATACCGTAGCAATGCTAACGCAACAGCGACCAACCTCGGATAGCTCTTCCTATTCAGCTCACGATTTTATGCAATTTTTTACTCAGAAGATAGAACGTATTCGTGATGAGATTAAAGACACTGTTCTTAAAATTCCGTCGAATTCCGCGATAAATGGTGTTAATAGGGACATTAGGACTGATAACTGTCCGATAACCTTATGTCAATTTAAAAAAATATCTCTTGAGAGCCTAACAAAATTGGTTAGTGCAGCAAAACCGACAACTTGTGTGCTCGATCCGCTTCCTGGTAAACTAATTAAAGAACTGTTTACGACCCTAGGACCGTCTGTTTTAAATATAATTAATCTATCACTTACCACGGGTGTAGTACCAGCAGCTTTTAGGACCGCCGTTATCCGACCGTTACTTAAGCAACCAAACCTTGACCCAGAGAGTCTCATCAACTATAGGCCGGTTTCAAATCTTCCGTTTATTGCAAAAATTCTTGAAAAAGTCGTAGCGCAACAACTTAATGAATATATGACTGCTAATAATCAATTTGAACCTTTCCAATCGGGTTTTAGAGCCGACCACTCTACTGAGACGGCCCTTGCTAAAGTTACTAATGATCTTCTCATAGCTATGGACGCCGACACCTCATCAATATTACTCTTACTCGATCTTAGTGCCGCTTTTGATACCGTTGATCATAACATATTATTAAAACGCCTTGAAACGTGTGTTGGCATTTCAGGTTCAGCGCTTTCTTGGTTTAATTCGTATCTGTCGGAGAGGACGCACCGTGTAATTCATGGCAATACGACTTCGGATCTTTGTAAGATCACATGTGGAGTTCCGCAGGGATCGGTACTTGGACCTCTATTGTTTAGCATCTATATGCTACCGCTTGGTGATATTATACGGAAATATAACATTAGTTTTCACTGTTATGCTGATGATACGCAATTATACATGCCGTTGGATAAAACGAATCCGCGCGACTGCTATAAATTAGAGGCGTGCCTTGCCGAAATTAAACAATGGATGTCTTTCAATTTTTTGCGTCTTCACTCAGATAAAACCGAGATGCTCATCATTGGACCAGCGCGTCATCGGTACCTTTTCAAAGACACCACTATGAATATCGATAAATGTAATATTATCCAAAAGGATTCAACAAAAAATCTCGGTGTTATATTTGACGCAACTATGTCTTTTCAAATGCACATTAAAAATCTTACTCGAACTGCGTTTTTTCATCTGCGTAACATTGCTAAAATTCGCCCAATTCTATCAACGTGTGACGCGGAAATCTTAATCCATGCGTTTGTTACGTCTCGCCTCGACTATTGTAACGCTTTGCTCTCGGGTCTCCCCATGTCGAGTATTAAAAGTCTGCAGTTAGTTCAAAATGCAGCAGCTAGACTCTTAACTAAGACGAGAAAGTTTGATCATATTACCCCGATATTAGCCAATTTGCATTGGCTTCCGGTCCACTTGAGATGTGATTTTAAAGTTCTGCTAGTTACTTTTAAAATATTGCACGGCTTAGCACCTTCTTATCTCGTTGACCTCGTGGTACCATATGTTCCGTCCCGAAACCTTCGCTCACAAAATGCTGGTCTTTTAGTGATCCCGCGAGCCAAAAAGAAGTCCGCAGGTTCTAGAGCGTTCTCTATTCGGGCACCAATGCTTTGGAATGCACTTCCCTCAGATATTAGAGGCGCCACCTCAGTAGAAATGTTCAAAACACTATTAAAGACGCATTTATACTCTTGTGCATTTAGCTGAAATATTTGTTGGCCTGTTTACTGCCGCTTTTTTTTTCTTTTGTTTTCTTTTCTGCCCCCTTTTCCCCCGGCTGGGGGATTAGGTGACGGTGACCCACTAGGAAGTTTAAGGCATTGACCAACTGGGCATGCACCTGTTCCAGTGATGTCGTCTTCCTGCAGCGCGACATTTGATCCATTTATTTATATACTTTAGCATCTAATTTAATTATTTGTTGGCCTGTTTACTGCCGCTTCTTCTCTTTTCTGCCCCCTCCTTCCCCTGCTTGGGAATTAGGTGATGGGGACATGCTTTGAAGATTACGGCACTGACGAACCGGGAAGGGACCTGCTCTGCCGAAGTCGTCTTCATGCAGCGCCTTTTCTGATTTCCTTATATTTCAGCA
This sequence comes from Idiotropiscis lumnitzeri, assembly GCF_059441095.1. Taxonomy (NCBI): domain Eukaryota; kingdom Metazoa; phylum Chordata; class Actinopteri; order Syngnathiformes; family Syngnathidae; genus Idiotropiscis; species Idiotropiscis lumnitzeri. The sequence goes on from NC_142406.1 coordinate 6,397,183, forward strand.
CTTCATTGAACTACTTGTTGGCCTGTTTGCTATTTCTGTTCTTTCTTTTCTGTTCCCAATTCCCCGAATTAGGTGATGGCGATTCACTTGGAAGTGGCTGTACTGAATTTACACCAACTGACCGGTACAAGATCGAAGGCTCATCCTCGGATATGCTGCCATGGATATTACGGCCCTGGATGAGGACCCACTCCACTGAAGTCATCTTCCTGCAGCACTTCATTCAATTGACTCTTATATTATCTCATCTATTATTGCATAGCATCATTGTATGTGTCAAATGTTGCCCAGTTGGCATCCATTGCAGCCTGGTCATCCTGGAAGGGGGATTCCCCCATCTGTGGTCCCTTCTCAAGGTTTCTCACTTTTCCCCGAATGAGGTTTTGTGAGTTTTTCCTTGCCCTCCTGGGGGTTAAGATCGGGGATGTCGATTGTGGCTATGTAAAGCCCTTTGAGACTGTCTGTGATTAAGGGCTATACAAATAAAATTGACTTGACTTGACTTGAGTTTGTTTTAGGCTAAACTAATTATCAGAAGACTGGAAAGCTACTGACAATGAAAGCCTAAAACAAAAGTGTAAGCGTCTGTGTGTGTGCAATCATTACTGATACAAGTATTCTATAGAAACATGATTAGAAATACACAAAACTGATTACATAAAGTTACTTTCAGTAAGTCAATGTGATCCTCAGCACACGACACACAGTCATGTAAAAATTAATGAACACTTATTTAAATATTCCATATTCAACACTTTTTCATGTGATCTTTCGTTTATTTGCGCAACTTTGTTTTTATTTTTATTTTTTTTGTCATAAGTCGTCCCAAGTCATCTCACGGTTCGCCTACCTAGCATGCATCATGTGCGCACCTCGCTAGCAACCGTTGATGAAGGATGAATGCTTCATTAAAATGAATATTCAAAATTAGATATTCAACAAAGGCCATTTGTTGAGCCAAATTTGAAAGAAAGTGGATTTAATTTAAGATCTACGACCAAAATAAAATTTTTGGACTCTGACATATCAATTACAGTCAACATGGACAGCACAACTAAAGGTAACCAAATTGGCATTTTAGATTTTCCACCTGATAAAGGGACAATTACACAAAAGAAATTACAGAATAATAAATACATGTAATAATGGTATTTTACAGGGAATATTTTCCTACATTTTCTGTAGGTCTAAACTAATATATCATCCTACCTCGTGGTCAGTCAACTGTAGAATGAAAAAATGGCCACCTACGTCACGGGGATCAGCCCAAACGCCGACAACAATAAACAATTAATGAAATACTGGATGTTTTTGTTGTTTTGTTTTAAAACTATAAATGCCACTTGACTATGTTTTGTAAGACTGGATATATAGCCAACTATTTTTTTGCCAAATCCTTTTTGGTGTGATGACATTTAAAATATATTTTTCTTTTCTTTCATTGGGAAAAAGAATAAAGTTAATATTAAATGAAAAGGAAAATGCAAAGCAGAGGTGCAAATATCCATGGGAGAAAATAGGTTTTATGTAAAAAATATGTAAAAAGCATTCTTAAACTTGCAATGACACATCTTTTGTCAAAACTGCAAAAATTTTAGCATGCACATCCCACGTCCCATTGGATTTATTTCATATAATAGAATTAAACACAAATTTAATAACCAGAGCAAACTCGAGACTTGATGAGTGCTGCGTGAGGAGTGTGTGCGCGCGCATGCGTTCGCGTGCTCGGAGGAGTGAGTATACGTGCGTGTCCTTTGGGCTGTGTGCATGGGATAGGAGTGTGCTTGTGTGCGCGTGTAGAAGGTGCGTGTGCGAGGCGAGGAGCAGTGGCAGGCCCCATTTAACAGGAGGCTTTCAGTGAAGTTCTCTGGAGGACTGAAAGTGCCAAAATTAAATAAATAAATACAACATTATAAAATTGTCATTAAATGTTTCATTTAGAAATAATTACATATGGAAATGTATCCAAATATTCATTGGTAATTTAATCAATGACACATTGATTTATTAAATTCCATCTTTAATTAATAAATGAAACATTTAATTCATGACACTAAATATTTAAATTTGCATTTATTTATTCATCGGATTTATTTTAGTCCATATTTAATGGATTAAACAAGTAATTAATTACAAATTTGATTAAACATTTCATGGTTTATTAATTTCATTTGGGGACTTTCAGTCAGAAATCCCTTTGTCATTGTACAGTGTGCAACGAGATTAGAGACTGGTGGGGAGAGCCCTGAGCCGCTGCGTCCATACGCGCCGCCATCTTGGCAAAAAATAAAATAAAATACTCTCTCTCTCTGGGTGCGACTTGAGAAGTGTGTGTCTTCGAAGAACAGGTGCACGCTACCCTCCCATTATTTCGCAATCCCTACCCTATGTTCTGAAGCAGGCATCACCAAATGGCGGACCGCGGTCCGGATCCGGACCGACAGATGGTTCGGACCGGACCCATGACCAATCTATGATGAATTTTTTCTCAGGGCGCATTCGCAAACGTTGACGCCGCAATTCTAGTTAATGCGGAAAAGGCGTCACTAATTTGAGCCAATCAAATCTTTTGTTTACGATCCACTGCCAATTGCGCCGCAGACCAGTAGAGAGTGCTGCTGACAGTATGCCTTGCTAAAAAGTTAGCGAGGTCGATGCGTCTTGTTTTAAATGAATGGACGGAGAAATTTAGTTTTGTTCTGGCTGCAGCAGAAACCAAACCAAAACCAGTGTGCATCATATTCTCCAAAACCACTACGAAACAAAGCACCGCCCTTTTGTGCAAAGTTATCTGCTGAAGTTTGAGGTGAGCGCACGCAAAAACATCGAACTTCGAGTGCAGTATAACAGATTTTTACATTTTCGTTTACAGCCCAGCGGCATGCAAATGAATGTTCACTAAAAGTATCATGGATTTTGGAGAAACATAAAAAAAAAAACATTCAGTGATGGGGAAGTTGTGAAGGAGTGCTTAAATTTGGTTGCACAAACATTATTTAAAGGAAAACACAAAGCCCAGATGTGTGAAATAATCTACCAAATCCCAATGGCCCAGACGTCGTTCCAACCCAGATTTAAGTCACTGGCAGGGCAGTCACAAACTAATTTTTCTCATTAGGAGAAGTTAAAAAAATATTCAAAAGAAAAAGTGGTGTCAAAGCTCATTTTGACTTAGTTTTTCATGAGGACAGCCATTTATATTGATTGTGTCCTGAACATGTTGACCTGTGTTACCTTTGATAATTAGGCTTTCCGTTTTTTTTAGGCTGATGACTCTTTGATTTAAGAAAAAAACGGTAAAAGTTGTTCACTCAATGCTTAGCACTTGATATATTTCTGCAGGAGATATTTTACTGTTTTTTTCTGGAAGTGGCACCCTTGAGTTCCTGGAGCCACATTTTCTTGAATGTGAAATAAACGCCTTATATTTGTTTGACTGGCAAAGGTGTTTCATGGGAACATTGCTAAATATTTAGTATATGCGTGCGCTCTGTTGAAAATGACTAAATATAGAAACTACATAAAAATGTGAACATAGGCTAGACAGACTTTGGTTCGGACCTTTTAATTGGAAAGAATTTTAGACCTGTGACTTTTAATTGAATACCTCTGTTCTAAAGCAATCCGCAGCACTTGCTTGAACTGTTTCCACCTGTTCTCCCTGACGCACTTTGCGCACCACATCCCCAACTGGAGCAGTTCCAGAGAGCATGCTCCGGAACTGCTTCTTTTGGGCCATACTGAAAAACTTCAACGGCAAATTTGAACACTCCTCGAGTTTCCGAACCATAAGAGTGAAGCAATTCGCTCTTGGAGTTTTTTTTCTTCGAAGGAACCCCAGTCCCTGTTCCTGACCAAGAAAACCCGCGCATGCGCTCATCGCTCCCTTCCCCTCCCCTTCCCTCCGCTCCCCTCCTACCCACACCGCGAAACCGTGGGAAAATGAATGAGATTCACACATTCATTATGATTTGTCTCTTTTGGAGGGGGGGGGTGACTTAAAATAACTTTGGACGACTTATGAGCAAAAATAAATAAATAAAGGTGCGCAAATAAACGAAAGATCGCATGGAAAAGTGTTGAATATGGAATATTTAAATAAATGTTCATTCATTATACGTGACTGTCATGACCCGTGTTGGTCATGTCAGTGTTTTTGTTATTGTTTTTCTTCACCTCCCTGCCATGTCTTCATTCTGTTTATTTGGTCAGCTGAGTGGGGCGTTTCCCTTCAGCACTCGTTCCCCACCAGCCACGCACGTGTTCCCCGTTAGCCTCACACACCTGATGCCCATCTGCTCCCCTAATTACTGGACTATATGAACACCTCACTCCAACAACTCATTGTCGGTGCATTGCTCCGTTTGGACTGTCACGACCGCTCCCTGATCTCGTTCACGTTCATGCTCTTGTTCTCGCCCCCCCTCTTGCTCCCGCTCTTGTCCCTAGTGTTTGTCACTGTCTTTGTTCCTCGGTTTTTTGTTCTGTTTAGTCACGTTTAGTTCGACTTTGTTATTTTGCACCCTGTCACATTGTTTGTCATTATTTTTGGTCCCTTAATAAATTCCCTTAACTTCACCTTCTCCTGCTTCCTCGCATTTTGGGTTCACCTCCTCCTCGCCGCCCGGCGAACCCTGACAGTGACTGTGTGTTGTGTAAGAGTTATCGATCGCCATGTGCGCACCTAGCTAGAAACCCGTGATGAAGGAGGAATGCTAAATTAAAATGAATATTCAGAATTAGATATTAAACAAAGGCCGTTTGTTGAGCCAAATGTGAAAGAATATGAATTTAATTTAGACCTACGACCAAAATCAAAATTTGCGACTCTGACATCAATTACAGTCAACATGTACAGCACAGCTAAAGTTAACCAAATTGGCATATTCGGTTTTCTACCTGATAAAGGGACAGTTACATACTAACAATTACAGACTAATAAATGAATAATGGTGTTTTACAGAGAACACTGCAGAGTACAAAAAGTTCAAAAGGAGTTTTCTGTATGTCTAAACTAATAAATCATCCTACCTCTTGGTCAGTCAACTGAAGAATGAAAAATGGCCACCTACGAAAATGAAAAATATATGCCAGGTATGCCAGCCTTGCACACCACTCATTACTTGCAATCAGCATTGCGTAATCGGACCCCTCATTTGTCAGAAACACTAAGTTCTTCTCGCAGCTCATACACACCGGCCCGCACCTTGCCGCGGGACAACCATCGGACGTCCGTATGAAACAGCGAGGCTTTATGCTCCGCTACCATTTCCTCAAAGCCGCAAATATGCGACTTTTCGCAAATTTTACCATGCGCACAACATCAGCCAACACAGGAACGAGGTCTGCTGGTAAAGTTTTGAATACGAGGGGTTTGCAGTATAAAAAAACAATGGGTAATGATCATATCAGTTTTTTTTTCCCCTTCACTTACAGAGACTTTGGTGCACCTGACAATGGATCCAGCTCACGAATGCGTCACTAATTTGCTTGTCTCCAAGCACCAGGCAATTAGGTATCAGCTGCTGCTGTTGCCGATTACTGGTATGGAAGAGTACTACATGATTACTTTGCCAGGCGCGAGACCGCACAGGCACACAAATTGCATTATTTCCCACGGCACACCTGACAATATCTCTGTGCTCCCTTTTGTGATAAGAAACCATCCAGTCACTGCACCGTATCATTATGTGCCTCATAAATTTTATTTTATTTTATTTTTCCTCAAACTTTAAATGGGTAAGAGGCCCGGCTCGCTGGCGTGGAGCCGGGCGTGGAATGCGAGCCGCCCAGTGGGCCACTTTTGGTAAGCAGAACTGGCGCTGGGGGATGAACTGAACGCCGGGTTAGCGCGCCCGATGCTGACGCTCATCAGACCCCAGAAAAGGTGTTGGTCGATATAGACAGCAGGACGGTGGCCATGGAAGTCGGAACGCGCCAAGGAGTGCGTAACAACTCACCTGCCGAATTGGACTGTCCATCATCACCAGTGCAAAAAAAAAACACGAACCAAAACACACCAGCAAGTGAGCAGCATTTGTTTTTAAGCGACACCATTTGGGAACTCCACACACATGCACGCTAACTGGCCACACCATGTCCACACTGGTGTGTCGCGGCACAGTTATGCTGCCTAGACATCTGCTTTCGAATATAGGGCATTGCAATTGTGCCTGTGGATGGCGATGTGGTGGTAACCTGGGTTCCTCCATATGAGCCCTCTCCCACAACTTAAAAGCTGAGGTATAAATTATGTCAGATTATTACTCACAATCAATTAAGTTCCTCTCTGAAGTCTTTAGTTTATGTTTTCTTCAGTGTGACTTTGCATCCAAAGATGTGGCGCTTCTCCCTGCTTTGCTCCCTGGGCACTGTGTGAGTAAATCTGTTTTGACATAATTTCCGGATCTGAAATGTACATCCATCCGTTTTCCAATCCGCTTCTCCTCACGAGGGTCGCAGGTGTGCTGGAGCCTTTCCCAGCTGTCTTTGAGCAGTAGGCGGGGCGCATTCTGAACTGGTTGCAAGCCAGAGGGAGTTCCTACGCAGGCTGTGAAATAACATGCAAAGGGTCAATGGTGGGTGAATGAGGGCAATCAGTTGAAAACTACTTTTGAAACAAATATTCATGCTTCTCTCTATTTATAAATATGCAAATTACTATCACTGTATTCGTGTGATTTTTTTTTTTTCAAATTGATTTGGGTCTTGAACCAAACTTTTTGCAACTCCAATTAATAAAACTCCTAAGATTGATGATTATGCAGTATTTTGATTCAATCCACCCTAGTGGCTTTGGAGATGGCCGCTACCTTGAAGTCTTCAGGTTTTTAACAGAAAGATGATTACTGGTTCCTTTTGTTGATATCTAAGTCTGGGTCTAAGAGCCGTAAAGGTCTACTACTGGATTTAAACCAGTTTCCATGTTTACGTTTAAAGTAGTGTGCTTTCAAATTTGACTCTTTATCCCTTGCATGTTTGTTTAATAAAAAAATATTTGACCATGTAATCCTGCTATGAGAACCAAAGACCGTAGATGCTTGCTTGCATGTCTTGTTTTTTGGTGGGGAAGCTCGGCAGTTATGTTTGGACTGTTAGTTTATGTTTTTTGTTTTTCTTTTTTCTGCTTGCGTTGTTCATGTTCATATGTTCCTTACATACAGTAAGTCGCTACTAGAAATTCCTGTTACTCCTTGACACCTTTTAGCTAAGGTAAGTGTTCACAGGTAAGTTAAGCAATTTTTTTTAGCAATGCTCTTAGGGAGTAAGGTTCATGTTTCATGGTAGAGATTCAGATTCAGCATTACCTGAACAAGGTTCGATAACTTTTCAACATGTGAATTGCAACTTCCATCTCCCAAAGCTTTTCAGTAACCTTGCACGTGCTGTGTCCAGTGGCAGCGCATTGATGACCACATACCTGACTGACCAGGTAAAACGTGCGACTGGAACACAAATCTATTAATTTTCAAAGCGCAGCTCACACTTTTACTTATGCCTTTTTAGTCAACCTGCTTTTTCTGTTACGATTTGATTAAAAGCTCCAATGTGACACTAATTGCTGAAAATTGCACTTTTATATGATCAAAGTTTAAAACATGGAGCGTATATGAGAAGATCTCAGGTTATGTGAATCAATGATGACATTTCCTTCTACCCCTATAGAGTGCACCTCACTGAAGGATTGTATTACGATTACTGGCATTAATTTAAACACTTACGGGACAGAACGTCGATTATTTAATTTAGCAGGTTCATATTTGCTGAATATGTTAAACATTGATTAAACAAGAAGCATTTATAAATAGAAACTAGAAGCACAGGTCACAAGAATGACTGGGATTGTAGTCCTGATGTTTACTGATTTATTATATTATTCGCATATGCTAAATTTATTCTACTTAGTTTTAATGTGTGAACTTTGTTGAAATTTTCAGTCGTGAGACAAACTTGCACATATCGCATTTCCATAACCTGCACTCACATTCACAGCAATTCATGGACAAATACGACAAAGCACATTCTCCACATTGGCTGTAGAGATGCAAACATACCGAATTTGGTACTGGAGGTGTCACAGGGACGCTATCGTAAAAAGGCATTCCGAAAGACATAACAATTTGAGATTGGAGCACACACACACGCACACACAAACGCACACATGCACACCGACAAGATTACAGGGAAATGCCAGCACGAGAGACAAAGAGACTGCCCGCCGGAGAATTTCAGCCTTGGCGGGCCAGTCTTGGGGAGCAGACGTGAATCAACCTTCCAGACGATAACTAAGCTGGAGAGGATCTTCCCTTGGACGTGGACCCGTGCCGTGGGAGGGAGCGAAGACAACCGATTCAACCTACGTTATCCTTGACATAAAAAAACTCCAATAAAATCTGAAACTGGGCTGAAAGATGCGCGCCATTTTTCGACTGTGCTCGCCCGAGTACAGTTTCTCGTGAGATTAAGAAAAAGCTGCCCAGATATCTGTCTTTGTACTATTTCCTGAACTCCAGAAATCGAAGAAACTAAATATCGGAGCTTTAATCAGTTGTTGGGTCTTTATTTGAACCTTTTCTTCTTGAGTACAAAAAAACGAACACGCATTGGAGTAAGTTTGGCTTTTAAGGTTCATTTACCAACTACTTTTTATTTTCCTCGGTGACTCAACTCCAACAATACGTATATAGTAGAGGTGTCAGAAAAACGCGTTATTAATGGGATTAATCCAACCCACTTTTAACGCTGTCAATTTTTTTAACATCTTGTTCTAATAAAAAATGTAGTCCTATGACGTAGCGCTGACGCTTATGAGACCGGAAAAAAACATCAAGCACGCGAAATTTAGGACACACCTGCATGGGCTTCCTGTGTGGAGTTTTTGCCAGTTTATAGAACTAAAAGCATCATGGTGAGTGGTAAAAATGACGCAAATTAAATTCTGAATGGCAAGTTTTATTTAAAAAAAAGTTACCTCAATGGTGTCGTTGATAAGAGCAAAGTCATTTGTGTGTATTGCCATCGTGAACTGAACTCCCATCACAGCACATCCAGTTTAAAATACCATTTGATGGCCAAGCACACCCCTGATGCCAATTCTCCAGCCCCTTGTCAAACCCAGGCATCCATGGATAATTTGCGACAGAAACCGATGGATGGGTCAATTTAAAAGAGACTCACCGAAGCCATCGTTAAGTGGGTGGCCACTGCCTGTTCGGATCGTGGAGGACGAAGGTCTGGCTGAAATACTTCGCATTGCATCCAACGACTGCACTTACAAATTGTCCTCGAGATACACCATTGCAACCCGCATTCAAGACTTGCAGGAAGCGGAGAAGGCGGAAGCAGTCGCACTCGGTACCCTCGGTATGACAGCCCATTATTTTGACCCATTTCATTTGCACTTTGTTGGCATTTTATATTTCTTATATGACTCCAATTTGATCCCTTAGAAAGGCTGTTGAGATGCTGTTTTGAGTCAAATACTATGATTTGTTTTTTCAATTAAAAAAATTAAGTATTTGCATAAAAACAAAAAAATCAATTTAAAGGTATTGCAATTCAATAAAATATTGAATTATATACATAATGTACAAAAAAATGGGAGGGATTTTTTTTACAACGAATATAGGGATTTTTTTTTACAATGAATAAAATGTGCGATTAACTACGAGTTAATTATGAAAAATGCGATGCATTATAATTAAATATTTTAATCGCTTGACAGCACTAGTATACAGTACAATATATAACAATTGAAATGCTTTTTAGTCAGTTAAATATTTTTTACAAAGTTTGAACCACGTAGTAGTTTAATATTAACATCCTATTTGGATGGGAAAGCTATAACACCGCCATGTCACGGCTCACTTCACCAAGTAGACGCTATTCCACTGCTCGACGCCCGGTGTAGGTACTAGATAGGGACGGATTGCTAGATGGGAGAGGCGGTCAAGATGGCGTCCTGGGCGGTGGATGCGTAGCGAGCTCCGAAACTATTCTGTATCACGTTAAAAAAAGGCGGATAAACCAGACTCGAGATATGTTATATTGCTATGTGAACCAAAAAAATAGCAGCTAACGTGGTTGTTAGTGTGAATTCGTCAAGGAGAAAAAGTTGCTAATTGACTGACTGCTAAATAGCAACTTTCGGGCCTTGATATCCACCAATAGATTGTGGCAGTGATGTCAGGAAAAAGAGATAGTAAACGTATCGACAAGAATATGTCTCTGTTGAGCCAGGAAATTGAAACATTTGATGGCTTGTGCGCACCGCTCTCCGAGTCACCACTCAGCAGTCCATCTGGGAAAAAACAATGTACGAAAGCAAAGGAGCACGAAGAGGTCTGCAGTGCGAATAAAATGGACTCTGAGCCCGTGAACCTCTCAAATGCTGACATTCTGAAAGCTGTTGTTGAACTGACGGCGCGTTTCACTGCTCTTGAGCTGAATTTGTCTCAAAATACAAAAGTCATCAATGAGATATGGGAGCACATGAATGGATTCGAGATAAGGGTAGAGAAGAATGAAGAAGACATAAGGAGCAACAAAATAAAGTTGGACACCGCTGGAGAACAAGTCTCAGGGGCTGCGGAGACAGAGTGAGGATGCGGAGCGCTACAGCCGGAGATGGAATCTACGCCTGTATGGGATGAAGGAGACGGTCACAGAGAATATTCGAAAAGAAGTATGCCGGCTCCTTGCAACACTTGCACCAGAAGATAAGGAGAAACTGGGCTTTCTTGTTGACATAGTTCACAGAGTTGGAGTCAGGCGCGTGGGAAAATGAATGAGATTCACACATTCATTTTCCCGCGGTGTCTCTTTTGGAGGGGGGGGAGCTTACAATAACTTTGGACGACTTATGAGCAAAAATAAATAAATAAAGGTGCGCAAATAAACGAAAGATCACATGGAAAAGTATTGAATATGGAATATTTAAATAAATGTTCATTCATTATACGTGACTGTGTGTTGTGTAAGAGTTATCGATCGCCATGTGCGCACTGAGCTAGCAACCCTTGATGAAGGAGGAATGCTAAATTAAAATGAATATTCAGAATTAGATATTCAACAAAGGCCATTTGTTGAGCCAAATGTGAAAGAATATGAATTTAATTTAGACCTACGACCAAAATGAAAATTTGCGACTCTGACATCAATTACAGTCAACATGTACAGCACAGCTAAAGTTAACCAAATTGGCATATTCGGTTTTCTACCTGATAAAGGGACAGTTACATACTAACAATTACAGACGAATAAATGAATAATGGTGTTTTACAGAGAACACTGCAGAGTGCATAAAGGAGTTTTCTGTATGTCTAAACTAATAAATCATTCTACCTCTTGGTCAGTCAACTGTAGAATGAAAAATGGCCACCTACGTCACGATGATCAGCCCAAACGCCCTTGACATACTAACGACAATAAACAATTAATGAAATTATGGATTTTTTCTTTTTAAGGTATAAACGACACATAACTATATTTTGTAAGAGAATATATATCCTACTTTTTTGCCAATTTCTTTTTGATGAGATTACATTTTAAATATATTTATACAGACGACAATAAACAATTGGATGTATTTTTTTATGTTTTAAAACTATAAATGGCACTTGATTATGTTTTGTAAGACTGGATATGTATCCTACTATTTTTTTTTTGCCAATTCCTTTTTGATGTAAAATACATTTTTCTTTTGTTACATCGGGAAAAAAAGTTCAGTTCAGTCAGAAAATGAAAAATATATGCCAGGTATGCCAGCCTTGCACACCACTCATCACTTGCAATCAGCATTGCGTAATCGGACCCCTCATTTGTCAGAAACACTAAGTTCTTCTCGCAGCTCATACACACCGGCCCGCACCTTGCCGCGGGACAACCATCGGATGTCCGTATGAAACAGCGAGGCTTTATGCTCCGCTACAATTTCCTCAAAGCCGCAAATATGCGACTTTTCGCAAATTTTACCATGCGCACAACATCATCCAACACAGGAACGAGGTCTGCTGGTAAAGTTTTGAATACGAGGGGTTTGCAGTATAAAAAAACAGTGCATAATGATCATATCAGTTTTTTTTCCCCCTTCACTTACAGAGACTTTGGTGCACCTGACAATGGCTCCAGCTCACGAATGCGTCACTAATTTGCTTGTCTCCAAGCACCAGGCAATTAGGTATCAGCTGCTGCTGTTGCCGATTACTGGTATGGAAGAGTACTACATGATTACTTTGCCAGGCGCAAGACCGCACAGGCACACAAATTTGATAATTTCCCACGGCACACCTGACAATGGCCGTGTCCAAATTAACAGGCTGCAACCTCCGAAGGCTGCTTTTTCGGCCGCATGACGTCACTTTCGGCGCGGCGCGACACGACCGCGCGTGGTGTCCAAATTCACGGCTGTCACGTGCGACCTTCGAATCCAGCCTTGGAATTGGTCTTCGTTTCCATGGAGCCAAGGCCGCTTGACGCAACATTTACGTTACGCCCCCATATACTTTGCTCCTCTGTTCGACGCAGGTGATAAGTATTTGCGGTGGATTTATAAACGGCTTGGATAATCAATGGATAATCAGCGACGAGCGCCAGACCGAAGGCATCGGCTTAGCGAAACGATGGAACCCGAACTTTTCTTCATTTTATTTCACTTTTTAGTTTATTTCCATTTTGTTCTTGAGGAGAGGAGGATCACGCTTTCCCATCGCAGAGTTGTCCTTTATCGAAGGAATGAAGTAAGTTCTAAATCCGTCTATCAGCATTTTCACACTATTGCCAACATTGACAGGTCAATAGGGTTATAACGTGATTGTTACAGATGAACTAAAAACATCAGTAGTACAACTTCAGTAGTACATGTGTTAACTTCATAATAGAACAAATATCGAATGGAAATGATATAATTATATACATTCTGAAAGAGTTTTTATGAATTTAGATACTTGTGACGGCTTTATTGTCCCCGTGATTAGTTTGTACATATGGCAAAACACCAGAATACCACTAGAGAGTTTAGGGCCAGAGTTATTAAAATTAAGTTGGTGATACTGTAGGAATGATGCAAGCAAACGAAACAAGTACAATAATTAATGCGTTCATGTTTTTTTTTTTTTTATTCAAAACATTAACAGCCAAGAAGTCCATACTGCAGGATAAACCTGGGTGTGCCAGTGTTGGATCGTTTTTTCAATGGAGAGGATCTCCAAACTGACTTTTGCCTGAGCAGGGACTCATTCAGAGTGTTGCTGAACCTCCTGGACCAAGACCGACGACATGGATGGGGTGTCGAGATAGAGGTCCTTGTCTTTCTCTTCTGGCTGGCGAGTGGGGCATCATATCGGGTGGTGGCACGAGCATTTGGGATGCCGCGGTCCACTGTCCACTACATCATCCACCGGGTCACTGAGGAAGTGGTGGCTCTTCGCCACAGAGTCATCCACTTCCCCAACACTGCAGGAGACCTTCAGGCAGTGACCCAGGGATTTGCAGGGCTGGCGAAGCACCATGCATTTGCAAGAGCTGCTGGAGCAATAGATGGTTGTCATGTCCGAATCAAGCCTCCAAGTGGCCCTGATGGTCATGACTACAAGAACCGCAAGCTTTTCAGCAGCATAATCATGCAAGCTGTGTGTGACCATCAGGGTCGCTTTCTAGACATATACGTGGGTTGGCCTGGATCAGTCCACGACTCCAGGGTCCTCCGGCACAGCCCTCTTTACCAAAGAGGGCTGTATCCTCCTCCAGGGCACTTCATCTTGGCAGATGGAGGGTATCCGTGCCTCCAGCGACCACTCCCCCTCATCACTCCTTACAAGCGGCGGGTGCAGGGCGTGGGGGCCCGGCGCTTCAACGTTCATCATTCCAAGGCACGCTCAATTATTGAGCGTGCCTTTGGAATGATGAAGGTGAGATTCCGGGCCATCTTTTTCCACGCCCTGGAGGTGCACCACACCTTTGCACCACATGTAAGTAAATAAAAAAAAATGTATAATTGATACTTATACTTTCAATATGTTGCTCTTTATTCAGGATCAAATTATGTCCTGTTCAGTGCAATAACTATCAAATATAGCCAATATACAGCATTTCCTTTTTATTTCTTTTAGGTCATCGCTGCCTGTGCCGTCCTCCACAACATCTGCCTTGGGGTGGGAGACCTCATGGCCTCGGAGGACGAAGGGGAAGAGGAGGCTGCTGTGGAAGAGGTGGCTGACACAGTCGCTGGAGTGCAGTGGAGGGACCACCTGTCTGCTCAGGTGTCTGCCCTGGAGGAGGTACCAGAGGACCACGAGTATATTTAGGTATTTAAATACTTTTAACTGCACAATGGTATTTGAGCAATCATCCCATCAAATATGCCACAAAATAATCTTTAACTGAATCATCAAACAGCACAGCCACACAAACATGGCAAAATATCAGAAGATGGAAAAATAGATTCAAATACAATGTAATGAATGGTTAATAAATCTATCCCATCTTTTGTAGTGACATGGCAGCCATCTATTGCCCCGACCATCCCTGCAAACCCCCACGTAATGGATGATGTATTGGACACTGCAACCGGTATGATGCCCCACTTCAAGTCACGAGAGGAAGATCAGGACTCTTGCTCGTGCCCCATCCATGTCATGGGTCCTGGAACAAGGGTTCCATCCATGCTCCAAATGAGTCCCTGCTCAGGCGAAAATTGGCAAAACAGCACTGACACACTCAGGTTTATCCTGCAACAGTTCTGAACTGGGAAATGCTTTTTTATTTTCTGTGAATAGTTACTGTGAATTATAATGTACTTAATTTATGCCTTGTTTGTCCACCAGTTTTTCAATAAATTAAGTTTGTAAGCAAAACAGACATGGTGGAGTCTTCATATTATTGTAAATGTTTTGGTCTTTCACAAACCTGGGCTTTTTCACTTTTGTCTGAAGAAGCTGATCTCAAGATGTGACTGGGATACGAACTAGTTCATCTGTTTTGAAAGTACCCCGGTTTTTGTTTACTTTTTAATGAATGTTATCTAAATTTCAGTCTTGAACACCAAGCATATTTCACTCATTTTTTATTTTGATCTATCATCTTTTCCATCAAAGTAAAAAACCTTTCAAAAGTCTCCCTCCTCTCAATTGCCCTTCCCTCCTCTGCCAACCTCTGTCTCTCCAATTCCTGTCTCCGCATTGCTAAATCACGTCTGTATAGTTCAATCAATTCATCCTCTCTCCTTCGCTTTCTCCCTCTCAGTCGTTGCTCCGGCTGTTGGCTTCGCTCTTCTTCCTCTTCTACGACCACGACTTCTTCCTCCTCCTCCTCCTCTTGCGTCACCCTGGCCCGACTTGGCCCTGGGAGTTCTTCCGGGCTGGCCTGACTTGGCCCTGGTCTTTCCTCAGGGATGGAGGCAATTAGGACAGGGGGGGTGATGGACGGTCTCTGTCCGAGCACTCCATCCATAAGGTCAAACCAGGGCCAAGTATCGGCAGTAGCCCTCCCTGCCACCCCTTCGCCAGTGCCTGGGTTTTTGCAATCCTTTATATGTAAAGAAGCAAAAAGATAAAACAATTATATCTTCATTTTCACACACAAGAAAAAGAAATGTGGACTTCCATACTTTATACTTCATTTTTAAATTATCCCATTTTTTTTTTGCCTGCAGGGGCGTCACTTTGCCCTGCAGCTCGAGCTTTTCCACGATGGTCCTGTATTAGTCAAGTCAAGTCAATTTTATTTGTATAGCCCTTAATCACAGACAGTCTCAAAGGGCTTTACATAGCCACAATCGACATCCCCGATCTTAACCCCCAGGAGGGCAAGGAAAAACTCACAAAACCTCATTAGGGGAAAAGTGAGAAACCTTGAGAAGGGACCACAGATGGGGAAATCCCCCTTCCAGGATGACCAGGCTGCAATGGATGCCAACTGGGCAACATTTGGCACATACAATGATGCTATGCAATAATAGATGAGATAATATAAGAGTCAATTGAATGAAGTGCTGCAGGAAGATGACTTCAGTGGAGTGGGTCCTCATCCAGGGCCGTAATATCCATGGCAGCATATCCGAAGATGAGCCTTCGATCTTGTACCGGTCAGTTGGTGTAAATTCAGTACAGCCACTTCCAAGTGAATCGCCATCACCTAATTCGGGGAATTGGGAACAGAAAAGAAAGAACAGAAATAGCAAACAGGCCAACAAGTAGTTCAATGAAGTGCTGAAATATAAGGAAATCAGAAAAGGCGCTGCATGAAGACGACTTCGGCAGAGCAGGTCCCTTCCCGGTTCGTCAGTGCCGTAATCTTCAAAGCATGTCCCCATCACCTAATTCCCAAGCAGGGGAAGGAGGGGGCAGAAAAGAGAAGAAGCGGCAGTAAACAGGCCAACAAATAATTAAATTAGATGCTAAAGTATATAAATAAATTGATCAAATGTCGCGCTGCAGGAAGACGACATCACTGGAACAGGTGCATGCCCAGTTGGTCAATGCCTTAAACTTCCTAGTGGGTCACCGTCACCTAATCCCCCAGCCGGGGGAAAAGGGGGCAGAAAAGAAAACAAAAGAAAAAAAAAGCGGCAGTAAACAGGCCAACAAATATTTCAGCTAAATGCACAAGAGTATAAATGCGTCTTTAATAGTGTTTTGAACATTTCTACTGAGGTGGCGCCTCTAATATCTGAGGGAAGTGCATTCCAAAGCATTGGTGCCCGAATAGAGAACGCTCTAGAACCTGCGGACTTCTTTTTGGCTCGCGGGATCACTAAAAGACCAGCATTTTGTGAGCGAAGGTTTCGGGACGGAACATATGGTACCACGAGGTCAACGAGATAAGAAGGTGCTAAGCCGTGCAATATTTTAAAAGTAAGTAGCAGAACTTTAAAATCACATCTCAAGTGGACCGGAAGCCAATGCAAATTGGCTAATATCGGGGTAATATGATCAAACTTTCTCGTCTTAGTTAAGAGTCTAGCTGCTGCATTTTGAACTAACTGCAGACTTTTAATACTCGACATGGGGAGACCCGAGAGCAAAGCGTTACAATAGTCGAGGCGAGATGTAACAAACGCATGGATTAAGATTTCTGCGTCACACGTTGATAGAATTTTTATTTATTAAATAAATAAAAATGCATGCAAAAATAAAGGAAGAAAAAATGGGTAAAAAAGATGCAAATATTAGTCAGAAATCCTGGTGTTATGGGTAACATGCAGATTTATGTACTTCAGTACATTAGTTCATGACCGTTTCAGTGCGTTTTATCATGTTAATGTGTTGGGTGATTCGTATATTATTCATTAATATCAGTAATTGGGGAGCACATTGCAGGGGGTACATGGAATTTATACAGGGCACATTCTGTGCTAGGATAAACAGCTGCGTGTTAGCGCAAATCTAATTCAAACACAAATGGCTGATGAATGGAAACTAAAATTGCTATAGTGGGTCTCGCCATTCTTATGCGTTTTCCTTTTGATATTTTGAGTTTAAATGGATGGAAATAAGACAATAACCCGTCAAATATTTTTCCCGATAGTAATTGTATTTTTACCTCCATGCTGTGGCTGCGGAGAACTTGGCCCCAGTAAAGAGGCTGTCGTACTCCCCGCGCAGCTTGATCAGCCGCGCGGTCATCTCCTTGCTCCCTAAAACATAAGGGAAAGATTAAATAAAATAATGCTAACATGCAGAAATAAGACAATTCAAATGTTTCAGCCGTACCTCCTATGCAATAGTTCTTAGAGCTACCTTAGTTATATTTGGCCGATATCGCAACTAATAACATTATCTTAATCTGGAGCTAAATATCCAAACATTGCTGCCCAATATTTCTCATGAGTGATGTTTTAATATTGCATATAAATAACTTATACTTACATCTGAAAGTGTACTCCGATGAGGCGGAACACGTGGCTTCGGTAGTTTGCATCTTGCGAGTGTAGAACGGCGTAGAAGAAGAGCGAGGCTTTTAAGGCTGCGAAGGTTGCATGCTCGTAGCCTTCACTCAGGGCCCGTTTCCATGGAAACTCCATGGAAACAAGGACAGATTATAAGGCTAGTACTCGGAGGCCGCGTGAATTTGGACACCGGCGTAAGCGTTCTTGTCGCACCGGAAGTGACGTCTTCTGTCCGCCATATTGGACATCGAAGGACGCAGCCTAATTATTTGTACGTAGCTATCGAGCCTGTCCAAATTCACCACGGGTTATGCGGTCCATATAAGGCTACATTAGGAGGAGCCTTCTTAGGCTTCGAGGACCCAGCCTGCGAACTGGCCTTCGGAGGTTGCAGCCTGTTAATTTGGACACGGCCAGTATCTCTGTGCTCCCTTTTGTGATAAGAAACCATCCAGTCACTGCACCGTATCATTATGTGCCTCATAAATTTTATTTTATTTTTCCTCAAACTTTAAATGGGTAAGAGGCCCGGCTCGCTGGCGTGGAGCCGGGCGTGGAATGCGAGCCGCCCAGTGGGCCACTTTTGGTAAGCAGAACTGGCGCTGGGGGATGAACTGAACGCCGGGTTAGCGCGCCCGATGCTGACGCTCATCAGACCCCAGAAAAGGTGTTGGTCGATATAGACAGCAGGACGGTGGCCATGGAAGTCGGAACGCGCCAAGGAGTGCGTAACAACTCACCTGCCGAATTGGACTGTCCATCATCACCAGTGCAAAAAAAAACACAAAAAAAACACGAACCAAAACACACCAGCAAGTGAGCAGCATTTGTTTTTAAGCGACACCATTTGGGAACTCCACACACATGCACGCTAACTGGCCACACCATGTCCACACTGGTGTGTCGCGGCACAGTTATGCTGCCTAGACAGAGTGTGTTAAGCATCTGCTTTCGAATATAGGGCATTGCAACCGTGCCTGTGGATGGCGATGTGGTGGTAACCTGGGTTCCTCCATATGAGCCCTCTCCCACAACTTAAAAGCTGAGGTATAAATTATGTCAGATTATTACTCACAATCAATTAAGTTCCTCTCTGAAGTCTTTAGTTTATGTTTTCTTCAGTGTGACTTTGCATCCAAAGATGTGGCGCTTCTCCCTGCTTTGCTCCCTGGGCACTGTGTGAGTAAATCTGTTTTGACATAATTTCCGGATCTGAAATGTACATCCATCCGTTTTCCAATCCGCTTCTCCTCACGAGGGTCGCAGGTGTGCTGGAGCCTTTCCCAGCTGTCTTTGAGCAGTAGGCGGGGCGCATTCTGAACTGGTTGCAAGCCAGAGGGAGTTCCTACGCAGGCTGTGAAATAACATGCAAAGGGTCAATGGTGGGTGAATGAGGGCAATCAGTTGAAAACTACTTTTGAAACAAATATTCATGCTTCTCTCTATTTATAAATATGCAAATTACTATCACTGTAATTCGTATGATTTTTTTTTTCAAATTGATTTGGGTCTTGAACCAAACTTTTTGCAACTCCAATTAATAAAACTCCTAAGACTGACGATTATGCAGTATTTTGATTCAATCCACCCTAGTGGCTTTGGAGATGGCCGCTACCTTGAAGTCTTCAGGTTTTTAACAGAAAGATGATTACTGGTTCCTTTTGTTGATATCTAAGTCTGGGTCTAAGAGCCGTAAAGGTCTACTACTGGATTTAAACCAGTTTCCATGTTTACGTTTAAAGTAGTGTGCTTTCAAATTTGACTCTTTATCCCTTGCATGTTTGTTTAATAAAAAAATATTTGACCATGTAATCCTGCTATGAGAACCAAAGACCGTAGATGCTTGCTTGCATGTCTTGTTTTTTGGTGGGGAAGCTCGGCAGTTATGTTTGGACTGTTCGTTTATGTTTTTTGTTTTTCTTTTTTCTGCTTGCGTTGTTCATGTTCATATGTTCCTTACATACAGTAAG
Organism: Idiotropiscis lumnitzeri; assembly: GCF_059441095.1. Classification (NCBI taxonomy): domain Eukaryota; kingdom Metazoa; phylum Chordata; class Actinopteri; order Syngnathiformes; family Syngnathidae; genus Idiotropiscis; species Idiotropiscis lumnitzeri. The sequence goes on from NC_142406.1 coordinate 6,417,040, forward strand.
TCGCTACTAGAAATTCCTGTTACTCCTTGACACTTTTTAGCTAAGGTAAGTGTTCACAGGTAAGTTAAGCAATTTTTTTTAGCAATGCTCTTAGGGAGTAAGGTTCATGTTTCATGGTAGAGATTCAGATTCAGCATTACCTGAACAAGGTTCGATAACTTTTCAACATGTGAATTGCAACTTTCATCTCCCAAAGCTTTTCAGTAACCTTGCACGTGCTGTGTCCAGTGGCAGCGCATTGATGACCACATACCTGACTGACCAGGTAAAACGTGCGACTGGAACACAAATCTATTAATTTTCAAAGCGCAGCTCACACTTTTACTTGGGCCTTTTTAGTCAACCTGCTTTTTCTGTTACGATTTGATTAAAAGCTCCAATGTGACACTAATTGCTGAAAATTGCACTTTTATATGATCAAAGTTTAAAACATGGAGCGTATATGAGAAGATCTCAGGTTACGTGAATCAATGATGACATTTCCTTCTGCCCCTATAGAGTGCACCTCACTGAAGGATTGTATTCCGATTACTGGCATTAATTTAAACACTTACGGGACAGAACGTCGATTATTTAATTTAGCAGGTTCATATTTGCTGAATATGTTAAACATTGATTAAACAAGAAGCATTTATAAATAGAAACTAGAAGCACAGGTCACAAGAATGACTGGGATTGTAGTCCTGATGTTTACTGATTTATTATATTATTCGCATATGCTAAATTTATTCTACTTAGTTTTAATGTGTGAACTTTGTTGAAATTTTCAGTCGTGAGACAAACTTGCACATATCGCATTTCCATAACCTGCACTCACATTCACAGCAATTCATGGACAAATACGACAAAGCACATTCTCCACATTGGCTGTAGAGATGCAAACATACCGAATTTGGTACTGGAGGTGTCACAGGGACGCTATCGTAAAAAGGCATTCCGAAAGACATAACAATTTGAGATTGGAGCACACACAAACGCACACATGCACACCGACAAGATTACAGGGAAATGCCAGCACGAGAGACAAAGAGACTGCCCGCCGGAGAATTCCAGCCTTGGCGGGCCAGTCTTGGGGAGCAGACGTGAATCAACCTTCCAGACGATAACTAAGCTGGAGAGGATCTTCCCTTGGACGTGGACCCGTGCCGTGGGAGGGAGCGAAGACGACCGATTCGACCTACGTTATCCTTGACATAAAAAAACTCCAATAAAATCTGAAACTGGGCTGAAAGATGCGCGCCATTTTTCGACTGTGCTCGCCCGAGTACAGTTTCTCGTGAGATTAAGAAAAAGCTGCCCAGATATCTGTCTTTGTACTATTTCCTGAACTCCAGAAATCGAAGAAACTAAATATCGGAGCTTTAATCAGTTGTTGGGTCTTCTTCTTGAGTACAAAAAAACGAACAAGCATTGGAGTAAGTTTGGCTTTTAAGGTTCATTTACCAACTACTTTTTATTTTCCTCTGTGACTCAACTCCAACAATACGTATATAGTAGAGGTGTCAGAAAAACGTGTTATTAATGGGATTAATCCAACCCACTTTTAACGCTGTCAATTTTTTTAACATCTTGTTCTAATAAAAAATGTAGTCCTATGACGTAGCGCTGACGCTTATGAGACCGGAAAAAAACATCAAGCACGCGAAATTTAGGACACACCTGCATGGGCTTCCTGTGTGGAGTTTTTGCCAGTTTATAGAACTAAAAGCATCATGGTGAGTGGTAAAAATGACGCAAATTAAATTCTGAATGGCAAGTTTTATTTAAAAAAAAGTTACCTCAATGGTGTCGTTGATAAGAGCAAAGTCATTTGTGTGTATTGCCATCGTGAACTGAACTCCCATCACAGCACATCCAGTTTAAAATACCATTTGATGGCCAAGCACACCCCTGATGCCAATTCTCCAGCCCCTTGTCAAACCCAGGCATCCATGGATAATTTGCGACAGAAACCGATGGATGGGTCAATTTAAAAGAGACTCACCGAAGCCATCGTTAAGTGGGTGGCCACTGCCTGTTCGGATCGTGGAGGACGAAGGTCTGGCTGAAATACTTCGCATTGCATCCAACGACTGCACTTACAAATTGTCCTCGAGATACACCATTGCAACCCGCATTCAAGACTTGCAGGAAGCGGAGAAGGCGGAAGCAGTCGCACTCGGTACCCTCGGTATGACAGCCCATTATTTTGACCCATTTCATTTGCACTTTGTTGGCATTTTATATTTCTTATATGACTCCAATTTGATCCCTTAGAAAGGCTGTTGAGATGCTGTTTTGAGTCAAATACTATGATTTGTTTTTTCAATTAAAAAAATTAAGTATTTGCATAAAAACAAAAAAATCAATTTAAAGGTATTGCAATTCAATAAAATATTGAATTATATACATAATGTACAAAAAAATGGGAGGGATTTTTTTTTACAACGAATATAGGGATTTTTTTTTACAATGAATAAAATGTGCGATTAACTACGAGTTAATTATGAAAAATGCGATGCATTATAATTAAATATTTTAATCGCTTGACAGCACTAGTATACAGTACAATATATAACAATTGAAATGCTTTTTAGTCAGTTAAATATTTTTTACAAAGTTTGAACCACGTAGTAGTTTAATATTAACATCCTATTTGGATGGGAAAGCTATAACACCGCCATGTCACGGCTCACTTCACCAAGTAGACGCTATTCCACTGCTCGACGCCCGGTGTAGGTACTAGATAGGGACGGATTGCTAGATGGGAGAGGCGGTCAAGATGGCGTCCTGGGCGGTGGATGCGTAGCGAGCTCCGAAACTATTCTGTATCACGTTAAAAAAAGGCGGATAAACCAGACTCGAGATATGTTATATTGCTATGTGAACCAAAAAAATAGCAGCTAACGTGGTTGTTAGTGTGAATTCGTCAAGGAGAAAAAGTTGCTAATTGACTGACTGCTAAATAGCAACTTTCGGGCCTTGATATCCACCAATAGATTGTGGCAGTGATGTCAGGAAAAAGAGATAGTAAACGTATCGACAAGAATATGTCTCTGTTGAGCCAGGAAATTGAAACATTTGATGGCTTGTGCGCACCGCTCTCCGAGTCACCACTCAGCAGTCCATCTGGGAAAAAACAATGTACGAAAGCAAAGGAGCACGAAGAGGTCTGCAGTGCGAATAAAATGGACTCTGAGCCCGTGAACCTCTCAAATGCTGACATTCTGAAAGCTGTTGTTGAACTGACGGCGCGTTTCACTGCTCTTGAGCTGAATTTGTCTCAAAATACAAAAGTCATCAATGAGATATGGGAGCACATGAATGGATTCGAGATAAGGGTAGAGAAGAATGAAGAAGACATAAGGAGCAACAAAATAAAGTTGGACACCGCTGGAGAACAAGTCTCAGGGGCTGCGGAGACAGAGTGAGGATGCGGAGCGCTACAGCCGGAGATGGAATCTACGCCTGTATGGGATGAAGGAGACGGTCACAGAGAATATTCGAAAAGAAGTATGCCGGCTCCTTGCAACACTTGCACCAGAAGATAAGGAGAAACTGGGCTTTCTTGTTGACATAGTTCACAGAGTTGGAGTCAGGCGCGAGGATGAAACTCGGCCCGTCGTCATTCAATTTACTATGAGATCTTTCAAAGACAAACTGTGGAGAACATCACGAGATCACAAGATCTTGAAAGAGAAGAAACTTATTGTCAAGGAGGATCTGACGCTCAGTCACAAGTTGCAACGAAACAAGCTTTGACCACTGGAGGAGGCTGCTAGGAGACAGGGGAAGCGGGCTGGCTTTTGTGGTCCCGACGCGTACATCGAGGGGAAGAAGGTGACGACGACCGACTGATGAAGATGTGTACCCAACTGGTTTCTTATCAAAGGTTCTCTCGTTAACAAGTTACACTGGTGATGATGTTTAACAGATCCTGGTTTACAATACAATTTTTTTTTTTTTACAAGGTACTCGTAGTTGAAGCTCGAGCTACTGTTGGTTAGCGCATTTTATTTTTTTTCTATTTTTATCTCTATCTATATTTATTTGTTGTTGTTGACATTATTCAACGCTGATTTATGACAAAATTTGAGTTTAGTGCCTTAAGCTTATGTTCAACAAATGTCAGGGGGTTGCGCGATAAAACAAAGCGAAAAGCTGTATTCCTTTTTTGTAGACGCTATAATGTAAACTTAATTTTTTGACAAGAAACACACTCATGCAGCGATGATGAAAAGTTCTGGAAATCACAACGGGGGGGGACCAATTATTTTTTTCGCACGACTCAAATCACTCTGCTGGAGTTGCGGTTTTATTGAACAAGTTAATGGGGACGTTTTGGAACATTGGCTCGATGTGGAGGGGAGATGGATCATTTTGGTTGTGAAAGTGGACAATATGACGTTTATTATTTGCAATGTTTATGGACCCAATAGATCTGGACAAGCAAAAGAGCTATTTCTAAACTTTCTCTTAAATTGGATAATCTAAAGGAAAAATACAAGGAATCTATTTTTGTCATTGGTGGAGACTAAAATGACGCTCCAGATGAAGAAATGGATCGGTGGCCTCCAAAAACTCTTTCAAACTCTGGATTTCAACCCACTTTATTTTTATGTGACAAATATGCTTTCGGATGCTTGGAGATTCATGAACCCTTATGCCAGAGACTACACATGGACCAACATGAGTAGATCCGTTTAGTCAAGGATTGATCTTTGGTTGTTATCCACAAAAGGGTAACAGTATATATCTGACGTATCTCATGCCCATGCTCCGCTGTCTGACCACAAAGTCATACATTTAAGATTGAAGGGTTCGAAAGAAAAGACAAATATTAGAGGGTATTGGAAGTTAAATAATAATATTTTGAAAGACAAACAATTTAAAGAAAGTGTAGAATTACTTGCTGAGGATATCTTTAATGCGAAAGAAAAGTACCCAATCCAGAAATGGGAATTCTTTACATTTAAAGTGAGAGATTCTGCGATGAAAAGGCCTAAGGAAAACAAGAAGCCAAATACGAGTAAAGATGATCGTTTGTTGACCCAACTGCGACAGTTGAATTCTAAACAAATATTATCTGAAGACGAGAAAAGAGAGTTTCAAAATCTCAGTGACGGCTTAGATCATATGTATATTAATTTGGCCAAAGGTGCTTTTATCAGGTCCAGAACTAAGTGGTTAGAAGAAGGCGAAAGGAATTCAAGTTACTTTTTTGGTCTCGAAAAAAGAAATAGGCGACGCAATAACATTGTCTCTCTCAATATTAATGACACAATCAGTACAGACCCTGCTGAGATTTCAAAATGTGTTACTTCATCTTATGGCAAATATACAACTCAGTGTTTGACCAAGCAAAATGTGACACAATTATGGAGAAAATTGGCCAGTTTATTCCAAAAATATCGGCCCAATTTCAAGAAAATTGCGATAATGAGCTTTCTTGTGAAGAAATTACTGATGCTGTTCATTCGATGAAACGAATGAAGTCACCTGGATGTGATATAATTAAGGATGTTTTATTTCTTATGTACAAGGATTGCTTAAATCGAAAAGAAATGGCAACCACGCAGGATTTCATTCACACAATTATGCTTGTGGGCAATCCTTTTGTAACAGAAGAAAATTCTTTATGTGGGATTGGAAAGATTTTTGTTTTCATAAAGTCTTCAGAATTATAGAGATTGCCATTATGATCAAAAAGATCTGCAATTAAAGTTATGCCCATTATAGAGACTTTTACGCTCACAGAATTCGGAGAGTTTGATTGGCAATTTTGTTACTGACTAGTTACATCCAAGCCAAAATTTCAAACCTCCTACTTTCTTGAAAATATTGTTAGGAATAAAGGACCATAATGAATTTGGACATTGGAGACAGTTCTTGATGATATCAATTGGAACAGAGCTTGGTTATACCCCTTTAAATTCTGTATCTCAAATAAGTGCAAAGAAATTCATTTCAAAATCTTACACAATATCTATCCAAGTAAGGTAATTATTTCCAATTTTGTTAATATTAGTGCAACTTGTTCCTTTTGCCAAATTGATCCGGAAACCACCATTCACTTATTTTGTCGCTGCTCAGTTACATCTAAGTTTTGGAGTGATGTAAGGGACTTTATTTTGACGAACACCGGCAAATGTATAACGATTGAGTCTAAAGATAGCATAACTGTTTTGACTCTGAAGATGTATCACTCCGTTATGTGATGAATGTTACTAATTTACTTTTGGGGAAATTCCACATTCATAAGGCAAATTTCTTTCATTCTTCTCCTCTTCTTTGTGTGTTTTTGTTTGAGCTGCATTCATATGTACATGTACTGTCCCTCGTGAAAAATAAGAAGTCTGCACACGTTGTCACACTTAGCTGAGACGTTTTCTGTCACCCCTGACCAAATTGGGAATGTGTTAAAGTGTTGAGTCCTTTGTTTTTTCAGATAAAATGTCAAATTACAGCGTAATTATTGTATTAGGTTGGTTGTATTGTATTATTTATTTTTTCCTATTTTTGTTGTTTTTGTTAATGTGCATTTCGTTCATACATTGGTCTGTTTCATTTGATTATAAAAATGCTATTTTTGTAAGTTGTGCAAATGTTAAATAAAGCCATTAAAAAAATAACTAAAAATAATAAAGAGAAAATTGGGTTTGCTAGATGTGGAGGGGTCCTTCGGTAGCCTTCGCGTCTGCTGATGACCTTTGACTCCATTTTTGTCACCCCTGTTTGTTACATTTGTATGTTCTGAGTTACGAAATAATCACAATTAAAACAATAATAATAAAGTAGAACATTTACTGCTAATTTTGCGAGGATCATCCTTTTTTTTTTTTTTTCGTTTGGTGTCCTCTGCGTGCCTGTAGAAAACGTCACGTTAATGCTACGTTGCTTTGGGAATCAGACCGGTTAAGGGTCGGAGGAAAAATTTGGGAATGTTTTATTAAGAAATGTTTTACACTATATACAGACATTCTATTCCTACAATCTTGTAGCCTGAGTGAACCACTGGGCAAAGAAATATATTTGAAAATACGTGTTAACGTGTGGCGTCATTAGCAAGCGCGCAGCCTCCGAAGGATCCCGTCCACTTCTATCGACCCGTCCACATCTAGTACCTACACCGGCAACACAAGACGACGATACAAAACGGTTATATACTCATTTTATGAAGAGCTATGATGCAACAATGAAATATAAAGTAAACGTCTATATAATCACATTATAATCTTAATTTGTAAACCTTTACCCACCTGAAAAACAGGTTAAAGTGTGAGGTGGTGTAGAGCCAGCGACACTGCAGTCGGTTGTTCGCCAATTCTCATCGGCAATGAGGAAATGGCTGCGCGCATGCGCGATTGACGACCATCGCAGGTGTCGCAGGCTTACCACTTGGCTCACACTGCCATCTCCTGACCAAGTTGAATGATTGTCTGACACGCCAGAATATCAGAGGGGAAATAAAAATCAGTCTCAGATGTCTTGACAAAAAAAAAAAAAAAAAAACATACACCACTGTGATCACACACAGTGGGTATCACACAGTGCCGGTTGGGAGTATGACTGTACTTATAGGCTCAGTATAAAAAGTTTCAATGTTCTCCCAGAATCAAGGTTCAAAGCCATGTGCAGGCAACAATTCAAAAAGTAACTGATTTTCCAATTTATCAAAAGCCTTTTGAAAGTCAATGAATAGGATGAATCCTTGGTCTTCTATCCATCCATCATCCATTATCTGTACCGCTTGTCCTCACAAGGGTCGCGGGGCTGCTGGAGTCTATCCCAGCTATCATCGGGCAGTAGGCGGGGAACACCCTGAACTGGTTGCCAGCCAATTGCAGGGCACACAGAAACAAACAACCATTCACGCTCACATTCATAATCAATCAGCCTGCCATGCATGTATTTGGAATGTGGGAGGAAACCGGAGTACCTGGAGGAAACCAACGCAGGCACGGGAAGAGCATGCAAACTCCACACAGGATGGCCGGAGCCGGGATTGAACCCACGACCGATGCTGTCTCTCACTGTGAGGCCATCGTGCTAACCAGTCGGCCACCGTGCCACCCTGGTCTTCTATCTCATCATAATAATCGAAGAGGTCTTTAACGAATTTGACGTCACTATGAATTGATCTTTTGTTTACAAAGCCCGATTGTGTTTCACAGATAATTAGTATTTAATTTCTTAAAGTCTGTCATTATATGTGTATGTTTGTCGCTTGTAGTTATGATTTAGAAGTACAATGCTTTCATAGCTTTGGATTTTTGTCCAGTTTCGGGATTAGAGTGATCATACCTTGTTTCGTTCTCGTTAATAGGATTAGATTATTGATTGTTTCCTTAAAACAGGATGGCCGAGTGGTCTAAGGCGCCGCGTTCAGGACCCAGTCTCCCCAGGAGGCCTGGGTTCGAATCTCGAATTTGGCTGCCAGGATGGCCGAGTGGTCTAAGGCGCCGCGTTCCGGACCCAGTCTCCCCAGGAGGCCTGGGTTCGAATCTCGTGGCTGCCAGGATGGCCGAGTGGTCTCAGGCGCCGCGTTCAGGACCCAGTCTCCCCAGGAGGCCTGGGTTCGAATCTCGAATTTCCCCATTGTGGGACTAATAAAGGCATTATTATTATTATTAAAAACTTGAAAAAGTATGTTCCTATGTGATTTCCAGAAGTGTCTGTAAAAGTTGCCAGCTAAGCCATCTGTCCCTGGTGAGCGGTCTAGTTTTAATTAATTAATTTGCCCTTTATTAGTCCCACAATGGGGAAATTCGAGATTCGAACCCAGGCCTCCTGGGGAGACTGGGTCCTGAACGCGGCGCCTTAGACCACTCGGCCATCCATAAAATAGCCTTATCAACCCTTACGAAAAAGAAGTTTATCTAAGTATACTGCAAGTATACTCGTTTTATATGAAAACATAGGCAGTATACTTTAAGTGTACTTAGAAATACTAGGTTTTATAAACTTCACAGAAGTATGCTTAAAAATACTTGGCTTGTACTGAAAAGTATACAGAAAAGTCCAAGATAAAATTTTACTTACATGGAATCTTAAAGTATACTCGTTCCTTCTGTAAAGTACACAGGAAAAATACAAGGTTATAAGGACATTAATACTGCGACTTACATCTATATGAAAGCATATATTGTACTCTACCACAAAGTGGGAATACTTAGCCCTGTCCATATTGGTCGTTTCCGATTCATGTTTGCATTAACGTTAGAAGAACAAACATGTTTTTCACTATACTGAAAAGCAGTTGGCTTTAAGTTGTACATGTTGAACATTATAGTGCTGTAGTTTTCAGGTTTACATTGCGCCGTAAATGTGCTCAACTGCATTCTTTATATACATTAAAAACACACAAAAAGATTCAGAAACATTTGACTTGACTTGATTAATCCAGGTTTTAGTCCCTTTCATAAGGATTTGGCAGTGGCGTCATATACACAGCATCATGTGTTTCAACAAGACATTTCAGGCCAGACAGCTGAAATTATTTCCATTCTTTTAACATCATATGTAGCGTCGGTTGAAATAATGAAGCTTTACTGGTGGTCCGAAGTTTCTCCTTTTATTCCTTTTGTCTCGTACACACAAAACCTCTTACACCTGGCGCTAAAAAATAAACAAACATGACGCCACGAGTTTCAATTCTCTCTATACATGCAAAGTGCACTTAATTAAACGCATATTCAAATCAGAAACATAAATCTGTAGACCGATAAACACAAATATTCACCTTATTGACACTTTCAACCGGGCTAAGTATCTTTAAATTATCAATCTTGTCGTCGGAGAATTCTTTTTTTCTTTCTTCCGAATCGTCCTGATACGGACTGTCAAACAGCATCCATTCAGTAGTTATCCACTTCCGTGTTCCTTCAAAGTAAAACTTCCGCCCAACAGGAAGTAAAAAAAAAAAGTCTGGTACAGTGAACCCTCGCTACTTCGCGCTTCACCTTTCGCTTCAGTGCTTCGCGGGTCTAAAAAATATTCGGTGGCATTGTAGTTTCGCCGAGCGGCACAAGGGGGCGCTGGAGCGGTTAGACGGCCGGCGTGCGCCGAAGAGGAGAGTGGACGAAGAAGAGAGTGGACGAAGAAGAGCACGTTCCCCCGGGCACGATTTGGGGCGACGTTTCGCGCGGTTCGGACTGTACCAGAGCTCCGGCCGGCGTGCGTGGCAGTTAAGCCGTAGAGGAGCACCTTCCCCGGGCACGGGCGGTGCCAAGCGGCCCCTAAGTTTAACCGAATGGAAGCTCCGGAGGAGGAGGGCGGGCGTGTGTCACAGTTAAGCCGAATAGGAGCACCTTCCGCCCGGGCACGAGCGCGGCGACATTTCGCTTCGCTCGGGGCCGTGCGAGAGCTCCGGAGGAGACCGGCCGGCGTGCGTGGCAGTTAAGCCGAAGAGGAACAACTTCCGCCCGGGCATGAGCGGAGCGCGAGACTGTCAGTTATGAATGAATAAATAAATAAATGAAGAATGCCACCTTTCATTTCACAGGGCACACCGGACGGCGTACCAGCAGGTAAAAGTCGAAGTAATTAAATAAATACAAAAAGAAGTAATTGAATAAATACAAAAATAATGGTTGGGGAATAAAAAAACAAGTTTTAATAATAATTTGTTTAGTTTTTTTGTTATAACATGAATTTCACTCTCTCTCTCTCTCTACCTGTATATATATATATATATATATATATATATATATATATTATTTTCTTTTTAAGCATTTTTGAAGGTGCGCCGCTACTTCGCACTTTTTTTTTTTTTAAACATTTTTGAAGGTGCGCCGCTACTTCGCGGATTTTCAGTTTTCGCGGGTGGTCTCGGTCCCCATTAACCGCGATAACCGAGGGTTCACTGTATTGCAAAACAAATTCGCTAATAGGCCCATAGTCCTTTACACCATATATGAATGTACTTTTCACATTGATCTGCGAGTTTGTACATACTGGGTTAACTGATTTAGTAAGAGCCTCAACTAAAACGCAACATAGTTTGGCACATGAACAAAATGCAGAAAACGGATGTGAACATGCTTGTTTGAAAACAACCAGATCTTTGATGAAACAAAATGTGCCATCTTTCAAGCATATAGCACTATTGTACCTCTTCTTCAGTCTGTCATAGTTTTGACTGCGATATAAAACTCCATTGATCAAAAACCTGTTATAAAACCAGAAGCAGTTGTTTAGATTTGCACAAAAACCGAGTGGTCTAAGGCGTCGCGTTCAGGACCCAGTCTCCCCAGGAGGCCTGGGTTCGAATCTTGAATTTCCCCATTGTGGGACTAATAAAGGGAATATTATTATTATTATTATTATTAAAACATCTCCGATCTGATCCCAAATTATCGTGTCTTTTTGCAATGACGTCCAAGTGAGCCCTCCAGTGGCCAATTCGTAGTGTCTGCAGCTCTCAAGCCCATGTGCCAAATGTGCTTTATTATATTTGTTCTGTCTATGAGTAAGTGTGCGCTGTAAATGTGAGTGTTGGTCATGAAAATACTATGTGCGTGCGTTGTCTACCGGGGACTTCGACGGCCTAATCAGCCCTGCCGCAAGGGACTCGGAAATATACGCCTTCATCGCCGCTTGCTCCGGCTGAGAGAGCTTATATAGGCGCGCCGATGGGAGGGGCGCGCCGGGCACCAAATCTATGGCGCAGTCGTACGGGCGGTGGGGAGGCAGGGACTGGGCCCTATCTTTACTAAAAAACCCCCGGAGGTCGTGGTAGACTCGGGGCACGTTATCGAGACAGATCACCTTGGGGGTTGAGGACCGGGGGCTCGGCCCCTCCTCCGCCACGCGTAAGCAATTTGCGTGACAATGGGGGCTCCAGTTGTCGATAGACAACCGGTCCCAATCGATGACGGGTCGGTGGCGACGTAACCAGGGTAGACAGAGAACGATGGGGGCCGCTCTGGACGGCATAACAAAAACCGCCCGCCTCTCTACGTGGTTGCCTAGGACTCTTAACGTAAGTGGGGGGGTTACCTGCCTGATCTCCGCCAGGAGCTGCCCGTCGAGGTCACAGACCCTCTTGGGCTTTGCGAGAGTTTCTACCGTGCAACCTAACTTGGCGACCAACCCGGGGTCAATAAAGCAGTCGTCGGCGCCGGAGTCCACTAACGACTGGACGCTATACCGGGCGCCCGGAGCGATTACCTCTCCACTCAACTCAATTCTCTTAGGTGCTTCGGGCTCCGTATCCCCCCGATCGGTAGGGAGATCGTCGGCGACCTCCCCCTGAGGGGAGGGAGGATCGGGTGGCACGGCGGACGACTTACAGAGTTCCTTGGGGGTTGCCGGCGGAGAGCCGCGTTGGGGGCGTGCCGGGCAGGAGGACACGCGGTGACCAGACGTGCCGCAGTAGAAACACGATCCGGAACGCAGACGTCTTTGGCGCTCCGTCGAATCCAGCCGGCCCCCTCCCAGCTGCATCGGCTCGTCGGCGGGGCAAAAGGCGGCGACCGGGTGACGCGCCGCCTCGGTGCGCGGCTGCTCAGCTCCCCTCTCCTGGCGTCTCTCTCGCAGGCAATTGTCCAAGCGGATTGCCAAGGAGATGAGCTCCTCCAGGGAGGAGGAGTCCTCGCGAACGGCGAGCTCGTCCTTCAGGGCCGTATTGAGTCCGCGGCGGAACAAAGTCCTTAAGGCAACGTCATTAAATCTGCTCTCCGCCGCGCAAATGCGGAAGGCGATCGAGTAGTCAGCAACGGATCGGCTGCCCTGGGTGCAGTCGAGGAGTTTCCCCCCCCGCCGCCCTCCCCTGAACTGGGTGGTGGAAAACCCGCTCGAATTCCTCCAGGAAAGCGGGAAAGGAGGAACGAAGATCGGACCGGGCATTGCTCACGGCCACGGCCCAGGCGCTGGCTTGGCCGGTCAACAGGCTCATCATGAATGCCACCTTGGCGCTGTCGAGAGCATAGGTGATTGGTTGCTGATCGAAGATCAGACGGCACTGGTGAATAAATTGCGCGCAAGTGCCGGGCTCCCCTCCGTAGCGAGGGGGGTGTGGTAAATTTGGCTCCCGTCCGAAAAAGGCGGTTGGGGAGGCTCCGGCCGCGAGAACCGTCGGATCAGGGGTTTCGCCGGTCCGCGGCAGGAGGCTGCCAAGGTGGGTGTCGAGAATCTCGAGGCGGTGGGACAGCTGGCCGACGACGCTGCGGAGCTCCGCGAGTTCCGCCGACTGCTGCCCCACCATCTCTCCTTGACTGGCCAAGGCTCTATACACTCTCGCTGCGTCCGCAGGGTCCATGGTGGTCGGATTATTCTGTAAGGAGCTGCTTCCCCAGCCGCGGCCGAGAAAGCAGTGTAGATGGAACCCTTTAACCGCGGACACAGGAGATGCAGCGTTTAACAGGATGTTTATTAGAACACAGGTACTTACAATGCAAATTGGCGTGGAGCCGACGAAGGACAACATAAAGCGCTGGAGGGCAAATCCACTCCAGGGGGGAAACGATATCGACAACAAAAAGAGCTTGCAACGCAAGAAAGGAGAACGAGAATGGAAATCGCTTGCCGCAAAAGGGCAAGGGGAGTCAATCAGAAACGAGCGAAGGGATCCGACGAGAGCAGGGCGCGATGCGTAGTCAATGGGCGTAACGAGGGTCATAACAAGAGGTTCGAGAAATCAATACAAGGCGTGGTACGTGGCGTGAGGCTTAAATACAGGGCGGCAATCAAGACATGACAGGTTACAGCTGAGTGACCGGTGGGCGTGCCTCTCCGGCCGTGAAAACATGGCATGATGAAAATGCCGGGAGACACGCCCACGGGTCAGCTGAGAAAACAAAAACAGAGACCGAAAAACACGTGGCGAGACAGAGACGGATAATGACACCCGATACCCACACTACACTCTCATGACGTATGTACGGCGTACAAGTGTTTGAGAGCACAGCCAAAGCATATTGCCGACAATTCTTTTAGGATTTGACCAACCTACCATGAAACTGGCGATGTTCGGTGGAATTTACATAATTTATCAGTTGTATGTGTGTAATTTCGATTAATGTTTAAAGTCACCCACTTGTTTTGTCCAAGTGCAGCTACCGTACTTGGCGACCTTTTGCATATGCTGCAGATCGATTAGGCGCCGCAAATGGTTCAAATGGAGCCATAGCTCCTATCAGTGGGAAGGCCGTCCCTGAGTTTTTACTTGACTTCTTCATTACTTAAATTTGAATGTCACTTTAAACTGAAGAATTGTTATTTAAAAAACAAAAACGTGCCGCCATTCTCGATGACATCAGAGACGGAAGTCGATTACGTCACACGCATAGTCCCAATTTTGCAATATTGGTACGCTTGTAACCTGTGCTATCTGACACCACGTGTACACTTCAACAAGGTACATATGATGTCGAGTGTTTATTTCGATTGGGCCATTCTTTGTCGCGGTCTTCTCTCTGACCAATTGGCATATTCCGTGGCCAAAATATGGTGAGCAGTTGCTGCGATAGCAGGTGCAGCACAAGGTTATTTTAGTAAACGAAAACAAACTAAATAACTAGAATAGAAAGCACATTTTTGAAAATGAAAATATAAAACAAAAACGCTCTTTAAAAAATTAAAACCAATGTCAAGTCAAGTCAATTTTATTTGTATAGCCCTTAATCACAGACAGTCTCAAAGGGCTTTACATAGCCACAATCGACATCCCCGATCTTAACCCCCAGGAGGGCAAGGAAAAACTCACAAAACCTCATTAGGGGAAAAGTGAGAAACCTTGAGAAGGGACCACAGATGGGGAAATCCCCCTTCCAGGATGACCAGGCTGCAATGGATGCCAACTGGGCAACATTTGGCACATACAATGATGCTATGCAATAATAGATGAGATAATATAAGAGTCAATTGAATGAAGTGCTGCAGGAAGATGACTTCAGTGGAGTGGGTCCTCATCCAGGGCCGTAATATCCATGGCAGCATATCCGAAGATGAGCCTTCGATCTTGTACCGGTCAGTTGGTGTAAATTCAGTTAGCCAGTTCCAAGTGAATCGCCATCACCTAATTCGGGGAATTGGGAACAGAAAAGAAAGAACAGAAATAGCAAACAGGCCAACAAGTAGTTCAATGAAGTGCTGAAATATAAGGAAATCAGAAAAGGCGCTGCATGAAGACGACTTCGGCAGAGCAGGTCCCTTCCCGGTTCGTCAGTGCCGTAATCTTCAAAGCATGTCCCCATCACCTAATTCCCAAGCAGGGGAAGGAGGGGGCAGAAAAGAGAAGAAGCGGCAGTAAACAGGCCAACAAATAATTAAATTAGATGCTAAAGTATATAAATAAATTGATCAAATGTCGCGCTGCAGGAAGACAACATCACTGGAACAGGTGCATGCCCAGTTGGTCAATGCCTTAAACTTCCTAGTGGGTCACCGTCACCTAATCCCCCAGCCGGGGGAAAAGGGGGCAGAAAAGAAAAAAAAGCGGCAGTAAACAGGCCAACAAATATTTCAGCTAAATGCACAAGAGTATAAATGCGTCTTTAATAGTGTTTTGAACATTTCTACTGAGGTGGCGCCTCTAATATCTGAGGGAAGTGCATTCCAAAGCATTGGTGCCCGAATAGAGAACGCTCTAGAACCTGCGGACTTCTTTTTGGCTCGCGGGATCACTAAAAGACCAGCATTTTGTGAGCGAAGGTTTCGGGACGGAACATATGGTACCACGAGGTCAACGAGATAAGAAGGTGCTAAGCCGTGCAATATTTTAAAAGTAACTAGCAGAACTTTAAAATCACATCTCAAGTGGACCGGAAGCCAATGCAAATTGGCTAATATCGGGGTAATATGATCAAACTTTCTCGTCTTAGTTAAGAGTCTAGCTGCTGCATTTTGAACTAACTGCAGACTTTTAATACTCGACATGGGGAGACCCGAGAGCAAAGCGTTACAATAGTCGAGGCGAGACGTAACAAACGCATGGATTAAGATTTCCGCGTCACACGTTGATAGAATTGGGCGAATTTTAGCAATGTTACGCAGATGAAAAACGCAGTTCGAGTAATATTTTTAATGTGCATTTGAAAAGACATAGTTGCGTCAAATATAACACCGAGATTTTTTGTTGAATCCTTTTGGATAATATTACATTTATCGATATTCAGAGTGGTGTCTTTGAAAAGGTACCGATGACGCGCTGGTCCAATGATGAGCATCTCGGTTTTATCTGAGTTAAGACGCAAAAAATTGAAAGACATCCATTGTTTAATTTCGGCAAGGCACGCCTCTAATTTATAGCAGTCGCGCGGATTCGTTATATCCAACGGCATGTATAATTGCGTATCATCAGCATAACAGTGAAAACTAATGTTATATTTCCGTATAATATCACCAAGCGGTAGCATATAGATGCTAAACAATATAGGTCCAAGTACCGATCCCTGCGGAACTCCACATGTGATCTTACAAAGATCCGAAGTCGTATTGCCATGAATTACACGGTGCGTCCTCTCCGACAGATACGAATAAAACCAAGAAAGCGCTGAACCTGAAATGCCAACACACGTTTCAAGGCGTTTTAATAATATGTTATGATCAACGGTATCAAAAGCGGCACTAAGATCGAGTAAGAGTAATATTGATGAGGTGTCGGCGTCCATAGCTATGAGAAGATCATTAGTAACTTTAGCAAGGGCCGTCTCAGTAGAGTGGTCGGCTCTAAAACCCGATTGGAAAGGTTCAAATTGATTATTAGCAGTCATATATTCATTAAGTTGTTGCGCTACGACTTTTTCAAGAATTTTTGCAATAAACGGAAGATTTGAAACCGGCCTATAGTTGATGAGACTCTCTGGGTCAAGGTTTGGTTGCTTAAGTAACGGTCGGATAACGGCGGTCCTAAAAGCTGCTGGTACTACACCCGTGGTAAGTGATAGATTAATTATATTTAAAACAGACGGTCCTAGGGTCGTAAACAGTTCTTTAATTAGTTTACCAGGAAGCGGATCGAGCACACAAGTTGTCGGTTTTGCTGCACTAACCAATTTTGTTAGGCTCTCAAGAGATATTTTTTTAAATTGACATAAGGTTATCGGACAGTTATCAGCCCTAATGTTAACACCATTTATCGCGGAATTCGACGGTATTTTAAGAACAGTGTCTTTAATCTCATCACGAATACATTCTATCTTCTGAGTAAAAAATTGCATAAAATCGTGAGCTGAATAGGAAGAGCTATCCGAGGTTGGTCGCTGTTGCGTTAGCATTGCTACGGTATCAAATAAATATTTAGGGTTGTTTTTATGTAAGACAATTAATCTAGAATAATAATTAGTTTTGGCTAAATTAAGCGCTTCTTTGTATATTAGTAAACTATCACACCATGCCTGACGGAAGACCTCAAGTTTGGTCGCACGCCATTTGCGCTCAAGCTTCCTACAAGATCGTTTCAGTACGTGCGTTTCCTCTGTAAACCACAGAGTAAGCCTCTTTGGACGAGTTTTAGTTTTTAAAGGCGCGACGGAGTCAAGCGCATTTAACAAAGCGACATTAAAGTTGTTTGTGAGATCATCAATCGTACCAATATAATTAGGAAACGAAGCAGTTGCTAAAGGGAGTAGCTCAGAGAACGCAACGATGGTTGAGGAGCTAATGTTACGGCTGCTATAATTTTGATTATGGTCAGAACGATGACAGTGAGCCAAGACTTCAAATTTGATAAAGTAATGGTCAGATATAGCACTGGTATATGGTAATACAATTATTTTTGAAGATGCTAAGCCTCGGGTTAATACCAAATCTAGCGTATTGCCATTTATATGCGTTGCTTCATTTATTATTTGCGTGAAACCAAACATATCAATGATTGTCCGAAACGCCACGGTAAGTGGTTCCGACGGGAGATTCATATGAATGTTGAAGTCGCCCATGATAAGTATATTATCCGCATGAGTTACTAAATCAGCTACGAATTCAGAAAATTAATCTAAAAAGCCGGAGTAAGAGCCAGGTGGACGATAAAGAACGGCAAGATAAAACGGCAGCTCGGCTGAGGATCGCATAATGAGAACTTTAAATGTTTTAAAGGAATTGCTAAAACGAGGACTAAGTTTTAGGTTAGATTCGGAAATGAGGGCTACACCCCCGCCTTTCTTTTGAGGGCGCGCAACATGCGAGCTCACGAAGTTTGGAGGCGAAGCCTCATTTAGCGGTAAAAACTGATTCGGTTTTAACCAGGTCTCGCAAAGACCAATCATGTTAAGATTATGGTCTCTAATAAGGTCATTAACTAACAAGGCTTTCGATGAAAGCGATCTAATATTTAAAAAACCGAGTTTCAGTAAAATAGGTCTATCTAAGTTATTCCGCGCAACAGGACTCCTGGTCATAATATTAAGGAGATTGCCTTGCCTAGGTCCCGGATTGTACCTCGAGCGACTATAAACGCGGCGAGAAATTCTGACGGTCGGAATCCGAGAGTTATTTACCAGCTTTCGAGTGCTATTATTTTGAGAGAACGGCTCGTCGTCAATAAAACCGACCGAGGAGGAATGCTTAAACCCATCATGTATTGCCACCTCAGTAGAAATTATATCAGTATGAGATGTAACAGCGTATGGTGTGTAGCGCTCAAATCTAGAAGAAAAGCTATGTGTGTTGTCTAAGTCTAGCATAGCGCTAGTTAGCTCTAGCCTTACAGACTCCATACCCTTCCTTACAGGCTCACTATTCGCCTGCAGCCCGACCTGCTCTAATATGAATAGTCATGGAAGGCTCAAACAATAATCTATGTTTCTAGAAAGAGTGATGGCGCCTTCCCAGTTAGGGTGAAGGCCGTCCATCCTCAGCAGGTCGGGTCGGCCCCAGAAAGAAGGCCAGTTATCTATAAACTGCAGTCCCTGCTCACTACAAAAACTAGCCAGCCACTTATTTAGCGAGAATAATCTACTAAACCTCTCATCATTGCCTCTCGCAGGCAAGGGGCCAGAGACAATTACTCGATGCCGACTCATCTTTCTGGCGAGATCACAAGTCCTTGCTATGTTTTTCTTTGTGATCTCTGATTGCTTCATCCTAGTGTCATTGGAGCCAACGTGTATCACTATATCTGAATAGCTAGCGTTGTTTGCACTGCGCTGGTGTATAGGTGTCTTGCGCGCTAGCTCCATAAGATTAGCTTCTATGTCGGGTGCTGTGGCCCCAGGAATACACATTACTGTGGCTGGATTTTCAAGCTTAATGTTGCGGGTAATGGAGTCACCTATCACTAAGGTGCGGGAGCCATGAGACCGAGGTGGAATGGAACTGCTATGTGTCTGAACAGGCTCACCGCGATTAGCAAGCAGTTTACGGCCAATGCTAACCAGACTAGCAAGTTGGCTACAACCCGTGCTAACAGTCGTGTCCGCCACGTTTACGCTTACCACATTACTCTGCTCTAGCTGGCGTACACGTCCCTCTAGCAGGGAGAGTCTTTCCATGAGAATGGTGCAAGTGTTGCATGTGGTGGTGCACGAAACCATAGTTGCGTTTACTCGCCCGGTGGATAAAAGCGGAGGAAAAGATGTCGCGCCGAAAGTGACGTCCTGTCGCGCCGAAAGTGACAATGTAGGGAATTTAATTTCAGATACACTTGCGAGGCCATTTTCAAGGCGGACCTTTCAAGAGAAGCTAGGTCGTCCAACACTCACTCAGTAGTGTGTAAGTGTGTTTCTGTATATTATATCTCCAGCCGTTGTGATTATGGTGAAATTATGGTGTTCTGAGGGGTGTTTATTCAAGTCAGACTAAGTAGGACTTCACTGAAGGCCTGCGTGTGAAATGCATGGCCCGTCACTGTATCTGAAACTACTTTTTATGTTTACAAAACTAAAACCACCTATAATTTTCGGGAATATGTCCTCCGTTTTTGCCATGGGCTATTAATTGAATATACCAGCATTTGGGATTAATTTCAAAAGTATTAATTTCGATATGACTGCATGTGTCGCGGTTCCCTGAACCGTGTGGGGAGGAAGGAGGACCCAAAGGCGACAGGTGAGGGGGAAACAGGGTTTATTGCGGAAGGGAGTTGGGGAGCGAGCTGGGGAGAATCCACCACCAGGCGAGCGTCGGCGTGGACAGCGTCGAGTGACGCCGACGTGCAGGTGTCGGAGTGGCAGCCACCGGGAACGGCAGATGGTCGTGCGTCGGAGCGGAGGGCGCCGGGTGGCACGGACGAGAGTGCGGCAGAGCGGGGCGCGCTGGGAGGCGAAGTCGGGCTGGCGAGGTAGCGGGAGGCACGGCGGAGCGGAGAGCGCTGGCGGGATGCGTGCCGGGCAGGATCTCGGAGGCGCTGGCGGGCTGAGCGGGACCAGACGGGTTCAGGTCGGCTAGACGGGGAAACAGGAAGAGCATGGGTCAAGCAGGCACGAGAGCACGAAGAGTCAGGCGATCGGGAAGCAGGACGAGACATGAGCCAGTACCACGTGAGGTGACGAGATAATCCGGCGTCGGACTCCTGGCGCGGCTGGTCTTTATGCAGGGCGCTGATTGCCGGCAACGAGCTGCAGGTGCGCCGGAGCCGACGCCCACTTTCTCCGGAGGAGGGCCTGGCTGGGTGGATCGCGAGCCTGTAAACAATCAGAACTGCCACGCCCTCCTCCCCGACCCGAACCGTCACAGTACCCCCCCCCTAACGGACGCCTGGAGTGCGTAGAACTCCCTGATGGGGGCGTCGGTCAAGAAGAGTTTACGCGAGATCCAGGAGCGCTCCTCCGGACCGTAGCCCTCCCAGTCCACCAGGTACTGGTAGCCCCGGCCCCGGCGCCGCACGTCCAGGACCTTCGCCACCGTGTAAGCCGGGTGGTCGTCTATTATCAGGGGGGGTGGGGGGGATAAAGCCGGAGGGCTCAGAGGGCTGGAGGATAGCGGTTTGAGGAGGGAGACATGGAACGTAGGGTGAATTTTCAGGGAGTCGGGAAGCTTGAGTCGAACAGAGCACGGGTTAATAACTTTTTCGACGGGAAAAGGACCGATAAAGCGAGGGGCCAGCTTACGAGACTCGACTTGGAGGGGAAGGTCGCGTGAGGAGAGCCACACCATCTGGCCAGGCACGTAGTCCGGGGCTGGGGACCGGTGGCGATCGGCCAGTCGCTTGGTCCTCTGGGCTGTTCGGGTGAGAGCGGCCCTCGCCTCGACCCACACCCCCCGGATCCGGCGGAGGTGCTCCTCCACGGATGGGATGGCCACGGTATGCTCCTGGTCTTTGAAGAGGGGTGGTTGGTAACCGAAACACACCA
This sequence comes from Idiotropiscis lumnitzeri, assembly GCF_059441095.1. Lineage (NCBI taxonomy): Eukaryota > Metazoa > Chordata > Actinopteri > Syngnathiformes > Syngnathidae > Idiotropiscis > Idiotropiscis lumnitzeri. The sequence goes on from NC_142406.1 coordinate 6,438,252, forward strand.
TGAAGGGAGACATACCTGTGGCCGAGGTGGAGAGGGAGTTGTGGGCGTACTCGACCCAGGGGAGCGCGTCGCTCCAGGAGTCCGGGTTTCGGGCCACCACGCAACGGAGGGCGGCTTCCAGGTCCTGGTTGGCCCGTTCTGTCTGGCCGTTGGATTGGGGGTGGTAGCCCGACGATAGACTGGCGGTGGCCCCGACTGCCTTGCAGAATTCCTGCCACACCTGAGACGCGAACTGGGGGCCCCGGTCAGACACGATGTCCTCAGGGATGCCGTGGAGTCGGAACACGTGTTGAGTGATGAGTCTGGCTGTCTCAAGCGCGGTGGGAAGCTTGGGCAGGGGGACGTAATGAACGCACTTCGAGAACCGGTCTACCAAGGTGAGGATGACTGTGTGCCCATTGGACGGAGGGAGGCCGGTGACGAAGTCTAGGGCGACGTGCGACCAGGGACGGCTCGGGATAGGCAGGGGTCGGAGGAGGCCGGCCGGGACCGCATGGGAGGCCTTCCCGCGGGCGCAGACGGAGCAGGCTTGCACAAACTCCCGGGTATCCTTCGCCATCCGGGGCCACCAAAAGCGCTGCTGGAGGAAGCGGAGAGTGCGTGCCACACCCGGGTGGCAGGTGAGTGTGGAAGAGTGCCCCCATTGCAGTACCTGTGACCGCGCGGTGTCGGGAACGAACAGGCGGTCGGACGGGACTGGTCGTGGGTCCGGTTGATGCGCTTGGGCGTCGCGGACGACCTGCTCGATGTCCCAGGTCGCCGCTCCCAGCAGGCAGGCCGAGGGAAGAATGGGCTCCGGAGCGTCAGGGCTGGCAGGGGGCGAGAACTGACGTGAGAGGGCGTCCGCCTTACCATTGTTGGAGCCCGGGCGGAAGGAGAGGGTAAAGTTGAATCGACTCAAGAACAGATTCCAGCGTGCCTGACGGGGGTTGAGTCTTTTCGCGGACTGCAGGTATGCCAGGTTCTTGTGGTCAGTCCAGACCAGGAAGGGAGTCGAGGTGCCCTCGAGCCAGTGCCGCCACTCCTGGAGAGCCCATACCACCGCGAGAAGTTCCCGGTTGCCCACGTCGTAATTCCGTTCTGCGGGAGACAGACGTCTGGAAAAAAATGCGCATGGATGGACTACCTGGTTACCGGGATCCCGCTGGGAGAGGACGGCCCCCGCCCCGGTGTCGGAGGCGTCCACCTCCACGATGAACTGGAGAGAAGGGTCCGGGTGCCGAAGTACTGGGGCGCTGGTGAAGGCCTTTTTAAGGTGGGTGAAGGCCTGGGCGGCCGCCTGGGTCCACTGGAAGGTGGTGACTGTGGACGTAAGCGCAGTGAGTGGACTGGCGACCTTACTGTAATTCCGGATAAAACAGCGGTAGAAGTTGGCAAAACCGAGAAAGCGTTGGAGCTCCTTCCGGGTGGTGGGCTGGGGCCACTCCGCCACGGCCTGGATCTTGGCCGGGTCGGGACGAAGTTGCCCCCGGGCGATGATATAGCCCAGGAAGGGAACCGAAGGGACGTGGAACTCGCACTTCTCTGGCTTGACATAGAGGCGGTTTTCCAGAAGGCGCTGGAGGACCAGTCGGACATGCCGGCGGTGATCTGCGAGAGAGCGGGAGAAGATGAGGATGTCGTCGAGATATATAAATGCGAACCGGTTGAGCATGTCCCGGAAGATGTCTGTCATGAGAGCCTGGAAGACGGCGGGAGCGTTGGTAAGTCCAAATGGCATGACCAGGTACTCGAAGTGTCCCAAAGGTGTGTTGAATGCCGTCTTCCACTCGTCCCCCTCCCTGATGCGGACCAAGTGGTACGCATTACGTAAGTCCAGTTTGGAGAAGATCTGGGCCTCACACAGAGGTTCGAAGGACGGGTCGATGAGTGGAAGTGAAGACTTGTTTTTTACCGTTATTTGGTTCAAGGGCTTGAAATCGATGCAGGGGCGGAGCGAGGCGTCCTTCTTCTTAACAAAAAAGAAGCCCGCGCCCAGGGGAGAAGACGAGGGGCGAATGAGACCGGCCGCGAGCGACTCGCGGATATAAGTCTCCATGGATTCCTTCTCAGGTCTGGAGATGTTGTAGAGGCGGGTGTTGGGCAGGGGGGCCCCCGGGAGGAGATCGATGGCGCAGTCGTAAGGACGATGGGGAGGGAGGGTACGGGCAAGGTCCTTACTGAAGACTTGCGCCAAGTCGTGGTATTACGGAGGAACGGAGGAGACGTCAGGCGGATGGGGAGGAGGCGGGGTAGAGGAGGGAGCCGGATCCGCTGAGCGCAGGCAGTGGGAGTGGCAAAACTCACTCCATCCGGTCAGTACACACCTCCTCCAATCGATGGCGGGGTTGTGGAGCTGGAGCCAGGGGAAACCTAAGACCAGAGGAACCTGGGGAGAATGGATGAGGAACAACCTGATGGACTCCCGGTGGTTACCCGAGACGATGAGGGTCAGGGGAGCGGTCTGCTGGGAGACCTCGGCGATGAGATGCCCGTCCAGCGCGACCACTCGTCGGGGGGAAGGAATAGGCTCCATGGTGACACCGAGCTGGCGGGCTAGGGTCAGGTCCAGGAAGCTGCCGTCTGCCCCCGAGTCGATCAGCGCAGTGACCGAGATGGGGGGGTGTTGACCTAACAGCCGGGCGGAGATCGACATGCGGGAAGAAGAGCCAGAAGCGGAAACCAGCAGGCTCGGCGTTGGGCTCTCCTTCAACGACGAGCCTTCTCTTTTGTTTTGTGGGGGCATTGGACCAAGAAGTGGCCGGGAAGGCCGCAGTACAGGCAGAGCTGGTGGGTCTGGCGGCGCTGGCGTTCCTCAGGGTCCAGAGTAGTCCTCCCCACCTGCATAGGTTCCTCCGCGCTGGTGGGCGGCGGAGCGGGCGATGGCGAGCGAACCTCGGGTCGGGGGATCGCTGCCCGGACGGCAACTCTGGAGGGGCGTCGGGACCGATCGACCTGCCGGTCCCGCAAGCGGTGGACCACCTTGATTGCCAGGGCGATTAATTCCTCGAGTGTTTCTGTCTCGTCGCGGACCGCCAGCTCGTCCTTAAGGGCGTCTGTCAGTCCGTTCAGGAAAACCTCGCGGAGAGCCGGCTCGTTCCAACGGCTCTCGTGGGCCAGGATGCGGAAATCAACAGAGAAGTCGGCCGCGGAGCGGGTGCCTTGTCGGAGGGAGAGGAGTCGGCGAGACGCCTTGCGCCCCTGCACCGGGTGGTCGAAAACACGGCGTAACTCCTGGCTGAACTCCGCGTACGTGGTCATCACCGGCGACGCCGCCTCCCACAGAGCGGTTGCCCACTTGGCGGCGCGGCCGCGAAGCAAGTTGATGGTGTAAGCGATCTTAGCGCGCTCGGTCGAGTAACTGTGGGGCTGAAGGTCGAAGACCAGGGAGGTGCTGAGCATGAACTGGCTGCACGAGCCCAAATCCCCGGAGTAGGGTTCGGGAGTGGGAACGTGGGGCTCTCGACCGCTCGCGTAAGGCAACGCGGCGGCCGGAGGAGCCGGGGTCGTGTCCCCGAGAAGGTTGGGGGGGGGAACGAGTGAACCCACCTGGTTGGAGAGGTGCGAAAGCTGGCGATGGATGGCCTGGAGGGAGCCCGGAAATTCCTGCAGCATCCGATCGTGTCGCTCGAGCACGCTGCCCTGGTGGGCAAGCGCTTCTCCCAGGGGGTCCGAGGTCGCGGGGTCCATTAACTTGGCCGGATTATTCTGTCGCGGTTCCCTGAACCGTGTGGGGAGGAAGGAGGACCCAAAGGCGACAGGTGAGGGGGAAACAGGGTTTATTGCGGAAGGGAGTTGGGGAGCGAGCTGGGGAGAATCCACCACCAGGCGAGCGTCGGCGTGGACAGCGTCGAGTGACGCCGACGTGCAGGTGTCGGAGTGGCAGCCACCGGGAACGGCAGATGGTCGTGCGTCGGAGCGGAGGGCGCCGGGTGGCACGGACGAGAGTGCGGCAGAGCGGGGCGCGCTGGGAGGCGAAGTCGGGCTGGCGAGGTAGCGGGAGGCACGGCGGAGCGGAGAGCGCTGGCGGGATGCGTGCCGGGCAGGATCTCGGAGGCGCTGGCGGGCTGAGCGGGACCAGACGGGTTCAGGTCGGCTAGACGGGGAAACAGGAAGAGCATGGGTCAAGCAGGCACGAGAGCACGAAGAGTCAGGCGATCGGGAAGCAGGATGAGACATGAGCCAGTACCACGTGAGGTGACGAGATAATCCGGCGTCGGACTCCTGGCGCGGCTGGTCTTTATGCAGGGCGCTGATTGCCGGCAACGAGCTGCAGGTGCGCCGGAGCCGACGCCCACTTTCTCCGGAGGAGGGCCTGGCTGGGTGGATCGCGAGCCTGTAAACAATCAGAACTGCCACGCCCTCCTCCCCGACCCGAACCGTCACAGCATGGCTCTTGTTGGAATTTATCTTTAAATCAATGTTAGAATTTAATTTTAAACCAATGTAAACTCAAATTAATAATCTGACTCCAATTTGTGACTTTACCCAACTCTCACTCATCCAACAATATGCGCGCTCGTTCTGCAATAGAAAGGTATCAGGAAGCCGGCATTTTCACACACGAGTGGATTTATTCCTAATACACAAATCTACAACTTGAGTTTGGGTCCCTCTCAATACAGCTCTCTTTGTCTTCGCTGTTCAGCATTAATTTATAGACACAATATGCAAATGACACAGAGACAAAGGCATCCTGGCATGATTCTATTGGCTATGTGTATGCTGCAGTTAACTTTAGCTTGCTTCTCTTGGTCTTTCTTCAAGTGGTGGCCCCTCCTGCTTGTGGCTGAAGGGTCCAGTTTCTTGTGCATCCCTTCCCCCTCGAGGTATCTGTCTGCGCCAGGCGCCGACCTAAAACCTCCCAAACCTCACATTCTTTCACTTTCTTTTTCCAACTTCACCAGCCACCCACACAGCATTCCACAGAATAACAGTGACACAAGATGCAGGACATCGAATAAAACTAGCCAGGTTTCAACTCTTCCACTCCTTTACTCTGAGCCGGAAGAAGATGTCGGGCAATCGTCTGGGAGTTGTAATCCTCCAAACTAATTGAATCCATAAAACAGATGCGTGTGTGTGTGTGTATGTGTGTATGTTTGTTTTCATGCATTGCAGGGACATTTGACCTGAATACACGCAACACTGCAAGGACAATTTGAATTACGAGGACGCAACCCATGTCCTCGTAATTCGGACAATGCTATTGTAGCGCCTCTCTAGCCGGGGTGACTATATTGAGAGGTGGCTAACCTAGGTTCTTTTGTTTTATAACTATCCCTCAACAGTTTATGGTATGTACATCTATTTACTGAATCGTTGCAAAGTAGTATCTGGCAATTTGCTTTCTTAAATGGCTGATAATCGTTGCCCCGCTTCTAATCTCTCTTAAGAGGACAATAACCGTACAAAATTATTGGACTTCAAAAAGCACTCAAATTTATAACCCAATCTTTCAAGTAGGCAATAAACACACTTGCTTATATAGAAAACAAAAACATTTACTGATAGAAATTAAATAAGGCAGGGAAAAAAATGTTCTCTCAAGTTGGTGTGTGACACAAATGAATGCCTAGTAAACAGTACAAGGTTAAACAAAAAAAGGTCCACCTACACAACATTAATCTAAGGGCCCAGTCACTTTACCTCGCAGCAGGCAGTCACCAAAGTCACGTACCCCAATGTTAAGTAACGTTGCTGGCCAGATCGATGCTTGTGTGCGTAGTAGCCTAAAACAAAATGGCTCCTTCACCCAAAGGCAGAAAATAAACAATGATACCTCCCAATGAAGCAGGTTCACTCCTATGGTCCCACCGGCAAGAAAAAGGGAAAGACAAAAATTATATTCCACATCCACGATGCGATGTTGGCCCGGTCCTCTCAGTCCACAACACACTGTTGACCGCCCGGCGTCCCGATCGGCGTCGTCCACGTCTTCAGCCACGCAGGCCTTAGATAATGCGTTAGCTTGTTGCCAACTGCAGAGCTAAGTCCATGCCACTCATTAGCCGCAGGGCTAACGGCTAATTCCAAACACATAGGTCTTAAGTCAAGTAGTCCACTCAAACTGACCAACTCTATCACTGTTAATGGTTTCTAAAAGAGTCTGGTTTGAACACTTTCGTTAACCAACTCTAACAGTCTACTTTTTGTACACTCGTCTGCCTTCGTTCTCCTATCGCCGCCGCAATCGCCGTCGTCCCTCTCTCGCTCGCTCGCTCACTCCTCGCTCACTCTCTCGCTCACTCGCTCCTCCTCCGGATGTGATCCACTCATTTTAATAACAAAACTAAATACACAAAATTACAACACAAACTGTGTACCTAATTTGTTTCATGGGCTATTATAACAAGCACATTCCCCAAAAATATTATAATACAACAAACAACTGAATAACATTTAGTCAAAAATATTTGAGTGTTTTTAACTTGGTTACACTATCATGTTTCTAAGGGTGTAGAATGCTCAAATTCCAAATTTTAGCCAATGTCCCTTTAAACCACAATAACATGAATGTTGTGTATTATTGTGTGAGAAAACGCCCCTGTAGGCAGGACCTTGTATTGCACCCCCTACTTAATAATTCACACAGTCTATATTTCACAGCTTTTGATTGGCCGATGGTCATAATGCTGTCCGTTCACTCCTCCAAGATGCTGCTCCAGGTGGTTGACAGGATGAAGGCTCCCCGGGGGGCGTGACTTGACATTTTTTTTGACAGGTAAGTCACGCCCTCATGGAACATCAGCTAATAAAGATGAGTAACAAGACACCATCATGCGACACTCTGAAGAAGGCGAAAGACTCGCCGAAACATGTCAGGTAAACAAATCTAACCGAAAACAACATCGCACTGCAATTTCCAAGCTGAGCTGTAATTTTGTCTATTCATTTAAAGTTCAATTGCCTTTGCTGTTTTAAATAATAATAATTGAAATGTTCTAAATAATGACTAGGTGTAATCAATATGGACAAAATTCGAGGACTTCTGCACTCATGATTTGGTAAAATGCTGCATTTGTTTTTACTTAAATCTGAACTCTTTTAATGAAAACATTGGAGTCTATCAGTGTATATTTACACCTCATTTCAACCGGCGTTTAGTAGAGCTGTGCTGTGACACATGCAATATATTTTATTTAGTTTTGTATTGTATTTACTACATATGCTCTCATGGTACACTGAAAGACTGAAATTTAACTGCTAAACAGATCTGCACCAAGTAATTATACACCGGATAGTTTAACTTGTAATTCCCGCCTTATTGCTTTCTTTAGGTCTTCATCTTCAGCAAGATATGTCAGCAATGAGGCCACAAGGAACTAAGGTTAAACCCAAAGAAGCGGTAGCATATTTTTCATCCTTGGGCAAGGACAAGGATAGGTTCCTCATAAAATATATAAATTCATTTTAAGGTGAGGATTGGCAATCACTTCTTTAGTTTGAGCCTTGTTTTCACCATTGTTTTAATTTAATGATTCTAATTCATCCTAATTCTTTCCCTTGTAAGGTCGAGGAGTGTTCAGTTGCTGCCGCTTTCAGAAGGGAGACTTTCTTATTGAATATCGAGGTGAAGTTATAAGCAAACAGGAACGTGAAAACAGACTGAGACTCTACCATGATGCCCTGAAGGTTTTCATGTTTGAATTTTGCTACAATGGAAAAACACTATGGTATGTTTATATGGCGTGTTGTCAAATTTAATTTACAGTATTTAATTTTTGTAGTTTTTTTTTGTGAGTCACCCTCAAAAATGATAAAAACCTGGTACTTTGTATAGTGGTAGTACTACATTGTAAAATATAAGTCAACTTTAGTTGACAAAAAAAAAAACAACTCCTCTCGTAAAAAGTGTGACTTGGACATTTTCGATTTCATTCCTAAAATGATCAATTGTTCAGCCCTAAACTGCAATGCGATCCCTGTCTCTCTGTGCTCTGTAAGAGGAGCGTTTCCCGACCATGGTTAGGCGGCAAGCAGGAACGGTTTAACACAACACGCACCTACCACTATCGCCAATACCATTATGATCGAGTACAATCATATGCATCGCCGAGTCATCTCGTGCATGGCATTGCAGTAGTGAGAGAATGGCTTTGGTTAACATGGTTTTGCCAATCGATTCTTCACATCGATACATATTTTGAGCAGTTTATATCGATGTTAAATTGAGTTTCGATGACTCTTTACATCCCTGGTGGAGAGCCAACAGGTATGAACAGAAATGTTGTATTTCAATCAATACGTCTCTAGACATAATATAAGATGTTGACTACGTCAGCCATTTAGCAGACACTCTCAGACCGGAACACACAAACAGCTGATGCTATCGTGACGAAGAGGTTCAATGTCAAACGCATATTAAATATTCATCTCAAAAATATTTTCACCATAGGGTTCAGGCGTGCCCTAAATTTCAGGTCCTTGAGGTTTTTTTCCGGGCTCTCAAGCGTCAGCGCTACATCATAGGACTACATTGTTTATTAGGCCCAGATGAGTCTTAATCGCTCCTTTATAAGATTGACGGCATTAAAAGGGGGTTGGATTAATCACATAACGTGTTTTTCTGACACCACAGAGAGAGAGAGAGAGAGAGCTCAAAGTTGTTCAATGTTATTCAGTATCATGCGAAATTATTTAATGTCATTCAGTCTCATTCACAATCATTCTTTGTCATTCAGTATCATTCAAAGTTGTTCAATGTTATTCAGATGTATTTAGTATAAATTGTCATTCAACATCATTCATTTTCATTCACAATCATTGTGTCATGATCCGCGTCGGGCATGACAGGAGTTTTTGTCAGTGTTTACGTGTGCATGCGGTTTGTTATTGTTTTCTTCCCTCCTTCCTGCCATGTGCTTCTGTTATTGTTTGGTCAGCTGTGTTAGCGTTTCCCCTCAGCACTCGTCATCACCAGCCACGCACCTGTTCCCAGTTCATCATCACGCACCTGCTTCCCATCTGCTCCCCTAAGTACCCGGACTATTTAAACCTTCCAGACCGACAACGCAGTGTCGGGTCATTGTTCCTCCTTGCCGCATTTCCCGTGTGTCTCGCTACCTTGGACTGTCACGACCACGCCCTGTTCCCGTTAATGCTCTTGTCATCGTTCCCTGTCCGCCTTGTTCGTTCCCGTCTCGTGTTTGTTCCTTGTCCTCGTTCCAGTTTAGTCTCGTTTTGTTTGCCCTTTTGTTATTTTGGCACCCTGCCACGTGTTTGTCCTTGTGTGACCCTGTCAATAAATTCCCTTAACCCTATCCACCTCCTGCCTCCTCGCCTTTTGGGTCCACCTCCTCCTTGCCGTAAGGCACTCATCACACATTGCTTGTTATTCACAATTATTCATTGTAATACAGTATCATTCAAAGTTGTTCAATGTTATTCAGTTCAATTTAAAATTATTTAATGTTATTCAGTATCATTCAACGTCTTTCATTTTCATTAAGCATAATTCAAAATCATTCAATGTCATTCATTATCATTCACAATCTTTAGTTGTCATTCGGTTTCATTCAAAGTTGTTCAATGTTATTCAGATCCGTATAAAATACATTTATGTCTTTCAGCATCATTCATTTTCATTCACAATCATTGCTTGTAATTCGGGATCATTCAAAGTTGTTCATTGTTATTCAGTTTTGTTCAAAATTATTTAATGTCATTCAATATCATTCAAAGTTGTTCAGTGTTATTCACTTCCATTTAAAAATTATTAAATGTCATTCAGTATTCAATTTTATTCACTATGATTCAAAATCATTCACATTATTCACTTTTATTTAATATCATTCAATTTTATTCACTTTGATTCAAAATCTTTCAATAATATTCACTATCATTCTTAATCATTCAATTTAATTCACATTCATTCAAAATCATTCAATATCATGCACTACGATTCAAAACCATCCAATTTCATTCACTATGATTCAATATCATTCAGTTTTTTTCACTTTGATTCGAAATCATTCAATTTCATTCACTTTAATTCAGAATCATTCAATATCATTCAATATTGTTCACTTTAATTTAAAATCACTCAATTTCATTCACTTTGATTTAAAATCACTCAATTTCATTCACTACGATTCAATATAATTTATGTTGGAATCTAGTTTTAAATCAATGTTAGAATTTAATTTTAAATCAATGTAAACTCAAATTAGCAATCTGACTCCAATTTGTGACTTTACCCAACTCTCACTCATCCAACAATATGCGCGCTCGTTCTGCAATAGAAAGGTATCCGGAAGCCGGCATTTGCACGCACGAGTGGATTTATTCCCAATACACAGATTTACTACATATGCGCCTGGGTCTCGGATCCCTCTCAATACAACTCTACACCTCTCTTGCCACCAACCGAACAGCACTTTTTCCGAGTTGCACAGCAGTGATTCATACTATACAATATGTAAATTATACAAAGACAAAGGCATCCTGGCATGATTCTATTGGCTATGTGTATCCTGCAGTTAACTTTAGCTTATTGGTCTTTCTTCCCCTGAAGAATCACGTGGTGGCTCCTCCTGGTTGTGCTTGAGTCATCTCGTCTCCGCCCCCTCCTTGCTGCCAGCACCGTCTGTCCTAAAACATTCCATTCCTGCACCCCCTACTCTGTTCCGCTCCACACGCTCAGCACTTTATAGTCTCACACTTTCATACACAGGATGCAGCAACATCTAATGAACTATGTTAAGCTCAAACTCTTATATTCCTTTATTTAATATTCACTATAATTCAAAATCATTCAATTTTGTTCACTGTGATTCAATATTATTCACAATCATTCTATTTCATGCAATATAATTCAATATCATTCAATTATATTCACTATGATTCAATATGGTTTCATATCATTCAATATAATAAAATCTAATTCAATTCCTTTCAATATGATTCAAAATCAATCAAGATTATTCACTTTCATTCAAAATTATTTAATGTAATTCACAATCATTCATTGTAATTCAGTATCATTCAATGTTATTCACTTCCATGTAAAATTATTTAATGTCATTCAGTATTCATATCATCCACTTTGATTTTATATCGTTCAATTTTATTCTATTTAATATCATTCAATTTTACTCAAAATGATTCAAAATAGGGGTGAGAAGCTCGGCCATCCGGGAGGGACTCAGTGTCGAGCCGCTGTTCCTCCACGTAGAGAGGAGCCAGATGAGGTGGCTCGGGCATCTGTTTAGGATGCCTCCCGGGCATGTCCCACCGGCAGGAGGCCCAGAGGACGACCCAGGACACGCTGGAGAGACTACGTCTCCCAGCTGGCCTGGGAACGCCTCTGCATCCCTCCGGCAGAGCTGGAAGATGTGGCTGGGGAGCGGGAAGTCTGGGCTTCCCTGCTGAAGCTGCTGCCTCCGCGACCCCGGATAAGCGGCGGATAATGGATGGATGATTCAAAATCATTCAATTTCATTCACTATGATTCAAATTCATTCAACCCCATTCAAAATTTCAAAAACATTCATTGTCATTCAAAATAATTCAACGTCATTCGGTCTCATTCAAAATAATTCCCCCCCAAAAAATCCAGCTTTTCTGCCTTCACACGCAATTTCTTCGGGAATCGCATTTTCTTGTTGTGTGAAGGCGGAGGTTTCGGTCCGACGCCCGCGAAAAGTTGGGTGCGAGCCGATCAATGCTGCAAATGAAAATTTCAAATATCTTACTGAGACAAGTAAGACTGAAACAGAAAAGCCCAAAAATCAGTGTGAGAAGTTCGGTTGACTTGAGAAGGATGTGTGAGAGTAAACAACGGCGAGAGGGAGCGGTGGACTGCGGACTCATCGACAGAGTGAATGAAGGGCAGAGACGGTGGTGGATTTTTTCATTTTTATTGTGATATAGTGCTTGTAAATCTCAGATACATGATATCCAAAGAATGAAATATGGCAGTAAGTAAAGCAATACAGAGTGAGATTTAAATGATTAAAAGTTGTCATGGGTTCCAGTTGGTTTGAGATTTTGAGATGAGATTTGGAGTGAAGATGGTTTAGCGCAGGGGTCTTCAATCCTGTTCCTCGAGGGCCGGTGTCCTGCCCGTTTTCCACCTCTCCCTGGTGGAACACACCTGAGCGATCGTTATCTACCTTCTGCAGACCTTGCTGATTATCTGATCATTTGAATCAGCTGTGTTGCAGCAGGGAGAGATGGAAAACCTGCAGGACACCGGCCCTCGAGGAACAGGATTGAGGACCCCTGGTTTAGCGTGTGAACTAGAAGGTGAGTGGCAGAAGAGCATTGGGAGGAGTGAGAGAGAGGGAATTAAGGAGGTCCAACAGTCGGTCGGTGGAGGGTCGCAGGAAGGCAAGTGGAGGGGTCGGCGAAAGTGACGTCGAGGGAAGAGAGAGTGGTTAGATTTGTAACTTTTTTTTAACATTTTAAACGTACCGATCGTTGGCATGGGATGAGAACAGAAAACTGACAAGGTAAGTGAGCCATTGTTAAACAGATCTTTTTTTGTAATGACAGTAAATGTCATTTTACTCTCTTCTGCTTTTAAGAGGTCTTTGTTCTGGAGAAAATAAAATCACAGCAACGTCTCAAAGGGCATCATTGGCATCGGGCTTCATTGACAAATATTAACATCCCCTGTTTCTAACCCCTGGGAGGACGAGGGGAAAAAACAAGCAAAAAAAATACACCTTAGCTGCTCACACCGCAATGAAGGTCACGGGTATGTGTGTACCTAACTATTGTACCTAGATCCTTGGGAGGATTTTGACTCACCGGTCCCGTGTCTGCCTTTTCTCCGCCAACAGATTCGGCAAACGGGCGCACAAAAGAGTACAACGTGGAACACTGACCCCGAAAACCAGGGTGGCAACCGTGCAGACAAAGAAGAGATGGAAGCTCGGTCACCCTGCTACGAGCTCTCAATGAGATGTGGCCGCTTTCGCCTGAGGAAGGAAGGACTTGCTCCTGAGTTTCCGAGGTCCGCGGCACTAATGTTCTCCTAGGCTCAAGTCAAGTCTGTTCTCTCTTCTCTTGAGACCATTTCTATTTATTGAAGGGAAAAGGTAAGTAGCTCATCATTAAACGGCTCCTTTCTTTTTTGTAAAGCCAGTAAATGTTATAATTTTACTGTCCTAAACTTTTAACAGGTCCTTCATTCTGGAGAAAGAGTGTTTCGAGCCAGAACGGAGGTAACGACAATGTGAGTTTGAGTTTGTGTCCCTCATTGATCCATTTTCTATTGTATGAGTGTGACATATTCATTAATTGTGAAGCGTTTTAAGAAAAAAAAAATGATCACGATTATTTTAATATATTGTGAGTCACAGCCAAACCTGTCTCAGAACCGCCTAAATTTTGACTCGCTGATCCTGTATTATGCGCTCCTCTCTACCAAAAGATTTGGAGGACAGGCGCCAAAACACTTGTCAGGGAACACTGAATCCGAAACCAGGGTGGCAACCGTGCGGTACTTCTTTCCCTTCTCGCAGAATTGAACTTTGGCAGGAAACGTCCGTAATTTAACACTTTGTCAGCTTTTGTCCTCACCACCAACTTTATTTTTTTGTTAGAACATTCTTCACGTGGCCCGCGGCTCCGCATCCTCCGTTCGTCTGGACGTGGAAGAGATGAAAGCTCGGTCACCCTGGTATGAGCTCTCCATGAGACGTGGCTGTGCTTGCTGACGAAGAAAGGCCTTGCAGACGCGTTTGGAAGGTCCATGGCACTAATGTTCTCCTAAGAGTCAAGTTAAGCCTGTTCTCTGTTCTCTTCAGACTCTATCTATTGATTGAAAGGAAAAGGGAAGTTGGTCATCCTGTAATTTCCTTTTCTCTCCAAAAAGACTCGTAGAATATGCGCCTCACCACTTATTTATTTCCGTTAGTGCGTTGTCCACCGCCCCTGTTGGCTCATCACGCTCTGTTCGTCGAGACAAAGAACAGTCGGAAGCTCAGTCGCCCTCGTGAGAAAGCGCAATGAAACCTGCTTTGCTTGCCCGACGACGGAAGGACTTGCTGACCTGCTTAGAAGGCTCGTGACATGTTCTCCCAAGGATCAAATAGTCTGTTTTCTGTTCTCTTCAGACCATTTTCTATTTTTTGAAAAGTCAAGTCTTCTAAAACAATCCCCGTACGGTTCTCTGTACAGCTAGATTGTCTAAATTAATGCCATTATTAGTGATGATGATTCTTAGAAAGGTTGCAGTGTGAACGATTTTTGAAGACTTTAGTGGATGCAACAGCCATTTATTTATTTATTTATTTTACATCTAATTTGTGCGGTCGACAGTCTTGTTGGAGTGTGATCAACCTCCATTTGTTGGTGATTATGCAAACATTTTCCATAATAAATGGCAATAAAAATGATCTGCTCCAGGATCAAACCATTGTCAGTGCGACAGGCAAGGTAACATTTACATTCCTTCCTGTCATTTAGGTGCAATGATGTTAACTTCACATTCTTTTTGAGATAGAATTGCCCACTCTGGTTGATGACGTCATAAAGCTGTGGATCCTATCGCAGAGGTTTGTGTTCTCTCCCTGGGTAGTGGTTTGAACATTAAAATTTTGTCCAAGTGAGCGGCGAAACTGTTTGACCTGAAAGATTCTTTTTCATTTAAATTTTTTTCCACTTGCTTTGATACATCTGTTTGTTTATTAATTCACGTTTTTCATCATTTCGGAAGTTGAGGGAACTTAGTTTGATGAAATGCTGTCTCTCCACTGTACGATTGCTCAAAATAATGATTTTAATGGCGTGTGCATGCACATTTTTCCTCACCGCTCCTCCTCACATTTGAAACGTGAAACCTTATGCTGCCATTTCGACCTAACAACTGCCAGCCAAAAAATGTTCATTGGTTTTTATAGCAAAAAAAGCAAATAATTATTGATCAAAATTCCTACTGAGTTTTGAACCGATTACACAAGTATTCAATATTTGCACTGATGGTGGTAACTGTCTTCATTTTTGATTTTTTTTTTTCATCTTATGTATGAATGCTTTTTCCATTTAGCTTAAACAATTTTTATTGTATTTTTTTTTATTTATGTAAAATTCAGCTGTCAAAATGTGTTAATAATAATGTCTCACTTTTTGAACATACTGTCCCATATGTATGACAAAGTATGAGTGTCAACATTTGCTAATAATCCTCAAGAAACCACTGCCATGCAACAGCCGGTCCCAAGATGCGGAAAGAAAGGAATCCAAACTATTTTGACCCCATTGACTTTGATTCTACCTTTTGTTGAAATACTGTATTTTTGTGGGTAATGACATTTCTTTTATTTATTTTTTTGTGTGTATATTTTTCCCTCTTGTTTGTATTATTGTTTTTCATTTGTAAATGTATGATTGAAGTTGCAACAGATATTTTGTATTGTGAGTTATACCTTAATCTGATGGTTTTTTTTTGGAGCAACAGTACATAACTCCTTGTAAAATATGCTATATGAATAAAGTAGCGCTGTCTTTTATTGTACTCGGGGGCGCAACTGCAACTAGTATGTTGAGTTTATCAGCAAACTGTAAAGAAAATAATTAGTATCAAAAAATGAATTGTCAAAAAAAATACCACACATTTAAGTGTCTTTAAAACATAAAAACGTGTTTCCATTAATTGTTAATTGCCGTCAGCCGTGGGTATGCGTAATTGCCGTCAGCCGTGGGTATGCGTCAAGGGCTATATAAACGTGAGAAACTTGCCGTTGGTCTTTTAAACTTGACTGACTACAAGGTAGGATGATTGATTGGCTTAGACACCTGTATTTTTCTCCCTAGAATATTTTCACATCTACCTTGCTCAAAGGTATTTTCGCTGTGATTTAATTAATTTTAAATTCGACGTTTTTCTTTATGCCACAAAAAAATTGTTAATTGCCGACAGCCGTCGGTAGGTGCTGGCGTTTTTCATTCTGATGACAAGGTTGGATGGTTAATTAGTTTAGACGTACCCTAGGGTATATTGCACGTCTGCTTTTATTTTATTTTTAACTTAAATGTTTTTAATGTAACAAAATAAATAAATTTCATCACTTCAAAAATGAAAATGGGTTATTCATTTAACCTAACATGTTGACTCAAACGAATAACCCACAAGACAACCAGTTTAAGTTTATTTTACTAAACATTTTTGTTTCGTTATCCACTTGACCCGAAAATGTTTGGTTAGCAACCTTTTTACTTTTTATCCATGTTGCCATATTTTTTATCTAACTGATATTGTGGTGTAGGTCTAAATTTTTCCCTTAATTTTCCCCCCCGTTTCTCCAGCATGGAACAAATCTTCACCACGAAGATTGCTGCGCCGCTGAGGGCGAAGGTGGTGGCCATGAGCGCCACCACGGCATACCGAAATTGGACTCTTTAAGAGGACGGGACGATGGCGGCTGGGTCCACTTTCAAAAACGTGAACGTAGCCATCAGTGATGGAAAAACGCACTGCCGCATGGTGCTTTTTGAAGCTCTGGCCTCGGAGGTTTCCGAGGGCCAGAGCTTCTTATTAAAAAAATATAATGTTGGGAGGGATGAGCGGGTCCACCTCTCCCGCCCAGACACTGAATTATTTCGTTGTGCGGACGTAACAGTGTCTGGGTAATTGGGGGAGGAGGCCGCCCGGCTCATCCTTCCCATTGCCAGGACAGTCCACATCCGGGACGTTCCCCAGGAACGGGGTCCTGGTCAACATCGAAGGCGTCATCACTGAAGTAATGTATCACACTCGCACCGTCTCAGTGTGTGCGTGATAAAATTGTTTAATCCTTTTGTTTCTCCCTTAGATCCGAGCCATCAGGATGGTGAGGGTGCGAGGCCAGCTCGTGCCCATGGGCGTCATCCTCCTCCAAAAAGTGAATATTTTGCGTTTTACCTCAACTATTGTAATCTAAATATGCTGCAGCGGGCAATTCTCATTGTACGTTTTGTATTACAGGACGGGGCGTCGGCAAAGGTGGTGCGTTGGAGGGAGGCGAATCTCTTTGTCGTTTACGTGGGCCAAAAGGTGAAGGTGACCCACCTTGTGGGCAAGCCTTCACCCTATGGCTTCTCCCTCCAAACGACCAACTCCACCGAGATCAACGTAAGTAGGCCGGCTAATACAAAATGTGTAGAAAAAAATCAACTAGATTGAAATATTTCCATTGACAGACTTTAATATCTATTCACCACCCGTTTTCTGAATTTCGTAATTTTACGTTGGAAAGGTGAACCGTGATTACCTGAACACCTGTTATTTTCAGTCGACAGCGAGTGTCAAACGGGCACGTTTGTGTTGCTCTCGGGTGTGATAGTAGAAGTCATGAAAATAAAACTGTTCATCCTACGTCTGTTCATAAAGTGTTCTTTTACACAGGAATTGGAAGATACCCCCTTCCTGGTGGTGGGCTACAGACTTCGGGGGGACCTGGTGGAAGTCATAGACAGGGACGACAATACAAAATCACTCCCTCTCGCCACCTGGAGGGAGCGATTCCCCGAGGACCCCCTCGTCCCCCAAGAGGGATTTTTTTTGTAATTACAGTGGAACCTCGGTTCTCGACCATAATCCGTTCCTGAACCCTGTTCCAAAAGCGAATTGTTCGAACACCGAAACCACTCCTTTGCTGCTTGCACTGACTTTCTTTGGAGGCATGATTAGGGGCTAAAACACTTCGTACACCGATATAAAACGCGAGAGCAAAACGCAGCACGTCCGCACGCGACAACAGTTGGTCATAAAGAGAGCGATCTACACCCGTACGCCGCTCAGCCCCCACCCTCGCGTGCGCACTCACGCGTCATACCGGCGTTCGAACTCCCAGGTTTGTTCGAACTGCGAAGCAAGAATTTCTCTTTTTTTTTTGTTTGAACTCCGATTTGTTCGACCTCAGAGTCGTTCGAGAACCGAGGTTCCACTGTATTTATTTAATGCTTAAAAAAATAGAACTTTTTATTTCCATATTGTGTCTTAACTTGATTTCTTTATTTAATCTGGTTTAACAAGATTCAGCATGCACACGCATACTCATCACCCCGTTCAAACTCACTCCTTCCACGGATACACGCGCGTGGGGGCGGTCCCACGCAACGCACACGCACGGTAACCACTTGCACACCATTTCCTTTTATCCCGCATGCTAGTCCTTCCACATTTTTCTTCGGATTCTCACCGTTCCAACTTCTCCAATCGCTTCCAAAAAAGAACGCCATGCGGGCTTCTTTTCCATTTAGTGTTATTCAACATCATTCAACATACTTCCACCTTCCATCATTCACTATCAATCCACATTCTCATTCAATTCTATTTGCTACAATTCAAACTCATTCAATTTCATTCTCTATGATTAAAAAATCATTCAATTTCATTCCACATGCTTCCACCCAGATGGCTTCAACTCCGGAGCCTTCACACGCGATTTCTCCAGAAATTGCATTCTCTAGTTTAATGTGTGTTGCAAGTGGGAATGTCGAATTTTCATGACCTACACAAGTTCAACACATTTAAATAAGTCATAAATCTAGCATATGAGAATAGTAAACACAATCACATGTCTTCACTGTGCAAACTACTACTAGTTTCATTTGGTAAATGTATTTTGTTTAATAAATGCAGTGACAAACATAATGTCAGGGTTTTGGTATGGAGGTTGAGTGAGAGGAGGACCCAGATACAGTGAAGTGAGGCAGGAGTAACTTCATGGAAATTAAAGGGAAAGAAAACAAAGCACAAGGCATAGGGAAAAAACTAAAATATCAAACACAAGGACTAGGACTCGTCTTATTTTGACAAGGCGCGACAGGCAGGACAGCTAACTGGGACACTGAACCAAAGAGAACTGAAAGCAAACAAGGAACTATATACAAACAAAGTAACGAGACAACAAGGAACACCTGGACAAGACACAAAGGGTTGGAGGGAGCTGATTGCTTCACACAAGGGAATGGGGCTCCAAGCACAGCTGGACACAATCAGGTTTAACAAGAGACACACACCAAACACAAGGAAAAATATTAAACTAAATACTAAACCAAAAACAACATACATACACCATGACATATGAACCTGTAATTAATTGGCATTCTGCTACCACGACATATTCCAATCCTTTATAATCTAAGCACTCACTTGTGCTCAGAAAGCCATAAGTCCTCTGAATTGGGGTACTTCTGGACCACACTAAGTCAAACTTTTTCAACGCGATTTCTTGACTTCAACATAGCACAATATGCCAGTTTGTCTCCAAATGTAATCAAACCTAACCACTTTCTCCTGTTCTGAAAGCAGTAATTGCTTCATGTTGGGTAGTTCTGGTCATTTTGCAGACAACAGTGAGAAGAAGTTTTTCATTTTAATTTTGTCACTTAAAAAAAGCAAAAGATCAACAATTACTCACCAAGTTTAGAAAACTTAAGCAGTCTGAAAGCAGTAAGAACTTCTTGTTCAGATATTTCTGGTAACTTTGTGTACTGCGTTTGGCTGTTTTTGCAATATTGAAACATTTGTAAAATGTTCTACAAGTCATATTGTGATGGCCTGAAATGGAACCAATGTTTTTCTTTGGGTTCGGGTAAACCTAACCCTAAGTTTTCCTCTCTCACACCTCGAGGGCAAAACACAGGAATCTGTTGAAGTGTGGACTTCTGTCTTGCCTGACAAATACAATTTAAAACAAATAACTAAGACTTTGAAGAAATGTGCATGGCTGATTTTTCATATACATTGGTGTTGATGAGGAAGACACGTTGGGCATGGAGCAACGACTTTTCTGCGATCGACCTTGTTTTGACATCATTTGTTTTTAACTGGAATTAAAGCGAAGCCTTTTTTTGTTCAACTCCAACGGCGTCGTTTTTTTGGTGTTGTCATTGCTGGAATGAAAGACTCGTCAAAGAAAGGCACCAGTCAGGATTTTCATGCCCTGCTCACATAGCGACAAAAAAAGAGTGTAAGTTGCTCCGACAGTGCATAATGTTTAAAAAGATAAATTCAAGATAAGAAAAGAAAAAAATAAATAAAACATTTGTTACACTCCATTCCCTGACATTGCAGTATTTTCTCAAGATAAGACATGCGATGAAGTCCTATTTCATACTTTTGTGATTTTGTGAATTGTTGCTGCAGATGAAATGTTCTTGGTACCAAATAACATATTGTCAGCCTCTTAAAAATAATGTCCCTAGTCATATTTTGACAAAGTATTATTTAACAAGTCCTTACACAATCAATGTACAGCACTAATACTGCTTTCAGACTGCAGATGAGTGCTGAAGTTTACTAAACTTGGTGTAACGGTTGGGTGGAACTGTAATGGTGCGAAAAGGACCCAAGAGCAATCGGAATATGAGAAGGGGTTTGTTTTGGGGGAAGCAAGTGAAGGCAGTGGATCCGGAGTTCAGCAGGGCCAGGCGGTGGAGTGGTCGACGCGGTCCGGTCTTCAAGGGCAGGAGGTGGGGATACGGGGCTTGGCCAGACAGGCAGATGGCTTGAGGAAGCACACAACAAATAAATGATCTGAGGAAGGACATAGTGGTTCAACAACCTGGATGTGTAGCTACGCAACCATGACATAACATTAACCAGCTCCCGGTAAATGATCGGAGGAAGGACATAGTGGTTCAAAAACCTGAGCCTCGGCGATGGATTCAGATGAGCCGTTCTAATTTTCTGAAGCCATCCCTCCATCGTCTCCCTATTCTCTGGAGGAATAATGCCTTAGCGTTAGGGATAGGGATAGAGATAGAGATGGAGTTAGGGTTAAGGGTTAACCTAGCCCTAATCCAAAGAGAGGCCATAACAATGTGACTTGCTGAACATTATACGAATGTTTCAGTTTTGCAAAACAGCCAAACACAGTTCGGAAAGTACCCAGATGTACCTAAACAAGAAGCACTTACTGCTTTCAGACTACAGATGATTGCTTCGGTTTATTGATCTGCTCCAGGATCAAACCATTGTCAGTGCATCTTTACATTCTTTACTGTCATTGAGGTGAAATGATGTTAACTTCAAATTCTTTTGTGAGATAAAATTCCCCACTCTGGTTGATGACGGCAGAAAGCTGTGGATCACATCACAGACCAATCACAGCAGTTTGTGTTCTCTCCTTTGGCTGTGGTTTGAAAGTTTTGGCTAACATTGTTTGACCTTGGAGATTATTTTTCATTGTTTACATTTGCTTTGATACATCTGTTTGTTTATTAATTCTCGTTTTTCATCATTTTGATCATGATGAAATTCTGTCTTTCCACTGCATGATAACTCAACTGAGGCATTCTAATGATGTACTTTTCCTCTCTGCTCACTGTTCCTCACCTTAGAAAATAATTTCAACCTAACTGCTAGGCAAACAAAGTTCAACGGGTTTCATTTTTAAAAAAGCAGTTATTTATTGATCACAATTCTGACTGTGTTTTGAAACAATTTCCCAACCATCACAAATGTTGAACATGTGTACCGCCAGTGGTACATTCATTTGTTATTTTTTCTAATTCTAAATGTTTTTCTCATATGGATTTAAAAAGAAAAGACCCTAACCCCAAACATACATATGCTGTTTTCCCTTCTGCAGAAATGTATTGGTAAACGTTTTAGACTTTATATATATTTTCAGTTTGTCATTGACGGTTGTTGTGGTTATGAGTGAATGCTCCCAGCATATGAATGCGTGCTTCACAATGAAAGATGGCAGTTATTGTACAGTGGAAACACTCATGTAATGCTTTGGGCCCATATTTTTCTTATCTGCCTAAACGAAAAAACTTTTTTCCATTGTCTTTAAATATTATTATGGGGGAAGTCATGTAAAAAAAAATTCTTAACAATATGTTGCTCCCCAATAATCTAAAAACTATATTGTGACCAATATTGCATTTGTGGAATCTTGATGAGGCAGAAAATCCACCCATTTTTTAATTTATTTAATCTTAGGGGACTGTCCTTTTTGCCACTCGCTATCGTGTGAAAATAACATCAGTGGATAAAAACGTGATTTTTTTCTTTTCTGCCTTCCCTATACGGTGCCTAACTCAAAAGTTTTTTCCACCATTGAGCTTTGTACTCATGTATTTATGATCAATGACTTGTATTGTTCTGTCAGAGTAATCCGACAAAAAGGTTGAATCAATACAGCAACATCACACATACTAGATCCTAAGGTCAGTAGTACCACTTCATTGTGTTCCTCATTACTGCACACATTGCCCTGGGAAGGAGAACACAACCTTTGACAAGAATCAACGCTATCAGCGTCAACCTGTTCCTGACACAGGTCACCATCCTGTCCTGCCTGAAATATGTTCTTGCACCGGTGCATAACAAAAAAAAAAAGAAAAACCTCATTGACAACCATCTTGTTACCTGACCTCCACTAACCACAGCCCTGAAGTTAATCCTCAAAATGTATCAAATACATATTTCTGACCATTTTTGTGACATGCTGTCACATAGGTATCATGAAGTTTGACTGGCAACATCCGAAAATAATAATGACAATAAATGCAGGAGCACCTCCCATCATGCGGAAAGAAAGTAAACCACAGTAGTTTGGCTTCAACTGACTTTGATTCAACCTATTGTTGAAATACATTTTTGTGGGTAATGCTATTTCATTTTTTGTGCATTTTTTTCTCTCTGTATTCTTGTTTATCATTAATAATTTATCATTAATAGATGTATGATTGAAGTTGCAAGACGTTAGATGATTTTGTATTGTGTGTTATACCTTGATGTGGTGTAATTCTTTTTTTTTGGGGGGGGGCTCTTTGAGCAGTTGGACATTATAAATACTGGTCAAGGCAGACAGCCGCCCACATCAAGTCTGGAGTCTGCTCTGATTAATTTATTAATGTGTGTTTCATGCTATTATATGAAATAAATCCAACAGGACATGGTGTGTGTATGCAAAAAAAGTTGCAGTTTCGACAAAAGATGGGTCATTGCGTGTTTAAGAATGCTTTTTACTCAGCAAACATATTTTCTCCCCTGGATATATGCACTTCTGCTTTGCATTTTCCTTATCACTTCATTTTAACTTGAACTTTTTTTCCTATGCAACATAGAAATAATTATATTTAAAATGTCATCACATCAAAAACAAATTGATAAAAAAGTAGATTATATGTTCTATATGTTACAAAACATAGTTATGTGTCATTTATACCTTGAAAAAAAATCCATTATTTCATTGTTTCTTGCCGTCGGTATGTCGGGGGCGTTTGGGCTGATCATCGTGACGTAGGTGGCCATTTTTCATTCTACAGTTGACTGACCAAGAGGTAGGATGATTTATTCGTTTCGACATTCAGAAAACTCCTTTTTAACATTTTGTATTCCGCAGTGTTCTCTGTAAAACACCAATATCTATGTATTGGTATGGAATTATTAGTATTTAATTGTCTCTTAATCAGGTAGAAAACCGAATATGCCAATTTGGTTAACTTTAGCTGTGCTGTACATGTTAGCTGTCACGTATAATGAATGAACACTTATTTAAATATTCACTTTTCCGTGCGATCTTTAGTTTATTTGCGCACCTTTATTTATTTTTGGTCATAAGTCGCCCTAAATGATTGTTAGTCACCACCCCTCCAAAAAGAGACACCGTGGGAAAATGAATGTGTGAATCTCATTCATTTTCCCACGGTTTCACGGTGGGGTGGGAGGGAAGAGGAGGGGAAGGGAGCGACCTCTTACGGTTCGGAAACTCGGGGAGTGTTCAAATTTGCTGTTGAAGTTTTTCAGTATGGCCCAAAAGGATGCGGTGCGCAAAGTGCGTCAGGGAGAACACGTGGAAGCAGTTCAAATAAGAGCTGCAGATTGCTTTATAACATATAGGGTAGGGATCGCTAAATCATGGGAGGGTTGCGTGCACCTGTTCTTCGAAGACACACACTTCTCAAGTCGTGTTAGTCGGAGCGATATATATCCAGTATTACAAAACAGTCAAGTGCCATTTGTAGTTTGTAAACATAAAAAAAAAAAAATCCATTATTTCATTGTTTCTTGCCGTCGGTATGTCGGGGCGTTTGGGCTGATCACGGTGACGCAGGTGGCCATTTTTTATTCTACAGTTGACTGACCAAGAGGTAGGATGATTTATTCGTTTCGACATTCAGAAAACTCCTTTTTAACTTTTTGTATTCCGCAGTGTTCTCTGTAAAACACCAATATCTATGTATTGGTATGTAATTATTAGTATTTAATTGTCTCTTAATCAGGTAGAAAACCGAATATGCCAATTTGGTTAACTTTAGCTGTGCTGTACATGTTGACTGTAATTGATATGTCAGAGTCACAAATTTTGATTTGGGTCGTAAGGTCGAAATTACATTCACATTCTTTCACATTTGGATCAACAAATGGCCTTTGTTGAATATCTAATTGTGAATATTCATTTTTAATTCAGCATTCATCCTTCATTAAGGGTTGCTAGCTAGGTGCGCACATGGCGATCAATAAGCCTTACACGTCACACAGTCACGTATAATGAATGAACACTTATTTAAATATTCACTTTTCCGTGCGATCTTTAGTTTATTTGCGCACCTTTATTTATTTTTGGTCATAAGTCGTCCTAAATGATTGTTAGTCACCACCCCTCCAAAAAGAGACACCGTGGGAAAATGAATGTGTGAATCTCATTCATTTTCCCACGGTTTCACGGTGGGGTGGGAGGGAAGAGGAGGGGAAGGGAGCGACCTCTTACGGTTCGAAAACTCGGGGAGTGTTCAAATTTGCTGTTGAAGTTTTTCAGTATGGCCCAAAAGGATGCGGTGCGCAAAGTGCGTCAGGGAGAACATGTGGAAGCAGTTCAAATAAGAGCTGCAGATTGCTTTATAACATATAGGGTAGGGATCGCTAAATCATGGGAGGGTTGCGTGCACCTGTTCTTCGAAGACACACACTTCTCAAGTCGTGTTAGTCGGAGCGAATTTCCCAACGCACCCAGAGAGCGAGAGTATTTTATTATTTTTTTTGCCAAGATGCCGTCGCGTATGGACGCAGCGGCTCAGGGCTCTCCCCAACAGTCTCTACTCTCGCTGCACACTGTACAATGACAATAAAGGGATTTTATGAGTTCTGACTGAAAGTGCCCAAATTCAATGAATATACCATGAAATGTTTCATCTAAATTGTAATTAATTACTTGTTTCATCCTTTACACATGTAATTAAATAAATCCGATGAATAAATGCAATATTAAATATTTAGATAAAAGTGTCATTAATTAAATGTTTCATTTATTAACTAAATATGGAATTAAATAATTCAATGTGTGATTAATTAATTAAATTACCAATGAATATATGTATACATTTCTATATGTAATTATTTCTAAATGAAACATTTAATTATTTTTTTTAATAATAATTAGTTTTGACAAAAGATGCGTCATTGCAAGTTTAAGAATGCTTTTTACTAAGAAAACATATTTTATCCCTCGGATATATGCACCTTTGCTTTGCTTTTTCCTTTTCATTTAATTTTAACTTGATTTTTTCCCCCAATGTAACAAAAGAAAAATATATTTAAAATGTCATCACATCAAAAAGGAATTGGCAAAAAAATAGTAGGATATATATCCAGTATTACAAAACAGTCAAGTGCCATTTGTAGTTTGTAAACATAAAAAAAAAAATCCATTATTTCATTCATGGTTTATTGTCGTCGGAATGTCGAGGGCGTTAGGGCTGATAACCGTGACGTAGGTGGCCATTTTTTCATTCTACAGTTGACTGACCACGAGGTAGCATGATATATTGGTTTAGACATACAGAAACCACATTTTCAACCTTTTGTACACTGTAGTGTATGTTTAAGCCTATTCCCCATATAATACAATTATTACATGTATTTATTTATTCATTATTCTGTACTTATTAGTGTGTAATTGTCCCTTTATCAGGTAGAAAACCGAATATGCCAATTTGGTTAACTTAGCTGTGCTGTACATGTTGACTGTAATTGATATGTCAGAGTAAAAAAAAAAGATTTTAGTCGTAGATCTTAAATTAAATCCACTTTCTTTCACATTTGCCTCAACAAATGGTCTTTGTTGATTATCTAATTCTGAATATTCAATATTCAATTTAGCATTAATCCTTCATTAAATATTGCTAGCTAGGTGCGCACATGGGGATCGATAACTCTGACACGACACACAGTCACGTAAAATGAATGAGCACTTATTTTAATATTCCATGCGATCTTTTGTTAATTTGCGCAAGTTTAAGTTTTTATTCTGTTTTTGTTTTGGGAGATAAGTCGTCCTAAGTCATTGTTAGCCCCCCTAACTCCCCCCTCTTCCCTGGACACCGTGGGAGAATGAATGAGATGCACACGTTCCTTTCCCAGTCGGGCGGGAGGGGAGTGTTGAACGCAATGTACGGTGTTTCCTCCTCTTGGAGCAGGGGTTACTTACCAAAAAAAATCCCCAGAGAGCGCATTGCTTCTCTCATGTGGTTCGGAACCTCGGAGCACAGACTTTGGGCATTATGAGCGATCGAGTAGCATAATTCCTAAAATTATCAACTGCACGCACTTAAAGGCCCTCGCGGTCCGCCTCGTACAAGTTTAAGTAATAATTTATAGTGTTTAAAAAAAATAGATAAATGAATAAAGATCTGGGCTTCGTGCATGGTCTGTCAATAACAGGGTCGCCATTATGGTACGACCTTCCAAAACTGTATTTCCAGTGAGGATGCAAAAGGCATGCATTATTAACAATTTGTTGTTCATATCTTGAATCACTTTTTTATAATTTATTTATTTTTTATGCATGGCACCTTGTTTCGGGGAAAATCTTTTAAATTAAATCTGTTGAAAAAACTCGGTTGTTAACAATAAATTGTTGTTGAATTTAAATAAGATCTAAGTTCACAATCTTTGGCGCCAGCTCAAATTAAACAATAAGTCAAAATCACTGTTGAATCTCTTGAAACAGAAAGGTTAAATGAATTACAATTTCTAGGTCTTGTTATTGATGAAAACCATGCTGAGAAGTGCCAACAGAAAGTGTTAAGTATATAATATGTGCAACTATTGGTATGCTTTATAAAACTAAGGTTCTCCTAAAAAATTAATCGTAAATTATACTGTTCATTATTACTGCCCTCCGTTAATTATTGGTGAAATACATAGACAACAAATACTTAGCCCATCTACAAGAAAAAAAGAGCCATACCAACATATCATCTTTGCAAATGATCTAGAACCAACCAATCCATTATTTGTCAAATTAAACACTGAAATTCTACGGCTTTGTCGAATGTAAAACAGCACACGTGATGTA
Organism: Idiotropiscis lumnitzeri; assembly: GCF_059441095.1. Classification (NCBI taxonomy): domain Eukaryota; kingdom Metazoa; phylum Chordata; class Actinopteri; order Syngnathiformes; family Syngnathidae; genus Idiotropiscis; species Idiotropiscis lumnitzeri. The sequence goes on from NC_142406.1 coordinate 6,465,482, forward strand.
AAAAGCATACAATAACCATCTTTGACCCAGTATTCAGAAGCGGTTCAAAATCCGAGAGGATGTTGAATAAACAGCTAATTTCCGTCACTCTTCATGTTTGTGAGAATGAAACACTTCAATTAGAGTATCGCCAAATGGTATCGGCACATTATTTGTTCGTATTTGTCGATACCAGTGTTTTAATGGTGTATCGTATTGATACTGATACTAGTAGTGGTATTGGTACAATTCTATTAATTAGCTACATAAGCTCCAACCGCAAGCCAGTAAATGTTGCTGAACAACTTTAGTAAACTCCACTATCTGCAATAGCAGCTGCACATTTCTGATCTGTTGATTCTGTGTGTTCATCACTGACACCTGGTGGATGGTTAAAATCTTTGCAAGCAGCCTCAGCTGACATTTTATTCAATTACAAATACAATAAGTTCTGCATTGTTGTGGGGAGTTTTGTAGCAGATGTGGTATGACTTAACCTTTGTCAATTTTTTAAATACCTTTGATATGTAGACAGTAAAAAAATGTGAACGTGTGTCAAGTGCGATATTTTTATGACAACTAAATATGAGATTAATGATTAAATCATTTGAAAGTTCCATGGTTAACTACCAGGGATGTAAAGATGCATCAGAAATCTATTTTATATCGATATAAACCGCTCAAAATATCCACCGATAAGAAATAAAATAATAGATTTTAATTGTTTCAAAACTTTCTCTTTCAGGATGACGACAAATCTCCTTATTGCAAAAGTGGTGGCCAAGAAGCTCCAGGTCCGGGCCAAAAATTGGTCCCTGACACCAAATGGCACCTTGGCCATGAATGGGGCCTACAATAATTTCACTGTTGCCCTCTGTGACGGGGCAAAAAATGACACCGTGTGTCTCTTTGACACACTGGCGGCCCTCGTCACAGAGGGCAACAGCTATGTCTTTGCGCATTTTGGATTTGGGCCGGGTCAAGACTCATTTCTGCTCACCCGGCCCAAATCCAAAATACATGTGGGCCCCGCCGTCACCATTGATGCTGCCATGGAGGCTGCGGCACGTGAGCTAGTATTCCCGGTCTCAACATCATCATCTCCTCTGGAGGTCGCACAAATGGCTCCTGGGGAGATGGTGACCGTGGATGGGCACATAACCGACGTAAGTATATTTCACACATACACACCCACACACACACACATAGGCGCTCCAGAGGTAAGATGTGGGGAAAATATATTAACATTCCCTCAGAATAAACATTGCCTTCCAACCAGGGACAGTTTGGAGATATTTTTTCTTTTCTGGGGCTAAAGGGGGTTGCTTGGTTCAGATAGGGGCCTGAGAAAATATTTTTTAAATATATTTTAGAATATCACATAAATCACTTAAGTGGGGCCACACAGATTTCTGTTGGGGCTCATGGGTAGTTTCACGGGCGTCACGGTGGACAACTGGTTAGCACAATGGCCTCACCGTGCAGAGGTTGTTGGTTCGATTCCGGCTCCGGCCTTCCTGTGAGGAGTTTGCAAGTTCTCCCGTACCTATGTGGCCTTGCTCCGGGTACTTCGGTTTCCTCCCACATTCCAAAAACATGCATGGCAGGTTGATTGAACACTCTAAATTGCCCTGAGGAATGGGTGTGTGCGTGGATGATGGTTGATGGTTGTTTGTTTATGTGTGCCGTGTGATTGGCTGGCAACCAGTTCAGGGTGTACCCCGCCGACTGCCCGATGATAGCTGGGATAGGCTCCAGCAGCCCCCGCGACCCTTGTGAGGACAAGCGGTCCTCCGCTGATAATGGATGGATGGATGAGTAGTTTCAAAGTAACAGTGCAACTCTGCATATTCTATAGTTTCTGGTTCCATTAAAAACGCACTAAACATTTACACGCTTGCGCTAAACATCAATGCATATTGTGTTTGTGCATGGCTGCAGCACCACACAAGGGCACAGAGACATGGCAGAAAAAAAAAAAAAAAGATCAATATCAAATCGAATCGTGCTTGCGTGAATTGTTAATTCTCGACCAGAATGACATTGATGCATATAAAAACATGTGTTCCCTTGCATTAAGCATTGCAATATAACCCAGTTTTCTTTTTGTTTTGTTCTTCCGTGTCAGCCTCTGTCAGTTCTGTTCGCACACGCATCATTTGCGCAAACATACAAATGTTTTTTTTATTTTTTTTTCTATTTGGTCCACATTAGATACGTCCAATTCGCATGGTGCGGCTACGTGGGGCCCCGCCTGTGCCGTTGCACAATGTGACTATAAAAAAAGTAAGTACATCATTTATAGTTTTCCTTTTTATGCATTTCAATTATACACGCTGAATATGCATTTTTTAACTATTGCAGAACGATGTGGAGGTCAAGATAGGCATTTGGCGGGAGGCCAATTTGGTAAATCTTGAGGTTGGCCATGGATATTATTTCACTCACTTAAAAGCCAGGATAAATCATATTGGGTTGACCCTCAGCACGACCCAATTTACAGAAATTACAGTGAGTAAATTAATGGCTCTCCGTCAAGGGTACTCAAAAGGTCCCTACATATCTGTGGTGCCCGTACTAAGGCCCTTTTTAATATCAACCCAGGACAGGTGTTCCCAATCCTTATATAGACTTATTAATTCATTACTTAAAGAGATGAGTTTAATGTATCCATCATAATGTATTTGTTTGTTTTTCACAGAGCTGTTTGGTTTTATCATTTGTTCAAATTTATTGATAAAATGGAAATTGAATTTGATTTCCGTTTCTACTTAGTACTTTTGTTGTTTTAAACACATTTACATATGAGAATATATGAATGTTGTGATGGTTCGGTGAACCGTGTGGAGGGAAAACAGGATCCAAGAGCAACCGGGGAGAGGTGAAGAGGTTTTATTGGTAAAGGAAGAGGGGAAGCAGCGAGATCTGGAACCGGGGAAGGGGAGCTGGAGGTGCAGCGGCGCGGCGGGTCAGACGAGACTGCGGAAGCGGGGATCGGCGGGCAGGAGGCGAGGCAGCGGGAGCGGCGAGCGTCAGGCAGGCAGGCGCCGTAGCGGAAGGAGCGCAGGCGAGGTGATCGGCGTAGCGGGGGAGACGCAGACGAGGTGGCGGGAGCGGGAAGCGGCGGGCAGGCAGGATCGGGACGGCCAAGGTGCAGGCGGCGATCAGGAACTTGAAGGTGGGCAGCAAGGACACAGACTCGGACGGGCGCTGGGCGGTTGGAGGGAGAACACGTAAACACAGGGGTCAAACACGAACGAGCGTCAAGGCAACCAGGCGAGAGCGATGTGAGCAAAGACATGAGCCAAATACCACGGTTGTTCAAGGGATAATCCGGCGTCTGGCTCCTGGCAGCACTGAGTTTTAAACCCGCGGTGATTGCCGCTGATGTGCTGCAGGTGCGCAGGAGCCAACGCCTGCGAAAGCCGGGGGCGTGCCTGGATGTAGCTGACAGAAGCCGCCGGAGTCCTGAAGCACAAAAATCCCTCAACTCCACCAGGCCCCCCAAACCCGAACCACCACAAATGTTACTAATACAGGGTGTCCATAAAATCATTTTACAAATCTAAGATTCCTACAAAGGCACTTGAGCCATAGCCGGATTTGTTTTCTTGTAATCATTTGTTGTCAGTTTTGTTTTTGTGCTCATATACTTCATTTAATACACCTCTACATGGGCACCACTAGAGGCACCAAGTGCATGAAGACGATTCCCCGATGTCTTGTCATGTTCGCTGTAGCATGTAACATCAGGCGTCTCCTGTAAAATGGATTGTCGGATGACAAACAGGTACCCAGGCTGCTGACAGATGATGAATGACGGACCGGCAAACTTAAGTAAAATGCCCACCTCTGCAAACTGCCCAAATTAATGAATTCTTAACATTTTAAAATGGCGTGATGGACACCCTGTATATTACTATGTAACATAATTGTTATTGTTGCATACAGGGAAGATGTCAACAGTTTACAACAATGAAGGCTGCATTCATAAATTAATTGTAGGAGTGTGTTTGCTGCCTCTCAAAACAGACTGACCATTAGTAGTTGTGGTGTCAAGATTAACTAATCAATTCAAATTAAACAACAACTATGCAAGTCAACAAGTAATCATCTCGAGCCATTGTTTAATTTAAAATTGTCCAAATCATCTGAATTCAGCCTACTAACAGTAATTATTCTCTGATTTCTGGAGTCCTTCATGAAAGCAGTAAGCAGTAGGTTAAGTAATACTCAGCCAAGTACAAAGTGCTGGAAAAATAAAATACAGGATCGTACTTAGTTATTTCCCCTCTTTGGTAAAAGTGGGTTCTAAATCACTAAAACTATTTTTCATCAACAGGGCTGCAACTCCACCGTTACGTTGAATATTTGGGGATTTGCAGTTATAAACGACCACATTGAGGTAGTGGACCTCAACGGGGACTGTTTTGAGGAGCCCCCAGCAATACCGCCAGCAGGGCTGGCTATTGAGGCTACCAAAACAAATGGCATTATAACACACATTCAGATATAATACACTCTTGCACACACACGCACGCACACGCCCACACACGTCACATTAAATAAAAAGAAAACACATGTCATTTTTTGAGTGTCACTTTATTTTAAATGTTATTAATGTGTCATGTATTCGTTTTTTTATTTCTTTTGCGTAAAAATGAAAAGTTTGAGGAATCATTTTGAGGCTAACCCTATTTTCATGGGTTTCAGCTTTGATTTTTGATGAATAGTGAATAATACAGTTCAGTGCTTATTTAATTGACTCCATTAGCAAACAATCTAACATTATCAATCATTACTACACAAAACGTAACGTTTAATATGTTCATATCAGTGGCGGGCCGTCAAGGCCTTCTCTGCTGGCCTAACAGAATCAAGAAAAAATGATCTTATTCTCCACATTGATGTCATGTTCGATCCAAGCGTTGTCTTTTTAGGTGTGAGTTTTTATCCTATCAGAATTCCGCTAGATATATTTTGCTCAACTGCAAGTCATTGCTTTTGGGTAGCTGGATGGATAAAAGAATTTGGTCTATTTCACATTTAATGAATGAACAAGGTATTTTATTTTAACTCATAGTGACTTCTGTGTTAAAAACAAATTTTCTGTGTTCAGCTAGTGAATACAATAAAGTAATTAAAGCCATTCCTGCCACCTTTAAAGCAATGACTCAACAACTGGTGGTGTATCAGAATGTGTCGGACGTGAGCCCGCTGTCTGTGGAGGGATTCAATTTTGATAGTAATCAATTTTCCTATAAATTTATTAGAACGGTTTTCACTCAAAGATGCTATCCTTACCTTGAAAAGAAAATATGTTCTACGTGTTTTCAGTCCTGCTGAGGCAAAAAAAAAAATTAGGAAACAGTATTTATTGTATCCAATCCCTCAAAAAGCTGAAGATCCTTGCCTGACATGACGAATAATAATGCCCAGAGATTGTTTTGTTTAATGGAACATTTTGCCCTTCTAGATTGAGATTCTCACATTGTTCTTACCTGTTTTTTGTTTTATATATTTATTTATTTTATTTTTATTTCTTTATTTTTATTGTTTTGCTTTCCTAACTCGCGTTGTTGAACTAAGCAGTTATATTCAATATGTGCCTTAGTTTTTGGTATATTTCAACATTAAAATAAAAAAATTATAATTATAATAATTGTGCGTCTCTTGTCAAAGTTAATGAGATTTAAGTTTTAATATTGCGATAGCCAATTAGATCACAAGTTGGTTACAGTGAGCCTTCTTGGTGGCCTTCCGCTGAAGATGATGAAGCGTCTTGTGATCGAATACTTACTGGTGAGGGGGAAGCGCTATGCCAGATCAACATAACTGGCGACCGTTCGAAAATCTGAAATATATTCTTGTTTTTTAAAACCATGGTGGCTGAAGGTGGGAAAAGTGTGGGTTAATTGAAGATACACTTGTGAGGACTTTTTCAAGACTGCCCGGATGGCGGAGTGGTCTAAGGCGCCGCGTTCAGGACCCAGTCTCCCCAGGAGGCCTGGGTTCGAATCTCGAATTTGGCTGCCAGGATGGCCGAGTGGTCTAAGGCGCCGCGTTCAGGACCCAGTCTCCCCAGGAGGCCTGGGTTCGAATCTCGAATTTCCCCATTGTGGGACTAATAAAGGGAATATTATTATTATTATTATAAGACGGACCTTTCAAGAGAAGCTATATCGTCCAACGCTCGCTCAGTGCCGTTGTAAGTGTGTTTCTCGATATTGTTTATCCACCCGTGGTGTAATAAATGATGGTATGATGGAGGGGATTTATTCAAGTAGGACTTCACTGAAGGCCCAGGTGTGAAATGCACGGCCCTCCACTAGTTCATATGATATTTTAAACTCAATTAACAGTTACATGTGCTATTTCAATATAAAACAATTGTCAACAAAAAAAGGACAATCTGAATTCTTTTTTTAATGCACAGGGAAGCCATCTCCCGGTATTTTACAATTCACTCTTCATGGGGAAACAACGTTAAACAATTTGCTTTTCTTATTTAATACATACTTCAGCACAGCAGGTGGCGGGCAAGCACCTTAAAACGCCATCCGCCTACACACAGAAGAAGAACATGACCGAGGCGCTCCCGTGTCATCGTCTTACGGGCAACCTGAGAATAATGTTCTTGAGGATAAACGTTTGTATATGTAAGCATCAGGTAATTTTTTTAATGGTATGTTGTTTCACATTATTTTTGTTCAACATCATTCAATATTTAAGTGTCATTTCGTATTTTTCAAAAACATTCTGTGTCATTCAAAATCATTCAGTATTATTCAGTAAATCAATGTTATTCACTTCCATTTAAAATTATTTAAAATCTTTTAGTATTCATATTATTCACTTTGATTTAATATCGTTTAACTTCATTTACTTTGATTTAATATCACATTTTATTCACTATGATTCAAAATCATTTGATTTCATTCTCCATGATTCAAAATCTTTCAATTTCATTCACTAAGATTCAAATTCATTCAACCTCATTCCATATTTCAGTGTCATTTAGTGTTTTTCAAAAACATTCAGTGTCATTCAAAATCATTCAATGTCATTCAGTTTCGTTTAATTTTTTTTAATTCCATTCGGAATCATTCATTGTCATTCAGTATCATTTAGTTGTTCAATGCTATTTACTTCCATTTAAAATGATTTAAAGTCATTCAGTTTTCATATCATTCAACTTTATTCACTTTGATTTAATATCATTTAACTTTATTCACTTTGAGTTCATATCATTCAACTTTATTCACTTTGATTTAATATCATTTAACTTTATTCACTTTGATTTTATACCATTCAATTTTATTAATTATGATTCAAAATCTTTCACTTTCATTCACTATGATTCAAATTCATTCAACCTCATTCACTATTTCAGTGTCATTTAGTTTTTTTCAAAAACATTCAGTGTCATTCCAAATCATTCAATGTCATTCAGTATCATTCAGTTGTTCAATGTTATATACTTCCATTTAAAATGTTTTAAAGTCATTCAGTTTTCATATTATTCACTTTGATTTAATATCATTCAACTTTATTCACTTTGATTTAATATCATTCAATTCCATTAATCACTGGCTTTCCCCATTTTCATTCGATGTCATTCACTATAATTCAACATTATTCAATATTTTTCAACATTATTCAATATTTTTTAACATTATTCAATATTTTTTCTCTTTCATTCATGATGATTCAATATAATTCACTATTATTCACTGTCATTCAAATCATTCAATTTCATTCACTATGATTCAAATTCATTCAACCTCATTCAATATTTCAGAGTCATTCAATATTATTCAAAAACATTCAGTCTCATTCAAAATCATTCCACAAAAAAAATTCCAGCTTTTCCGCCTTCACACGCAATTTCTTCAGGAATTGCATTCTCTAGTTTGTATTTATTGTTAGGTTGAATATATATATATTTTATCCCGTACCTTACTCCACTAGCACTGCAAAAGAATTGCTCCTCAGTGCGACCCATGCTCGACCACATGGAGAAGAACCCCAGAGAGCGAACGCCTGAAGACTGGATTCCATTGCTGCAACATCAAAGGAGGTGTGCTGTGACACACCTCAGAAACAAAAGGACTGAGTGCCAAAGCAACAAAAGGCATATCTGCCTCTTCAATCAGCAAATGACTGCCATTGATGTCTGTCTCTCCTCCTATGTCTGAAATGTTTACATGCCTCCCGCCGGTGCTCCCCCCCTTGGGTAATTACAAATGTCTCATCTTCAAACTTCTTTCAAGCATCCAGTCTCCTGGCTCCACTAGTCTAGCGCCCTGCTGGGAGACCAAAGGGTCCTCCCCCCTCTAAATTCATGCCTGTCTTTTGTTTTTCTAACACTTTTCACATGTAGTCAGCTAAAGTTGCTTCATCATCTTTTTCCCATTTGTTCTTAAATTTGAGGTATTCTGCAAGGCCTACCAAACAATGTTTTACAACGTCTCAGTCCCAAACACAATGAAATAAAATACAATGCAACTCTCTGTATGTAACTCCAATTAACTCACATAAACACATTTACAGTAGATACCAGAAAAACAACAGAACAGCAACAGTCTCATGCTGAGTCAAAGGCCCGAATATTCATCTTCAAGCGAGGTTTAAAAGTGGACAGAGAGGCGACTTGCATAACATTCAATGGAAAGTCACAGTACTTGTCGTTTTTACAAACAGTTTTACTAATTTCCATACACTGTGTCCACTTCCTCCTCGTTTTCTCAATGCAAAGCTTTTTCCCTTTTTTTTTTTTTCTGTGTCATTTCCATTTGAGCATTTCATTCCAGTTACTAATTACAGTTACCTTAATAGAAAGACCATCAACTCAAGTATGAAACATAAAATATTTATTTCTTCAATTCATCCTTACGGCAGAACCTAATTCTTATCCTTATTCATTTGTTCAAGTCACACCTTCTTCACTCACCAAACTCTGTCATTCTCAATACTGCCTGTTTCATCATCCTCCTTTCAATGGAACATTAATTGTTCCTTTCTCTTTTCTACACATTCTCCATCTTCCTTTTCACATTCCTTTTCTTTTCTTATTGAACTTCCAATCTCTACACTGACACAATTTCTTTCTCTTTTCTCTATTTCATCTCTACTTCATGTCTTTCTTTCATTTCAATTTTATTAATTTATTCTTAATCTCCGTGCCACACCCGAGACCTGAGACCACTATCACACATCCTCTCCTTCGCCATCCTGAAATCCACCCGTGCGTGTCCCAAGCACTTTTTACGCAGAACAATTTTAGCCTTCACACTCACACAGCTTCCACACTGATACGTAAATCCCAGATTTTAATCGTATCGTAACCACGAATAATTCCAAACTATTCTAGTAGGTAAATCCCAGATTATACTCTACTATCGTCCACACTGTTACACTTATTTATTTATTTAACCATATATATTTTTAACGCCTTTCCGCTCCTCCTTCCTCTTATAATTTAGCGTTGCCAATGTGCAGAATTTGAAAAGGATCTGCTTACCTTATGTCACTGTGGGCCCAAGAGGAAGGACGGTCGGATGCGCGGCTCCTTCATCCTTTATTCTTTATGAGGTCGTCACCTGGTGTGGACGTCCGAGTCCCAGATTCTTGTGGTTTATTTTCCTGAAGTCCCAGACTTCTCGAAGTCCCAGACTTCTTTTCCGCTTCTTAGAGTCCCAGACTCTTGAAGTCCCAGACTTATTTTTCTTTTCTTAGAGTCCCAGACTCTAGAAGTCCCAGACTTCTTTTCTACCTCTCTTGCATCACGTCGGGGTCACCATAAATTGTTGGAATTTAGCTCTAAATCAATGCTAGAATTTTATTTTAAACCAATGTAAACTCAAATTAGTAATCTGACTCCAATTTGTGACCTTACCCAACTCTCACTCATCCAACAATATGCGCGCTCGTTCTGCAATAGAAAGGTATCAGGAAGCCGGCATTTTCACGCACGAGTGGATTTATTCCCAATACACAGATTTACTACATATTCGCCTGTGTCTCGGATCCCTCTCAATACAACTCTACACCTCTCTTGCCACCAACAGAACAGAACTTTTCCCGAGTTGCCCAGTAGTCATTCAGACTATACAATATGTAAATTATACAAAGACAAAGGCATCCTGGCATGATTCTATTGGCTATGTGTATCCTGCAGTTAACTTTAGCTTGTTCTCATTGGTCTTTCTTCCCCGCCGAATCCCGTGGTGACTCCTCCTGGTTGTGCTTGGTTCATCTCGGCTTCACCCCCTCCTTATGGCGATCACCATCTGTCCTGCAACATTCCATTCTTGCACACCCCCACAACCCCCATTCTGTTGCTTACGCTCCCCACACACAGTTTCACACCCCCACACACACTCAGCACTTTACAGTCTCACACTTTCATACACTGGATGCAGCAACATCTAATGAACTATGTTAAGCTCAAACTCTTATATTCCTTTAATAGTCAAATGTATGAAATCCTTTAAGTGTAACCGAAGTTTGAACCATGCTAATGACAAGACCCTCAAGAGATGAATGCAGGAAGATTGGATCAAGGCTGCAACAAAGGAGGTGTGAACGAGACACCTCTGAAACAATGGACTTTCATGCCGGGACAACAAAAGTCATGCTGGTGGCTCCTATCAGTCTACCCTTTGCTCTGTGTTTAGATCATGACCATGATTACATTATCCTTTAATGCCCAACGTGTCTTCCTCATCAACACCAATGTATACGAAAAATCAGCCATGCACATTTCTTCAAAGTCTTTGTTTTTTGTTTTAAATTGTATTTGTCAGGCAAGACAGAAGTCCACACTTCAACAGATTCCTGTGTTTTGCCCTCGAGGTGTGAGAGAGGAAAACCTAGGGTTAGGTTTACCCAAACCCAAAGAAAAACATTGGTTCCATTTCAGGCCATCACAATATGACCTGTAGAACATTTTACAAATGTTTCAATATTGCAAAAACAGCCAAACGCAGTACACAAAGTTACCAGAAATATCTGAACAAGAAGTTCTTACTGCTTTCAGACTGCTTAAGTTTACTAAACTTGGTGAGTAATTGTTGATCTTTTGCTTTTTTTAAGTGACAAAATTAAAATGAAAAACTTCTAATCACTGTTGTCTGCAAAATGATCAGAACTACCCAACATGAAGCAATTACTGCTTTCAGAACAGGAGAAAGTGGTTAGGTTTGATTATATTTGGAGACAAACTGGCATATTGTGCTATGTTGAAGTCAAGAAATCGCATTGAAAAGGTTTGACTTAGTGTGGTCCAGAAGTACCCCAATTCAGAGGACTTATGGCTTTCTGAGCACAAGTGAGTGTTTAGATTATGAAGGATTGTAATATGTCGTGGTAGCAGAATGCCAATTAATTACAGGTTCATATGTCATGGTGTATGTATGTTGTTTTTGGTTTAGTATTTAGTTTCATGTTTTTCCTTGTGTTTGGTGTGTGTCTCTTGTTAAACCTGATTGTGTCCAGCTGTGCTTGGAGCCCCATTCCCTTGTGTGAAGCAATCAGCTCCCTCCAACCCTTTGTGTCTTGTCCAGGTGTTCCTTGTTGTCTCGTTACTTTGTTTGTATATAGTTCCTTGTTTGCTTTCAGTTCTCTTTGGTTCAGTGTCCCAGTTAGCTGTCCTGCCTGTCGCGCCTTGTCGAAATAAGACGAGTCCTAGTCCTTGTGTTTTTTTTAAAATCCCTGTTGTTTTGTACGTTTGATATTTTAGTTTTTCCCCCATGCCTTGTGTGCTTTGTTTTCTTTACCTTTAATTTCCATGAAGTTACTCCTGCCTCACTTTACTGTATCTGGGTACTCCTCTCACTCAACCTCCATACCAAAACCCTGACATTATGTTTGTCACTGCATTTATTAAACAAAATACATTTACCAAATGAAACTAGTAGTAGTTTGCACAGTGAAGACATGTGATTGTGTTTACTATTCTCATATGCTACATTTATGACTTATTTAAATGTGTTGAACTTGTGTAGGTCATGAAAATTCGACATTCCCACTTGCAACACACATTAAACTAGAGAATGCAATTTCTGGAGAAATCGCGTGTGAAGGCTCCGGAGTTGAAGCCATCTGGGTGGAAGCATGTGGAATGAAATTGAATGATTTTTGAATCATAGAGAATGAAATTGAATGAGTTTGAATCATGGAGAATAGAATTGAATGAGAATGTGGAATGATTGTGAATGATGGAAGGTGGGAGGATGTTGAATGATATTGAATGAGTTTGAATTGTAGCAAATAGAATTGAATGAGAATGTGGATTGATAGTGAATGGTGGAAGGATGTTGAATGATAGTAAATGATGTTGAATAACACTAAATGGAAATGGAAAAGAAGCCCGCATGGCGTTCTTTTTTGGAAGCAATTGGAGAAGTTGGAACGGTGAGAATCCGAAGAAAAATGTGGAAGGAGTAGCATGCGGGATAAAAGGAAATGGTGTGCAAGTGGTTAGCGTGCGTGTGCGTTGCATGGGGCCGCCCCCACGCGAGTGTATCCGTGGAAGGAGTGAGTATGAACGGGGTGATGAGTATGCGTGTGCATGCTGAATCTTGTTAAACCAGATTAAATAAAGAAATCAAGTTAAGACACAATATGGAAATAAAAAGTTTTATTTTTTTAAGCATTAAATAAATACAGTGGAACCTCTGTTCTCGAACGACTCTGAGGTCGAACAAATCGGAGTTCGAACAAAAAAAAAGAGAAATTCTTGCTTCGCAGTTCGAACAAACCTCGGAGTTCGAACGCCGGTATGGCGTGTGAGTGCGCACGCGAGGGTGGGGGCTGAGCGGCGTACGGGTGTAGATCGCTCTCTTTCTCTCTTTATGACCAACTGTTGTCGCGTGCGGACGTGCTGCGTTTTGCTCTCGCGTTTTATATAGGTGTACGAAGTGTTTTAGCCCCTAATCATGCCTCCAAAGAAAGTCAGTGCAAGCAGCAAAGGAATGGTTTCGGTGTTCGAACAATTCGCTTTTCGAACAGGGTTCAGGAACGGATTATGGTCGAGAACCGAGGTTCCACTGTAATTACAAAAAAAATCCCTCTTGGGGGACGAGGGGGTCCTCTGGGAATCGCTCCCTCCAGGTGGCGAGAGGGAGTGATCTTGTATTGTCGTCCCCGTCTATGACTTCCACCAGGTCCCCCCGAAGTCTGTAGCCCACCACCAGGAAGGGGGTATCTTCCAATTCCTGTGTAAAAGAACACTTTATGAACAGACGTAGGATGAACAGTTTTATTTTCATGACTTCTACTATCACACCCGAGAGCAACACAAACGTGCCCGTTTGACACTCGCTGTCGATTGAAAATAACAGGTGTTCAGGTAATCACGGTTCACCTTTCCAACATAAAATTAAGAAATTCAATTCTGTCAATGGAAATATTTCAATCTAGTTGATTTTTTTCTACACATTTTGTATTAGCCGGCCTACTTACTTTGATCTCGGTGGAGTTGGTCGTTTGGAGGGAGAAGCCATAGGGTGAAGGCTTGCCCACAAGGTGGGTCACCTTCACCCTTTGGCCCACGTAAACGACAAAGATATTCGCCTCCCTCCAACGCACCACCTTTGCCGACGCCCCGTCCTGTAATACAAAACGTACAATGAGAATTGCCCGCTGCAGCATATTTAGATTACAATAGTTGAGGTCAAATGCAAAATATTCACTTTTTGGAGGAGGATGACGCCCATGGGCACGAGCTGGCCTCGCACCCTCACCATCCTGATGGCTCGGATCTAAGGGAAAAACAAAAGGATTAAACAATTTTATCACGCACACACTGAGACGGTGCGAGTGGGATACATTACTTCAGTGATGACGCCTTCGATGTTTACCAGGACCCCGTCCTCCTGGGGAACGTCCCGGATGTGGACTGTCCTGGCAATCGGATGGATGAGGCGGGCGGCCTCCTCCCCCAACTCCCCGGACACCGTGACATTGGCACACCGGAATAATTCGGTGTCCGGGCGGGAGAGGAGGACCCGCTCATCCCTCCCAACAGCAGATTTTTTGATCAGGAAGCTCTGGCCCTCAGAAACCTCAGAGGCCAGAGCTTCAAAAAGGACCATTCGGCAGATGTTCCTTCCGTCGCTCAGGTCCATGTTACAGTTCTTAAACGCGGACCCAGCCGCCACCGTCCCGTCCTCTTTGAGGCTCCAATTTTTGTACGAGGTGGTGGCGCTCATGGCCACCACCTTCGCCTTCAGCGGTGAATATTTGTTCCATGCTGGAGAAACGGGGGAAAAATTAAGGGAAAAAAATTAGACCTACACCACAATAACAGTTAGATAAAAAATATAGCAATATGGATAAAAAGTAAAAAGGTTGCTAACCAAACATTTTCGGTTCAAGTGGATAACGAAACAAAAATGTTTAGTAAAATAAACTTAAATTGGTTGTCTTGTAGGTTATTTGTTTGAGTCAACATGTTTGGTTAAATGAATAACCCATTTTTATTTTTACAATTCGATTTTGAAGTGATGAAATTTATTTTTGTTACATTAGAAAACATTTTCAAGTTAAAAATAAATAAAGGCAGACGTGCATATATCCTAGGGTACGTCTAAACTAATTAACCATCCAACCTTGTCATCAGAATGAAAAACGCCAGCACCTACCGACGGCAATTAACAATTAATGGAATAAGAAATTAGGTTGTCATATTAAGTTTCAAACTATGCTTACAGGTCATTTGATTTGCAAGTGAACATTGTACCCTTGTTATCTGGTGTTAACAGAAGTGCCTGCACTGTGTTGGAATTTATCTTTAAATCAATGTTAGAATTTAATTTTAAACCAATTTAAACTCAAATTAATAATCTGACTCCAATTTGTGACTTTACCCAACTCTCATTCATCCAACAATATGCGCGCTCGTTCTGCAATAGAAAGGTATCAGGAAGCCGGCATTTTCACACACGAGTGGATTTATTCCTAACACACAAATCTACAACTTGAGTTTTGGGTCCCTCTCAATACAGCAGCTCTCTTTGTCTTCGCTGTTCAGCATTAATTTATAGACACAATATGCAAATGACACAGAGACAAAGGCATCCTGGCATGATTCTATTGGCTATGTGTATGCTGCAGTTAACTTTAGCTTGCTTCTCTTGGTCTTTCTTCAAGTGGTGGCCCCTCCTGCTTGTGGCTGAAGGGTCCAGTTTCTTGTCGACCCCTTCCCGCTCGAGGTGTCTGTCTGCGCCAGGCACCAACCTAAAACCTCCCAAACCTCACATTCTTTCACTTTCTTTTTCCAACTTCACCAGCCACACACTCAGCATTCCACAGAATAACAGTGACACAAGATGCAGGACATCGAATAAAACTAGCCAGGTTTCAACTCTTCCACTCCTTTATTCCCTCTCATGACCTCAGACAACTGAGGTCATCACTCGAACCCCTTATTTTATTGTTAAACACGAGCTAAAAATCAAACAATGAAAAGTTAGTAACAACTTACAAATCAATAGAATGTGAGGTAAAGCTCAATAGAGAGTTAGTAAAAGACTAAAGATCAATAAAAATGAGTAAAAATTAAAAATCAATAGAAAACTAGTAAAAATTAAAAACCAATAGAGAATTAGTAGAACTTAAAAATCAATAGAGAATTAGTAAAACTTAAAAATCAATAGAAAATTTCATTCCCTCCTCATGGCCTCAGGTCGCTGAGGCCATCTACACATACTCACATCCCGGACTCCCGGAGGGCCACAGCTGTCTCCCCCTCCTGGGGGTCCTTCTGAGGGATCATCATGTACTGGCCACCAGGAGGGAGCGGCCCCAACGTGCGTTCAATTGTCTTAACAGTTAATGATCTGATACATGGAATACAACAACATCCACATAACACCATAATAGCGGCAAACACAGCGATAGAAATCAGTACTGATGCAATCAAGCTTTTATATTTGCCAAAGATGTTTAACCAGTCAGAGTACCAACTGGTGTCCACACCTGAGTGCTCCTTCATTTTGTCACTTAACGTGCGCAGACCCTCCAATGCCTTGGTAAGGCGACCGTCAGGAGATGTATTGTTGGGAATCAGAGTACAACACTGATCCCCAAAAATACTACACACTCCTCCTCTTTCAGCCAACACCATATCTAAGCCCATTCTATTTTGGAATGCCATCAGAGATGTGGCAGCCAATTGCTCATGCACTGCCTGGAGTGCCGAGGTGGTGAAGTTCGCCAATCGTTGGACATTATAATGAACATAATTAATCCGGTCCACATTTTTGTTTACCGTAACAAACAGGAAAATACTCTCCCATCCTGCCGCAATTTGATCCACCAATTTATACTCGTCAGGGACCCCTCTTGGGACTCCAATTGCATCTATATATGTGGGATCTCCTGCATTCAACCATTCATGCATGTCCCTTCTCTTCCTGTTAAGGAAGGGGATTCTTCGTCATTGTCCAACACCTTCCCACTCCATTTTGGCCAGATCTAAGGCTGTCACACTAACTGGCATGATCAGCGTTACCAGGGCGCACTTACCTGAGGCATTGGTGGGAAGCCTATCGTACAGCACTTTCTCTCCACACCACAGCCAAACATCATCACGAGCGAGAGGGATTCCTACTGGCAAAGACACATTTTCATTACACCATGACTCCTGGATATTTCCAATCCCAGGACCCGTCCCATTTAACTTTTAGGCAGGTGAACTTCTGTTTTGCAACTTGGGTGTCAAAAATAGGCTCTTTCTTTTTTATTCCCACATCATTCCATGGGTGTGTCCAATTAAAATTGTCACCCAAGTGTTCACCTGTGTCGGTTGTTTACATTTCAGATTTAGCAGTAGTTGTTGTGTCTGTGTCAGCGTCTTACCATCATCTCGCTCTGCTCCATACCATACCATTCCATTACATGCTCCTTTCGCTCCATCACTTCTGTCATCCCGCATCCTATGTTCAAACGCCAACATCGTCCACACAAAGCACACGCCAGCAAGCAAAATAGTCAATAAGTTAAACATTTGCATCGTCATCGTCTTTGTTCAGACTCGAAAGTGTCTGACTTTGATCCAATTCATGCCATCTACACATTCCCTCTCTTGACCTGCCCGTCCGGGCGGTCAACCTCTAAGCTCAACCTTGGCGGGCACAAATACTGGGGCCGGGCGCAACTGTGAGTTATGGTACCACTTTTGTCCTGTAGTACCCAATTGGGTGGCGCGTGAGGTTCTAGCCAGAACTCTAAACTGTCCTTATCAGCGAGATTGAGTCCACCTCCGGGAAAGCACCCGGAGGTTGATGTACGGAGTGATGTCCGACTCCAGTGATGCTGAGTTCACTGAGTTCAAATATCTAACTGTGTTCCGAGATTACAAATTAAGCCTCGAGCTAACGCTCCAATTTTGACTGTTAATTGACAAATTTTAAAGCAACACAAATGAAATAGTAACCATTTATGCTTAAAATAAAAAAACCCAAAACTATAATAACGCAGATACCGAATTAAACCTCTATTTTTTCTTTTTTTTTTATGGGAAGAAAAGGTGCTCTACAAGACATAGACAGCTCCAAGACCGCTGCAGTCTTCACCTCCTATTGTCTCATGATTGGTTCAATCCACCTACAGGCTGTGCCCACACTGATTCTGTCAACTGGGGGAGGGGGTAGAGACAGTAAAAACAATCGCGGAGCTGTGGAGCCGAGCCCCAAATCAGTCGGGCCCTGGGTCCACAACACCTCTAGCAGAGACACACACAGAACTACCACTTCCGAGCGACCCTTCTCTGGAAATTTTGACATTTAGAAATGTTCCCAAAACCAAAGAATTTGTAGTCGGTGCTGAAATATGATCTCCCGATTGTGACGCGGAGTATTCAACAACGATGGGGTCTAGATCTTTAGTATGATGACGCGCATCAATATACAATGTGATTTGTGGCTCGGCGAAAGTAAACAATTCATACCATTTCCGCTGTCCAGGGACAAGGCACGCGTGCGAGGCAACGCAGGTAGACATAACAAATATATAATTCTAACGCAAGATGCACTCATGACTAAATTTGGATGAGTGCATTTTTGATAAACCAAATCATGTTTGTGATCACATGTACAATGTGATATGTCAATCGGTGAATTGAAAGGGTGGCGGTTGCTAAACCACTCAGACCAGAGCAAGAACAGGGCATACCCACCGCGGGAGCATGGGAACCAGGTTTCAGAGCTGCCCTCAAATGTTTCAGTTCAGTTTAGCCACTGGGAAGGAAGAGAGCACGACATATGCTCCCTATGACGGATGTGCAGAGTCAAGTTCAGTCCCATCCGGGAATGCCACTCGAATTCCAGTGATCGTTCAGTCAATGGCAGTGACTCAGGCAATCTTGAGAGTCCACATGGCTCAGTGGGGGTTGCGGAAGGAGCTCATAGCTCGCCCCAATATCCAGCACCATCGAAAACTTGTCCATCCACCGTCCCCGGAATGCTAGGACCTGCTAGTCCTCGAACGCTGAAGCTCCGCGGCCCCCTGTCATGGAATGGGGTACGAGCGGGTTTGTGTCAAGTGCGTTGGGAGTGGGTAACGGTGGCGCCCCCTGCGCTGGTGGAGCTCTTTGTGACAGATATGGCACCGGAGGATGGCACATTCCAGAAAGTGGCTCGGCATGGACAGCTCATCACCCAGTGACCCCACACCCCGCAGCAAGAGCACACCCCACTCACAACCCCCGTCCATAACCACCCGTACCTCTGTTACTGCAAACCCAACCTCGTTGACCGGCCTGCTATGGACAGCAGCCAGTCTGCTGTGGCGCTGCGTCACCCGAACCTTGCCCAGAAGCAGCAGAAGTGGAAGGAGCAGCTGCCTCCTTTTTTCTTATCTCTCTTGGCCTTCTAAACCTGCAAGTACAACAATTTTAGTCACGCTCCTTAATCCAATCCCATATTTTCCTTTTCTGATGTCGTGCAAAATTATGTACACAATGTGTTCTACTTAGCCCGAGTAGCATTTCTCATTGATGGACTATTTCGCCTGATTTCTGCCACTGGGAGGGGCACGCCCTTGTGGACGGCCAACTGGAACAGCTGTGTAATGTCGACATTATTGGATGGGTCACTGCCGGAAGTCTCACTCTATTCACGTCTCGCCCTGGCCACATAGACCAGGCCTGTCTCCCCCTTCCACACCTGAAAGACACAGCAACATCGACCCCAACGGGCCAGAAATATCTGATGCACGGCACGGCCAATCTCACCTGAGGTGTCCCCACTTAGCTGGTGACCATCATGCCGGTCAGCAGGTCTGGCCTCGGCCTCAAGTGAGGACAGTTCCTCTTAAATAAATTTTGTCCCGCTTGTAACTCTGTATAAACCTCTTAGTCTGGTGTCTCCTTTGTAGGAGATTTCAACCAACGTGACCTCTTTACAACGTGTGACCTCTTTACAACGTGTCGAATAAACCAATGTTGACCTTTCTGCTATCTTTACAGCTGTGAGAGCTGTTACTAACGCCTCCTTCCCCCTTGGGTAATTACGAATGTCTTATCTTCAAACTTCTTACAAGCACCCAGTATCCTGGCTTTACTAGATTACTGCCCCTGCTGGGAGACGGAAAGAGCTTTGTCACTCTAAATTTGCGCCTGTCTTTTGTTTTCTTAACACTTTTCACATATGGTCAGCTAAAGTTGCTTCAACATCTATTTCCCATTTGCTCTTAAATTTGAGGTATTCTATAAGTTCTTCCAAACAGTGTTTTACAATGTCTTAGTCCTAAATACAATGAACTACGATACAATGGAAAATATCAGAATAACATTCAGGGTCATTTGTGTCTGAAATATCTCCTCTACAACAACTTACCCTTGCGTTAAGTGAGTAATTTTCCATAAAAACAGTGCCACTAATTCGACATTAACTTCAAATATCACTGCTGTGGTGCTGTATTATATGAAAAAGTCTGAACACTCCAAGAAAAGTTTGCCCTATCCTTGACTGGGCGTGTGTTATCTAGTCGCGCATCCAATGTGAATAATCATCAAACCTGTGGGGCACATGAACAGGCTAAAGCAACAACTATATTTTAATCTGTACCGTGGACCCTAAATTAGAATATCTCATTTCTCCCTCCTTGTTGAGGAGAACCTCTGGGATGGTAGTGGTGAGGCGCTATTTGAAGCATTCTCTGGCCTTCTGGTCACACTGGTCACATGTCACCTCAAACCTGTGGACAGAACTGGACGAGTGGCACTTGCCAGTGAGAATGAGAAGGGGTAAATTATCTTCCTTCCAAAACTTTCAGTTTTGCATAAATTTTGTGTAATAACGTCAATCAATCATTCACTTGATGCTTGAATTTAATTACTCCAATCTTTCTCCAAAAACAATTTGAAAATCAATACTCGGGAGTGCAATAGGGATTCAGGTTGATCAGGCCTGTCCACCCATCGCATCCTAAGTACTGTAAGGGCTTGCCGGTGACCTCAAACAATTTTCTGTCCTGAGGCCCGTCCCTACAACATTCACTCAAACCACATATGCATACAAACACTTTTCTTTCACACTTTCATTCACCAAACGATACTTTCCAATTCCACACAGAGACCCCTCCCTTGGCGCGTCCGCCTTGATTTCACTGAGATTTGTGCTGGCAGATCCATAATTTTGCCTTAATTTAGCCAGCGTATGCCAAAATTTACAACTGTGGGTCTCTGGATTTTCCCATTCACTCCCCGTGAAGTTGTTTCTCCTCTCAAGGACGTAGCTGACGAAACTGCACCTGTGACATCAAACAGCTCATAGATGCGAATGTTAGCAGTCTGGTATTTATGGAATGATGTCATATCCTCTAAAATTGTCATGTCAGCGTTCGCGTCGTACAGTCAAAAAAAAACATCTGTCTTCCACCTTTGTCACATTTAATACACATCAGTTAATAAATCATCTACAAAACTATTTAGTCCAACTTTATATTTGGTAAACCAATCTCCAATGGCTAGATATTCCCCTTTCCAAAGATTTTCTTTCAACATGTTCATAGGATACTTCACTTAAAATTTATCCCAAAACCACAATCCCTTTGCTTAAAAATTTAAATTTTAATAAGATTGTCGCCGCCCTGCTGTTCCTCAGGCATCCCCTGCATGTTTCAGTATTTAACTTGTGTTCTAATTCCCTGCTAATTTGTATTTATTGTTAGGTTGAATACATATATTTTATCCCGTACCTTACTACACTAGCACTGCAAAAAAAATTGCTCCATGGTGCGACCCATGCTCGACCACATGAGAACACCTCAAGTAGAGGCAGATGCCTGAAGATTAGATCGTCAGCAACATCGAGGGGGGTGCCGAGACACACCTCTGAAACAAAAAGACTGTGACCTTCTTTCGAGAGCACCAAAAGGCATATCTTCCTTTTCAATCAGTTAACGACTGCCATTGATGCCTGTTTTTCCTCTTGTGTCTGAAATGTTTACATGTTCCTGCTGGTGCTTCCCCCCCCCGGGGCCAGCACGGGCGTCTCCACACTCCCCTGCTGTTCTCCGCGCACCCTCTCTCTCATTATTCACAGCCTGTTCGATCAATTGTATGGTCGCTGGTGCCATCCTTGAATCGTTATCTTTTGCATCTCAAACCATTCTGCTCCCCCCCCATTAATGGCGCCGTCGGATCGGGCGGCGGCTCAAACACATACTGTTGCGAGTCTGGCAACTGTGGATAAATGCCTCTCAGACATTCCGTCTTTTCTTCCACTTTTTCAATCACTTCATCCTCTTTCTCTGACTTCCTCCCCCTACTTGGGAATGAGCATCTAACTTCAAAGAGCTGTTAACTCTTTGTTAGAGCACACTCATGATTTTACGATTACACCTCTACCCATTGCCTTCTGTAAAATCTTTCTCACTCTTATTTTTTCCTTTACTTTTCCAAATTCACTGTAGCCTTACCAAAGCCACTCAAACAATCAAGGTATCAAATCACAACCTACAAAGTCAGGAACCACCTATGCTCTTGCAAAGTTTTCTCATGCTCTCAAAAGCTTCATTCAATTATGATTTCATAACACCAATCTTTTTTTTCTTTGTGTCATTTCCATCTGTGCATTTCATTCCAGTTACTAATTACAGTTACCTTAATAGAAAGACCATCAACTAAAGTATGAAACATAAAATATTTATTTCTTCAATTCCTCCTTACAGCAGACCCTAATTCTTATCCTTTTCATTTGTTCAAGTCACACCTTCTTCAATACTGCCTGTTTAATCATCCTCCTTTCAATGGAACATTAATTGTTCCTTTCTCTTTTCTTATTGAACTTCCAATCTCTACACTGACACAATTTCTTCTCTTTTCTCTAGCTTTCTTTCTTTCTCTTTTCTTATTTCATCCCTACTTCATGTTTTTCTTCTCTTTTTTATGTTTCATTTTTATGAATTTATCCTTAATCTCCGTGCCACACCCGAGACCACTATCACACTTACTCTCCTTCGCCATCTTGAAATCCACTCGTGTGTGTCCCAACCACTTCTTACGCAGAACAATTTTAGCCTTCACATTCACACAGCTTCCACACAGACACGTAAATCCCAGATTTTAAACCGTGTCCCGATACGTAAATCCCAGATTTTATACCGTATCTTAACCACGAATAGTTCCAAACTATTCTAGTAGGTAAATCCCAGATTTCAGACCCTACTAACGTCCACACTGTTACACTTTTAATTTATTTTTTTTAACTATACTACTTTACTTTTGCGCCATTAATTATGCTAGAAGGTAAATCCCAGATTTTACACCCTAATAGCGTCCAACACTTTTACGCTTACTACGTTCCGCTCCTCCTTCCTCTTATAATTTAGCGTTGCCAATGTGCAGAATTTGAAAGGGTTCTGCTTACCTTGTTTCACTGTGGGCCCAAGAGGAAAGATGGTCGGATGTGTGGCTCTTTTATACTTTATCCTTTCTCAGGTCGTCACCTGGTGTGGACGTGCGAGACCCAGTCTCATGTGGTTTTTCTCGAAGTTCCAAACTTCTTTTACCTCTCATGCATCGCGTCGGCGTCACCATAATTGTTGGAATTTATCTTTAAATCCATGTTAGAATTTAATTTTAAACCAATTTAAACTCAAATTAATAATCTGACTCCAATTTGTGACTTTACCCAACTCTCATTCATCCAACAATATGCGCGCTCGTTCTGCAATAGAAAGGTATCAGGAAGCCGGCATTTTCACACACGAGTGGATTTATTCCTAACACACAAATCTACAACTTGAGTTTTGGGTCCCTCTCAATACAGCAGCTCTCTTTGTCTTCGCTGTTCAGCATTAATTTATAGACACAATATGCAAATGACACAGAGACAAAGGCATCCTGGCATGATTCTATTGGCTATGTGTATGCTGCAGTTAACTTTAGCTTGCTTCTCTTGGTCTTTCTTCAAGTGGTGGCCCCTCCTGCTTGTGGCTGAAGGGTCCAGTTTCTTGTCGACCCCTTCCCGCTCGAGGTGTCTGTCTGCGCCAGGCACCAACCTAAAACCTCCCAAACCTCACATTCTTTCACTTTCTTTTTCCAACTTCACCAGCCACACACTCAGCATTCCACAGAATAACAGTGACACAAGATGCAGGACATCGAATAAAACTAGCCAGGTTTCAACTCTTCCACTCCTTTAACTGATAGGAAGAGACAAGCCAGACGCTTATTCCAGACTGATACGAAGTAAAAGTGTCTGAGGTCGAAGGACACAAACTGAAGTCACACTGACCGTTATGCGAGGGGTGTTTCCATTCTGTTTTGAGTTGCATATTTAAATTGCTTTGCTGCGATAATATATAAACGACACTTAAATAGGTGTTGTATTTTTTTGCTAATTCCTTTTTGAAGAGAGAGAGAGATTTTTTTTTAAATGTTAGTTGCATCCAAAAAATACAGAATTTAAAATCTCTGTAATTTCTGGACTATAGGGCGCACACATACATGAGCCGCAGAACTCTTTCCGGGAGGAAGGGGGGATAATAAAAAACTGATATACAGGCCGCACCCTGCTGTACGCCGCAGTTTTCTATGTTGAAAAAAAAAGAGTTGTTTACTGCATGTACAGAACGATTTTGTACTGTGAATGCACATAAAGGTATATCAACAGATTGTGAAAACAGTGCCTTTTTAACACGGCAACAAGTATAACAGACCCAAGAGGAGGAAGAAAAAAAAATCTAGATTCATTTAGCGTATTTTCGGCACTAGAGAGCGCTCCTACTGGTGAAAGAAAAATCCACAGAAAAGCTCCACCGTTAGCCGCATCAAAATCTAGGAAAAGAGTGGCGGCTTGTAGTCCGGAAAATATGCTAAATAAATTAAAGCGAAAATACCCTTCAGCAAGGTAGATGTGCAAGTATTCTAGGGAGAAAAATGCAGGAAAGTCTTCTAGTTGTCTACACCAATCAATCATCCTACCTTGTAGTCAGTCAACTTGAAAAGAAAAACGGCGAGCTTGTCACGTTTATATAGCCCTTGACGCATACCCACGGCTGACGGCAATTAACAATTAATGGAAAAATGTTTTTATGTTTTAAAGACACTTAAATATGCGTCATATTTTTTTGCCAATTCATTTTTTAGATTTTAATTATTTTTTATTAGTTTGCTGAAAAACTCAACATACTAGTTGTAGTTGCGCCCCCCGAGTACAATACAAGACAGTGCTACTTTATTCATAGAGCGCATTTCACAAGGAGTTATGTACTGCTGCTCCAAAAAATGACTTTTGAAAAACATCAGATTAAGGTATAATTCACAATACAAAATATCTTTCGCAACTTCAATCATATATTTACAAATGGTAAAACAAGAATACAAACAAGAGGGAAAAATACACACGCAAAAATATAAATAAAAGAAATGTCATTAACCACAAAAATACAGTATTTCAACAAAAGGTAGAATCAAAGTCAACGGGGCCAAAACCGTGTGGATTACTTTCTTTCCGCATCTTGGGACCGGCTGTTGCCTGGCAGTGGTTTCTTGAGGATTATTTGCAAATGTCGTCAGTCATACTTTGTCATACATTTGGGAAGTATGTTCAAAAAGTGAATCAGAAATCCCTTTATTGTCATTGTACTGAAGTGTGCAACGAGACCAGAGTGGGCAATTTTATCTCAAAAAGGAATTTGAAGTTAACATCATTTCACCTCAATGACAGTAAAGAATGTAAAGGTGTTACCTTGCCGGTTGCACTGACAATGGTTTGATCCTGTAGCAGATCATTTTTATTTCCATTTATTTTGGAAAATGTTTGCATAATCAACAACAAATGGAGGTTGATCATGCTCCAACAAGACTGTTGACTGCACAGATTAGATGTAAAATAAATAATTAAATAAATAAATAAATGGCTGTTGCAGCCACTAAAGTCTTCAAAAAATCTTTCACACTGCAACCTTTGTCAAAATAAATGCTATTAGTGATGATGATTCTTACAATCTAGCTACACAGAGAACCGTACGGGGATTGTTCTACATGACTTGACTTTTCAAAAAATAGAAAATGGTTTGAAGAGAACAGAAAACAGGCTTGATTTGATCCTTAGGAGAACATGTCATGAGCCTTCTAAACAGGTCAGGAAGTCCTTCCGTCGTCGGGCAAGCAAAGTAGGTCTCGTCGCGATTTCTCACGAGGGCGACTGAGCTTCCTACTGTTCTTTGTCTCGACGAACAGAGCGTGTTGAGCCACAGGGGCCGTGGAGAACGTACTAACGGAAATAAATAAGTGGTGAGGCGCATATTCTACGAGTCTTTTTGGAGAGAAAAGGAAATTACAGGATGACCAACTTCCCTTTTCCTTTCAATCAATAGATACAGTCTGAAGAGAACAGAAAACAGGCTTAACTTGACTCTTGGGAGAACATTAGTGCCATGGACCTTCCAAACGCATCAGCAAGACCTTCCTTCATCAGCAAGCACAGCCACGTCTCATGGAGAGCTCATACCGGGGTGACCGAGCTTTCATCTCTTCCACGTCCAGACGAACGGAGGATGCGGAGCCGCGGGCCACGTGAAGAATGTTCTAACAAAAAAATAAAGTAGGTGGTGAGGACAAAAGCTGACAAAGTGATAAATTACGGACGTTTCCTGCCAAAGTTAAATTCGGCGAGAAGGGAAAGACCGCACGGTTGCC
This sequence comes from Idiotropiscis lumnitzeri, assembly GCF_059441095.1. Lineage (NCBI taxonomy): Eukaryota > Metazoa > Chordata > Actinopteri > Syngnathiformes > Syngnathidae > Idiotropiscis > Idiotropiscis lumnitzeri. Next base: position 6,491,619 of record NC_142406.1, read on the forward strand.
ACCCTGGTTTCGGAGTCAGTGTTCCCTGACAAGTGTTTTGGCGCCTGTCCTCCAAATCTTTTGGTTGAGAGAAGAGCATAATACAGGATCAGCGAGTCAAAATTTAAGCGGTGCTGAGACAGGTTTTGCTGTGACTCACAATATATTAAAAAAATCATGATCATTTTTTTTTCTTAAATCGCTTCACAATTAATGAATATGTCACACTAATACAGTAGAAAATAGATCAATGAGAGACACAAACTCACATACCCGTTACCTCCGATCTTTCTCCAGAATGAAGGACCTGTTAAAAGTATAGGACAGTAAAATTCTAACATTTACTGGCTTTACAAAAAAGAAAGGAGCCGTTTAATGATGAGCTTACCTACCTTTTCCCTTCAATAAATAGAAATGGTCCCAAGAGAATAGAGAACAGACTTTACTTGAGCCGAAGGAGAACACTATTGCCGCGGACCTCGGAAACTCGGCAGCAAGTTCTTCCTTCGTCAGGCGAAAGCGGCCACGTCTCATCGAGAGCTCGTAGCAGGGTGACCGAGCTTCCATCTCTTCTTTGTCTGCACGGTTGCCACCCTGGTTTTCGGGGTCAGTGTTCCTTGTTGTACTCTTTTGTGCGCCCGTTTGCCGAATCTGTTGGCGGAGAAAAGGCAGACACGGGACCGGAGGATCTAGGTACAATAGTTAGGTACACACATACCCGTGACCTCCATTGCGGTGTGAGCAGCTAAGGTGTATTTTTTTTGCTTGTTTTTTCCCCTCGTCCTCCCAGGGGTTAGAAACAGGGGATGTTAATATTTGTCAATGAAGCCCGATGCCAATGAGGCCCTTTGAGACGTTGCTGTGGTTTTATTTTCTCCAGAACAAAGACCTGTTAAAAGCAGAAGAGAGTAAAATTACATTTACTGTCATTACAAAAAAAGATCTGTTTAACAATGGCTCACTTACCTTGTCAGTTTTCTGTTCTCATCCCATGCCGATCGGTACGTTTAAAATGTTAAAAAAAAGTTACAAATCCAACCACTCTCTCTTCCCTCGACGTCACTTTCGCCGACCCCTCCACTTGCCTTCCTGCGACCCTCCACCGACCGACTGTTGGACCTCCTTAATTCCCTCTCTCTCACTCCTCCCAATGCTTTTCTGCCACTCACCTTCTAGTTCACACGCTAAACCAGGGGTCCTCAATCCTGTTCCTCGAGGCCCGGTGTCCTGCAGGTTTTCCATCTCTCCCTGCTGCAACACAGCTGATTCAAATGATCAGATAATCAGCAAGGTCTGCAGAAGCTAGATAGCGATCGCTCAGGTGTGTTCCACCAGGGAGAGGTGGAAAACGGGCAGGACACCGGCCCTCGAGGAACAGGATTGAAGACCCCTGCGCTAAACCATCTTCACTCCAAATCTCATCTCAAAATCTCAAACCAACTGGAACCCATGACAACTTTTAATCATTTAAATCTCACTCTGTATTGCTTTACTTACTGCCATATTTCATTCTTTGGATATCATGTATCTGAGATTTACAAGCACTATATCACAATAAAAATAAAAAAATCCACCACCGTCTCTGCCCTTCATTCACTCTGTCGATGAGTCCGCAGTCCACCGCTCCCTCTCGCCGTTGTTTACTCTCACACATCCTTCTCAAGTCAACCGAACTTCTCACACTGATTTTTGGGCTTTTCTGTTTCAGTCTTACTTGTCCCAGTAAGATGTTTGAAATTTTCATTTGCAGCATTGATCGGCTCGCACCCAACTTTTCGCGGGCGTCGGACCGAAACCTCCGCCTTCACACAACGAGAAAATGCGATTCCCGAAGAAATTGCGTGTGAAGGCAGAAAAGCTGGATTTTTTGGGGGGGAATTATTTTGAATGACACTGAATGTTTTTGAAAAATCCTGAATGACACTGAAATGTTGAATGGGGTTGAATGAATTTGAATCATAGTGAATGAAATTGAATGATTTTGAATCATCCATCCATCCATCCATTATCCGCCGCTTATCCGGGGTCGCGGAGGCAGCAGCTTCAGCATGGAAGCCCAGACTTCCCGCTCCCCAGCCACATCTTCCAGCTCTGCCGGAGGGATGCCGAGGCGTTCCCAGGCCAGCTGGGAGACGTAGTCTCTCCAGCGTGTCCTGGGTCGTCCTCTGGGCCTCCTGCCGGTGGGACATGCCCGGGAGGCATCCTAAACAGATGCCCGAGCCACCTCATCTGGCTCCTCTCTACGTGGAGGAACAGCGGCTCGACACCGAGTCCCTCCCGGATGGCCGAGCTTCTCACCCCTATTTTGAATCATTTTGAGTAAAATTGAATGATATTAAATATAATAAAATTGAACGATATAAAATCAAAGTGGATGATATGAATACTGAATGACATTAGATAATTTTACATGGAAGTGAATAACATTGAATGATACTGAATTACAATGAATGATTGTGAATTACATTAAATAATTTTGAATGAAAGTGAATAATCTTGAATGATTTTGAATCATATTGAAAGGAATTGAATTAGATTTTATTATATTGAATGATATGAAACCATATTGAATCATAGTGAATATAATTGAATGATATTGAATTATATTGCATGAAATAAGATAAGATAAGATGTCCTTTATTAGTCCCACAATGGGGAAATTGAATGATTGTGAATAATATTGAATCACAGTGAACAAAATTGAATGATTTTGAATTATAGTGAATATTAAATAAAGGAATATAAGAGTTTGAGCTTAACATAGTTCATTAGATGTTGCTGCATCCTGTGTATGAAAGTGTGAGACTATAAAGTGCTGAGCGTGTGGAGCGGAACAGAGTAGGGGGTGCAAGAATGTGCAGGAATGGAATGTTTTAGGACAGACTGTGCTGGCAGCAAGGAGGGGGCGGAGACGAGATGACTCAAGCACAACCAGGAGGAGCCACCACGTGATTCTTCAGGGGAAGAAAGACCAATAAGCTAAAGTTAACTGCAGGATACACATAGCCAATAGAATCATGCCAGGATGCCTTTGTCTTTGTATAATTTACATATTGTATAGTATGAATCACTACTGGGCAACTCGGATACAGAGTACATCTGCTGGTGGCAACAGAGGCGTACAGAGTTGTATTGAGAGGGACCCGAGACCCAGGTGCATGTATCAGTTTTATGTGTTAGGAATAAATCCACTCGTGCGTGAAAATGCCGGCTTCCTGATACCTTTCTATTGCAGAACGAGCGCGCATATTGTTGGATGAGTGAGAGTTGGGTAAAGTCACAAATTGGAGTCAGATTGCTAATTTGAGTTTACATTGATTTAAAATTAAATTCTAACATTGATTTAAAACTAGATTCCAACATAAATTATATTGAATCGTAGTGAATGTAATTGAGTGATTTTAAATCAAAGTGAATGAAATAGAGTGATTTTAAATTAAAGTGAACAACATTGAATGATATTGAATCATAGTGAATGAAATTGAATGATTTAGAATGATAGGGAATGAATTTGAATGATTGTGAATAACATTGAATGATTTCGAATCAAAGTGAAAAAAACTGAATGATATTGAATCATAGTGAATGAAATTGGATGGTTTTGAATCGTAGTGAATAAAATTGAATACTGAATGACATTTAATAATTTTTCAATGGAAGTGAATAACACTGAACAACTTTGAATGATATTGAATGACATTAAATAATTTTGAACAAAACTGAATAACAATGAACAACTTTGAATGATCCCGAATTACAAGCAATGATTGTGAATGAAAATGAATGATGCTGAAAGACATAAATTTATTTTATACGGATCTGAATAACATTGAACAACTTTGAATGAAACCGAATGACAACTAAAGATTGTGAATGATTTTGAATTATGCTTAATGAAAATGAAAGACGTTGAATGATACTGAATAACATTAAATAATTTTAAATTGAACTGAATAACATTGAACAACTTTGAATGATACTGTATTACAATGAATAATTGTGAATAACAAGCAATGATTGTGAATGAAAATGAATGATGTTGAATGACAATTTATACTAAATACATCTGAATAACATTGAACAACTATGAATGAAACTGAATGACAACTAAAGATTGTGAATGCTCCTGAATGACATCAAATAATTTTGAATGAAACTGAATAATATTGAACAACTTTGAATGATACTGAATGACAAAGAATGATTGTGAATGAGACTGAATGACATTAAATAATTTCGCATGATACTGAATAACATTGAACAACTTTGAGCTCTCTCTCTCTCTCTCTCTGTGGTGTCAGAAAAACACGTTATGTGATTAATCCAACCCCCTTTTAATGCCGTCAATCTTATAAAGGAGCGATTAAGACTCATCTGGGCCTAATAAACAATGTAGTCCTATGATGTAGCGCTGACGCTTGAGAGACCGGAAAAAAACCTCAAGGACCTGAAATTTAGGGCACGCCTGAACCCTATGGTGAAAATATTTTTGAGATGAATATTTAATATGCGTTTGACATTGAACCTCTTCGTCATGATAGCATCAGCTGTTTGTGTGTTCCGGTCTGAGAGTGTCTGCTAAATGGCTGACGTAGTCAACAGCTTATATTATGTCTAGAGACGTATTGATTGAAATACAACATTTCTGTTCATACCTGTTGGCTCTCCACCAGGGATGTAAAGAGTCATCGAAACTCAATTTAACATGTATGTATGTATGTATCGATGTGAAGAATCGATTGGCAAAACCATGTTAACCAAAGCCATTCTCTCACTACGGCAATGCCATGCACGAGATGACTCGGCGATGCATGTGATTGTACTCGATCATAATGGTATTGGCGATAGTGGTAGGTGCGTGTTGTGTTAAACCGTTCCTGCTTGCCGCCTAACCATGGTCGGGAAACGCTCCTCTTACAGAGCACAGAGAGACAGGGATCGCATTGCAGTTTAGGGCTGAACAATTGATCATTTTAGGAATGAAATCGCGACCTCAGACGCGTTTTCGAGATTGTCAAAGCTGGGTCATAAAAAAAAAAAAAAGCGTTGTGGTGCGTCTTCTTTCACCGCTGCTTGAGCGCTCGGCGCTAAGCTATCTTGCGAACTCTGTCGCAATAAATAATTGATAGCCTGGTGGCATGGATTGATATTTTAAAACAACACACATAATGGATTTGCCTTGTCGTCACCGTCTGTATTTAATCTCTCCTGTGCTGTGTGTGGGGGCAGATAAAAAGTGAAGTTGACTTTAGTTTTACTCATCCATCCAAAAGAGAATATAAGAAATCAAAGCTTCTGAACATTAAATGAAATTTACTTTCACAGTTCAGAACCCATATAAGTTACCATAGTCAAATGTATTTAGAATGCTGCATGCTTGTCATTAACTATGGTAATGAAATGTTTTTGAGTTTGAGTACTGAACACTCAAACAAATATGTTACTGAAATAAAAAATGTCCAAGTCACACTTTTTACGAGAGGAGTTGTTTTTTTTTTTGTCAACTAAAGTTGACTTATATTTTACAATGTAGTACTACCACTATACAAAGTACCAGGTTTTTATCATTTTTGAGGGTGACTCACAAAAAAAAAACTACAAAAATTAAATACTGTAAATTAAATTTGACAACACGCCATATAAACATACCATAGTGTTTTTCCATTGTAGCAAAATTCAAACATGAAAACCTTCAGGGCATCATGGTAGAGTCTCAGTCTGTTTTCACGTTCCTGTTTGCTTATAACTTCACCTCGATATTCAATAAGAAAGTCTCCCTTCTGAAAGCGGCAGCAACTGAACACTCCTCGACCTTACAAGGGAAAGAATTAGGATGAATTAGAATCATTAAATTAAAACAATGGTGAAAACAAGGCTCAAACTAAAGAAGTGATTGCCAATCCTCACCTTAAAATGAATTTATATATTTTATGAGGAACCTATCCTTGTCCTTGCCCAAGGATGAAAAATATGCTACCTCTTCTTTGGGTTTAACCTTAGTTCCTTGTGGCCTCATTGCTGACATATCTTGCTGAAGATGAAGAACTAAAGAAAGCCATAAGGCGGGAATTACAAGTTAAACTATCCGGTGTATAATTACTTGGTGCAGATCTGTTTAGCAGTTATATTTCAGTCTTTCAGTGTACCATGAGAGCCTATGTAGTAAATACAATACAAAACTAAATAAAATATATTGCATGTGTCACAGCACAGCTCTACTAAACGTCGGTAGAAATGAGGTGTAAATATACACTCATAGACTACAATGTTTTCATTAAAAGAGTTCAGATTTAAGTAAAAACAAATGCAGCATTTTACCAAATCATGAGTGCAGAAGTCCTCGAATTTTGTCCATATTGATTACACCTAGTCATTATTTAGAACATTTCAATTATTATTATTTAAAACAGCAAAGGCAATTGAACTTTAAATGAATAGACAAAATTACAGCTCAGCTTGGAAATTGCAGTGCGATGTTGTTTTCGGTTAGATATATTTACCTGACATGTTTCGGCGAGTCTTTCGCCTTCTTCAGGGTGTCGCATGATGGTGTCTTGTTACTCGTCTTTATCAGCTGATGTTCCATGAGGGCGTGACTTACCTGTCAAAAATAATGTCAAGTCACGCCCCCCGGGGAGCCTTCATCCTGTCAACCACCTGGAGCAGCATCTTGGAGGAGTGAACGGACAGCATTATGACCATCGGCCAATCAAAAGCTGTGAAATATAGACTGTGTGAATTATTAAGTAGGGGGTGCAATACAAGGTCCTGCCTACAGGGGCGTTTTCTCACACAATAATACACAACATTCATGTTATTGTGGTTTAAAGGGACATTGGCTAAAATTTGGAATTTGAGCATTCTACACCCTTAGAAACATGATAGCATTGTCCGAATTACGAGGACATGGGTTGCGTCCTTGTAATTCAAATTGTCCTTGCAGTGTTGCGTGTATTCAGGTCAAATGTCCCTGCAATGCATGAAAACAAACATACACACACACACACACACACATCTGTTTTATGGATTCAATTAGTTTGGAGGATTACAACTCCCAGACGATTGCCCGACCTCATCTTCTTCCGGCTCAGAGCCACGCAGTCATATCGAAATGAATACTTTTGAAATTAATCCCAAATGCTGGTATATTCAATTAATAGCCCATGGCAAAAACGGAGGACATATTCCCGAAAATTATAGGTGGTTTTAGTTTTGTAAACATAAAAAGTAGTTTCAGATACAGTGACGGGCCATGCATTTCACACGCAGGCCTTCAGTGAAGTCCTACTTAGTCTGACTTGAATAAACACCCCTCAGAACACCATAATTTCACCATAATCACAACGGCTGGAGAAATAATATACAGAAACACACTTACACACTACTGAGTGAGTGTTGGACGACCTAGCTTCTCTTGAAAGGTCCGCCTTGAAAATGGCCTCGCAAGTGTATCTGAAATTAAATTCCCTACATTGGTTTTAATTTTTTAAAGAGCGTTTTTGTTTTATATTTTCATTTTCAAAAATGTGCTTTCTATTCTAGTTATTTAGTTCGTTTTCGTTTACTAAAATAACCTTGTGCTGCACCTGCTATCGCAGCAACTGCTCACCATATTTTGGCCACGGAATATGCCAATTGGTCAGAGAGAAGACCGCGACAAAGAATGGCCCAATCGAAATAAACACTCGACATCATATGTACCTTGTTGAAGTGTACACGTGGTGTCAGAGAGCACAGGTTACAAGCGTACCAATATTGCAAAATTGGGACTATGCGTGTGACGTAACCGACTTCCGTCTCTGATGTCATCGAGAATGGCGGCACGTTTTTGTTTTTTAAATAACAATTCTTCAGTTTAAAGTGACATTCAAACTTAAGTAATGAAGAAGTCAAGTAAAAACTCAGGGACGGCCTTCCCACTGATAGGAGCTATGGCTCCATTTGAACCATTTGCGGCGCCTAATCGATCTGCGGCATACGCGAAAGGTCGCCAAGTACGGTAGCTGCACTTGGACATAACACGTAAGTGACTTTAAACATTAATCGAAATTACACACATACAACTGATAAATTATGTAATAATTTGATATGTACACTTGAAGAGACTCATTTTTTCGTCACCGACGCAAGAATTCCACCGAACATCGCCAGTTTCATGGTATGTTGGTCAAATCCTAAAAGAATTGTCGGCAATATGCTTTGGCTGTGCTCTCAAACACTTGTACGCCGTACATACGTCATGAGAGTGTAGTGTGGGTATCGGGATTGAGCCACTCGCCTTGCACGAGACCTTGAAACACACATACACGCGCACACACCCCCACACACACACGCACGAAGGTGACCCTCCAACCCCCACAGCCATTTAATGACACAATTAATAAAATAAACTAAAATAATGTCAAACAACAGCCAATTAAAAAAATGAATCCCCTCATACGTACATTCAAGTAACTGAAAACAACCCCCCTCACCAAATTTATCCTCAAGAACATATTTCTCAGGTTGACCGACAGAAGAGGGAGAACCTCCATCACGTTCTTCTTTCGTGGTAGGCGGATGACATCTGACGTTTTGAGGTGCTCGTCTGCCACCTGCTGTGCTGAACTATGTATTAAACAAGAAAATCAAATTGTTGAATGTTTTCCCATGAAGACTGAATTGTAAAATACCCAGAGATGGCTTACCTGTTTTACTGTGCATAAACATTTTTCCGATTGTCCTTTTTGTTGAGATAACTGTTTAATATTGAAATTGCACACGGAACTGGTAATTGAGTTACAGATACTATATTAACATACTAAATGTTAAGTTTTGTACACTAATGATTGATAATGGTGCATAGTTAGTTAATTGAGTCAATTAAATAAGCGCTGAACTGTATTATTCACTATCCATCAAAAATAAAAGCTGAAACCCATGAGACTAGGTGATTCGCCAAAATGAATCCACAAACTTTCACATTTTTAGGATATGCATTTTTATTTTTAATGATGTGGTGTGTGTGTGTGCATGCGTGTGTGTGTGTGTGCACTCGCATTTATTACTTTGTGAGTCCCTGTCGTGAGGAGAACACCAACAGTAAGGGGCCCAACGCTGTTGTGGGGCCCAAAAAGCCGGGCCCCACAAAAGTCTTCACTTTTAACGTGCTCAGAAGACTCCCCTGATATGCCCCTCCCTTTTTTTTTGCTTAGCCCAGAAGGTAATAAAGATCGGAAATGTGGGTGTGAAGTGTGTGTGAATTTTCTGCTCTCTTACACCTCGTGTGGCACTTCTGTGGTACTGCAGTTACACACACCTGACGAGAGTGTGCGTCCTTTTAGCCATTGAGAAACGGCCTGGGACGTCATGTGACCACCTGCGCTCGCGTGATCTCATTTGATAGCGTTTAAGCAGTCAATTAAGGTAGCACGGATGACGGCAGTGGCTGCCAATCTACGCAGATAAAGTGAACACTGTGACAGAGTTTGAAGACCCATCTGCGGTTCTTTACAGGTAAGCTTTCGTTTTATTGACTATCTTATTTGATTTGATGATTTGTCGTCTTTTTCAATAGTAACTCTCGAACATATTTGCAACATTTATACTACAATGTATTACATCCAGATCGCTAGCTGCAAATGTTAGCATCGAGCCGTGCTAGCGTTAGCTTCGGGCCGCGCTAGCGCTAGCGTCCAGCCGGGGTGGCGTTAGCGTCGCGCCGCGCTCACGTTAGCGTCGCGCTAGCGTTAGCGTCGCGCTAGTGAAAGCATCCATTTAACTTGATTTAGATGAGCACATTGGTTACATATAAACGAAATAATACTGGACTCAAGTTAATGACAAGGTTAGCCTTAACCTTTTAGAATCATACATTACATAATACATTCTAAATAAATGGGCATCAACATTTTTTAAGAAACCATGCAAATAATGTGCTTTATAATGAAATGTTTTGTATTATGTTTTCAAACAATTTCCAGTCTGCCTATGTAAAGTGTTTTTACAACCATTAAAAAAGCATAAACTATAATTTGCCTTTGTTAAGGATCCCCAAAAATGTTATTAATTTTGGAGTTGCACATTCTTTGAATTTAAAGGAATTTATGATCTCATTTCTGTTTTCTCCCTAACACACCTGATTTAAATGATCATCTCATCAGCAAGATCCGTATAAGCTTGATCACTACCCTAAAAATATGAATCAGGTGTTAAGGAGGGAAACTTCTCAAACAGGCAGCTCAGCGGTTCACAAGGACAGCGTTGAGTTGGCTTGAACAACACAAATATTGTTTGGCTTAATTTATAAAACATCTGCAATTTAAAATAATATTAATAACAAAAAAAATTGACTGTTTCCAATACCTCATAAATCCTTGCATATAAAAATTAGTCATTGCAATGGAGTGATTTAGTTGTCTGTTTTCCATGTTACCCATGTAATGGTTTAAAAAATATTCTCACAGTGCTATAATGCTACAAAGGAAGATGAGGAAGACAAGGATATGGCCTGCTGATGATGCAACGTTCTACATTAAGTCTTCGAAGGACAAGCCATGGTTTATTGAAAGATTTATTGACAGTTTTAAAGGTAAACATGCCCTTCACTTGTCGATCATCGCCAAATTTGAATGGAGGAATGTAGTATGTTGGATTGAGTTTTACATGTAACACACTTGTGGCAAAGTCTTCGGACTGATGTCATCCTAATTTTGAAATTAATATTAAACCTATCATACAAAAATTATACATCGCCCAGCCCTAACCATGTGTAGACAAATGTTGATAAACCTGGTTCTATCAGATATTCTGCAATAAATATAAAGTAGGTGATATAAATTAAATGCATATTTCTTTTAATTACCTATTACTTGCAGCTTGTCTGTAAAATTTACGGATATCTCCCTTTCGTGCTAGAAAATGATAAGAACGTCTTATGTTGTGTCTTGATGTCTAGTTCCAACTATTGTTGGTTTTAAAAACAGTAGGCTAGTCTTGTCCAAGCCCGTTCCTCAAGATCCCCTATCCTGCCTGTTTTAGATGTATCCCAACTGCTGATTAAAATTTTCAGGATAATTATCAGGCTTTTGCAAACCTTGCTGATGAGCTGATCATTTGAATCAGGTGTGTTGGAATCGGGATACACCTAAAACATGCTTGATAGGGGCTCTTGAGGACCCAACTTGGGCACCTCTGCCGTAGGTTATAGAATTTTGTCCTGCTAAGACTACATTCAGTTACGAAGTATTGGGTTATGCAGTTTGTGAAAGCTTTGGACTACTTGGGTGTTTCTTATAATTACATTCATATTTAATAATGTGCTCTTAGGACGAGGAGTGTTTGCTACCCAAGCCATCGAACCAGGTGCTTTTGTCTTGGAGTACAGGGGTGAGCTTCTATCAGTGGCCGAATGCCAATCAAGACCCTACTCGGAGAGGCAGAGTACTTTTCTTTTTGAATTTCAATGGCAGAAACAACTGTGGTGGTAAGCATCTAAGCGCATGTTACATGTATTGTTTTGAAGAAGAAAATTTTGTCAAGTGCAACAAAGGTTTAAATAGTTGATCAGTGAAAGAAAGTCAAACAATCTTTCAGCACACATCCTTGAACGCTTGCAATAATAAATTGCAGTTTTGATTTGTAACTTTACCAACCGCTCATACGTCTTGACATTTTAGGCTTATGAGAAAAAGCTTTAACTGGTTCAGAGCTTTATTTCATCAAGTGGCATGTTTTTTTTTGTTGTGCTATTTGATTAAAATAGTCATCGTAACACCAAGGCATATGTATTTAAAGTGCTATACATAAAACATTACAGAAAGAGACACAAAATATTAAGACATTACAAAAATCACAATAAAATTATATAATAAAAATAAAAAAATTATTACATTAAAATGATTAAAACTAAGTATGAGTGGAGATACATAAAAAGATAGTGTGCAAAGATGTATACATTGTAGAAAATCTGATAACGTTGTAGATTTTTTTGGTATGGCTGCACATTTAATTGATTATTAATCATGAGCAAGATATTGTCCTACAATTAATTTAGAACTATTGACAGATTTCATGAAGGGCTATCATTTTTTATAGTCATGGAGAAACTACAGATTTTAATGGGTGTTTTTCTTATTTTTCAGTGTTGATGCATCCAAAGAAGATGGATCCCTTGGAAGATTAGTTAACGACAATCACAAATCTCCAAACTGCGTTATGAAAAAAGTCATTGTTGACAACAAGCCACATTTGTGCCCTATTTGCTGTGAAGGATATAGAAGCTGGAATTGAAATCGATTACGACTATGGAAATTCCAAATGGCCATGGCGTGAAAAGGTTAGTTTGTTGGAGTAGCCATACTTTCTTTGGGCGGGTTAAATGTCATGATTTGTAGTGAGTGTTGTATTTATCCATTCAGGTAATTGATATTTTTGTGAATATGATGATCAATATAAATTTCTGTTTATCTGAATTGTAGGTGCTAAACATGCAGTATCCTTCTCTGGCAGTAGAACGTGATGTATTCCAGGGAGATCAAACTTCCCACGAAGACGTAAAGAGAGAAGATACTAGGACACAGGTATTTGTAGACAACTATTTCTGTCATTAAGCAGCGAGGAAAATTTAATTTCCAAGTTGAAGAGCAAAGACTGTGGTCAAATACTTTTTAATCACTCTACCCCCTTAATTTGTTGCGATAGAGCTCCCCTGCTAAAAAAATTCCCCATTTCTGGCAAGATTTACACTTTGATGTATAGCCTCATCTCGTCTTTTGGCTTACCAACTGATAACAATATATCTTTGCTCAAATTGAAAATGCTTCATGATTTATCCCAATTTTTCTATGGATGGAATTTCCTAAAACCAAGCTTGGCATTTAGTTTCAAATTTTGTAAATGTTTCTGTTTTCAAGTCCATGTTAGAACAAGTGTCATTTTACACTTGTTAAAATGTTATAGGTTTAAAAAGACTTAATATGTGACGCAGCGCCATATACAGTATGTTTATGTGACACATTTTGAGACCTATTATAGTGTAGATTTCAAAACTCTGTCCTCTGTGGTGCAAAATAATATGATTAACATTGGTGAGACTATAAATATTTACTACACATTTGACATCAAGCTCTTCAGCATGGATGACGTCGGCTGTTTCCGTCTTCCGGTCTGAGAGCGCCTGCTAAATTGCTAATGAAGCGGTCGTTTTATTTTATGTCTATATGCGTATTAATCGTAATACATTTTTGTTCATAATTGCTGGCTCTCTGCCCTAACGCAGTTACAGCAAGACTTCTGTTAAAAGTCAAGTGTTCATCCAAACAATTATTTAGGGTTCCCAGCAATGCATTTAGCTGTAGCGATTAGCACGCTGAGCAACTCGTTCACCTCCTCAGTGAACACTGTATGCGAGTTTTTTTTTTTATGTTACACCATAGAGGAGAGGATCAGCATCATGCAGCTCATTGCTGCTGCTATGCACAGGCTTACATATAGTACAAATAAATTATATGCTTCTTCAACAAACACTAACTTGGTGCCGAGCATTCAAGTAGCCGCAAATTACTAATTTTTTTTATAACTAGTTCTGCGCTGTTGTGAGGTTTTTACTTTGATATGCCGCTGATTTTTGTGCTTGGGCGATCAGAGCCCTTTATGAAACATGCGACTTTGACGATATCAAAATCACATTGTCTGAAATGGCAATTTCAGTCCAAAACGATAAATTGATCAGCCCGGTTGAACACTTTTCCAGTATTGTCCTTTTGGGGCCCAGCTCACCTCACCAAAAGATAAATTTCTATTCTTGCCTGATGACACACACATGCTTGATTCTCGTCTTCCTCTACTGGGGCCCTCCCGTAGGGGTCTGACTCTTTAGTCACATTATTTAATTTTAGTGAAAGCGTTCAGTTTCTAACCAATGTTAGAACAATTGTCATTTTACACTTGTTAAATTGTTGTAGGTTTAAAGAGAGTAATTTTAATACTTTCTAGTGCAGAGCCATATACAGTATGTTAATGTGACACTTGGATATCAAGATTCTTATTAGTGCCCAATGTTATCTTCTATCTGAATGGCAGGTGACAACCACAGAATGTCCCTTTGACAACCCTGTGGCGTCTGAGACCGTTATGGTTGACTCATGTTTGAAGCAACAGACTTTACCTTCCATACCTTTCCAGTAGTGTCCTTTTGGGGCCCAGCTCACCTCACCAAAAGATAAATTTCTAGTCTTGGCTGATGACACACACATGCTTGATTCTCATCTTGCCATAGTGGGGCCCTCGCGTAGTGGTCTGACTCTTTAGTCACATTTTATTTTAGTGAAAGCTTTCAGTTTCAAACCCATGTTACAACAATTATCATTTTACACTTGTTAAATTGTTATATGTTTAAAAAGAGTAATTTTAATAGTATCTAGTGCAGAGCCATGTACAGTATGTTCATGTGCTACTTGTATGTCTAGATTATCATCAGTTCCTAATGTTATCTTCTATCTGAATGGCAGGTGACAATCACAGAATGTCCCTTTGACGACCCTGTGGCATCTGAGACCGTTATGGACCGGAGTATTGCCCACAGAGGCCCATGTTCTTGGTGGATAAAAAAATCAAACACTGGCTTGACAGTCATTTGTCTTTTTTAAGGAAATCAGTTAAGGATTCTGCCAGTTGCTAAAAACTGGTACTTTGTTTGACACTGTGTGCCGGCTTTGGTGTTGCGTTCTGGAGACAGACCGTTCCGTCTGTCCCGGATGGAAGCCCATTTTGGGGTTAAGTTTTTAAAAAAAAAAATAAAAAAAAAGGACCGACCAAGCAAGAGCGGAAGTGGGTTTTCGTCTGTCCTTTTTTGGGCTTTGCCCGTATCAAATACCAGCTACCACAATGTGGTATAGATGCAAAGTTCAATTTCCCTGCTTTTAGAATCTTTTCAAATTATGTAAAATTATTTCCTGGCTTATGTGTCACTGCTTTGATTCACGGCTTCCCTCGCCCACCCACATGACAACCATCGAAAAGGATGTGAAATCCCGGTAAAAGAGCAGAGCGCGAACAAGGACGGAAGGTGATAATTTCCTGAATAAGAGTGGAGGACAGAAGGTTTCCCACGTGGAAGATGGACTTGCAAAATAGGGTAAAGTGCCCATCTCCGCCCTCAAACATTTAAGTCCTTCCCAGGATTGTTGTTTTGGAATTTTAATAACAGTTGGGTTTAATTAGTTTTCAGGGCCGCTTTTAGTTTTTGTTAGCTTTATTTTTTGGGGGTTAAATATTGTTTTAGTATTAATTTTGTAAGTGTGCAAGACATAAATACCATGGAAAGTAATATCATAAAATTTCAGCAAAAGTTAAACAATTTGATCATAAAGGCTACATTTTAACCATCCGCAGACTTTAACTTACATTAAGTGCAGTGCATAACACCGCTTCTAAAGTTAGAGGCAAGGATGCAGTATAATTAGAATATGAAAAATTGACAAACAAGGCATCCCAGATTTAAAGTGGATAAAAGCCCACTTATGTTTGTTTCATTAACGTAAAATGTTTCAGTATTTTTTTAAAGAAGTTTTTGTTAGTTTAACATTTTCAGTTCCAGTTTTAGTTTTGTTTTTGTTAACTATAATAACACTGGTCCCCACTTGGGTAGTGTTGGAATTTAGCTTTATATCAATGTTAGAATTTAATTTTAACCCAATGTAAACTCAAATTAGTAATCTGACTCCAATTTGCGACTTTACCCAACTCTCACTCATCCAACAATATGCGCGCTCGTTCTGCAATAGAAAGGTATCAGGAAGCCGGCATTTGCACGCACGAGTGGATTTATTCCCAATACACAGATTTACTACATATTCGCCTGGGTCTCGGATCCCTCTCAATACAACTCAACACCTCTCTTGCCACCAACAGAACAGAACTTTTTTTCCGAGTTGCCCAGTAGTGATTCATTCTATACAATATGTAAATTATACAAAGACAAAGGCATCCTGGCATGATTCTATTGGCTATGTGTATCCTGCAGTTAACTTTAGCTTATTGGTCTTTCTTCCCCTGAAGAATCACGTGGTGGCTCCTCCTGGTTGTGCTTGAGTCATCTCGTCTCCGCCCCCTCCTTGCTGCCAGCACCGTCTGTCCTAAAACATTCCATTCCTGCACATTCTTGCACCCCCTACTCTGTTCCGCTCCACACGCTCAGCACTTTATAGTCTCACACTTTCATACACAGGATGCAGCAACATCTAATGAACTATGTTAAGCTCAAACTCTTATATTCCTTTATTTAATATTCACTATAATTCAAAATCATTCAATTTTGTTCACTGTGATTCAATATTATTCACAATCATTCTATTTCATGCAATATAATTCAATATCATTCAATTATATTCGCTATGATTCAATATGGTTTCATATACAATATAATAAAATCTCATTCAATTCCTTTCAATATGATTCAAAATCATTCAAGATTATTCACTTTCATTCAAAATTATTTAATGTAATTCACAATCATTCATTGTAATTCAGTATCATTCAATGTTATTCACTTCCATGTAAAATTATCTAATGTCATTCAGTATTCATATCATCCACTTTGATTTCATATCGTTCAATTTTATTATATTTAATATCATTCAATTTTACTCAAAATGATTCAAAATAGGGGTGAGAAGCTCGGCCATCCGGGAGGGACTCAGTGTCGAGCCGCTGTTCCTCCACGTAGAGAGGAGCCAGATGAGGTGGCTCGGGCATCTGTTTAGGATGCCTCCTGGACGCCTCCCTGGGGAGGTGTTCCGGGCATGTTCCACCGGCAGGAGGCCCAGAGGACGACCCAGGACACGCTGGAGAGACTACGTCTCCCAGCTGGCCTGGGAACGCCTCGGCATCCCTCCGGCAGAGCTGGAAGATGTGGCTGGGGAGCAGAAGTCTGGGCTTCCCTGCTGAAGCTGCTGCCTCCGCGACCCCGGATAAGCGGCGGATAATGGATGGATGGATGGATGATTCAAAATCATTCAATTTCATTCACTATGATTCAAATTCATTCAACCCCATTCAACATTTCAGTGTCATTCAGGATTTTTCAAAAACATTCAGTGTCATTCAAAATAATTCAACGTCATTCGGTCTCATTCAAAATAATTCCCCCCCCAAAAATCCAGCTTTTCTGCCTTCACACGCAATTTCTTCGGGAATCGCATTTTCTTGTTGTGTGAAGGCGGAGGTTTCGGTCCGACGCCCGCGAAAAGTTGGGTGCGAGCCGATCAATGCTGCAAATGAAAATTTCAAATATCTTACTGGGACAAGTAAGACTGAAACAGAAAAGCCCAAAAATCAGTGTGAGAAGTTCGGTTGACTTGAGAAGGATGTGTGAGAGTAAACAACGGCGAGAGGGAGCGGTGGACTGCGGACTCATCGACAGAGTGAATGAAGGGCAGAGACGGTGGTGGATTTTTTAATTTTTATTGTGATATAGTGCTTGTAAATCTCAGATACATGATATCCAAATAATGAAATATGGCAGTAAGTAAAGCAATACAGAGTGAGATTTAAATGATTAAAAGTTGTCATGGGTTCCAGTTGGTTTGAGATTTTGAGATGAGATTTGGAGTGAAGATGGTTTAGCGCAGGGGTCTTCAATCCTGTTCCTCGAGGGCCGGTGTCCTGCCCGTTTTCCACCTCTCCCTGGTGAAACACACCTGAGCGATCGTTATCTAGCTTCTGCAGACCTTGCTGATTATCTGATCATTTGAATCAGCTGTGTTGCAGCAGGGAGAGATGGAAAACCTGCAGGACACCGGCCCTCGAGGAACAGGATTGAGGACCCCTGGTTTAGCGTGTGAACTAGAAGGTGAGTGGCAGAAGAGCATTGGGAGGAGTGAGAGAGAGGGAATTAACGAGGTCCAACAGTCGGTCGGTGGAGGGTCGCAGGAAGGCAAGTGGAGGGGTCGGCGAAAGTGACGTCGAGGGAAGAGAGAGTGGTTAGATTTGTAACTTTTTTTTAACATTTTAAACGTACCGATCGTTGGCATGGGATGAGAACAGAAAACTGACAAGGTAAGTGAGCCATTGTTAAACAGATCTTTTTTTGTAATGACAGTAAATGTCATTTTACTCTCTTCTGCTTTTAACAGGTCTTTGTTCTGGAGAAAATAAAACCACAGCAACGTCTCAAAGGGCCTCATTGGCATCGGGCTTCATTGACAAATATTAACATCCCCTGTTTCTAACCCCTGGGAGGACGAGGGGAAAAAACAAGCAAAAAAAATACACCTTAGCTGCTCACACCGCAATGGAGGTCACGGGTATGTGTGTACCTAACTATTGTACCTAGATCCTTGGGAGGATTTTGACTCACCGGTCCCGTGTCTGCCTTTTCTCCGCCAACAGATTCGGCAAACGGGCGCACAAAAGAGTACAACGTGGAACACTGACCCCGAAAACCAGGGTGTCAACCGTGCAGACAAAGAAGAGATGGAAGCTCGGTCACCCTGCTACGAGCTCTCGATGAGACGTGGCCGCTTTCGCCTGACGAAGGAAGAACTTGCTGCCGAGTTTCCGAGGTCCGCGGCACTAGTGTTCTCCTTCGGCTCAAGTAAAGTCTGTTCTCTATTCTCTTGGGACCATTTCTATTTATTGAAGGGAAAAGGTAGGTAGCTCATCATTAAATGGCTCCTTTCTTTTTTGTAAAGCCAGTAAATGTTAGAATTTTACTGTCCTATACTTTTAACAGGTCCTTCATTCTGGAGAAAGATCGGAGGTAACGGGTATGTGAGTTTGTGTCCCTCATTGATCTATTTTCTATTGTATTAGTGTGACATATTCATTAATTGTGAAGCGATTTAAGAAAAAAAAATGATCATGATTTTTTTAATATATTGTGGGTCACAGCAAAACCTGTCTCAGCACCGCCTAAATTTTGACTCGCTGATCCTGTATTATGCTCTTCTCTCAACCAAAAGATTTGGAGGACAGGCGCCAAAACACTTGTCAGGGAACACTGAATCCGAAACCAGGGTGGCAACCGTGCGGTCTTTCCCTTCTCGCCGAATTGAACTTTGGCAGGAAACGTCCGTAATTTAACACTTTGTCAGCTTTTGTCCTCACCACCTACTTTATTTTTTTGTTAGAACATTCTTCACGTGGCCCGCGGCTCCGCATCCTCCGTGCGTCTGGACGTGGAAGAGATGAAAGCTCGGTCACCCCGGTATGAGCTCTCCATGAGACGTGGCTGTGCTTGCTGATGAAGGAAGGTCTTGCTGATGCGTTTGGAAGGTCCATGGCACTAATGTTCTCCTAAGAGTCAAGTTAAGCCTGTTCTCTGTTCTCTTCAGACTGTATCTATTGATTGAAAGGAAAAGGGAAGTTGGTCATCCTGTAATTTCCTTTTCTCTCCAAAAAGACTCGTAGAATATGCGCCTCACCACTTATTTATTTCCGTTAGTACGTTCTCCACGGCCCCTGTGGCTCAACACGCTCTGTTCGTCGAGACAAAGAACAGTCGGAAGCTCAGTCGCCCTCGTGAGAAAGCGCAATGAAACCTGCTTTGCTTGCCCGACGACGGAAGGACTTCCTGACCTGTTTAGAAGGCTCATGACATGTTCTCCTAAGGATCAAATCAAGCCTGTTTTCTGTTCTCTTCAAACCATTTTCTATTTTTTGAAAAGTCAAGTCATGTAAAACAATCCCCGTACGGTTCTCTGTGTAGCTAGATTGTCGAAATAAATGCTATTAGTGATGATGATTCTTACAAAGGTTGCAGTGTGAAAGATTTTTTGAAGACTTTAGTGGCTGCAACAGCCATTTATTTAATTATTTATTTTACATCTAATCTGTGCAGTCAACAGTCTTGTTGGAGCATGATCAACCTCCATTTGTTGTTCATTATGCAAACATTTTCCAAAATAAATGGAAATAAAAATGATCTGCTACAGGATCAAACCATTGTCAGTGCAACCGGCAAGGTAACACCTTTACATTCTTTACTGTCATTGAGGTGAAATGATGTTAACTTCAAATTCCTTTTTGAGATAAAATTGCCCACTCTGGTCTCGTTGCACACTTCAGTACAATGACAATAAAGGGATTTCTGATTCACTTTTTGAACATACTTCCCAAATGTATGACAAAGTATGACTGACGACATTTGCAAATAATCCTCAAGAAACCACTGACAGGCAACAGCCGGTCCCAAGATGCGGAAAGAAAGTAATCCACACGGTTTTGGCCCCGTTGACTTTGATTCTACCTTTTGTTGAAATACTGTATTTTTGTGGTTAATGACATTTCTTTTATTTATATTTTTGCGTGTGTATTTTTCCCTCTTGTTTGTATTCTTGTTTTACCATTTGTAAATATATGATTGAAGTTGCGAAAGATATTTTGTATTGTAAATTATACCTTAATCTGATGTTTTTCAAAAGTCATTTTTTGGAGCAGCAGTACATAACTCCTTGTGAAATGCGCTCTATGAATAAAGTAGCACTGTCTTGTATTGTACTCGGGGGGCGCAACTACAACTAGTATGTTGAGTTTTTCAGCAAACTAATAAAAAATAATTAAAATCTAAAAAATGAATTGGCAAAAAAATATGACGCATATTTAAGTGTCTTTAAAACATAAAAACATTTTTCCATTAATTGTTAATTGCCGTCAGCCGTGGGTATGCGTCAAGGGCTATATAAATGTGACAAGCTCGCCGTTTTTCTTTTCAAGTTGACTGACTACAAGGTAGGATGATTGATTGGTGTAGACAACTAGAAGACTTTCCTGCATTTTTCTCCCTAGAATACTTGCACATCTACCTTGCTGAAGGGTATTTTCGCTTTAATTTATTTAGCATATTTTCCGGACTACAAGCCGCCACTTTTTTCCTAGATTTTGATGCGGCTAACGGTGGAGCTTTTCTGTGGATTTTTCTTTCACCAGTAGGAGCGCTCTCTAGTGCCGAAAATACGCTAAATGAATCTAGATTTTTTTTCTTCCTCCTCTTGGGTCTGTTATACTTGTTGTTGCCGTGTTAAAAAGGCACTGTTTTCACAATCTGTTGATATACCTTTATGTGCATTCACAGTACAAAATCGTTCTGTACATGCAGTAAACAACTCTTTTTTTTTCAACATAGAAAACTGCGGCGTACAGCAGGGTGCGGCCTGTATATCAGCTTTTTATTATCCCCCCTTCCTCCCGGAAAGAGTTCTGCGGCTTATGTACGTGTGCGCCCTATAGTCCAGAAATTACAGAGATTTTAAATTCTGTATTTTTTGGATGTAACATTTTAAAAAAAATCTCTCTCTCTCTCTCTTCAAAAAGGAATTAGCAAAAAAATACAACACCTATTTAAGTGTCGTTTATATATTATCGCAGCAAAGCAATTTAAATATGCAACTCAAAACAGAATGGAAACACCCCTCGCATAACGGTCAGTGTGACTTCAGTTTGTGTCCTTCGACCTCAGACACTTTTACTTCGTATCAGTCTGGAATGAGCGTCTGGCTTGTCTCTTCCTATCAGTGCAGGCACTTCTGTTAACACCAGATAACAAGGGTACAATGTTCACTAGCAAATCAAATGACCTGTAAGCATAGTTGGAAACTTAATATGACAACCTAATTTCTTAGACAACATTATTCCATTAATTCTTAATTGCCGTCGGTAGGTGCTGGCGTTTTTCATTCTGATGACAAGGTTGGATGGTAAATTAGTTTAGACGTACCCTAGGATATATGCACGTCTGCCTTTATTTAATTTTAACTTGAAAATGTTTTCTAATGTAACAAAAATAAATGTATTTCATCACTTCAAAATCGAATTGTAAAAATAAAAATGGGTTATTCATTGAACCAAACATGTTGACTCAAACAAATAACCCACAAGACAACCAATTTAAGTTTATTTTACTAAACATTTTTGTTTCGTTATCCACTTGAACCGAAAATGTTTGGTTAGCAACCTCTATACTTTTTATCCATATTGCTATATTTTTTATCTAACTGATATTGTGGTGTAGGTCTAATTTTTTTCCCTTAATTTTTTCCCCTGTTTCTCCAGCATGGAACAAATATTCACCGCTGAAGGCGAAGGTGGTGGCCATGAGCGCCACCACCTCGTACAAAAATTGGAGCCTCAAAGAGGACGGGACGGTGGCGGCTGGGTCCGCGTTTAAGAACTGTAACATGGACCTGAGCGACGGAAGGAACATCTGCCGAATGGTCCTTTTTGAAGCTCTGGCCTCTGAGGTTTCTGAGGGCCAGAGCTTCCTGATAAAAAAATCTGCTGTTGGGAGGGATGAGCGGGTCCTCCTCTCCCGCCCGGACACCGAATTATTCCGGTGTGCCTATGTCACGGTGTCCGGGGAGTTGGGGGAGGAGGCCGCCCGCCTCATCCATCCGATTGCCAGGACAGTCCACATCCGGGACGTTCCCCAGGAGGACGGGGTCCTGGTAAACATCGAAGGCGTCATCACTGAAGTAATGTATCCCACTCGCACCGTCTCAGTGTGTGCGTGATAAAATTGTTTAATCCTTTTGTTTCTCCCTTAGATCCGAGCCATCAGGATGGTGAGGGTGCGAGGCCAGCTCGTGCCCATGGGCGTCATCCTCCTCCAAAAAGTGAATATTTTGCGTTTTACCTCAACTATTATAATCTAAATATGCTGCAGCGGGCAATTCTCATTGTACGTTTTGTATTCCAGGACGGGGCGTCGGCAAAGGTGGTGCGTTGGAGGGAGGCGAATCTCTTGGTCGTTTACGTGGGCCAAAGGGTGAAGGTGACCCACCTTGTGGGCAAGCCTTCACCCTATGGCTTCTCCCTCCAAACGACCAACTCCACCGAGATCAAAGTAAGTAGGCCGGCTAATACAAAATGTGTAGAAAAAAATCAACTAGATTGAAATATTTCCATTGACAGACTTTAATATCTATTCACCACCCGTTTTCTGAATTTCGTAATTTTACGTTGGAAAGGTGAACCGTGATTACCTGAACACCTGTTATTTTCAGTCGACAGCGAGTGTCAAACGGGCACGTTTGTGTTGCTCTCGGGTGTGATAGTAGAAGTCATGAAAATAAAACTGTTCATCCTACGTCTGTTCATAAAGTGTTCTTTTACACAGGAATTGGAAGATACCCCCTTCCTGGTGGTGGGCTACAGACTTCGGGGGGACCTGGTGGAAGTCATAGACGGGGACGACAATACAAGATCACTCCCTCTCGCCACCTGGAGGGAGCAATTCCCCGAGGACCCCCTCATCTCCCAAGAGGGATTTTTTTTGTAATTACAGTGGAACCTCGGTTCTCGACCATAATCCGTTCCTGAACCCTGTTCGAAAAGCGAATTGTTCGAACACCGAAACCATTCCTTTGCTGCTTGCACTGACTTTCTTTGGAGGCATGATTAGGGGCTAAAACACTTCGTACACCGATATAAAACGCGAGAGCAAAACGCAGCACGTCCGCACGCGACAACAGTTGGTCATAAAGAGAGAAAGAGAGCGATCTACACCCGTACGCCGCTCAGCCCCCACCCTCGCGTGCGCACTCACGCGTCATACCGGCGTTCGAACTCCGAGGTTTGTTCAAACTGCGAAGCAAGAATTTCTCTTTTTTTTTTGTTCGAACTCCGATTTGTTCGACCTCAGAGTCGTTCGAGAACCGAGGTTCCACTGTATTTATTTAATGCTTAAAAAAATAAAACTTTTTATTTCCATATTGTGTCTTAACTTGATTTCTTTATTTAATCTGGTTTAACAAGATTCAGCATGCACACGCATACTCATCACCCCGCTCATACTCACTCCTTCCACGGATACACGCGCGTGGGGGCGGTCCCACGCAACGCACACGCACGCTAACCACTTGCACACCATTTCCTTTTATCCCGCATGCTACTCCTTCCACATTTTTCTTCGGATTCTCACCGTTCCAACTTCTCCAATCGCTTCCAAAAAACAACGCCATGCGGGCTTCTTTTCCATTTCCATTTAGTGTTATTCAACATCATTTACTATCATTCAACATCCTTCCACCATTCACTATCAATCCACATTCTCATTCAATTCTATTTGCTACAATTCAAACTCATTCAATATCATTCAACATCCTCCCACCTTCCATCATTCACAATCATTCCACATTCTCATTCAATTCTATTCTCTACGATTCAAACTCATTCAATTTCGTTCTCTACGATTCAAAAATCATTCAATTTCATTCCACATGCCTCCACCCAGATGGCTTCAACTCCGGAGCCTTCACACGCGATTTCTCCAGAAATTGCATTCTCTAGTTTAATGTGTGTTGCAAGTGGGAATGTCGAATTTTCATGACCTACACAAGTTCAACACATTTAAATAAGTCATAAATCTAGCATATGAGAATAGTAAACACAATCACATGTCTTCACTGTGCAAACTACTACTAGTTTCATTTGGTAAATGTATTTTGTTTAATAAATGCAGTGACAAACATAATGTCAGGGTTTTGCTATGGAGGTTGAGGGAGAGGAGGACCCAGATACAGTAAAGTGAGGCAGGAGTAACTTCATGGAAATTAAAGGTAAAGAAAACAAAGCACACAAGGCATGGGGAAAAAACTAAAATATCAAACGTACAAAACAACAGGGATTAAAAAAAAAAACACAAGTTAAATTGAGTTTCGATGACTCTTTACATCCCTGGTGGAGAGCCAACAGGTATGAACAGAAATGTTGTATTTCAATCAATACGTCTCTAGACATAATATAAGATGTTGACTACGTCAGCCATTTAGCAGACACTCTCAGACCGGAACACACAAACAGCTGATGCTATCATGACGAAGAGGTTCAATGTCAAACGCATATTAAATATTCATCTCAAAAATATTTTCACCATAGGGTTCAGGCGTGCCCTAAATTTCAGGTCCTTGAGGTTTTTTTCCGGGCTCTCAAGCGTCAGCGCTACATCATAGGACTACATTGTTTATTAGACCCAGATGAGTCTTAATTGCTCCTTTATAAGATTGACGGCATTAAAAGGGGGTTGGATTAATCACATAACGTGTTTTTCTGACACCACAGAGAGAGAGAGAGAGAGAGAGCTCAAAGTTGTTCAATGTTATTCAGTATCATGCGAAATTATTTAATGTCATTCAGTCTCATTCACAATCATTCTTTGTCATTCAGTATCATTCAAAGTTGTTCAATGTTATTCAGATGTATTTAGTATAAATTGTCATTCAACATCATTCATTTTCATTCACAATCATTGTGTCATGATCCGCGTCGGGCATGACAGGAGTTTTTGTCAGTGTTTACGTGTGCATGCGGTTTGTTATTGTTTTCTTCCCTCCTTCCTGCCATGTGCTTCTGTTATTGTTTGGTCAGCTGTGTTAGCGTTTCCCCTCAGCACTCGTCATCACCAGCCACGCACCTGTTCCCAGTTCATCATCACGCACCTGCTTCCCATCTGCTCCCCTAAGTACCCGGACTATTTAAACCTTCCAGACCGACAACGCAGTGTCGGGTCATTGTTCCTCCTTGCCGCATTTCCCGTGTGTCTCGCTACCTTGGACTGTCACGACCACGCCCTGTTCCCGTTAATGCTCTTGTCATCGTTCCCTGTCCGCCTTGTTCGTTCCCGTCTCGTGTTTGTTCCTTGTCCTCGTTCCAGTTTAGTCTCGTTTTGTTTGCCCTTTTGTTATTTTGGCACCCTGCCACGTGTTTGTCCTTGTGTGACCCTGTCAATAAATTCCCTTAACCCTATCCACCTCCTGCCTCCTCGCCTTTTGGGTCCACCTCCTCCTTGCCGTAAGGCACTCATCACACATTGCTTGTTATTCACAATTATTCATTGTAATACAGTATCATTCAAAGTTGTTCAATGTTATTCAGTTCAATTTAAAATTATTTAATGTTATTCAGTATCATTCAACGTCTTTCATTTTCATTAAGCATAATTCAAAATCATTCAATGTCATTCATTATCATTCACAATCTTTAGTTGTCATTCGGTTTCATTCAAAGTTGTTCAATGTTATTCAGATCCGTATAAAATACATTTATGTCTTTCAGCATCATTCATTTTCATTCACAATCATTGCTTGTAATTCGGGATCATTCAAAGTTGTTCATTGTTATTCAGTTTTGTTCAAAATTATTTAATGTCATTCAATATCATTCAAAGTTGTTCAGTGTTATTCACTTCCATTTAAAAATTATTAAATGTCATTCAGTATTCAATTTTATTCACTATGATTCAAAATCATTCACATTATTCACTTTTATTTAATATAATTCAATTTTATTCACTTTGATTCAAAATCTTTCAATAATATTCACTATCATTCTTAATCATTCAATTTAATTCACATTCATTCAAAATCATTCAATATCATGCACTACGATTCAAAACCATCCAATTTCATTCACTATGATTCAATATCATTCAGTTTTTTTCACTTTGATTCGAAATCATTCAATTTCATTCACTTTAATTCAGAATCATTCAATATCATTCAATATTGTTCACTTTAATTTAAAATCACTCAATTTCATTCACTTTGATTTAAAATCACTCAATTTCATTCACTACGATTCAATATAATTTATGTTGGAATCTAGTTTTAAATCAATGTTAGAATTTAATTTTAAATCAATGTAAACTCAAATTAGCAATCTGACTCCAATTTGTGACTTTACCCAACTCTCACTCATCCAACAATATGCGCGCTCGTTCTGCAATAGAAAGGTATCAGGAAGCCGGCATTTGCACGCACGAGTGGATTTATTCCCAATACACAGATTTACTACATATGCGCCTGGGTCTCGGATCCCTCTCAATACAACTCTACACCTCTCTTGCCACCAACCGAACAGCACTTTTTCCGAGTTGCACAGCAGTGATTCATACTATACAATATGTAAATTATACAAAGACAAAGGCATCCTGGCATGATTCTATTGGCTATGTGTATCCTGCAGTTAACTTTAGCTTATTGGTCTTTCTTCCCCTGAAGAATCACGTGGTGGCTCCTCCTGGTTGTGCTTGAGTCATCTCGTCTCCGCCCCCTCCTTGCTGCCAGCACCGTCTGTCCTAAAACATTCCATTCCTGCACATTCTTGCACCCCCTACTCTGTTCCGCTCCACACGCTCAGCACTTTATAGTCTCACACTTTCATACACAGGATGCAGCAACATCTAATGAACTATGTTAAGCTCAAACTCTTATATTCCTTTATTTAATATTCACTATAATTCAAAATCATTCAATTTTGTTCACTGTGATTCAATATTATTCACAATCATTCTATTTCATGCAATATAATTCAATATCATTCAATTATATTCGCTATGATTCAATATGGTTTCATATACAATATAATAAAATCTCATTCAATTCCTTTCAATATGATTCAAAATCATTCAAGATTATTCACTTTCATTCAAAATTATTTAATGTAATTCACAATCATTCATTGTAATTCAGTATCATTCAATGTTATTCACTTCCATGTAAAATTATCTAATGTCATTCAGTATTCATATCATCCACTTTGATTTCATATCGTTCAATTTTATTATATTTAATATCATTCAATTTTACTCAAAATGATTCAAAATAGGGGTGAGAAGCTCGGCCATCCGGGAGGGACTCAGTGTCGAGCCGCTGTTCCTCCACGTAGAGAGGAGCCAGATGAGGTGGCTCGGGCATCTGTTTAGGATGCCTCCTGGACGCCTCCCTGGGGAGGTGTTCCGGGCATGTTCCACCGGCAGGAGGCCCAGAGGACGACCCAGGACACGCTGGAGAGACTACGTCTCCCAGCTGGCCTGGGAACGCCTCGGCATCCCTCCGGCAGAGCTGGAAGATGTGGCTGGGGAGCAGAAGTCTGGGCTTCCCTGCTGAAGCTGCTGCCTCCGCGACCCCGGATAAGCGGCGGATAATGGATGGATGGATGGATGATTCAAAATCATTCAATTTCATTCACTATGATTCAAATTCATTCAACCCCATTCAACATTTCAGTGTCATTCAGGATTTTTCAAAAACATTCAGTGTCATTCAAAATAATTCAACGTCATTCGGTCTCATTCAAAATAATTCCCCCCCCAAAAATCCAGCTTTTCTGCCTTCACACGCAATTTCTTCGGGAATCGCATTTTCTTGTTGTGTGAAGGCGGAGGTTTCGGTCCGACGCCCGCGAAAAGTTGGGTGCGAGCCGATCAATGCTGCAAATGAAAATTTCAAATATCTTACTGGGACAAGTAAGACTGAAACAGAAAAGCCCAAAAATCAGTGTGAGAAGTTCGGTTGACTTGAGAAGGATGTGTGAGAGTAAACAACGGCGAGAGGGAGCGGTGGACTGCGGACTCATCGACAGAGTGAATGAAGGGCAGAGACGGTGGTGGATTTTTTAATTTTTATTGTGATATAGTGCTTGTAAATCTCAGATACATGATATCCAAATAATGAAATATGGCAGTAAGTAAAGCAATACAGAGTGAGATTTAAATGATTAAAAGTTGTCATGGGTTCCAGTTGGTTTGAGATTTTGAGATGAGATTTGGAGTGAAGATGGTTTAGCGCATGGGTCTTCAATCCTGTTCCTCGAGGGCCGGTGTCCTGCCCGTTTTCCACCTCTCCCTGGTGAAACACACCTGAGCGATCGTTATCTAGCTTCTGCAGACCTTGCTGATTATCTGATCATTTGAATCAGCTGTGTTGCAGCAGGGAGAGATGGAAAACCTGCAGGACACCGGCCCTCGAGGAACAGGATTGAGGACCCCTGGTTTAGCGTGTGAACTAGAAGGTGAGTGGCAGAAGAGCATTGGGAGGAGTGAGAGAGAGGGAATTAACGAGGTCCAACAGTCGGTCGGTGGAGGGTCGCAGGAAGGCAAGTGGAGGGGTCGGCGAAAGTGACGTCGAGGGAAGAGAGAGTGGTTAGATTTGTAACTTTTTTTTAACATTTTAAACGTACCGATCGTTGGCATGGGATGAGAACAGAAAACTGACAAGGTAAGTGAGCCATTGTTAAACAGATCTTTTTTTGTAATGACAGTAAATGTCATTTTACTCTCTTCTGCTTTTAACAGGTCTTTGTTCTGGAGAAAATAAAACCACAGCAACGTCTCAAAGGGCCTCATTGGCATCGGGCTTCATTGACAAATATTAACATCCCCTGTTTCTAACCCCTGGGAGGACGAGGGGAAAAAACAAGCAAAAAAAATACACCTTAGCTGCTCACACCGCAATGGAGGTCACGGGTATGTGTGTACCTAACTATTGTACCTAGATCCTTGGGAGGATTTTGACTCACCGGTCCCGTGTCTGCCTTTTCTCCGCCAACAGATTCGGCAAACGGGCGCACAAAAGAGTACAACGTGGAACACTGACCCCGAAAACCAGGGTGTCAACCGTGCAGACAAAGAAGAGATGGAAGCTCGGTCACCCTGCTACGAGCTCTCGATGAGACGTGGCCGCTTTCGCCTGACGAAGGAAGAACTTGCTGCCGAGTTTCCGAGGTCCGCGGCACTAGTGTTCTCCTTCGGCTCAAGTAAAGTCTGTTCTCTATTCTCTTGGGACCATTTCTATTTATTGAAGGGAAAAGGTAGGTAGCTCATCATTAAATGGCTCCTTTCTTTTTTGTAAAGCCAGTAAATGTTAGAATTTTACTGTCCTATACTTTTAACAGGTCCTTCATTCTGGAGAAAGATCGGAGGTAACGGGTATGTGAGTTTGTGTCCCTCATTGATCTATTTTCTATTGTATTAGTGTGACATATTCATTAATTGTGAAGCGATTTAAGAAAAAAAAATGATCATGATTTTTTTAATATATTGTGGGTCACAGCAAAACCTGTCTCAGCACCGCCTAAATTTTGACTCGCTGATCCTGTATTATGCTCTTCTCTCAACCAAAAGATTTGGAGGACAGGCGCCAAAACACTTGTCAGGGAACACTGAATCCGAAACCAGGGTGGCAACCGTGCGGTCTTTCCCTTCTCGCCGAATTGAACTTTGGCAGGAAACGTCCGTAATTTAACACTTTGTCAGCTTTTGTCCTCACCACCTACTTTATTTTTTTGTTAGAACATTCTTCACGTGGCCCGCGGCTCCGCATCCTCCGTGCGTCTGGACGTGGAAGAGATGAAAGCTCGGTCACCCCGGTATGAGCTCTCCATGAGACGTGGCTGTGCTTGCTGATGAAGGAAGGTCTTGCTGATGCGTTTGGAAGGTCCATGGCACTAATGTTCTCCTAAGAGTCAAGTTAAGCCTGTTCTCTGTTCTCTTCAGACTGTATCTATTGATTGAAAGGAAAAGGGAAGTTGGTCATCCTGTAATTTCCTTTTCTCTCCAAAAAGACTCGTAGAATATGCGCCTCACCACTTATTTATTTCCGTTAGTACGTTCTCCACGGCCCCTGTGGCTCAACACGCTCTGTTCGTCGAGACAAAGAACAGTCGGAAGCTCAGTCGCCCTCGTGAGAAAGCGCAATGAAACCTGCTTTGCTTGCCCGACGACGGAAGGACTTCCTGACCTGTTTAGAAGGCTCATGACATGTTCTCCTAAGGATCAAATCAAGCCTGTTTTCTGTTCTCTTCAAACCATTTTCTATTTTTTGAAAAGTCAAGTCATGTAAAACAATCCCCGTACGGTTCTCTGTGTAGCTAGATTGTCGAAATAAATGCTATTAGTGATGATGATTCTTACAAAGGTTGCAGTGTGAAAGATTTTTTGAAGACTTTAGTGGCTGCAACAGCCATTTATTTAATTATTTATTTTACATCTAATCTGTGCAGTCAACAGTCTTGTTGGAGCATGATCAACCTCCATTTGTTGTTCATTATGCAAACATTTTCCAAAATAAATGGAAATAAAAATGATCTGCTACAGGATCAAACCATTGTCAGTGCAACCGGCAAGGTAACACCTTTACATTCTTTACTGTCATTGAGGTGAAATGATGTTAACTTCAAATTCCTTTTTGAGATAAAATTGCCCACTCTGGTCTCGTTGCACACTTCAGTACAATGACAATAAAGGGATTTCTGATTCACTTTTTGAACATACTTCCCAAATGTATGACAAAGTATGACTGACGACATTTGCAAATAATCCTCAAGAAACCACTGACAGGCAACAGCCGGTCCCAAGATGCGGAAAGAAAGTAATCCACACGGTTTTGGCCCCGTTGACTTTGATTCTACCTTTTGTTGAAATACTGTATTTTTGTGGTTAATGACATTTCTTTTATTTATATTTTTGCGTGTGTATTTTTCCCTCTTGTTTGTATTCTTGTTTTACCATTTGTAAATATATGATTGAAGTTGCGAAAGATATTTTGTATTGTAAATTATACCTTAATCTGATGTTTTTCAAAAGTCATTTTTTGGAGCAGCAGTACATAACTCCTTGTGAAATGCGCTCTATGAATAAAGTAGCACTGTCTTGTATTGTACTCGGGGGGCGCAACTACAACTAGTATGTTGAGTTTTTCAGCAAACTAATAAAAAATAATTAAAATCTAAAAAATGAATTGGCAAAAAAATATGACGCATATTTAAGTGTCTTTAAAACATAAAAACATTTTTCCATTAATTGTTAATTGCCGTCAGCCGTGGGTATGCGTCAAGGGCTATATAAATGTGACAAGCTCGCCGTTTTTCTTTTCAAGTTGACTGACTACAAGGTAGGATGATTGATTGGTGTAGACAACTAGAAGACTTTCCTGCATTTTTCTCCCTAGAATACTTGCACATCTACCTTGCTGAAGGGTATTTTCGCTTTAATTTATTTAGCATATTTTCCGGACTACAAGCCGCCACTTTTTTCCTAGATTTTGATGCGGCTAACGGTGGAGCTTTTCTGTGGATTTTTCTTTCACCAGTAGGAGCGCTCTCTAGTGCCGAAAATACGCTAAATGAATCTAGATTTTTTTTCTTCCTCCTCTTGGGTCTGTTATACTTGTTGTTGCCGTGTTAAAAAGGCACTGTTTTCACAATCTGTTGATATACCTTTATGTGCATTCACAGTACAAAATCGTTCTGTACATGCAGTAAACAACTCTTTTTTTTTCAACATAGAAAACTGCGGCGTACAGCAGGGTGCGGCCTGTATATCAGCTTTTTATTATCCCCCCTTCCTCCCGGAAAGAGTTCTGCGGCTTATGTACGTGTGCGCCCTATAGTCCAGAAATTACAGAGATTTTAAATTCTGTATTTTTTGGATGTAACATTTTAAAAAAAATCTCTCTCTCTCTCTCTTCAAAAAGGAATTAGCAAAAAAATACAACACCTATTTAAGTGTCGTTTATATATTATCGCAGCAAAGCAATTTAAATATGCAACTCAAAACAGAATGGAAACACCCCTCGCATAACGGTCAGTGTGACTTCAGTTTGTGTCCTTCGACCTCAGACACTTTTACTTCGTATCAGTCTGGAATGAGCGTCTGGCTTGTCTCTTCCTATCAGTGCAGGCACTTCTGTTAACACCAGATAACAAGGGTACAATGTTCACTAGCAAATCAAATGACCTGTAAGCATAGTTGGAAACTTAATATGACAACCTAATTTCTTAGACAACATTATTCCATTAATTCTTAATTGCCGTCGGTAGGTGCTGGCGTTTTTCATTCTGATGACAAGGTTGGATGGTAAATTAGTTTAGACGTACCCTAGGATATATGCACGTCTGCCTTTATTTAATTTTAACTTGAAAATGTTTTCTAATGTAACAAAAATAAATGTATTTCATCACTTCAAAATCGAATTGTAAAAATAAAAATGGGTTATTCATTGAACCAAACATGTTGACTCAAACAAATAACCCACAAGACAACCAATTTAAGTTTATTTTACTAAACATTTTTGTTTCGTTATCCACTTGAACCGAAAATGTTTGGTTAGCAACCTCTATACTTTTTATCCATATTGCTATATTTTTTATCTAACTGATATTGTGGTGTAGGTCTAATTTTTTTCCCTTAATTTTTTCCCCTGTTTCTCCAGCATGGAACAAATATTCACCGCTGAAGGCGAAGGTGGTGGCCATGAGCGCCACCACCTCGTACAAAAATTGGAGCCTCAAAGAGGACGGGACGGTGGCGGCTGGGTCCGCGTTTAAGAACTGTAACATGGACCTGAGCGACGGAAGGAACATCTGCCGAATGGTCCTTTTTGAAGCTCTGGCCTCTGAGGTTTCTGAGGGCCAGAGCTTCCTGATAAAAAAATCTGCTGTTGGGAGGGATGAGCGGGTCCTCCTCTCCCGCCCGGACACCGAATTATTCCGGTGTGCCTATGTCACGGTGTCCGGGGAGTTGGGGGAGGAGGCCGCCCGCCTCATCCATCCGATTGCCAGGACAGTCCACATCCGGGACGTTCCCCAGGAGGACGGGGTCCTGGTAAACATCGAAGGCGTCATCACTGAAGTAATGTATCCCACTCGCACCGTCTCAGTGTGTGCGTGATAAAATTGTTTAATCCTTTTGTTTCTCCCTTAGATCCGAGCCATCAGGATGGTGAGGGTGCGAGGCCAGCTCGTGCCCATGGGCGTCATCCTCCTCCAAAAAGTGAATATTTTGCGTTTTACCTCAACTATTATAATCTAAATATGCTGCAGCGGGCAATTCTCATTGTACGTTTTGTATTCCAGGACGGGGCGTCGGCAAAGGTGGTGCGTTGGAGGGAGGCGAATCTCTTGGTCGTTTACGTGGGCCAAAGGGTGAAGGTGACCCACCTTGTGGGCAAGCCTTCACCCTATGGCTTCTCCCTCCAAACGACCAACTCCACCGAGATCAAAGTAAGTAGGCCGGCTAATACAAAATGTGTAGAAAAAAATCAACTAGATTGAAATATTTCCATTGACAGACTTTAATATCTATTCACCACCCGTTTTCTGAATTTCGTAATTTTACGTTGGAAAGGTGAACCGTGATTACCTGAACACCTGTTATTTTCAGTCGACAGCGAGTGTCAAACGGGCACGTTTGTGTTGCTCTCGGGTGTGATAGTAGAAGTCATGAAAATAAAACTGTTCATCCTACGTCTGTTCATAAAGTGTTCTTTTACACAGGAATTGGAAGATACCCCCTTCCTGGTGGTGGGCTACAGACTTCGGGGGGACCTGGTGGAAGTCATAGACGGGGACGACAATACAAGATCACTCCCTCTCGCCACCTGGAGGGAGCAATTCCCCGAGGACCCCCTCATCTCCCAAGAGGGATTTTTTTTGTAATTACAGTGGAACCTCGGTTCTCGACCATAATCCGTTCCTGAACCCTGTTCGAAAAGCGAATTGTTCGAACACCGAAACCATTCCTTTGCTGCTTGCACTGACTTTCTTTGGAGGCATGATTAGGGGCTAAAACACTTCGTACACCGATATAAAACGCGAGAGCAAAACGCAGCACGTCCGCACGCGACAACAGTTGGTCATAAAGAGAGAAAGAGAGCGATCTACACCCGTACGCCGCTCAGCCCCCACCCTCGCGTGCGCACTCACGCGTCATACCGGCGTTCGAACTCCGAGGTTTGTTCAAACTGCGAAGCAAGAATTTCTCTTTTTTTTTTGTTCGAACTCCGATTTGTTCGACCTCAGAGTCGTTCGAGAACCGAGGTTCCACTGTATTTATTTAATGCTTAAAAAAATAAAACTTTTTATTTCCATATTGTGTCTTAACTTGATTTCTTTATTTAATCTGGTTTAACAAGATTCAGCATGCACACGCATACTCATCACCCCGCTCATACTCACTCCTTCCACGGATACACGCGCGTGGGGGCGGTCCCACGCAACGCACACGCACGCTAACCACTTGCACACCATTTCCTTTTATCCCGCATGCTACTCCTTCCACATTTTTCTTCGGATTCTCACCGTTCCAACTTCTCCAATCGCTTCCAAAAAACAACGCCATGCGGGCTTCTTTTCCATTTCCATTTAGTGTTATTCAACATCATTTACTATCATTCAACATCCTTCCACCATTCACTATCAATCCACATTCTCATTCAATTCTATTTGCTACAATTCAAACTCATTCAATATCATTCAACATCCTCCCACCTTCCATCATTCACAATCATTCCACATTCTCATTCAATTCTATTCTCTACGATTCAAACTCATTCAATTTCGTTCTCTACGATTCAAAAATCATTCAATTTCATTCCACATGCCTCCACCCAGATGGCTTCAACTCCGGAGCCTTCACACGCGATTTCTCCAGAAATTGCATTCTCTAGTTTAATGTGTGTTGCAAGTGGGAATGTCGAATTTTCATGACCTACACAAGTTCAACACATTTAAATAAGTCATAAATCTAGCATATGAGAATAGTAAACACAATCACATGTCTTCACTGTGCAAACTACTACTAGTTTCATTTGGTAAATGTATTTTGTTTAATAAATGCAGTGACAAACATAATGTCAGGGTTTTGCTATGGAGGTTGAGGGAGAGGAGGACCCAGATACAGTAAAGTGAGGCAGGAGTAACTTCATGGAAATTAAAGGTAAAGAAAACAAAGCACACAAGGCATGGGGAAAAAACTAAAATATCAAACGTACAAAACAACAGGGATTAAAAAAAAAAACACAAGTTAAATTGAGTTTCGATGACTCTTTACATCCCTGGTGGAGAGCCAACAGGTATGAACAGAAATGTTGTATTTCAATCAATACGTCTCTAGACATAATATAAGATGTTGACTACGTCAGCCATTTAGCAGACACTCTCAGACCGGAACACACAAACAGCTGATGCTATCATGACGAAGAGGTTCAATGTCAAACGCATATTAAATATTCATCTCAAAAATATTTTCACCATAGGGTTCAGGCGTGCCCTAAATTTCAGGTCCTTGAGGTTTTTTTCCGGGCTCTCAAGCGTCAGCGCTACATCATAGGACTACATTGTTTATTAGACCCAGATGAGTCTTAATTGCTCCTTTATAAGATTGACGGCATTAAAAGGGGGTTGGATTAATCACATAACGTGTTTTTCTGACACCACAGAGAGAGAGAGAGAGAGAGAGCTCAAAGTTGTTCAATGTTATTCAGTATCATGCGAAATTATTTAATGTCATTCAGTCTCATTCACAATCATTCTTTGTCATTCAGTATCATTCAAAGTTGTTCAATGTTATTCAGATGTATTTAGTATAAATTGTCATTCAACATCATTCATTTTCATTCACAATCATTGTGTCATGATCCGCGTCGGGCATGACAGGAGTTTTTGTCAGTGTTTACGTGTGCATGCGGTTTGTTATTGTTTTCTTCCCTCCTTCCTGCCATGTGCTTCTGTTATTGTTTGGTCAGCTGTGTTAGCGTTTCCCCTCAGCACTCGTCATCACCAGCCACGCACCTGTTCCCAGTTCATCATCACGCACCTGCTTCCCATCTGCTCCCCTAAGTACCCGGACTATTTAAACCTTCCAGACCGACAACGCAGTGTCGGGTCATTGTTCCTCCTTGCCGCATTTCCCGTGTGTCTCGCTACCTTGGACTGTCACGACCACGCCCTGTTCCCGTTAATGCTCTTGTCATCGTTCCCTGTCCGCCTTGTTCGTTCCCGTCTCGTGTTTGTTCCTTGTCCTCGTTCCAGTTTAGTCTCGTTTTGTTTGCCCTTTTGTTATTTTGGCACCCTGCCACGTGTTTGTCCTTGTGTGACCCTGTCAATAAATTCCCTTAACCCTATCCACCTCCTGCCTCCTCGCCTTTTGGGTCCACCTCCTCCTTGCCGTAAGGCACTCATCACACATTGCTTGTTATTCACAATTATTCATTGTAATACAGTATCATTCAAAGTTGTTCAATGTTATTCAGTTCAATTTAAAATTATTTAATGTTATTCAGTATCATTCAACGTCTTTCATTTTCATTAAGCATAATTCAAAATCATTCAATGTCATTCATTATCATTCACAATCTTTAGTTGTCATTCGGTTTCATTCAAAGTTGTTCAATGTTATTCAGATCCGTATAAAATACATTTATGTCTTTCAGCATCATTCATTTTCATTCACAATCATTGCTTGTAATTCGGGATCATTCAAAGTTGTTCATTGTTATTCAGTTTTGTTCAAAATTATTTAATGTCATTCAATATCATTCAAAGTTGTTCAGTGTTATTCACTTCCATTTAAAAATTATTAAATGTCATTCAGTATTCAATTTTATTCACTATGATTCAAAATCATTCACATTATTCACTTTTATTTAATATAATTCAATTTTATTCACTTTGATTCAAAATCTTTCAATAATATTCACTATCATTCTTAATCATTCAATTTAATTCACATTCATTCAAAATCATTCAATATCATGCACTACGATTCAAAACCATCCAATTTCATTCACTATGATTCAATATCATTCAGTTTTTTTCACTTTGATTCGAAATCATTCAATTTCATTCACTTTAATTCAGAATCATTCAATATCATTCAATATTGTTCACTTTAATTTAAAATCACTCAATTTCATTCACTTTGATTTAAAATCACTCAATTTCATTCACTACGATTCAATATAATTTATGTTGGAATCTAGTTTTAAATCAATGTTAGAATTTAATTTTAAATCAATGTAAACTCAAATTAGCAATCTGACTCCAATTTGTGACTTTACCCAACTCTCACTCATCCAACAATATGCGCGCTCGTTCTGCAATAGAAAGGTATCAGGAA
The DNA here is from genome assembly GCF_059441095.1 of Idiotropiscis lumnitzeri. Taxonomy (NCBI): domain Eukaryota; kingdom Metazoa; phylum Chordata; class Actinopteri; order Syngnathiformes; family Syngnathidae; genus Idiotropiscis; species Idiotropiscis lumnitzeri. The sequence goes on from NC_142406.1 coordinate 6,529,246, forward strand.
GCCGGCATTTGCACGCACGAGTGGATTTATTCCCAATACACAGATTTACTACATATGCGCCTGGGTCTCGGATCCCTCTCAATACAACTCTACACCTCTCTTGCCACCAACCGAACAGCACTTTTTCCGAGTTGCACAGCAGTGATTCATACTATACAATATGTAAATTATACAAAGACAAAGGCATCCTGGCATGATTCTATTGGCTATGTGTATCCTGCAGTTAACTTTAGCTTATTGGTCTTTCTTCCCCTGAAGAATCACGTGGTGGCTCCTCCTGGTTGTGCTTGAGTCATCTCGTCTCCGCCCCCTCCTTGCTGCCAGCACCGTCTGTCCTAAAACATTCCATTCCTGCACATTCTTGCACCCCCTACTCTGTTCCGCTCCACACGCTCAGCACTTTATAGTCTCACACTTTCATACACAGGATGCAGCAACATCTAATGAACTATGTTAAGCTCAAACTCTTATATTCCTTTATTTAATATTCACTATAATTCAAAATCATTCAATTTTGTTCACTGTGATTCAATATTATTCACAATCATTCTATTTCATGCAATATAATTCAATATCATTCAATTATATTCGCTATGATTCAATATGGTTTCATATACAATATAATAAAATCTCATTCAATTCCTTTCAATATGATTCAAAATCATTCAAGATTATTCACTTTCATTCAAAATTATTTAATGTAATTCACAATCATTCATTGTAATTCAGTATCATTCAATGTTATTCACTTCCATGTAAAATTATCTAATGTCATTCAGTATTCATATCATCCACTTTGATTTCATATCGTTCAATTTTATTATATTTAATATCATTCAATTTTACTCAAAATGATTCAAAATAGGGGTGAGAAGCTCGGCCATCCGGGAGGGACTCAGTGTCGAGCCGCTGTTCCTCCACGTAGAGAGGAGCCAGATGAGGTGGCTCGGGCATCTGTTTAGGATGCCTCCTGGACGCCTCCCTGGGGAGGTGTTCCGGGCATGTTCCACCGGCAGGAGGCCCAGAGGACGACCCAGGACACGCTGGAGAGACTACGTCTCCCAGCTGGCCTGGGAACGCCTCGGCATCCCTCCGGCAGAGCTGGAAGATGTGGCTGGGGAGCAGAAGTCTGGGCTTCCCTGCTGAAGCTGCTGCCTCCGCGACCCCGGATAAGCGGCGGATAATGGATGGATGGATGGATGATTCAAAATCATTCAATTTCATTCACTATGATTCAAATTCATTCAACCCCATTCAACATTTCAGTGTCATTCAGGATTTTTCAAAAACATTCAGTGTCATTCAAAATAATTCAACGTCATTCGGTCTCATTCAAAATAATTCCCCCCCCAAAAATCCAGCTTTTCTGCCTTCACACGCAATTTCTTCGGGAATCGCATTTTCTTGTTGTGTGAAGGCGGAGGTTTCGGTCCGACGCCCGCGAAAAGTTGGGTGCGAGCCGATCAATGCTGCAAATGAAAATTTCAAATATCTTACTGGGACAAGTAAGACTGAAACAGAAAAGCCCAAAAATCAGTGTGAGAAGTTCGGTTGACTTGAGAAGGATGTGTGAGAGTAAACAACGGCGAGAGGGAGCGGTGGACTGCGGACTCATCGACAGAGTGAATGAAGGGCAGAGACGGTGGTGGATTTTTTAATTTTTATTGTGATATAGTGCTTGTAAATCTCAGATACATGATATCCAAATAATGAAATATGGCAGTAAGTAAAGCAATACAGAGTGAGATTTAAATGATTAAAAGTTGTCATGGGTTCCAGTTGGTTTGAGATTTTGAGATGAGATTTGGAGTGAAGATGGTTTAGCGCAGGGGTCTTCAATCCTGTTCCTCGAGGGCCGGTGTCCTGCCCGTTTTCCACCTCTCCCTGGTGAAACACACCTGAGCGATCGTTATCTAGCTTCTGCAGACCTTGCTGATTATCTGATCATTTGAATCAGCTGTGTTGCAGCAGGGAGAGATGGAAAACCTGCAGGACACCGGCCCTCGAGGAACAGGATTGAGGACCCCTGGTTTAGCGTGTGAACTAGAAGGTGAGTGGCAGAAGAGCATTGGGAGGAGTGAGAGAGAGGGAATTAACGAGGTCCAACAGTCGGTCGGTGGAGGGTCGCAGGAAGGCAAGTGGAGGGGTCGGCGAAAGTGACGTCGAGGGAAGAGAGAGTGGTTAGATTTGTAACTTTTTTTTAACATTTTAAACGTACCGATCGTTGGCATGGGATGAGAACAGAAAACTGACAAGGTAAGTGAGCCATTGTTAAACAGATCTTTTTTTGTAATGACAGTAAATGTCATTTTACTCTCTTCTGCTTTTAACAGGTCTTTGTTCTGGAGAAAATAAAACCACAGCAACGTCTCAAAGGGCCTCATTGGCATCGGGCTTCATTGACAAATATTAACATCCCCTGTTTCTAACCCCTGGGAGGACGAGGGGAAAAAACAAGCAAAAAAAATACACCTTAGCTGCTCACACCGCAATGGAGGTCACGGGTATGTGTGTACCTAACTATTGTACCTAGATCCTTGGGAGGATTTTGACTCACCGGTCCCGTGTCTGCCTTTTCTCCGCCAACAGATTCGGCAAACGGGCGCACAAAAGAGTACAACGTGGAACACTGACCCCGAAAACCAGGGTGTCAACCGTGCAGACAAAGAAGAGATGGAAGCTCGGTCACCCTGCTACGAGCTCTCGATGAGACGTGGCCGCTTTCGCCTGACGAAGGAAGAACTTGCTGCCGAGTTTCCGAGGTCCGCGGCACTAGTGTTCTCCTTCGGCTCAAGTAAAGTCTGTTCTCTATTCTCTTGGGACCATTTCTATTTATTGAAGGGAAAAGGTAGGTAGCTCATCATTAAATGGCTCCTTTCTTTTTTGTAAAGCCAGTAAATGTTAGAATTTTACTGTCCTATACTTTTAACAGGTCCTTCATTCTGGAGAAAGATCGGAGGTAACGGGTATGTGAGTTTGTGTCCCTCATTGATCTATTTTCTATTGTATTAGTGTGACATATTCATTAATTGTGAAGCGATTTAAGAAAAAAAAATGATCATGATTTTTTTAATATATTGTGGGTCACAGCAAAACCTGTCTCAGCACCGCCTAAATTTTGACTCGCTGATCCTGTATTATGCTCTTCTCTCAACCAAAAGATTTGGAGGACAGGCGCCAAAACACTTGTCAGGGAACACTGAATCCGAAACCAGGGTGGCAACCGTGCGGTCTTTCCCTTCTCGCCGAATTGAACTTTGGCAGGAAACGTCCGTAATTTAACACTTTGTCAGCTTTTGTCCTCACCACCTACTTTATTTTTTTGTTAGAACATTCTTCACGTGGCCCGCGGCTCCGCATCCTCCGTGCGTCTGGACGTGGAAGAGATGAAAGCTCGGTCACCCCGGTATGAGCTCTCCATGAGACGTGGCTGTGCTTGCTGATGAAGGAAGGTCTTGCTGATGCGTTTGGAAGGTCCATGGCACTAATGTTCTCCTAAGAGTCAAGTTAAGCCTGTTCTCTGTTCTCTTCAGACTGTATCTATTGATTGAAAGGAAAAGGGAAGTTGGTCATCCTGTAATTTCCTTTTCTCTCCAAAAAGACTCGTAGAATATGCGCCTCACCACTTATTTATTTCCGTTAGTACGTTCTCCACGGCCCCTGTGGCTCAACACGCTCTGTTCGTCGAGACAAAGAACAGTCGGAAGCTCAGTCGCCCTCGTGAGAAAGCGCAATGAAACCTGCTTTGCTTGCCCGACGACGGAAGGACTTCCTGACCTGTTTAGAAGGCTCATGACATGTTCTCCTAAGGATCAAATCAAGCCTGTTTTCTGTTCTCTTCAAACCATTTTCTATTTTTTGAAAAGTCAAGTCATGTAAAACAATCCCCGTACGGTTCTCTGTGTAGCTAGATTGTCGAAATAAATGCTATTAGTGATGATGATTCTTACAAAGGTTGCAGTGTGAAAGATTTTTTGAAGACTTTAGTGGCTGCAACAGCCATTTATTTAATTATTTATTTTACATCTAATCTGTGCAGTCAACAGTCTTGTTGGAGCATGATCAACCTCCATTTGTTGTTCATTATGCAAACATTTTCCAAAATAAATGGAAATAAAAAATGATCTGCTACAGGATCAAACCATTGTCAGTGCAACCGGCAAGGTAACACCTTTACATTCTTTACTGTCATTGAGGTGAAATGATGTTAACTTCAAATTCCCTTTTTGAGATAAAATTGCCCACTCTGGTCTCGTTGCACACTTCAGTACAATTGACAATAAAGGGATTTCTGATTCACTTTTTGAACATACTTCCCAAATGTATGACAAAGTATGACTGACGACATTTGCAAATAATCCTCAAGAAACCACTGACAGGCAACAGCCGGTCCCAAGATGCGGAAAGAAAGTAATCCACACGGTTTTGGCCCCGTTGACTTTGATTCTACCTTTTGTTGAAATACTGTATTTTTGTGGTTAATGACATTTCTTTTATTTATATTTTTGCGTGTATATTTTTCCCTCTTGTTTGTATTCTTGTTTTACCATTTGTAAATATATGATTGAAGTTGCGAAAGATATTTTGTATTGTAAATTATACCTTAATCTGATGTTTTTCAAAAGTCATTTTTTGGAGCAGCAGTACATAACTCCTTGTGAAATGCGCTCTATGAATAAAGTAGCACTGTCTTGTATTGTACTCGGGGGGCGCAACTACAACTAGTATGTTGAGTTTTCAGCAAAACTAAAAAATAATTAAAATCTAAAAAATGAATTGGCAAAAAAATATGACGCATATTTAAGTGTCTTTAAAACATAAAAACATTTTTCCATTAATTGTTAATTGCCGTCAGCCGTGGGTATGCGTCAAGGGCTATATAAATGTGACAAGCTCGCCGTTTTTCTTTTCAAGTTGACTGACTACAAGGTAGGATGATTGATTGGTGTAGACAACTAGAAGACTTTCCTGCATTTTTCTCCCTAGAATACTTGCACATCTACCTTGCTGAAGGGTATTTTCGCTTTAATTTATTTAGCATATTTTCCGGACTACAAGCCGCCACTTTTTTCCTAGATTTTGATGCGGCTAACGGTGGAGCTTTTCTGTGGATTTTTCTTTCACCAGTAGGAGCGCTCTCTAGTGCCGAAAATACGCTAAATGAATCTAGATTTTTTTTCTTCCTCCTCTTGGGTCTGTTATACTTGTTGTTGCCGTGTTAAAAAGGCACTGTTTTCACAATCTGTTGATATACCTTTATGTGCATTCACAGTACAAAATCGTTCTGTACATGCAGTAAACAACTCTTTTTTTTTCAACATAGAAAACTGCGGCGTACAGCAGGGTGCGGCCTGTATATCAGCTTTTTATTATCCCCCCTTCCTCCCGGAAAGAGTTCTGCGGCTTATGTACGTGTGCGCCCTATAGTCCAGAAATTACAGAGATTTTAAATTCTGTATTTTTTGGATGTAACATTTTAAAAAAAATCTCTCTCTCTCTCTCTTCAAAAAGGAATTAGCAAAAAAATACAACACCTATTTAAGTGTCGTTTATATATTATCGCAGCAAAGCAATTTAAATATGCAACTCAAAACAGAATGGAAACACCCCTCGCATAACGGTCAGTGTGACTTCAGTTTGTGTCCTTCGACCTCAGACACTTTTACTTCGTATCAGTCTGGAATGAGCGTCTGGCTTGTCTCTTCCTATCAGTGCAGGCACTTCTGTTAACACCAGATAACAAGGGTACAATGTTCACTAGCAAATCAAATGACCTGTAAGCATAGTTGGAAACTTAATATGACAACCTAATTTCTTAGACAACATTATTCCATTAATTCTTAATTGCCGTCGGTAGGTGCTGGCGTTTTTCATTCTGATGACAAGGTTGGATGGTAAATTAGTTTAGACGTACCCTAGGATATATGCACGTCTGCCTTTATTTAATTTTAACTTGAAAATGTTTTCTAATGTAACAAAAATAAATGTATTTCATCACTTCAAAATCGAATTGTAAAAATAAAAATGGGTTATTCATTGAACCAAACATGTTGACTCAAACAAATAACCCACAAGACAACCAATTTAAGTTTATTTTACTAAACATTTTTGTTTCGTTATCCACTTGAACCGAAAATGTTTGGTTAGCAACCTCTATACTTTTTATCCATATTGCTATATTTTTTATCTAACTGATATTGTGGTGTAGGTCTAATTTTTTTCCCTTAATTTTTTCCCCTGTTTCTCCAGCATGGAACAAATATTCACCGCTGAAGGCGAAGGTGGTGGCCATGAGCGCCACCACCTCGTACAAAAATTGGAGCCTCAAAGAGGACGGGACGGTGGCGGCTGGGTCCGCGTTTAAGAACTGTAACATGGACCTGAGCGACGGAAGGAACATCTGCCGAATGGTCCTTTTTGAAGCTCTGGCCTCTGAGGTTTCTGAGGGCCAGAGCTTCCTGATAAAAAAATCTGCTGTTGGGAGGGATGAGCGGGTCCTCCTCTCCCGCCCGGACACCGAATTATTCCGGTGTGCCTATGTCACGGTGTCCGGGGAGTTGGGGGAGGAGGCCGCCCGCCTCATCCATCCGATTGCCAGGACAGTCCACATCCGGGACGTTCCCCAGGAGGACGGGGTCCTGGTAAACATCGAAGGCGTCATCACTGAAGTAATGTATCCCACTCGCACCGTCTCAGTGTGTGCGTGATAAAATTGTTTAATCCTTTTGTTTCTCCCTTAGATCCGAGCCATCAGGATGGTGAGGGTGCGAGGCCAGCTCGTGCCCATGGGCGTCATCCTCCTCCAAAAAGTGAATATTTTGCGTTTTACCTCAACTATTATAATCTAAATATGCTGCAGCGGGCAATTCTCATTGTACGTTTTGTATTCCAGGACGGGGCGTCGGCAAAGGTGGTGCGTTGGAGGGAGGCGAATCTCTTGGTCGTTTACGTGGGCCAAAGGGTGAAGGTGACCCACCTTGTGGGCAAGCCTTCACCCTATGGCTTCTCCCTCCAAACGACCAACTCCACCGAGATCAAAGTAAGTAGGCCGGCTAATACAAAATGTGTAGAAAAAAATCAACTAGATTGAAATATTTCCATTGACAGACTTTAATATCTATTCACCACCCGTTTTCTGAATTTCGTAATTTTACGTTGGAAAGGTGAACCGTGATTACCTGAACACCTGTTATTTTCAGTCGACAGCGAGTGTCAAACGGGCACGTTTGTGTTGCTCTCGGGTGTGATAGTAGAAGTCATGAAAATAAAACTGTTCATCCTACGTCTGTTCATAAAGTGTTCTTTTACACAGGAATTGGAAGATACCCCCTTCCTGGTGGTGGGCTACAGACTTCGGGGGGACCTGGTGGAAGTCATAGACGGGGACGACAATACAAGATCACTCCCTCTCGCCACCTGGAGGGAGCAATTCCCCGAGGACCCCCTCATCTCCCAAGAGGGATTTTTTTTGTAATTACAGTGGAACCTCGGTTCTCGACCATAATCCGTTCCTGAACCCTGTTCGAAAAGCGAATTGTTCGAACACCGAAACCATTCCTTTGCTGCTTGCACTGACTTTCTTTGGAGGCATGATTAGGGGCTAAAACACTTCGTACACCGATATAAAACGCGAGAGCAAAACGCAGCACGTCCGCACGCGACAACAGTTGGTCATAAAGAGAGAAAGAGAGCGATCTACACCCGTACGCCGCTCAGCCCCCACCCTCGCGTGCGCACTCACGCGTCATACCGGCGTTCGAACTCCGAGGTTTGTTCAAACTGCGAAGCAAGAATTTCTCTTTTTTTTTTGTTCGAACTCCGATTTGTTCGACCTCAGAGTCGTTCGAGAACCGAGGTTCCACTGTATTTATTTAATGCTTAAAAAAATAAAACTTTTTATTTCCATATTGTGTCTTAACTTGATTTCTTTATTTAATCTGGTTTAACAAGATTCAGCATGCACACGCATACTCATCACCCCGCTCATACTCACTCCTTCCACGGATACACGCGCGTGGGGGCGGTCCCACGCAACGCACACGCACGCTAACCACTTGCACACCATTTCCTTTTATCCCGCATGCTACTCCTTCCACATTTTTCTTCGGATTCTCACCGTTCCAACTTCTCCAATCGCTTCCAAAAAACAACGCCATGCGGGCTTCTTTTCCATTTCCATTTAGTGTTATTCAACATCATTTACTATCATTCAACATCCTTCCACCATTCACTATCAATCCACATTCTCATTCAATTCTATTTGCTACAATTCAAACTCATTCAATATCATTCAACATCCTCCCACCTTCCATCATTCACAATCATTCCACATTCTCATTCAATTCTATTCTCTACGATTCAAACTCATTCAATTTCGTTCTCTACGATTCAAAAATCATTCAATTTCATTCCACATGCCTCCACCCAGATGGCTTCAACTCCGGAGCCTTCACACGCGATTTCTCCAGAAATTGCATTCTCTAGTTTAATGTGTGTTGCAAGTGGGAATGTCGAATTTTCATGACCTACACAAGTTCAACACATTTAAATAAGTCATAAATCTAGCATATGAGAATAGTAAACACAATCACATGTCTTCACTGTGCAAACTACTACTAGTTTCATTTGGTAAATGTATTTTGTTTAATAAATGCAGTGACAAACATAATGTCAGGGTTTTGCTATGGAGGTTGAGGGAGAGGAGGACCCAGATACAGTAAAGTGAGGCAGGAGTAACTTCATGGAAATTAAAGGTAAAGAAAACAAAGCACACAAGGCATGGGGAAAAAACTAAAATATCAAACGTACAAAACAACAGGGATTAAAAAAAAAAACACAAGTTAAATTGAGTTTCGATGACTCTTTACATCCCTGGTGGAGAGCCAACAGGTATGAACAGAAATGTTGTATTTCAATCAATACGTCTCTAGACATAATATAAGATGTTGACTACGTCAGCCATTTAGCAGACACTCTCAGACCGGAACACACAAACAGCTGATGCTATCATGACGAAGAGGTTCAATGTCAAACGCATATTAAATATTCATCTCAAAAATATTTTCACCATAGGGTTCAGGCGTGCCCTAAATTTCAGGTCCTTGAGGTTTTTTTCCGGGCTCTCAAGCGTCAGCGCTACATCATAGGACTACATTGTTTATTAGACCCAGATGAGTCTTAATTGCTCCTTTATAAGATTGACGGCATTAAAAGGGGGTTGGATTAATCACATAACGTGTTTTTCTGACACCACAGAGAGAGAGAGAGAGAGAGAGCTCAAAGTTGTTCAATGTTATTCAGTATCATGCGAAATTATTTAATGTCATTCAGTCTCATTCACAATCATTCTTTGTCATTCAGTATCATTCAAAGTTGTTCAATGTTATTCAGATGTATTTAGTATAAATTGTCATTCAACATCATTCATTTTCATTCACAATCATTGTGTCATGATCCGCGTCGGGCATGACAGGAGTTTTTGTCAGTGTTTACGTGTGCATGCGGTTTGTTATTGTTTTCTTCCCTCCTTCCTGCCATGTGCTTCTGTTATTGTTTGGTCAGCTGTGTTAGCGTTTCCCCTCAGCACTCGTCATCACCAGCCACGCACCTGTTCCCAGTTCATCATCACGCACCTGCTTCCCATCTGCTCCCCTAAGTACCCGGACTATTTAAACCTTCCAGACCGACAACGCAGTGTCGGGTCATTGTTCCTCCTTGCCGCATTTCCCGTGTGTCTCGCTACCTTGGACTGTCACGACCACGCCCTGTTCCCGTTAATGCTCTTGTCATCGTTCCCTGTCCGCCTTGTTCGTTCCCGTCTCGTGTTTGTTCCTTGTCCTCGTTCCAGTTTAGTCTCGTTTTGTTTGCCCTTTTGTTATTTTGGCACCCTGCCACGTGTTTGTCCTTGTGTGACCCTGTCAATAAATTCCCTTAACCCTATCCACCTCCTGCCTCCTCGCCTTTTGGGTCCACCTCCTCCTTGCCGTAAGGCACTCATCACACATTGCTTGTTATTCACAATTATTCATTGTAATACAGTATCATTCAAAGTTGTTCAATGTTATTCAGTTCAATTTAAAATTATTTAATGTTATTCAGTATCATTCAACGTCTTTCATTTTCATTAAGCATAATTCAAAATCATTCAATGTCATTCATTATCATTCACAATCTTTAGTTGTCATTCGGTTTCATTCAAAGTTGTTCAATGTTATTCAGATCCGTATAAAATACATTTATGTCTTTCAGCATCATTCATTTTCATTCACAATCATTGCTTGTAATTCGGGATCATTCAAAGTTGTTCATTGTTATTCAGTTTTGTTCAAAATTATTTAATGTCATTCAATATCATTCAAAGTTGTTCAGTGTTATTCACTTCCATTTAAAAATTATTAAATGTCATTCAGTATTCAATTTTATTCACTATGATTCAAAATCATTCACATTATTCACTTTTATTTAATATAATTCAATTTTATTCACTTTGATTCAAAATCTTTCAATAATATTCACTATCATTCTTAATCATTCAATTTAATTCACATTCATTCAAAATCATTCAATATCATGCACTACGATTCAAAACCATCCAATTTCATTCACTATGATTCAATATCATTCAGTTTTTTTCACTTTGATTCGAAATCATTCAATTTCATTCACTTTAATTCAGAATCATTCAATATCATTCAATATTGTTCACTTTAATTTAAAATCACTCAATTTCATTCACTTTGATTTAAAATCACTCAATTTCATTCACTACGATTCAATATAATTTATGTTGGAATCTAGTTTTAAATCAATGTTAGAATTTAATTTTAAATCAATGTAAACTCAAATTAGCAATCTGACTCCAATTTGTGACTTTACCCAACTCTCACTCATCCAACAATATGCGCGCTCGTTCTGCAATAGAAAGGTATCAGGAAGCCGGCATTTGCACGCACGAGTGGATTTATTCCCAATACACAGATTTACTACATATGCGCCTGGGTCTCGGATCCCTCTCAATACAACTCTACACCTCTCTTGCCACCAACCGAACAGCACTTTTTCCGAGTTGCACAGCAGTGATTCATACTATACAATATGTAAATTATACAAAGACAAAGGCATCCTGGCATGATTCTATTGGCTATGTGTATCCTGCAGTTAACTTTAGCTTATTGGTCTTTCTTCCCCTGAAGAATCACGTGGTGGCTCCTCCTGGTTGTGCTTGAGTCATCTCGTCTCCGCCCCCTCCTTGCTGCCAGCACCGTCTGTCCTAAAACATTCCATTCCTGCACATTCTTGCACCCCCTACTCTGTTCCGCTCCACACGCTCAGCACTTTATAGTCTCACACTTTCATACACAGGATGCAGCAACATCTAATGAACTATGTTAAGCTCAAACTCTTATATTCCTTTATTTAATATTCACTATAATTCAAAATCATTCAATTTTGTTCACTGTGATTCAATATTATTCACAATCATTCTATTTCATGCAATATAATTCAATATCATTCAATTATATTCGCTATGATTCAATATGGTTTCATATACAATATAATAAAATCTCATTCAATTCCTTTCAATATGATTCAAAATCATTCAAGATTATTCACTTTCATTCAAAATTATTTAATGTAATTCACAATCATTCATTGTAATTCAGTATCATTCAATGTTATTCACTTCCATGTAAAATTATCTAATGTCATTCAGTATTCATATCATCCACTTTGATTTCATATCGTTCAATTTTATTATATTTAATATCATTCAATTTTACTCAAAATGATTCAAAATAGGGGTGAGAAGCTCGGCCATCCGGGAGGGACTCAGTGTCGAGCCGCTGTTCCTCCACGTAGAGAGGAGCCAGATGAGGTGGCTCGGGCATCTGTTTAGGATGCCTCCTGGACGCCTCCCTGGGGAGGTGTTCCGGGCATGTTCCACCGGCAGGAGGCCCAGAGGACGACCCAGGACACGCTGGAGAGACTACGTCTCCCAGCTGGCCTGGGAACGCCTCGGCATCCCTCCGGCAGAGCTGGAAGATGTGGCTGGGGAGCAGAAGTCTGGGCTTCCCTGCTGAAGCTGCTGCCTCCGCGACCCCGGATAAGCGGCGGATAATGGATGGATGGATGGATGATTCAAAATCATTCAATTTCATTCACTATGATTCAAATTCATTCAACCCCATTCAACATTTCAGTGTCATTCAGGATTTTTCAAAAACATTCAGTGTCATTCAAAATAATTCCCCCCCAAAAAATCCAGCTTTTCTGCCTTCACACGCAATTTCTTCGGGAATCGCATTTTCTCGTTGTGTGAAGGCGGAGGTTTCGGTCCGACGCCCGCGAAAAGTTGGGTGCGAGCCGATCAATGCTGCAAATGAAAATTTCAAACATCTTACTGGGACAAGTAAGACTGAAACAGAAAAGCCCAAAAATCAGTGTGAGAAGTTCGGTTGACTTGAGAAGGATGTGTGAGAGTAAACAACGGCGAGAGGGAGCGGTGGACTGCGGACTCATCGACAGAGTGAATGAAGGGCAGAGACGGTGATGGATTTTTTAATTTTTATTGTGATATAGTGCTTGTAAATCTCAGATACATGATATCCAAATAATGAAATATGGCAGTAAGTAAAGCAATACAGAGTGAGATTTAAATGATTAAAAGTTGTCATGGGTTCCAGTTGGTTTGAGATTTTGAGATGAGATTTGGAGTGAAGATGGTTTAGCGCAGGGGTCTTCAATCCTGTTCCTCGAGGGCCGGTGTCCTGCCCGTTTTCCACCTCTCCCTGGTGAAACACACCTGAGCGATCGTTATCTAGCTTCTGCAGACCTTGCTGATTATCTGATCATTTGAATCAGCTGTGTTGCAGCAGGGAGAGATGGAAAACCTGCAGGACACCGGCCCTCGAGGAACAGGATTGAGGACCCCTGGTTTAGCGTGTGAACTAGAAGGTGAGTGGCAGAAGAGCATTGGGAGGAGTGAGAGAGAGGGAATTAACGAGGTCCAACAGTCGGTCGGTGGAGGGTCGCAGGAAGGCAAGTGGAGGGGTCGGCGAAAGTGACGTCGAGGGAAGAGAGAGTGGTTAGATTTGTAACTTTTTTTTAACATTTTAAACGTACCGATCGTTGGCATGGGATGAGAACAGAAAACTGACAAGGTAAGTGAGCCATTGTTAAACAGATCTTTTTTTGTAATGACAGTAAATGTCATTTTACTCTCTTCTGCTTTTAACAGGTCTTTGTTCTGGAGAAAATAAAACCACAGCAACGTCTCAAAGGGCCTCATTGGCATCGGGCTTCATTGACAAATATTAACATCCCCTGTTTCTAACCCCTGGGAGGACGAGGGGAAAAAACAAGCAAAAAAAATACACCTTAGCTGCTCACACCGCAATGGAGGTCACGGGTATGTGTGTACCTAACTATTGTACCTAGATCCTTGGGAGGATTTTGACTCACCGGTCCCGTGTCTGCCTTTTCTCCGCCAACAGATTCGGCAAACGGGCGCACAAAAGAGTACAACGTGGAACACTGACCCCGAAAACCAGGGTAGCAACCGTGCAGACAAAGAAGAGATGGAAGCTCGGTCACCCTGCTACGAGCTCTCGATGAGACGTGGCCGCTTTCGCCTGACGAAGGAAGAACTTGCTGCCGAGTTTCCGAGGTCCGCGGCACTAGTGTTCTCCTTCGGCTCAAGTAAAGTCTGTTCTCTATTCTCTTGGGACCATTTCCATTTATTGAAGGGAAAAGGTAGGTAGCTCATCATTAAACGGCTCCTTTCTTTTTTGTAAAGCCAGTAAATGTTAGAATTTTACTGTCCTATACTTTTAACAGGTCCTTCATTCTGGAGAAAGATCGGAGGTAACGGGTATGTGAGTTTGTGTCCCTCATTGATCTATTTTCTATTGTATTAGTGTGACATATTCATTAATTGTGAAGCGATTTAAGAAAAAAAAAATGATCATGATTTTTTAAATATTTTGTGAGTCACAGCAAAACCTGTCTCAGCACCGCCTAAATTTTGACTCGCTGATCCTGTATTATGCTCTTCTCTCAACTAAAAGATTTGGAGGACAGGCGCCAAAACACTTGTCAGGGAACACTGAATCCGAAACCAGGGTGGCAACCGTGCGGTACTTCTTTCCCTTCTCGCCGAATTGAACTTTGGCAGGAAACGTCCGTAATTTAACACTTTGTCAGCTTTTTTCCTCACCACCTACTTTATTTTTTTGTTAGAACATTCTTCACGTGGCCCGCGGCTCCGCATCCTCCGTTCGTCTGGACGTGGAAGAGATGAAAGCTCGGTCACCCCGGTATGAGCTCTCCATGAGACGTGGCTGTGCTTGCTGATGAAGGAAGGTCTTGCTGATGCGTTTGGAAGGTCCATGGCACTAATGTTCTCCCAAGAGTCAAGTTAAGCCTGTTCTCTGTTCTCTTCAGACTGTATCTATTGATTGAAAGGAAAAGGGAAGTTGGTCATCCTGTAATTTCCTTTTCTCTCCAAAAAGACTCGTAGAATATGCGCCTCACCACTTATTTATTTCCGTTAGTACGTTCTCCACGGCCCCTGTGGCTCAACACGCTCTGTTCGTCGAGACAAAGAACAGTCGGAAGCTCAGTCGCCCTCGTGAGAAATCGCGACGAAACCTACTTTGCTTGCCCGACGACGGAAGGACTTCCTGACCTGTTTAGAAGGCTCATGACATGTTCTCCCAAGGATCAAATAGTCTGTTTTCTGTTCTCTTCAGACCATTTTCTATTTTTTGTCAAGTCTTCTAAAACAATCCCCGTACGGTTCTCTGTACAGCTAGATTGTCTAAATTAATGCCATTATTAGTGATGATGATTCTTAGAAAGGTTGCAGTGTGAACGATTTTTGAAGACTTTAGTGGATGCAACAGCCATTTATTTATTTTACATCTAATTTGTGCGGTCGACAGTCTTGTTGGAGTGTGATCAACCTCCATTTGTTGGTGATTATGCAAACATTTTCCATAATAAATGGCAATAAAAATGATCTGCTCCAGGATCAAACCATTGTCAGTGCGACAGGCAAGGTAACATTTACATTCCTTACTGTCATTTAGGTGCAATGATGTTAACTTCACATTCTTTTTGAGATAGAATTGCCCACTCTGGTTGGTGACGTCATAAAGCTGTGGATCCTATCGCAGACCAATCGCAGCAGTTTGTGTTCTCTCCCTGGGAAGTGGTTTGAACATTAAAATTTTGTCCAAGTGAGCGGCGAAACTGTTTGACCTGAAAGATTCTTTTTCATTTAAATTTTTTTACACTTGCTTTGATACATCTGTTTGTTTATTAATTCACGTTTTTCATCATTTCGGAAGTTGAGGGAACTTAGTTTGATGAAATGCTGTCTCTCCACTGTACGATTGCTCAAAATAATGATTTTAATGGCGTGTGCATGCACATTTTTCCTCACCGCTCCTCCTCACATTTGAAACGTGAAACCTTATGCTGCCATTTCGACCTAACAACTGCCAGCCAAAAAATGTTCATTGGTTTTAATAGCAAAAAAAGCAAATAATTATTGATCGAAATTCCTACTGAGTTTTGAACCGATTACACAAGTATTCAATATTTGCACTGATGGTGGTAACTGTCTTCATTTTGGATTTTTTTTTTTCATCTTATGTATGAATGCTTTTTCCATTTAGCTTAAAAAAAAATTCCAACAATTTTTATTGTATTTTTTTTTTATTTATGTAAAATTCAGCTCAGGGCCATAATTGTCAAAATGTGTTAATAATAATGTCTCACTTTTTGAACATACTGTCCCATATGTATGACAAAGTATCAGTGTCAACATTTGCTAATAATCCTCAAGAAACCACTGCCATGCAACAGCCGGTCCCAAGATGCGGAAAGAAAGGAATCCAAACTATTTTGACCCCATTGACTTTGATTCTACCTTTTGTTGAAATACTGTATTTTTGTGGGTAATGACATTTCTTTTATTTATTTTTTTGTGTGTGTATTTTTCCTTCTTGTTTGTATTATTGTTTTTCATTTGTAAATGTATGATTGAAGTTGCAACAGATATTTTGTATTGTGAGTTATACCTTAATCTGATGGGTTTTTTTTGGAGCAACAGTACATAACTCCTTGTGAAATATGCTATATGAATAAAGTAGCGCTGTCTTGTATTGTACTCGGGGGCGCAACTGCAACTAGTATGTTGAGTTTATCAGCAAACTGTAAAGAAAATAATTAGAATCAAAAAATGAATTGTCAAAAAAATACCACACATTTAAGTGTCTTTAAAACATAAAAACGTGTTTCCATTAATTGTTAATTGCCGTCAGCCGTGGGTATGCGTAATTGCCGTCAGCCGTGGGTATGCGTCAAGGGCTATATAAATGTGAGAAACTTGCCGTTGGTCTTTTCAACTTGACTGACTCCAAGGTAGGATGATTGATTGGCTTAGACACCTGTATTTTTCTCCCTAGAATATTTTCACATCTACCTTGCTCAAAGGTATTTTCACTGTGATTTAATTAATTTTAAATTCGACGTTTTTATTTATGCCACAAAAAAATTGTTAATTGCCGACGGTAGGTGCTGGCGTTTTTCATTCTGATGACAAGGTTGGATGGTTAATTAGTTTAGACGTACCCTAGGGTATATGCACGTCTGCTTTTATTTTATTTTTAACATGAAAATGTTTTTAATGTAACAAAAATAAATAAGTTTCATCACTTCAAAAAGGAATTGTAAAAATGAAAATGGGTTATTCATTTAACCTAACATGTTGACTCAAACGAATAACCCACAAGACAACCAGTTTAAGTTTATTTTACTAAACATTTTTGTTTCGTTATCCACTTGACCCGAAAATGTTTGGTTAGCAACCTTTTTACTTTTTATCCATGTTGCCATGTTTTTTATCTAACTGATATTGTGGTGTAGGTCTAAATTTTTCCCTTAATTTCCCCCCCGTTTCTCCAGCATGGAACAAATTTTCACCTCGAAGATTGCTGCGCCGCTGAGGGCGAAGGTGGTGGCCATGAGTGCCACCACCGCATACCGAAATTGGACTCTTAAAGAGGACTGGACGGTGGCAGCTGGGTCCACTTTCAAAAACGTGAACGTGGCCCTCAGTGATGGAAAAACGCACTGCCGCATGGTGCTCTTTGAAGCTCTGGCCTCGGAGGTTTCCGAGGGCCAGAGCTTCTTACTAAAAAAATATACTGTTGGGAGGGATGAGCGGGTCCACCTCTCCCGCCCAGACACTGAATTATTTCGTTGAGTGGACGTAACAGTGTCTGGGGAGTTGGGGGAGGAGGCCGCCCGGCTCATCCTTCCCATTACCAGGACAGTCCACATCCGGGACGTTCCCCAGGAGGACGGGGGCCTGTTAAACATCGAAGGCGTCATCACTGAAGTAATGTATCACACTCGCACCGTCTCAGTGTGTGCGTGATAAAATTGTTTAATCCTTTTGTTTCTCCCTTAGATCCGAGCCATTAGGATGGTGAGGGTGCGAGGCCAGCTCGTGCCCATGGGCGTCATCCTCCTCCAAAAAGTGAATATTTTGCGTTTTACCTCAACTATTGTAATCTAAATATGCTGCAGCGGGCAATTCTCATTGTACGTTTTGTATTACAGGACGGGGCGTCGGCAAAGGTGGTGCGTTGGAGGGAGGCGAATCTCTTTGTCGTTTACGTGGGCCAAAGGGTGAAGGTGACCCACCTTGTGGGCAAGCCTTCACCCTATGGCTTCTCCCTCCAAACGACCAACTCCACCGAGATCAAAGTAAGTAGGCCGGCTAATACAAAATGTGTAGAAAAAAATCAACTAGATTGAAATATTTCCATTGACAGACTTTAATATCTATTCACCACCCGTTTTCTAAATTTCGTAATTTTACGTTGGAAAGGTGAACCGTGATTACCTGAACACCTGTTATTTTCAATCGACAGCGAGTGTCAAACGGGCACGTTTGTGTTGCTCTCGGATGTGATAGTAGAAGTCATGAAAATAAAACTGTTCATCCTACGTCTGTTCATAAAGTGTTCTTTTACACAGGAATTGGAAGATACCCCCTTCCTGGTGGTGGGCTACAGACTTCGGGGGGACCTGGTGGAAGTCATAGACGGGGACGACAATACAAGATCACTCCCTCTCGCCACCTGGAGGGAGCGATTCCCCGAGGACCCCCTCATCTCCCAAGAGGGATTTTTTTTGTAATTACAGTGGAACCTCGGTTCTCGACCATAATCCGTTCCTGAACCCTGTTCGAAAA
This sequence comes from Idiotropiscis lumnitzeri, assembly GCF_059441095.1. Taxonomy (NCBI): domain Eukaryota; kingdom Metazoa; phylum Chordata; class Actinopteri; order Syngnathiformes; family Syngnathidae; genus Idiotropiscis; species Idiotropiscis lumnitzeri. Next base: position 6,547,514 of record NC_142406.1, read on the forward strand.
GCGAATTGTTCGAACACCGAAACCATTCCTTTGCTGCTTGCACTGACTTTCTTTGGAGGCATGATTAGGGGCTAAAACACTTCGTACACCGATATAAAACGCGGGAGCAAAACGCAGCACGTCCACACGCGACAACAGTTGGTCATAAAGAGAGAAAGAGAGCGATCTACACGCGTACGCCGCTCAGCCCCCACCCTCGCGTGCGCACTCACGCATCATACCGGCGTTCGAACTCCGAGGTTTGTTCAAACTACGAAGCAAGAATTTCTCTTTTTTTTTTTGTTCGAACTCCGATTTGTTCGACCTCAGAGTCGTTCGAGAACCGAGGTTCCACTGTATTTATTTAATGCTTAAAAAAATAAAACTTTTTATTTCCATATTGTGTCTTAACTTGATTTCTTTATTTAATCTGGTTTAACAAGATTCAGCATGCACACGCATACTCATCACCCCGTTCATACTCACTCCTTCCGCGGTCCCACGCAACGCACACGCACGCTAACCACTTGCACACCATTTCCTGTTATCCCGCATGCTACTCATTCCTCATTTTTCTTCGGATTCTCACCGTTCCAACTTCTCCAATCTCTTCCAAAAAAGAACGCCATGCGGGCTTCTTTGCCATTTCCATTTAGTGTTATTCAACATCATTTACTATCATTCAACATCCTTCCACCTTCCATCATTCACTATCAATCCACATTCTCATTCAATTCTATTTGCTACAATTCAAACTCATTCAATTTCATTCTCTATGATTCAAAAATCATTCAATTTCATTCCACATGCTTCCACCCAGATGGCTTCAACTCCAGAGCCTTCACACGCGATTTCTCCAGAAATTGCATTCTCTAGTTTAATGTGTGTTGCAAGTGGGAATGTCGAATTTTCATGACCTACACAAGTTCAACACATTTAAATAAGTCATAAATCTAGCATATGAGAATAGTAAACACAATCACATGTCTTTACTGTGCAAACTACTACTAGTTTAATTTGGTAAATGTATTTTGTTTAATAAATGCAGTGACAAACATAATGTCAGGGTTTTGGTATGGAGGTTGAGTGAGAGGAGGACCCTGATACAGTGAAGTGAGGCAGGAGTAACTTCATGGAAATTAAAGGTCAAGAAAACAAAGCACACAAGGCATGGGGAAAAAACTAAAATATCAAACGTCAAAACAACAGGGATTTAAAAAAAAAAACACAAGGACTAGGACTCGTCTTATTTCGACAAGGCGCGACAGGCAGGACAGCTAACTGGGACACTGAACCAAAGACAACTGAAAGCAAACAAGGAACTATATACAAACAAAGTAACGAGACAACAAGGAACACCTGGACAAGACACAAAGGGTTGGAGGGAGCTGATTGCTTCACACAAGGGAATGGGGCTCCAAGCACAGCTGGACACAATCAGGTTTAACAAGAGACACACACCAAACACAAGGAAAAATATTAAACTAAATACTAAACCAAAAACAACATACATACACCATGACATATGAACCTGTAATTAATTGGCATTCTGCTACCACGACATATTACAATCCTTCATAACCTAAACACTCACTTGTGCTCAGAAAGCCATAAGTCCTCTGAATTGGGGTACTTCTCGACCACACTAAGTCAAACTTTTTCAATGCGGTTTCTTGACTTCAACATAGCACAATATGCCAGTTTGTCTCCAAATGTAATCAAACCTAACCACTTTCTCCTGTTCTGAAAGCAGTAATTGCTTCATGTTGGGTAGTTCTGGTCATTTTTCAGACAACAGTGAGAAGAAGTTTTTCATTTTAATTTTGTCACTTAAAAAAAGCAAAAGATCAACAATTACTCACCAAGTTTAGTAAACTTAAGCAGTCTGAAAGCAGTAAGAACTTCTTGTTCAGATATTTCTTTGTGTACTGCGTTTGGCTGTTTTTGCAATATTGAAACATTTGTAAAATGTTCTACAAGTCATATTGTGATGGCCTGAAATGGAACCGATGTTTTTCTTTGGGTTCGGGTAAACCTAACCCTAAGTTTTCCTCTCTCACACCTCGAGGGCAAAACACAGGAATCTGTTGAAGTGTGGACTTCTGTCTTGCCTGACAAATACAATTTAAAACAAAAAACAAAGACTTTGAAGAAATGTGCATGGCTGATTTTTCATATACATTGGTGTTGATGAGGAAGACACGTTGGGCATGGAGCAACGACTTTTCTGCGATCGACCTTGTTTTGACATCATTTGTTTTTAACTGGAATTAAAGCGAAGCCTTTTTTTGTTCAACTCCAACGGCGTCGTTTTTTTGGTGTTGTCATTGCTGGAATGAAAGACTCGTCAAAGAAAGGCACCAGTCAGGATTTTCATGCCCTGCTCACATAGCGACAAAAAAAAGAGTGTAAGTTGCTCCGACAGTGCATAATGTTTAAAAAGATAAATTCAAGATAAGAAAAGAAAAAATTAAATAAAACATTTGTTACACTCCATTCCCTGACATTACAGTATTTTCTCAAGATGAGACATGCGATGAAGTCCTATTTCATACTTTTGTGATTTTGTGAATTGTTGCTGCAGATGAAATGTTCTTGGTACCAAATAACATATTGCCAGCCTCTTAAAAATAATGTCCCTAGTCATATTTTGACAAAGTATTATTTAACAAGTCCTTACACAATCAATGTACAGCACTAATACTGCTTTCAGACTGCAGATGAGTGCTGAAGTTTACTAAACTTGGTGTAACGGTTGGGTGGAACTGTAATGGTGCGAAAAGGACCCAAGAGCAATCGGAATATGAGAAGGGGTTTATTTTGGGGGAAGCAAGTGAAGGCAGTGGATCCGGCGGTCAGCAGGGCCAGGCGGTGGAGTGGTCGACGCGGTCCGGTCTTCAAGGGCAGGAGGTGGGGATACGGGGCTTGGCCAGACAGGCAGATGGCTTGAGGAAGCACACAACAACAAGGGGATTAATGTGTCAGGTTTAAATGCCCTGACGCCTTTCTTGGACTGTAATAACTTAATAAAAATGGCTGAAAATCAGAAATAAATCAGGCATGGTTTTCATTCTGACCGGTCGCGAACGGGAGAGAGAGATACAGCAGAGAAGACAAAGCGTCTTGCTTAGTTCAGCCTTGCTCACTTCTCTCTCTAGTCTCTCCATCCCGCCACTTCCTCTTTTATTCGTGTTTGACTCCTGGAAACAGGTGGTTAACTGACAACTGACAATACAGGTCTGTTTTAGGCTAAACTGATTACCAGAAGACTGGAAAGTAACTGACAATAGTGGTTTGTTTTAGGCTAAACTAATTATCAGAAGACTGGAAAGCTACTGACAATGAAAGCCTAAAACAAAAGTGTAAGCGTCTGTGTGTGTGCAATCATTACTGATACAAGTATTCTATAGAAACATGATTAGAAATACACAAAACTGATTACATAAAGTTACTTGGAGTCAATGTGATCCTCAGCAACTTATCTTACATAATGCGAGCACAAGAACAGAGGTCTGTCTGATTGCCCTTATAAGTCGCACTTACAATTGTCAAGTTCAAGCCAGTGTTTCATTTGGGTCAATGAAACAGACTCAGCTGTCATCTCTCATTTTCTTGAGCACTGGCGATTTGTGAGATCATTATTGCCTCGCCAAACAGGCGGCTTCCTGAGGTGTACAAGTTTTGGTCCTGGCAGTCATCACCACTTTAACACTAGAACGCCTATCCTTCTTAGGGCATTCTGCATTCGCCGAGTAAAACTTGTAACAAGCGGGTCCACGTGGATGTGTAGCTACGCAACCATGACATAACATTAACCAGCTCCCGGTAAATGATCTGAGGAAGGACATAGTGGTTCAAAAACCTGAGCCTCGGCGATGGATTCAGATGAGCCGTTCTAATTTTCTGAAGCCATCCCTCCATCGTCTCCCTATTCTCTGGAGGAATAATGCCTTAGCGTTAGGGATAGGGATAGAGATAGAGATGGAGTTAGGGTTAAGGGTTAACCTAGCCCTAATCCAAAGAGAGGCCATAACAATGTGACTTGCTGAACATTATACTAATGTTTCAGTTTTGCAAAACAGCCAAACACAGTTCGGAAAGTACCCAGATGTACCTTAACAAGAAGCACTTACTGCTTGCAGACTACAGATGATTGCTTCGGTTTATTGATCTGCTCCAGGATCAAACCATTGTCAGTGCATCTTTACATTCTTTACTGTCATTGAGGTGAAATGATGTTAACTTCAAATTCTTTTGTGAGATAAAATTCCCCACTCTGGTTGATGACGGCAGAAAGCTGTGGATCACATCACAGACCAATCACAGCAGTTTGTGTTCTCTCCTTTGGCTGTGGTTTGAAAGTTTTGGCTAACATTGTTTGACCTTGGAGATTATTTTTCATTGTTTACATTTGCTTTGATACATCTGTTTGGTTACTAATTCATGTTTTTCTTCACTTTGATCATGATGAAATTCTGTCTTTCCACTGTATGATAACTCAACTGACGCATTCTAATGATGTACTTTTCCTCTCTGCTCACTGTTCCTCACCTTAGAAAATAATTTGAACCTAACTGCTGGGCAAAAAAAGTTCAACGGGTTTCATTTAAAAAAAAAACAGTTATTTATTGATCACAATTCTGACTGTGTTTTGAAACAATTTCCCAACCATCACAAATGTTGAACATGTGTACCGCCAGTGGTACATTCATTTGTTATTTTTTCTAATTCTAAATGTTTTTCTCATATGGATTTAAAAAGAAAAGACCCTAACCCTGTCACGATCAATGTGTTGTCGTTGCAGCTGGGTGGGCGCGCCCGTCGACGCGCCACCTCGGGACTCGGCCGCGAGCGAGACGCGCTCACGAGCCACACAGCTGCGACCCATCAAGTAATGACTCACGGGCTATTTAAGACAGCCACGCCGACACTCTCGCGTCGGATTATTGACTCACCTTGCTCTTGCCCATGTGCCTTCGCTACTATCTTCGCCCAAGTTCTCCCGTGTATGGTCTTTGTAAGTTTTTGATGATTTCCATGTTGCAGCTACGTTTCGGCTCGCTTTTTGTTCTCGCTCCGTGCATTGGCTCTAACCTCTCCCTTTTGTGGAAGGACATCCTCGTTTTCGGTTCTCTTGCGTTGCAAGCTTTTTCTGTTCCTCGTTTTGGCTCTCCTGGTGCGAGTTCCCTCCACCAGCGTTTTTCGTTCACGTCTTTTGGCGACATTAATTATAGATATCCAAGTATTAGTAATAGCAAGCTATCTTGCCTATTCAATGATTGTGATTTGCCGGTCCTAATAAACCCCTGTGATCCAAACTTTTCCCTTGTCAGCGTTTTAAGAATCCGCCTTCACTGCTTTCCAGCTTCGGCTGGAGAGCGGTCCTTACAGAATAATCCGACCATGGATTCTGCTGACACCGGAAAAATTTATCATGCCTTGACCAGCCAAGGACGCTTAGTCGGCCAACAGGCGACCGAGCTCGCCACCCTGCGCGACGCGGTCGGCCAACTGGCGCATCAGCTCACGAGCTTAGATGCTCGATTGAGTCACCCGCTCCCCGCCACACCTATTCCCAACCCGGCCGCCCCCTCTCCCGGGACTCAGTTCCAGACTTACCCGTTTAAGGAGCCTAACTTGGCTCACCCCGACCGCTACGGCGGGGAGCCCGGACTTTGCGCCCCGTTCATCCACCACTGTAGGCTGATCTTCGATCAGCAGCCCCTGACGTATGCCCATGACGGGTCCAAAGTAGCATTTATGATGAGCCTCCTGACTGGTCAAGCGAGTACGTGGGCCATGGCCGTGAGCAACGCACGCCCAGAGGTCCGTTCCTCGTTCCCCGTCTTTCTCGCGGAATTTCAAAGGGTGTTCCACCACCCTATCCGGGGAAAGGAAGCCGGGGCAGAACTGTTGGACTGTACCCAGGGATCCCGATCAGTTGCGGACTACTCCATCGCGTTCCGCATCCGAGCAGCCGAGAGCGGATTCGGCGACTGCGCTCTGAGGTCTGTGTTCCGGAGGGGCTTGAGGCCGGCTCTAAAGGACGAGCTGGCAGCCCGCGACGACGCCGAAACCCTGGAGGAGCTGATCACCCTGGCCATTCGGCTCGACAACCGCCTGCGTGAGCGCCGTCGAGAGCGAGGGGTGGAGCAGCGCCGCGCCGAGCCGCCGCACTTCCGGGTTCCCGAGTTTACGCCGATCGACGAGCCCATGCAGATGGGAGCAAGTCGGCTGAGGCCCCGCGAACAACGTCAAGAGCATGAGTGGGGGCAGCCCCGCGCAGATCCTCCACGTCTCCGCGCCCCCGAGCGACCTTCCTTCGACGAGCCCAAGCAGCCGGGGCCAAGCCGCCCGGATCTTCGCGAGAGGGAGCGACGGCGCAGCACGGGGGCGTGCTTCTACTGTGGTCTGCAGGATCATCGAGTAGCAGCGTGCCCGGAGCTGATCGCCCGCCGAGAGTCGCCTCTTCGTCGCCCAGCGCACTGTGAATCCGCGGACTACTCCTCCCCGGCCACGACCGGCCGGCAAGAGCAGCCCGTCCGCGGGGCGGGGAGTCGGGACAGCCGCGGTCATCCCCGGAGACTCGAGATGGACGGAGAGATCATCGGCCTCGGCGGGGGTGTCAAGATTCGCGCGCTGATTGACTCAGGAGCAGACGACTGCTTCATTGATGCGGGCTTAGTTGCCCAACTCGGCTGCGTGGTCACCGAACTTAAAAAATCAGAGAAACTTTGTGATCTCGACGGACGGGTTCTGGCCGATATCAGACGATTAACCGAACCACTCACGTTGAAGTTATCGGGCAACCATATAGAAAAACGCTCGTTTTTTGTCATGCCGGCTAGGGCAGCCCCGGTCGTACTAGGTATTCCGTGGTTGGTAGCTCACAACCCGGTGATCGACTGGGGGCGCTTCTCCCTCCAAAACTGGAGCCCGTTTTGCTACGCGCACTGCCTACGGTCAGCCGAGGAGGGCTTGCAGGTTAGGGCAGCACCAAAGAGGGAGGTCGATCTGGACAATGTGCCGCCTATCTACCATGACCTCCGCGCCGTTTTTAGTAAGGAGAGCGCGAAGTCCTTACCCCCACACCGCCCGTATGATTGCGCTATAGATTTGGTGCCTGACCCGGTCCTGCCGTCGGTACGACTATACAAAGTGTCGCAACCCGAGCAGACTGCTATGAAGGAGTACATAACCGAGTCGTTGGCCGCGGGGTTGATTAGACCGTCTACATCTCCGGTGGGGGCGGGGCTATTCTTCGTGGAGAAGAAAGACAAATCTCTCCGGCCGTGCGTCGACTACAAGGGGTTGAACGCGATCACAGTGAAAAATCGCTATCCATTGCCCTTGCTGGACTCAGCGTTTGCCCCCCTTCAATCCGCAACAATTTTCTCAAAACTAGACCTCCGCAGCGCATACCATTTGGTCCGCATTAGGGAGGGGGATGAATGGAAAACCGCGTTCAAAACCCCGCTCGGACACTTCGAGTATTTGGTCATGCCCTTTGGGCTATCAAACGCACCGGCAGTCTTCCAAGCACTCATCAACGACGTCCTCAGAGACATGCTCAACGTGTACTGCTTCGTGTACCTAGACGACATACTCATTTTCTCTCGCTCCGCAATAGAACACCATCAGCACGTGCGCACAATTCTACAACGATTGCTAGAAAATAAACTGTACGTAAAAGCGGAGAAATGCGAGTTCCATAAAACGTCAGTATCATTTCTAGGGTTCATTGTAGAGAACGGGCAACTAAAGGCCGACCCGGCCAAGACACGGGCCGTCGTGGAGTGGCCGGTCCCGGCTACTCGAAAGCAGCTACAGCGGTTCTTAGGGTTCGCCAACTTCTACCGTCGTTTCATAAAGGACTATAGCCGCCGGGCGTTGCCCCTCACTCGCCTCACTTCGACCAAGACCCGATTCTCGTGGAGTCACGAGGCCGAGCAGGCCTTCGATGATCTTAAAAAAGCATTCACTAACCCGCCTGTATTACACCACCCTAATACAGATCTTCCTTTTGTTGTAGAGGTGGACGCCTCTAATTCCGGAGTGGGGGCCGTCCTGTCGCAACGATCTCCGGTCGACCAGCGCCTCCACCCCTGCGCCTTCTTCTCCCGTCGCCTTTCCCCAGCAGAAGCAAATTACGACGTGGGAAACCGAGAACTCCTGGCGGTGGTTCTGGCACTGCAGGAGTGGCGGCACTGGCTGGAGGGCACCCAGGAGCCCTTCGTGATTTACACAGACCACAAGAACTTGTCATACATCCGCGTTATGAAGAGACTGAACCCCCGGCTGGCGAGGTGGGCGCTTACCCTCAGCCGCTTCAATTACTCGCTGACGTACCGGCCGGGGGCGCGCAACACCAAGCCCGACGCCCTGTCCCGCATCCACGACGCATGGGAAGACGAAGAGGGGCCGGCGAGCGTGGTGCCCAGTCATCGGCTGGTGGGAGGCCTCCAGTGGGAAGTGGAGCGGCGAATCCGGGAGGACCAGGAGAAGAGCGGCGCTCCAGCAGGTTGCCCCCCGGGCCGACTTTTTGTGCCGTCCCAGCTCCGCTCGGAGGTGATTCAGTGGGGCCATGCCTCCAAACTAGCCTGTCACCCTGGCATACGGCGTACCCTGGGCCTGATCGGCCAACGGTTCTGGTGGCCCTCGCTAAAGAAAGACGTGACGGCGTACATTCAGGCTTGCCCGCCGTGCGCCGCCAGCAAATCTTCGCACCGGCCTCCAGCGGGTCTCCTCCGGCCGCTTCCCATTCCGGCACGCCCCTGGGCCAACATTGCTTTGGACTTCGTCACCGGCCTACCCGCTTCCCGAGGGCACACCGTCATTCTCACCGTGGTGGACCGGTTCTCCAAGGCCGCTCATTTCGTACCCTTACCCAAGCTGCCGACGGCCCTGGAAACGGCCAACCTCCTGGTGCAGCATGTGGTCAAGCTCCATGGCATCCCGGACGACCTGGTATCCGACCGAGGCCCGCAGTTCATCTCCCGGGTGTGGAAGCGGTTCTGTCAGTGCCTGGGGGCGACATCCAGCCTCTCCTCGGGATACCACCCACAGACGAACGGGCAGTCGGAACGCGCAAACCAGGACCTCGAAACTGCACTCCGATGTGTTTGCCTGGACCAGCCGTCTACCTGGGTCGATCACTTACCATGGATCGAATACGCCCACAATACCCTGGTTTCCTCGGCGACGGGCCAGTCGCCATTCCAGACGGCCTACGGATACCAACCTCCGCTGTTCCCGACGCAAGCTGGTACCGAAGAAGTTCCCTCGATCCAGCAGCACCTGAAACGGGCGCACCGGGCATGGAGAGAGGCCCGGGCCGCCCTGGCACGCACCACGCAGCGGAACCAGCGCATCGCGGATCGTCGCCGCCGCCCGGCCCCAGGGTACAAGATCGGCGACAAGGTGTGGTTGTCTACACGCGACCTTAACCTGGCGGGGTCGTCCCGCAAGCTGGACCCACGCTTCGTGGGCCCCTTCGAAGTCTCGGCCATCATCAACCCGGTCTCCGTTCGCCTTAAGCTGCCTCCCACCATGAAGATACACCCCGTTTTCCACGTCTCGCTCATCAAGCCGGCCCCCACCTGCCCTTTGGTGCCACCTACCGCCCCGCCGCCACCTCCAAGAATCATCTACGGCGATCCTGTCTACACCGTGAAGGAGATCCTGGACTCCAGGCGCAGGGGAAGGGGAGTTCAGTACCTGGTCGACTGGGAAGGCTACGGTCCTGAGGAGCGGCAATGGATTCCCCGCTCCTGGATCATGTGTCCATCTCTGCTTCACGATTACCACCACGCCAATCCGTCCAAACCAGGTAGTCCGCCAAGGGGCGTCCATTGAGGGGGGGGTACTGTCACGATCAATGTGTTGTCGTTGCAGCTGGGTGGGCGCGCCCGTCGACGCGCCACCTCGGGACTCGGCCGCGAGCGAGACGCGCTCACGAGCCACACAGCTGCGACCCATCAAGCAATGACTCACGGGCTATTTAAGACAGCCACGCCGACACTCTCGCGTCGGATTATTGACTCACCTTGCTCTTGCCCATGTGCCTTCGCTACTATCTTCGCCCAAGTTCTCCCGTGTATGGTCTTTGTAAGTTTTTGATGATTTCCATGTTGCAGCTACGTTTCGGCTCGCTTTTTGTTCTCGCTCCGTGCATTGGCTCTAACCTCTCCCTTTTGTGGAAGGACATCCTCGTTTTCGGTTCTCTTGCGTTGCAAGCTTTTTCTGTTCCTCGTTTTGGCTCTCCTGGTGCGAGTTCCCTCCACCAGCGTTTTTCGTTCACGTCTTTTGGCGACATTAATTATAGATATCCAAGTATTAGTAATAGCAAGCTATCTTGCCTATTCAATGATTGTGATTTGCCGGTCCTAATAAACCCCTGTGATCCAAACTTTTCCCTTGTCAGCGTTTTAAGAATCCGCCTTCACTGCTTTCCAGCTTCGGCTGGAGAGCGGTCCTTACAAACCCCAAACATACAAATGCTGTTTTCCCTTCTGCAGAAATGTATTGGTAAACGTTTTAGACTTTATATATATTTTCAGTTTGTCATTGACGGTTGTCGTGGTTAAGTGTGAATGCTGCCAGCATATGAATGCGTGCTTCACAATGAAAGATGGCAGTTATTGTACAGTGGAAACACTCATGTAATGCTTTGGGCCCATATTTTTCTTATCTGCCTAAATGAAAAAACTTTTTTCCATTGTCTTTAAATATTATTATCGGGGAAGTCATGTAAAAAAAAAATTCTTAACAATATGTTGCTCCCCAATAATCTAAAAACTATATTGTGACCAATATTGCATTTGTGGAATCTTGATGAGGCAGAAAATCCACCCATTTTTTTATTTATTTAATCTCAGGGGACTGTCCTTTTTGCCACTCGCTATCGTGTGAAAATAACATCAGTGGATAAAAACGTGATTTTTTTCTTTTCTGCCTTCCCTATACGGTGCCTAACTCAAAAGTTTTTTCCACCATTGAGCTTTGTACTCATGTATTTATGATCAATGACTTGTATTGTTCTGTCAGAGTAATCCGACAAAAAGGTTGAATCAAAACAGCAACATCACACATACTAGATCCTAAGGTCAGTCATACCACTTCATTGTGTTCCTCATTACTGCACACATTGCCCTGGGAAGGAGAACACAACCTTTGACAAGAATCAACGCTATCAGCGTCAACCTGTTCCTGACACAGGTCACCATCCTGTCCTGCCTGAAATATGTTCTTGCACCGGTGCATAACAAAAAAAAAAAGAAAAACCTCATTGACAACCATCTTGTTACCTGACCTCCACTAACCACAGCCCTGAAGTTAATCCTCAAAATGTATCAAATACATATTTCTGACCATTTTTGTGACATGCTGTCACATAGGTATCATGAAGTTTGACTGGCAACATCCGAAAATAATAATGACAATAAATGCAGGAGCACCTCCCATCATGCGGAAAGAAAGTAAACCACAGTAGTTTGGCTTCAACTGACTTTGATTCAACCTATTGTTGAAATACGTTTTTGTGGGTAATGCTATTTCATTTTTTTCTCTCTGTATTCTTGTTTATCATTAATAATTTATCATTAATAGATGTATGATTGAAGTTGCAAGACGTTAGATGATTTTGTATTGTGTGTTATACCTTGATGTGGTGTTTTTTTTTTTCAAAAGTAATTCTTTTATTTTGGGGGGGGGGCTCTTTGAGCAGTTGGACATTATAAATACTGGTCAAGGCAGACAGCCGCCCACATCAAGTCTGGAGTCTGCTCTGATTAATTTATTAATGTGTGTTTCATGCTATTATATGAAATAAATCCAACAGGACATGGTGTGTGTATGCAAAAAAAGTTGCAGTTTCGACAAAAGATGGGTCATTGCGTGTTTAAGAATGCTTTTTACTCAGCAAACATATTTTCTCCCCTGGATATATGCACTTCTGCTTTGCATTTTCCTTATCACTTCATTTTAACTTGAACTTTTTTTCCTATGCAACATAGAAATAATTAAATTTAAAATGTCATCACATCAAAAACAAATTGATAAAAAAGTAGATTATATGTTCTATATCTTACAAAACATAGTTATGTGTCATTTATACCTTGAAAAAAAATCCATTATTTCATTGTTTCTTGCCGTCGGTATGTCGGGGGCGTTTGGGCTGATCACAGTGACGCAGGTGGCCATTTTTTATTCTACAGTTGACTGACCAAGAGGTAGGATGATTTATTCGTTTCGACATTCAGAAAACTCCTTTTTAACTTTTTGTATTCCACAGTGTTCTCTGTAAAACACCAATATTTATTTATTGGTATGTAATTATTAGTATGTATTGTCTCTTAATCAGGTAGAAATACGAATACGCCAATTTGGTTAACTTTAGCTGTGCTGTACATGTTGGCTGTAATTGATATGTCAGAGTCACAAATTTTGATTTGGGTCGTAAGGTCGAAATTACATTCACATTCGGATCAACAAATGGCCTTTGTTGAATATCTAATTGTGAATATTCATTTTTAATTCAGCATTCATCCTTCATTAAGGGTTGCTAGCTAGGTGCGCACATGACGATCAATAAGCCTTACACGTCACACAGTCACGTATAATGAATGAACACTTATTTAAATATTCACTTTTCCGTGCGATCTTTAGTTTATTTGCGCACCTTTATTTATTTTTGGTCAAAAGTCGTCCTAAATGATTGTTAGTCACCACCCCTCCAAAAAGAGACACAGTGGGAAAATGAATGTGTGAATCTCATTCATTTTCCCACGGTTTCACGGTGGGGTGGGAGGGAAGAGGAGGGGAAGGGAGCGACCTCTTAGGTTTGGAAACTGGGGGAGTGTTCAAATTTGCCGTTGAAGTTTTTCAGTATGGCCCAAAAGGATGCGGTGCGCAAAGTGCGTCAGGGAGAACACGTTGAAACAGTTCAAATAAGAGCTGCAGATTGCTTTATAACATATAGGGTAGGGATCGCTAAATCATGGGAGGGTTGCGTGCACCTGTTCTTCGAAGACACACACTTCTCAAGTCGTGTTAGTCGGAGCGATATATATCCAGTATTACAAAACAGTCAAGTGCCATTTGTAGTTTGTAAACATAAAAAAAAAAAATCCATTATTTCATTCATGGTTTATTGTCGTCGGAATGTCGAGGGCGTTAGGGCTGATAACCGTGACGTCGGTGGCCATTTTTTCATTCTACAGTTGACTGACCACGAGGTAGCATGATATATTGGTTTAGACATACAGAAACCACATTTTCAACCTTTTGTACACTGTAGTGTATGTTTAAGCCTATTCCCCGTATAATACAATTATTACATGTATTTATTTATTCATTATTCTGTACTTATTAGTGTGTAATTGTCCCTTTATCAGGTAGAAAACCGAATATGCCAATTTGGTTAACTTAGCTGTGCTGTACATGTTGACTGTAATTGATATGTCAGAGTAAAAAAAAATGATTTTAGTCGTAGATCTTAAATTAAATCCACTTTCTTTCACATTTGCCTCAACAAATGGTCTTTGTTGATTATCTAATTCTGAATATTCAATATTCAATTTAGCATTAATCCTTCATTAAGTATTGCTAGCTAGGTGCGCACATGGGGATCGATAACTCTAACACGACACACAGTCACGTAAAATGAATGAGCACTTATTTTAATATTCCATGCGATCTTTTGTTAATTTGCGCAAGTTTAAGTTTTTATTCTGTTTTTGTTTTGGGTGATAAGTCGTCCTAAGTCATTGTTAGCCCCCCTAACCCTCGCCCCTCCCTTCCCTGGACACCGTGGGAGAATGAATGAGATGCACACGTTCCTTTCCCAGTCGGGCGGGAGGGGAGTGTTGAACGCAATGTACGGGGTTTCCTCCTCTTGGAGCAGGGGTTACTTACAAAAAAAAAAATCCCCAGAGAGCGCATTGCTTCTCTCATGTGGTTCGGAACCTCGGAGCACAGACTTTGGGCATTATGAGTGATCGAGTTGCATCATTCCTAAAATTATCAACTGCACGCGGTTAAAGGCCCTCGCGGTCCGCCTCGTACAAGTTTAAGTAATAATTTATAGTGTTTAAAAAAATAGATAAATGAATAAAGATCTGGGCTTCGTGCATGGTCTGTCAATAACAGGGTCGCCATTATGGTACGACCTTCCAAAACTGTATTTCCAGTGAGGATGCAAAAGGCATGCATATTAACAATTTGTTGTTTATATCTTGAATCACTTTTTTATAATTGATTTATTTTTTATGCATGGCACCTTGTTTCGAGGAAAATCTTTTAAATTAAATCTGTTGAAAAAACTCGGTTGTTAACAATAAATTGTTGTTGAATTTAAATAAGATCTAAGTTCACAATCTTTGGCACCAGCTCAAATTAAACAATAAGTCAAAATCACTGTTGAATCTCTTGAAACAGAAAGGGTAAATGAATTACAATTTCTGGGTCTTGTTATTGATGAAATCCATGCTGAGAAGTGCCAACAGAAAGTGTTAAGTGTATAATATGTGCAACTATTGGAATGCTTTATAAAACTAAGGATCTCCTAAAAAATTAATCGTAAATTATACTGTTCATTATTACTGCCCTCCGTTACTTATTGTGCGGAGATATGGTGAAATACATAGACAACAAATACTTAGCCTATCTATAAGGAAAAAAGAGCCATACCTACATATCATCTTTGCAAATGATCTAGAACCAACCAATCCATCATTTGTCAAATTAAACACTGAAATTCTACGGCTTTGTCAAATGTAAAACAACACAAGTGATGTAATAAGCATACAATAACCATCTTTGCCCCAGTATTCGGAAGCGGTTCAAAATCAGAGAGGATGTTGATTAAACAGCTAAATTCCATCTCTCTTCATGTTTGTGAGAGTGAGACACTTCAATTAGAGTATCGCCAAATGGTATCGGCACATTATTTGTTCGTATTTGTCGATACCAGTGTTTTAATGGTGTATCGTATTGATACTGATACTAGTAGTGGTATCGGTACAATTCTATTAATTAGCTACGTAAGCTCCAACCGCAAGCCAGTAAATGTTGCTGAACCACTTTAGTAAACTCCACTATCTGCAATAGCAGCTGCACATTTCTGACCTGTTGATTCTGTGTGTTCATCACTGACACCTGGTGGATGGTTAAAATCTTTGCAAGCAGCCTCAGCTGACATTTTATTCAATTACAAATACAATAAGTTCTGCATTGTTGTGGGGAGTTTTGTAGCAGTTGTGGTATGACTTAACCTTTGTCAATTTTTAAAATACCTTTGATGTCTTTGCTATGTAGACAGTGAAAAAATGTGAACGTGTGTCAAGTGCGATATTTTGATGACAACTAAATATGAGATTAATGATTAAATCATTTGAAAGTTCCATGGTTAACTACCAGGGATGTAAAGAACATCAGAAATCTATTTTATAAAGATATAAACCGCTCAAAATATCCACCGATAAGAAATAAAATAATAGATTTTAATTGTTTCAAAACTTTCTCTTTCAGGATGACGACAAATCTCCTTATTGCAAAAGTGGTGGCCAAGAAGCTCCAGGTCCGGGCCAAAAATTGGTCCCTGACACCAAATGGCACCTTGGCCATGAATGGGGCCTACAATAATTTCACTGTTGCCCTCTGTGACGGGGCAAAAAATGACACCGTGTGTCTCTTTGACACACTGGCGGCCCTCGTCACAGAGGGCAACAGCTATGTCTTTGCGCATTTTGGATTTGGGCCGGGTCAAGACTCATTTCTGCTCACCCGGCCCAAATCCAAAATACATGTGGGCCCCGCCGTCACCATTGATGCTGCCATGGAGGCTGCGGCACGTGAGCTAGTATTCCCGGTCTCAACATCATCATCTCCTCTGGAGGTCGCACAAATGGCTCCTGGGGAGATGGTGACCGTGGATGGGCACATAACCGACGTAAGTATATTTCACACATACACACGCACATGCATGCACACTTGCATGTGCATACACTTGTGAACACCCACACACACACACACATAGGCGCTCCAGAGGTAACATGTGGGGAAAATATATTAACATTCCCTCAGAATAAACATTGCCTTCCAACCAGGGACAGTTTGGAGATATTTTTTCTTTTCTGGGGCTAAAGGGGGTTGCTTGGTTCAGATAGGGGCCTGAGAAAATATTTTTTAAATATATTTTAGAATATCACATAAATCACTTAAGTGGGGCCACACAGATTTCTGTTGGGGCTCATGGGTAGTTTCACGGGCGTCACGGTGGACAACTGGTTAGCACAATGGCCTCACCGTGCAGAGGTCGTGTGTTCGATTCCGGCTCCGGCCTTCCTGTGAGGAGTTTGCAAGTTCTCCCGCACCTATGTGGCCTTGCTCCGGGTACTTCGGTTTCCTTTCACATTCCAAAAACATGCATGGCAGGTTGATTGAACAGTCTAAATTGTCCTGAGGAATGGGTGTGTGCGTGGATGATGGTTGATGGTTGTTTGTCTATGCGTGCCGTGTGATTGGCTGGCAACCAGTTCAGGGTGTACCCCACCTACTGCCCGATGATAGCTGGGATAGGCTCCAGCAGCCCCCGTGACCCTTGTGAGGACAAGCGGTACTGATAATGGATGGATGGATGAGTAGTTTCAAAGTAGCAGTGCAACTCTGCATATTCTATAGTTTCTGGTTCCATTAAAAACTCACTAAACATTTACACGCTTGCGCTAAACATCAATGCATATTGTGTTTGCGGATGGCTGCAGCACCACACAAGTGCACAGAGACATGGCAGAAATAAAAAAAAAAAGATAAATATCAAATCGAATCGTGCTTGAATGAATTGTTAATTCTCGACCAGAATGACATTGATGCATATAAAAACATGTGTTCCCTTGCATTAAGCATTGCAATATAACCCAGTTTTCTTTCTGTTTTGTTCTTCCGTGTCAGCCTCTGTCAGTTCTGTTCGCACACGCATCATTTGCGCAAACATACAAATGTTTTTTTTTAGCTTTTTTTCTATTTGGTCCACATTAGATACGTCCAATTCGCATGGTGCGGCTGCGTGGGGCCCCGCCTGTGCCCATGCGCAATGTGACTATAAAAAAAGTAAGTACATCATTTATAGTTTTCCTTTTTATGCATTTCAATTATACACGCTGAATATGCATTTTTTAATTATTGCAGAACGATGTGGACGTCACCATTGGCATTTGGCGGGAGGCCAATTTGGTCAATATTGAGATTGGGCATGGATATCTATTCACACACCTAAAAGCCAGGATAAACCATTTTGGGTTGACCCTCAGCGCGACCCAATTTACGGAAATTACAGTGAGTAAATTAATGGCTCTCGGTCAATGGTACTCAAAAGGTCCCTACATATCTGTGGTGCCCGTACTAAGGCCCTTTTTACTATCAACCCAGAACAGGTGTTCCCAACCCTTATATAGACTTATTAATTCATAACATAAAGAGATGAGTTTAATGTATCCATCCTAATGTATTTGTTTGTTTTTCACAGAGCTGTTTGGTTTTATCATTTGTTCAAATTTATTGATAAAATGGAAATTTAATTAGATTTCCGTTTCTACTTAGTACTTTTGTTGTTTTAAACACATTTGCATATGAGAATATATGACTGTTACTAAGACCGGGTGTCCATAAAATAATTTTACAAATCTAAGATTTCTACAAAGGCACTTGAGCCATAGCCAGATTTGTTTTCTTGTTATCATTTGTTGTTAGTTTTGTTTTTGTGCTCATATACTTGATTTAATACACCTCTACATGGGCACCGTTGGAGGCCCCAAGTGCATGAAGACGATTCCCCGATGTCTTGTCATGTTCGCTGTAGCATGTAACATCAGGCGTCTCCTGTAAAATGGATTGTCGGATGACAAACAGGTACCCAGGCTGCTGACAGATGATGAATGACGGACTGGCAAACTTAAGTAAAATGCCCACCTCTGCAAACTGCCCAAAATAATGAATTCTTAACATTTTAAAATGACGTGATGGACACCCTGTATATTACTATGTAACATAATTGTTATTGTTGCATACAGGGAAGATGGAAACAGTTTAAAAAATGAAGGCTGCATTCATAAATTAATTGTAGGAGTGTGTTTGCTGCATCTCAAAACAGACTGACCATTAGTAGTTGTGGTGTCAAGATTAACTAATCAATTCAAATTAAACAACAACTATGCAAGTCAACAAGTAATCAAGTAATCATCTCGAGCCATTGTTTAATTTAAAATTGTCCAAATCATTTGAATTCAGCCTACTAACAGTAATTATTCTCTGATTTCTGGAGTCCTTCATGAAAGCAGTAAGCAGTAGGTTAAGTAATACTCAGCCAAGTACAAAGTGCTGGAAAAAAAATACAGGATTGTACTTAGTTATTTCCCGTCTTTGGTAAAAGTGGTTTCTAAATCACTAAAACTATTTTTCATCAACAGGGCTGCAACTCCACCATAACATTAAATATACTCGGATTTAATGTTATGAACGACAACGTTGAGGTAATGGACCTCAACGGGGACCCGACCTCCATTCCAGTCAATGTCTGGAAGGAATGCTTTGAGGAGCCACCAGCTATACCGCCAGCAGGGCTGGCTATTGAGGCTACTATGACAAATGGCATGATAACACACATTCACATATAATACACCCTTGCACACACACACACGCACCCCCCCACACACGCACGCACACACACTTCACATTAAATAAAAAGAAAACAATTGTCATTTTTTGAGTGTCACTTTATTTTAAATGTTATTAATGTGTCATGTATTTCTTTTGCGTAAAAATGAAAAGTTTGAGGAATCATTTTGAGGCTAACCCTATTTTCATGGGTTTCAGCTTTGATTTTTGACGAATAGTGAATAATACAGTTCAGTGCTTATTTAATTGACTCCATTAGCAAACAATCTAACATTATCAATCATTACTACACAAAACGTAACGTTTAATATGTTCATATCAGTGGCGGGCCGTCAAGGCCTTCTCTGCTGGCCTAACATAATCAAGAAAAAAAGATTTTATTCTCCACATTGATGTCATGTTTGAGCCAAGCGTTGTCTTTTTAGGTGTGAGTATTTATCCAATCAGAATTACGCTAGATATCTTTTGCTCAACTGCAAGTCATTGCATTTGGGTAGCTGAAGAATTTGGTCTGTTTCACATTTAATGAATGAACAAGGTATTTTATTTTAACTCATAGTGACTTCTGTGTCAAATACAAATTTTCTGGGTTCAGCTGGTGAGTACAACAAAGTAATTAAAGCAATTCCTGCCACCTTTAAAGCAATGACTCAACAACTGGTGGTGTATCAGAATGTGTCGGACATGAGCCCTCTGTCTGTGGAGGGATTCAATTTTGATAGTAATCAATTTTCCAATAAATTTATTGGAACGGTCGGTTTTCACTCAAAGATGCTATCCTTACCTTGAAAAAAAAAATATGTTCTACGTGTTTTCAGTCCTGCTGAGGCAAAAATAAATTAAGGAAACAGTATTTATCATATCCAATCCCTCAAAAAGCTGAAGATCCTTGGCTGACATGACGAATAATAATGCCCAGAGATTGTTTAGTTTAATGGAACATTTTGCCCTTCTAGATTAAGATCCTGTCATGACCCGTGGCGGTCATGGCAGGTCTTTTGTTGTTTTTTTTGTCACGTTCCGTTTCCCATGCCTGGTCTTTGTTTGTTTATTTTGTCAGCTGAGTGGGGGCGTGTCCTTCAGCGCTCGTTCCCCACCAGCCTCACACCTGACTCCCATTTGCTCCCCTAATTACCCGGACTATTTATGCGCTCAGGACCAACTGCTGGGCGTCGGAACATTGCTTCCCTTGGAGGAATGTCACGGCCGCTCCTTGATTTCATTCTCGCTCTCGTTCATGCCATCGCTCATCGCGATTTGTCCTTTTCCCTGTTTCTTCGTCAGTTTATTCGGTTTAGTCATGTTTAGTTTGTCTTTGTTATGTTGGCACTTGGTCACGTTTGTTTGTTTCTCCCAGCACCTTGTTGTCCGTTTTAGTTCACTCATTAAAATCCTTTTAAGTTACCCCTTGCCTGGCTTCCCCGCATTCCTGGGTCCTTCTCCACACCGCCCTGCGGGCGACCCTGACAGATCCTCACATTGTTCTTACCTGTTTTTTGTTTTATATATTTATTTATTTTATTTTTAATTCTTTATCTTTATTTTTTTGCTTTCCTAACTCGTGTTGTTCAACTAAGCAGTTATATTCAATATGTGCTTTAATTTTTGGTATATTTCAACAATAAAATAAAAAAATAATAATTATAATAATTGTACGTCTTTTGTCAAAGTAAATGAGATTTCAGATTTGATAGACAGTTGCGATAGCCAATTAGATCACGAGTTGGTTACAGTGAGCCCACTTGCTGCCCTTGAAGATGATGAAGCGTCTTGTGATCGGATACTTACTGGTGAGGGGGCAGCGCTATGCGGAATCAACACACCCGGAAGCCGTAACTGGCGACCGT
The DNA here is from genome assembly GCF_059441095.1 of Idiotropiscis lumnitzeri. NCBI lineage: Eukaryota > Metazoa > Chordata > Actinopteri > Syngnathiformes > Syngnathidae > Idiotropiscis > Idiotropiscis lumnitzeri. The sequence continues at coordinate 6,568,012 of NC_142406.1, forward strand.
TCGAAAATCACAAATATATTCTTGTTTTTTTAAACCACGGTGGCTGAAGGAGGGAAAAGTGTGGGTTAATTGAAGATACACATGCAGGGCCATTTTCAAGACGGACCTTTCAAGAGAAGCTATATCGTCCAACACTCGCTCAGTGCCGTGTAAGTGTGTTTCTCTATATTGTTTATCCAGCCGTGGTGTCATAAATGATGGTATTATGAGGGGGATTTATTCAAGTAGGACGAAGTAGGACTTCACTGAAGGCCCAGGTGTGAAATGCACGGCCCTCCACTGGTTCAAATAATATCTTAAACTGTAAGATAATCTGAAGATCATAATAACCTCAAGTAACCTTATATAATCAGTTTGTGTATTTCTAATCATGTTTTTATACACCAATTGCATTAATGATTGCACACGCCCCTACATTTTTGCTCTCGAGTTGAGTTTTTGTTGTCTAATCTAAACTTTCGTTATGAGTTAAGTTTCTGTTTCCTTGCTTTCGTTGTAAGCCATGATGAATTAGTTTCTGTTTCGTTATGAGTTTGCTTCAAGCTCTAATAAAAGAGGAGGCGGCGGGGCGGAAGGCCAGAGGGTGCGCGGAGCTGAACTGAGCGAGTTGCCTGTCTGCTCTCTGCCTCTCTCCCGCTCGCGACCGGTAAAAATGAACAACCTTGCCTGGTTCCTTCTGGCCTCGGCCACCTTTAGAAAGAAAGCTCTCCCAAACGGCGTCAGGGAATTTAAACCTGACAGAAACTCGATTACCACTTACAATATTAAACAATTATCTTAAAAAAAAAGGACAATCTGAATTTTTTTTAATGCACAGGGAAGCCATCTCCGGGTATTTTACAATTCTGTCTTCATGGGGAAACAACATTCAACAATTTGCTTTTCTTATTTAATACATAGTTCAGCCCAGCAGGTGACGGGCAAGCACCTTAAAACGTCATGCGCCTACACACAGAAGATGAACATGACCGAGGCGCTCCCGTATTATCGTCTTTCGGGCAACCTGAGAATAATGTTCTTGAGTATAAACGTTTGTATATGTAAGTTTATGGTAATTTTTTTAATGGTATGTTGTTTGACAGTATTTTTGTTTTTTTTTCATAATTTCGTCATTAAAAGGCTGTGGCTAGTGATGGGTCCAGCCACATTGAGGAGTCGTTGTGTGCGCCAAGCTTCCAGGGCAAACCCCGTGTCGGTGCGCGTACTTGCTTTAAGAAAGTCACGTGACAACTACCGGAACCGTGTCGACACAGCGGTCGCTCGCCAAACTATGTTTATAAGAAAGCGCATCTGTCAACAGGATGGATGCTCAAAACAAGCATCGAGTTATTGGCGCGTTGCTCTGCGTTAAATATTCGCAAGATGGGAGACGTCACTGGTAAACGCAAGTTTTCTGCCGTGTGCGCACTCATAGGTGCAGCGCTATATGTCACCAGGACACGTTGCACGTACGGAAGACCCGCTCGAATACTGGAAGTCCATGGAGGCAACGTTCCCTCACCTATTTATATTGGCCACACAGGTGTTGTGCACACCGGCCTCTTCAGTGCCTTGTGAGAGGATCTGCTCAAAGGCGGGGGAAATTGCCTAAAAAAAAAAAAGAAATAGACTGAATAACAAAACGCTGGAGAAACATATTTTTTTGGAATAAAGGCGGGGGAAATTGCCTCAAAAAAAAGAAATAGACTGAATAACAAAACGCTGGAGAAACTATTTTTTTGGAATAAAGGCGGGGGAAATTGCCTAAAAAAAAAAGAAATAGACTGAATAACAAAACCCTGGAGAAACTAATTTTTTTCAATAAAAATCTTAAATTACAATGAGTCCATTGTCATTCACAAAACTTTTACTTAGGCATTCAGACAGATTTTTACTTAATTTATCAACTGCGTCTCGAATATCAAAGATTTTTTTTAATGAAAGTACGTATATGTAAAAATAATGTGAATGGAAATGCCTAATCAATGGAATTGGATAAAATTAGTTTGACAGATCAGTGTCAGATGACCCTGTCAAATGTTTCCTGCAAGCCCGCCAGGTGTCAGTATTCAGCAACACAGTGTCAATACAGTGTGTCACTTGTCAAAGTTGAGGAAGGTGAGGACCCAAACGCAAGGAAGCAAGGCAGGGGTAACTTAAAGGGCATTTAATTAACAGAAAACTAAGGCAAACAGGGAACTTGGAAAAACTAGACAACGACAGGAAACTAATGATCGGGACAGGCGACAGGAACAGGCGACAGGAACAGGCAACAGGGACAGGCAACAGGGACAGGCAACAGGGACAGGCAACAGGGACAAGCGACAGGGACAAGCGACAGTGAAAATGACAATGAACCAACAAGAATTGAAAGCAACCAGGGAACTAAATACACACAACATGACGAGACAACGAGGAGCACCTGGACAAGACACGGAGGGTTGGAAGGACCGGATTGGTTAACACTAGGGCTTGGGTAAACGAGCACAGGTGGAAACAATAGACAAGACGAGACAAGACAAGACACATGAACAAGGCCAAAACATGAAACCAAATACTAAACCAAAAATAACAAATACAAATCATGACAGTACCCCCCCCTTAAGGGACGGATCCCAGACGTCCCAAACACAAACAAAAGAAAATTGTCCAAAATCAGGGTGGGCGGAAGGGGGCCAGGAGGCGGGACCACAGTCCGCAATCAAGGCTGGTCAGGCGGGCGTCCGGGAGGCCAGACCAGCGAGTCCAGCCGTGGCCCTTCAGGCGGCCGTCCGGGAAACCAGACCAGGGAGTCTAGCCGTGGCCATTCAGGCGGGCGTCCGGGAGGACAGACGCATAAGTCCAAGGGCGGCCATTCAGGCGGACGTCCGGGATGACCCGAACACCGCATGGAGTCCGCTGACGAGGCTGAGACGATACGCGGCGGCTGGACGCCGGATGCAGCCGAGACCGGAGCTTGGAGCAGCGACGGGGCGGGCACAGCCGAGGCAGGCACTTGGAGCGGCGGCTGGTCGTCGAGCCCCGCCGAGACAGGAACGTGGAGCGGCGGCCGGTCGTCGAACGCCGCCGAGAATGGAACGTGGAGCGGCGGCTGGTCGTCGAACCCCGCCGAGACGGGAACGTGGAACGGCGGCTGGTCGTCGAACCCCGCCGAGACAGGAACGTGGAGCGGCGGCTGGTCGTCGAACCCCGCCGAGACAGGAACGTGGAGCGGCGGCCGGTCGTCGAACGCCGCCGAGACTGGATCGTGGAGCGGCGGCCGGTCGTTGAACGCCGCCGAGACTGGAACGTGGAGCGGCGGCTGGTCGTCGAACCCCGCTGAGACAGGCACCGGGAGCAGCGGCGCTTCGTCGGGCGCCGCTGTGGCAGAGACGAGAAGCGACGGCGGGTCGTCATCCACCGCCCAGGCAGGAAACTGGAGCGCCGGCGGATCGTCGAGTCCCGCCGAAAAAGGAGCTTGGGGCGACGGCGGATCGTCGAGCACCGCCGAGGCAGCGACGGGAAGCAACGGCGTGTCCTCGGGCGCCGCCTGGACAGGGAATTGGGGTGGCGGCGGGCCGTCTGGCACCGCCAAGGCAGGAATTTGGAGCGGCGGCGGGCCGGGCGCAGCGGGGACAGGGACTGGTGGCGGACGCAGAACGTGCTCCGCCGGAACAGGGACTTGTGGCGGACGCAGGACGTGCTCCGTCGGAACAGGGACTTGTGGCGGACGCAGAACGTGCTCCGCCAGAACAGTGACTTGTGGCGGACGCGTGGCGTGCTCCGCCGGAACAGGGACTGGTGGCGGACGCAGGACGTGCTCCGTCGGAACAGGGACTTGTGGCGGACGCAGAACGTGCTCCGCCAGAACAGTGACTTGTGGCGGACGCGTGGCGTGCTCCGCCGGAACAGGGACTGGTGGCGGACGCAGGGCGTGCACCGCCGGAACAAGGACTGGTGGCGGACGCAGGGCGTGCTCCGCCGGAACAGGGACTTGTGGCGGACGCAGGGCGTGCTCCGCCGGAACAGGGACTTGTGGCGGACGCAGGGCGTGCTCCGCCGGAACAGGGACTTGTGGCGGACGCAGAACGTGCTCCGCCAGAACAGGGACTTGTGGCGGACGCAGGGCGTGCTCCGCCGGAACAGGGACTTGTGGCGGACGCAGGGCGTGCTCCGCCGGAACAGGGACTTGTGGCGGACGCAGGGCGTGCTCCGCCGGAACAGGGACTTGTGGCGGACGCAGGGCGTGCTCCGCCGGAACAGGGACTCGTGGCGGACGCAAGCCGTGCTCCGCCAGAACAGGGACTTGTGGCGGACGCAGGACGTGCTCCGCCGGAACAGGGACTTGTGGCGGACGCAGGACGTGCTCCGCCGGAACAGGGACTTGTGGCGGACGCAGGGCGTGCTCCGCCGGAACAGAGACTGGTGGCGGACGCAGAACGTGCTCCGCCGGAACAGGGACTTGAAGCGCTGGCGAGGCGCCGGAACGGGGGTCAGCAGCTCTCGGGAGGCCAGAACGGGCCCCAGCAGCTCGGGGGGAACCGGGACGGGGCTTATCAGCTGGCGGGGAGCCGGAACGGGACTCATCCGGTTCCGGTTCCGGCGCCGCGCGAGTGGCTGCCTGTTTACAGCAGCGTGGCTCACTATTGAGCCTTTTTCGTGTGTTTTTTCCCTTTACCCTTTTTTATTTTATTTTTACCTCACCTCAGCAATGGACATCCAACTTGCGGTGGTTTTACTACTGTTGGGGGCTGTTTTTTGCGCGATCGTGTCCGGAGACGAAACTCGGAGCTACGGATCGATCGTGTACACAAGAGATCAGCTGTTAGCACTCCGTGCTAACCCCGCGTGGGCTCCCGGAGCGAGACCCGATATTCCCCGCGAGCTGAGGAGGAAGAGACGGGGATGTCGTGCGGGGGCTAAACGCCAGGCAAGGAGGAGACGATATCACCCCGTCCTCCCGTCCGTTATTATGGGGAATGTTCGATCCCTCCCCAACAAAATGGACGAGCTAACAGCGCTAACCCGGCACGAGAGGATTGTCCGGGAGGCTAGCTTGCTGGTGTTCACGGAGTCGTGGCTAACAGAGCTAACGCCGGACGCCGTCGTGGAATTGGACGGCTTCCAAATACTACGCGCGGACAGGACACTGGAGAGCGGTAAGAGAAAAGGGGGAGGGCTGGCTGTGTTTGTTAATGATAGATGGTGTAACCCTGGGCATATAACTGTTAAGGATCAACTTTGCAGTCGGGACATTGAGATGATAGCTGTTAGCATGCGTCCGGTCTATCTACCGCGAGAGTTCAGTCATGTGATCGCGGTGGCGGCGTACGTGCCTCCCTCTGCTAACGGTGAGACAGCCTGTGATGTACTGAATGCAGCTGTGAGCAATCTACAAACACAGCACCCAAATGCCTTGTTCCTTATCTCTGGTGACTTCAATCATGCTTCTCCTTCCTCCTCTCTGCCTTCATTCACACAATATGTAACATGCCAAACCAGAGACAATAAAATATTGGACCTCTTCTATGCCAACACCAAGGAGGCGTACACGTCACTGCCCCTCCCCCCGCTGGGCAAAGCTGACCACAACTTGGTTGCTCTCCTGCCTGTGTACAAACCTCTCGTCCGCAGGCAGCCAGCTGTGACACGCACAGTTCAGCGATGGTCCGGAGAAGCCGAGGAGGCCTTGAAGGACTGTTTCAACACAACTGTGTGGGAGGTATTCAGCGAAGCTCACGGTGAGGACATTAATGGTCTAACAGACACAGTTACAGACTATATTAACTTCTGCATGGAGAACACCATTCCCACCAGGACTGTAAGATGTTTCTCCAACAACAAACCCTGGATCACACCGGACATTAAAGCTCTCCTGAAGGAGAAAAAGAGGGCTTTTGTTTCAGGCGACAAGGACGAGCTGAAGAGAGTGCAGCGTCAGCTGAGAAGGAGGATCCGAGAGGGGAAAAAGTCCTACAGGATGCGGATGGAAGAACAACTGCAGCGGAACAATGCCAGGGATGTCTGCCACTGCGAACAAGACCCTCTCTCTCCCCTCTCTCTCTCCACAGGCTCCAGTTCCCAGCCTCATCAGACAACCACCACTTCCTCCTGCTCAGCCTTGTTCCTCACAACATCTCAGGTGAAGAACCAGCTGAGGAAGATGAAGGCGAGGAAGGCGGCAGGCCCAGATGGGATCAGCTCCCAGCTCCTCAAATCCTGCGCAGACCAGCTGTGTGGAATCGTCCAGCACATGTTCAACCTGAGCTTGAAGCTGGGCAGAGTCCCCCAGCTGTGGAAAACATCCTGCCTGGTTCCGGTTCCAAAGACACCCCATCCGAAGGAGCTCAACAACTTCAGACCAGTGGCGCTGACGTCTCATCTGATGAAGACCCTGGAGAGACTGGTCCTCGTCCATCTGCGCCCCCTGGTCAGCTCCTCAATGGACCCACTCCAGTTTGCATACCAGCCTGGCATCAGTGTGGATGATGCCATCATCTACCTGCTCCACACTTCACTCTTCCACCTGGAGAAGGCGGGGGGCACGGTGAGGATCATGTTCTTTGATTTCTCAAGTGCTTTCAACACCATCCAGCCCGCCTTATTGGGAGACAAGCTGGAGCAGGCGGGAGTGGCCCACCACCTCATCACATGGATTCACGACTACCTCACAAACCGGCCACAGTACGTGAGAACACAGGACTGTGTGTCTGACGTGCTCCTCTGCAGCACGGGAGCGCCGCAGGGAACTGTTCTGGCTCCCTTCCTGTTCACCCTCTACACCTCGGACTACAAATACAATTCCACAACCTGTCACCTGCAGAAGTTCTCTGATGACTCTGCGATTGTCGGCCTCATCACTGACGATGATGATCGGGAGTACAGAGGGGTTACGCAGGGGTTCGTGGACTGGTGTCAGCAGAACCGCCTCCAAATCAACGCTGGGAAATCCAAAGAGCTGGTGGTGGATTTCCGCAAGCGTCGGCACTCTCCACCTGCACCAGTGAATATCCAGGGAACAGACGTTGAGAGGGTCTCAACTTACAAGTACCTGGGTGTTCATCTGAACAATAAACTGGACTGGAGCGACAACACAGACGCTCTCTATAGGAAGGGTCAGAGCAGACTCTTCCTACTCAGGCGGCTGAGGTCCTTTGGCGTTCGGGGAACACTCCTCAGGAACTTCTATGACTCGGTGGTTTCATCAGTCATCTTCTATGGAGTGGTCTCCTGGGCAGGAGGCATCTCGGGCCGAGACAAAAAGAGACTGGACAAACTGGTGAGGAGGGCCAGCTCTGTCCTGGGCTGCTCCCTGGACTCTGTGGACTCAGTGGGGGGCAGGAGGATGACAGCAAAACTGTCATCAATGCTGGACAAACCAGCCCACCCATTCAATGACACTCTGAGAACACTTTACAGCTCCTTCAGTGACAGACTTTTACACCCTCGCTGTACCAAAGAGAGATTTCGCCGCTCCTTCCTGCCGACTGCTGTCAGACTTTTTAACAAGAACATTGGGTCAGGCCTACAAACAGGAGGGCATTAGTGCAATTGTGCAGTCCTAGAATGCAATATACACTACTACTTTACTTTCAGCCAAGGGTGTACTTAAACATCGACCAATGATGTATTTTGTTTACCATTACAGTATTCTTATTACAATACTTCTATCACTGTAGTATTTCTACCACTGCAGGATGTTCACTATTACAGTACTTTTATCATTGCAGTACTTTTATAATTACGGTATTTCCTATCATTGCGGTACTTTTACTATTACAATACTTCATCATTGCAGTATTTTTCCATCGTTGCAGTACTTCTACCATTATAGTACTTTTATCATTGCAGTATATTTTATCATTGCAGTATATTTTATCATTGCAGTACTTTTACCATTACAGTACTTTTATCATTGCAGTATTTTCTATCATTGCAGTACTTTCCTGTCATTTCAGTACTCTCACCATTACAGTACTTTTATCAGTGTAATATCTTTATCATTGCAGTATTTTCAATCATTCAGTAGTTTTTATCATTACAGTGTTTCCCCCTCTGTATAATGGACAGGCATTAGGAGTGTTTCCTTACACTTAGATACGTTTATACTGTGTATATTTGCATGCTTTTTATGAATGTCTGCTGCTAATGTTACACATTAACGGCTACATTACGCCGCCGACTCTGTGTGATCTATATCTTTGCTGCTGTAACACTTCAAATTTCCCCATTGTGGGACTAATAAAGGACATCTTTATCTTTATCTTTATCTTTATCCGCTGGCGGGGAGCCGGAACGGGGCTCAGCAGCTGGCGGGGAGCCGGGTCTGGGCTCATCAGCTGTCGAGGAGCCGGGACGAGGCTCAGCAGCTGGGGAGGAGCCGGAACAGGGTTCAGCAGCTGGCGGGGAGCCGGGACGGGGCTCAGCAGCTGGGGAGGTGCCGGAACAGGGTTCAGCAGCTGGCGGTGAGCCGGAGTGGGACTCTGGAGGCTGCGTGGGTTGCTGCAGCTGGCGCGGAGCCGGAATGGGACGCTGCAGCTGGCGAGGAGCCAGAATGGGACGCTGCAGCTGGCGAGGAGCCGGGACGGGACGCTGCAGCTGGCGAGGAGCCGGGACGGGACGCTGCAGCTGGCGAGGAGCCGGGACGGGACGCTGCAGCTGGCGAGGAGCCGGGACGGGACGCTGCAGCTGGCGAGGAGCCGGGACGGGACGCTGCAGCTGGCGAGGGGCCGGGACGGGACGCTGCAGCTGGCGAGGGGCCGGCACTCGAGGCTGCAGCTGACGAGGGGCCGGCACTGGAGGTTGCAGCTGACGTGGGGCCGGAACTGGGGGCGGCATCTGTCGAGGGGCCGGAACGGGGCTCGGCAGCTGGCGAGGGGCCGGAACGGGGCTCGGCAGCTGGCGAGGAGCCGGGACGGGAGGCCGCAGCCGGCGAGGAGCCGGGACGGGAGGCTCCAGCTGGCGAGGAGCTGGGACGGGAAGCTGCAGCTCGTGAGGAGCTGGGTCGGGGACCTGATCCCTATCAGCCTGCCGCCATAGGGATTCAGGGGAACGGGAGACGCGAAGGACACGAGGGACCGGGACTACAGGGGCTGGGGAACGTGCGCTACAAAACGTGGGTCGAACGGAAGGTGGTGCAGAAACCAACTGTGGACGAGGTGCAGAAACAGACGGACGAGGTGAACTAAGTGAATCGGAAAAACGTGACTCAGGGTGTAAAAAGTGGGTGTTATTACGAGAGGTGGCAGATCCTTTACTCGGGCGCCGTCGTTGACCACCCCGCGGAGGTCCAGGATAGATGGCCAACCGGGTGCCCAAGTAAAGGTCTGATGGGTGTGATTCAGGGGTGGACTCCAAGGACTCGTAAGGAAACCGTGACAAAAACTGACTGGGAGAAGAAAACTCATAAGAAAAATCAAAATCTGGGTCAAACTCGGAATCAGACAACTGAAAATAGGGGTCATGATCTAAATCTGAATTAACAAAAACATGGGGGGACAAAATGGTGTCGTAATCAAAGATGTTAACACGAGACGAAGAAGAGTGGCAAACTGGCTTGGCGGAACATATGGAACTCACACGAAGGGGATGGTCGGCAGGCTGAGGGGGGCACCAGCTTGAGCGGCGACGGCGAATTCGTCGCCATGAGCTTCCTGCTGGGTCCAGTGCGGGTTGGTTCATTCTGTCAAAGTTGAGGAAGGTGAGGACCCAAACGCAAGGAAGCAAGGCAGGGGTAACTTAAAGGGCATTTAATTAACAGAAAACTAAGGCAAACAGGGAACTTGGAAAAACTAGACAACGACAGGAAACTAATGATCGGGACAGGCGACAGGAACAGGCGACAGGAACAGGCAACAGGGACAGGCAACAGGGACAGGCAACAGGGACAAGCGACAGGGACAAGCGACAGGGACAAGCGACAGGGACAAGCGACAGTGAACCAACAAGAATTGAAAGCAACCAGGGAACTAAATACACACAACATGACGAGACAACGAGGAGCACCTGGACAAGACACGGAGGGTTGGAAGGACCGGATTGGTTAACACTAGGGCTTGGGTAAACGAGCACAGGTGGAAACAATAGACAAGACGAGACAAGACAAGACACATGAACAAGGCCAAAACATGAAACCAAATACTAAACCAAAAATAACAAATACAAATCATGACATCACTGTGACGAAACGATACAGGATGCCTCATCTACCCATCACTAGCTGTGGCGGTTGGTCAGCTTCGTGTTAGGGTGTGTTTAAAGGGCTCGCGCAAATCTCGATTCCCACGCTACACTCTCATTGAAGTATATAGTAAAATTGTTGGAGCGCGCAGCCAAAGTATACTGTCCACAATTATTTGCGGATTTAACCAAAATACCAGGAAACTGACGATGTTCGGTGGAATTCTTGGGCCCATGTCGAAAATAAATTGTCTTCAAATGTACATATCGAATTGTGACATATTTATCAGTTGCCTGTGTACAATTTTCATCACTGTTTTAAAGTCACCTACGTGTTTTGTCCAAGTGCTGCTACCGTACTTTGCGACATTTTGTGCAGGGGCCGCAGATCGTGTGACCGCCGCAAATAGTACAAATGGAGCAATAGCTTCTTTCGGTGGGTCCCAAGCCAGGGTTTTTACTTAACCACTACATTACTTAAGTTAACGACAAAATTGTTACAATTAACTAAATAATAATAACGTGCCGCCATGCTCGATGACATAAGAAGAGGAAGTTGGTGACCTCACACGCATTGTCCCAATTCTGCAATATCGGTACGCTTGTAACATGTGCTCTCCAACATTATTGCGATTGGGCCATCCGTTGTCGCTGTCTTCTCTCTGACAAATTAGCCGGCCAAAATATGGTGAGCCGTTGCTGTGATAGTGGGTGCAGCCCAATGTTATTTTAGTAAACGAAAAAGAACTAAAAACTAGAATAGAAAAAAAACATTTCGATAATGAAAAACATAAAACGAAAATGCTCTTTCAAAAATTATAACTATCTGAAACTAGTGATTGCAAAATAAGCCCCATAAAGCAGTCAAGCCCTGCAGGGGAATACTTAGCACACATATGGGCTTCGAGATGATTCATTTTTCTTGACTACGCCATCCCATGGACAGAAAAATGTCTAACCTGCTTGGTGCATGCAATAAAATGGTGAGGTGTAAATCATGCTCTGCACATCAAACAACATGTATTTGAAGATTGTTTTGACATTAATTGTTCTAACTTCTCACAACATCAGTCAATATTATTCACTTTGATTTAATAACATTCAATTTCATTCACTACAAGTCAAAATCATTCAATTTCATTCAATATGATTCAAATTCATTCAACCTCATTCAATATTTCAGTGTCATTCAATATTATTCAAAAACATTCAGTGTCATTCAAAATCATTCAATGTCATTCCACAAAAAAAAATCCAACTTCTCTGCCTTCACACACAATTTCTTCAGGAATTGCATTTTCTAGTTAATGTGTATTATTTCTTATATTTCCACGATTATTTATACATCTGCCAGCGGTGACCAGATTGGGATCCGCTACATAAGCACTCACTTTTGTTCAAAAAGCCATAGGTACTCCTGATTGGGGTACTTCTGGACCACACTTGGTCAAACTTTTTCAATGCAATTTCCTGACTTCAACAGAGCACAATATGCCAGTTTGTCTCCAATGTAATCACACCTAACCACTTTCTCCTGTTCTGAAAGCAGTGATTGCTTCATATTGGGTATTTCTGGTCATTTTGCGTACTACTGTTAGAAGTTTTTTAATTCAATTTATTCGTTTAAAATAAGCAAAAGATCCCAATTCCTCACCGTACAGTAAACCGAAGCAATCATCTGTAGTCTGAAAGCAGTAAGTGCTTCTTGTTAAGGTAGATCTGGGTACTTTCCGAACTGTGTTTGGCTGTTTTGCAAAACTGAAACATTTGTATAATGTTCAGCAAGTCACATTGTTATGGCCTCTCTTTGGATTAGGGTTAGGTTAACCCTAATCCTATCTCTATCCCTAACCCTAAATTTTCCTCTCTCAGTTGGGACCGCAGCAAGGTATTATTCCTCCAGCGAATAGGGAGATGCTTCAGAAAATTAGAACGGCTCATCTGAATCCATCGCCGAGGCTCAGGTTGTTGAACCACTATGTCCTTCCTCAGATAATTTATTTGTTGTGTGCTTCCTCAAGCCATCTGCCTGTCTGGCCAAGCCCCGTATCCCCACCTCCTGCCCTTGAAGACCGGACCCCGTCGACCACTCCACCGCCTGGCCCTGCTGAACTCCGGATCCACTGCCTTCACTTGCTTCCCCCAAAATAAACCCCTTCTTATATTCCGATTGCTCTTGGGTCCTTTTCGCACCATTGCAGTTCCACCCAACCGTTACACCAAGTTTAGTAAACTTCAGCACTCATCTGCAGTCTGAAAGCAGTATTAGTGCTGTACATTGATTGTGTAAGGACTTGTTAAATAATACTTTGTCAAAATATGACTAGGGGCATTATTTTTAAGAGGCTGACAATATGTTATTTGGTACCAAGAACATTTCATCTGCAGCAACAATTCACAAAATCACAAAAGTATGAAATAGGACTTCATCGCATGTCTTATCTTGAGAAAATACTGCAATGTCAGGGAATGGAGTGTAACAAATGTTTTATTTATTTTTTTCTTTTCTTATCTTGAATTTATCTTTTTAAACATTATGCACTGTCGGAGCAACTTACACTCTTTTTTTGTCGCTATGTGAGCAGGGCATGAAAATCCTGACTGGTGCCTTTCTTTGACGAGTCTTTCATTCCAGCAATGACAACACCAAAAAAACGACACAGTTGGAGTTGAACAAAAAAAGGCTTCGCTTTAATTCCAGTTAAAAACAAATGATGTCAAAACAAGATCGATCGCAGAAAAGTCGTTGCTCCATACCCAACGTGTCTTCCTCATCAACACCAATGTATATGAAAAATCAGCCATGGACATTTCTTCAAAGTCTTTGTTTTTGTTTTAAATTGTATTTGTCAGGCAAGACAGAAGTCCACACTTCAACAGATTCCTGTGTTTTGCCCTCGAGGTGTGAGAGAGGAAAACTTAGGGTTAGGTTTACCAGAACCCAAAGAAAAACATCGGTTCCATTTCAGGCCATCACAATATGACTTGTAGAACATTTTACAAATGTTTCAATATTGCAAAAACAGCCAAACGCAGTACACAAAGAAATATCTGAACAAGAAGTTCTTACTGCTTTCAGACTGCTTAAGTTTACTAAACTTGGTGAGTAATTGTTGATCTTTTGCTTTTTTTAAGTGACAAAATTAAAATGAAAAACTTCTAATCACTGTTGTCTGCAAAATGACCAGAACTACCCAACATGAAGCAATTACTGCTTTCAGAACAGGAGAAAGTGGTTAGGTTTGATTACATTTGGAGACAAACTGGCATATTGTGCTATGTTGAAGTCAAGAAATCGCATTGGAAAAGTTTGACTTAGTGTGGTCCAGAAGTACCCCAATTCAGAGGACTTATGGCTTTCTGAGCACAAGTGAGTGTTTAGGTTATGAAGGATTGTAATATGTCATGGTAGCAGAATGCCAATTAATTACAGGTTCATATGTCATGGTGTATGTTTGTTGTTTTTGGTTTAGTATTTAGTTTAATATTTTTCCTTGTGTTTGGTGTGTGTCTCTTGTTAAACCTGATTATGTCCAGCTGTGCTTGGAGCCCCATTCCCTTGTGTGAAGCAATCAGCTCCCTCCAACCCTTTGTGTCTTGTCCAGGTGTTCCTTGTTGTCTCGTTACTTTGTTTATACATAGTTCCTTGTTTGCTTTCAGTTCTCTTTTGTTCAGTGTCCCAGTTAGCTGTCCTGCCTGTCGCGCCTTGTCGAAATAAGACGAGTCCTAGTCCTTGTGTTTTTTTTAAATCCCTGTTGTTTTGTACGTTTGATATTTTAGTTTTTTCCCCATGCCTTGTGTGCTTTGTTTTCTTTACCTTTAATTTCCATGAAGTTACTCCTGCCTCACTTCACTGTATCCTCCTCTCACTCAACCTCCATACCAAAACCCTGACATTGTTTGTCACTGCATTTATTAAACAAAATACATTTACCAAATGAAACTAGTAGTAGTTTGCACAGTGAAGACATGTGATTGTGTTTACTATTCTCATATGCTAGATTTATGACTTATTTAAATGTGTTGAACTTGTGTAGGTCATGAAAATTCGACATTCCCACTTGCAACACACATTAAACTAGAGAATGCAATTTCTGGAGAAATCGCGTGTGAAGGCTCCGGAGTTGAAGCCATCTGGGTGGAAGCATGTGGAATGAAATTGAATGATTTTTGAATCATAGAGAATGAAATTGAATGAGTTTGAATTGTAGCAAATAGAATTGAATGAGAATGTGGATTGATAGTGAATGGTGGAAGGATGTTGAATGATAGTAAATGATGTTGAATAACACTAAATGGAAATGGAAAAGAAGCCCGCATGGCGTTCTTTTTTGGAAGCGATTGGAGAAGTTGGAACGGTGAGAATCCGAAGAAAAATGTGGAAGGAGTAGCATGCGGGATAAAAGGAAATGGTGTGCAAGTGGTTAGCGTGCGTGTGCGTTGCGTGGGGCCGCCCCCACGCGCGAGTATCCGTGGAAGGAGTGAGTATGAACGGGGTGATGAGTATGCATGCTGAATCTTGTTAAACCAGATTAAATAAAGAAATCAAGTTAAGACACAATATGGAAATAAAAAGTTTTATTTTTTTAAGCATTAAATAAATACAGTGGAACCTCGGTTCTCGAACGACTCTGAGGTCGAACAAATCGGAGTTTGAACAAAAAAAAAGAGAAATTCTTGCTTCGCAGTTCGAACAAACCTCGGAGTTCGAACGCCGGTATGACGCGTGAGTGCGCACGCGAGGGTGGGGGCTGAGCGGCGTACGGGTGTAGATCGCTCTCTTTCTCTCTTTATGACCAACTGTTGTCGCGTGCAGACGTGCTGCGTTTTGCTCTCGCGTTTTATATCGGTGTACGAAGTGTTTGAGCCCCTAATCATGCCTCCAAAGAAAGTCAGTGCAAGCAGCAAAGGAATGGTTTCGGTGTTCGAACAATTCGCTTTTCGAACAGGGTTCAGGAACGGATTATGGTCGAGAACCGAGGTTCCACTGTAATTACAAAAAAAATCCCTCTTGGGAGACGAGGGGGTCCTCGGGGAATCGCTCCCTCCAGGTGGCGAGAGGGAGTGATCTTGTATTGTCGTCCCCGTCTATGACTTCCACCAGGTCCCCCCGAAGTCTGTAGCCCACCACCAGGAAGGGGGTATCTTCCAATTCCTGTGTAAAAGAACACTTTATGAACAGACGTAGGATGAACAGTTTTATTTTCATGACTTCTACTATCACACCCGAGAGCAACACAAACGTGCCCGTTTGACACTCGCTGTCGACTGAAAATAACAGGTGTTCAGGTAATCACGGTTCACCTTTCCAACGTAAAATTACGAAATTCATAGATATTAAAGTCTGTCAATGGAAATATTTCAATCTAGTTGATTTTTTTCTACACATTTTGTATTAGCCGGCCTACTTACTTTGATCTCGGTGGAGTTGGTCGTTTGGAGGGAGAAGCCATAGGGTGAAGGCTTGCCCACAAGGTGGGTCACCTTCACCTTTTGGCCCACGTAAACGACAAAGAGATTCGCCTCCCTCCAACGCACCACCTTTGCCGACGCCCCGTCCTGTAATACAAAACGTACAATGAGAATTGCCCGCTGCAGCATATTTAGATTACAATAGTTGAGGTAAAACGCAAAATATTCACTTTTTGGAGGAGGATGACGCCCATGGGCACGAGCTGGCCTCGCACCCTCACCATCCTGATGGCTCGGATCTAAGGGAGAAACAAAAGGATTAAACAATTTTATCACGCACACACTGAGACGGTGCGAGTGTAATACATTACTTCAGTGATGACGCCTTCGATGTTGACCAGGCCCCCGTCCTCCTGGGGAACGTCCCGGATGTGGACTGTCCTGGCAATGGGAAGGATGAGCCGGGCGGCCTCCTCCCCCAACTCCCCAGACACTGTTACGTCCGCACAACGAAATAATTCAGTGTCTGGGCGGGAGAGGTGGACCCGCTCATCCCTCCCAACAGTATATTTTTTAATAAGAAGCTCTGGCCCTCGGAAACCTCTGAGGCCAGAGCTTCAAAAAGCACCATGCGGCATTGTGTTTTTCCATCACTGAGGGCCATGTTCACGTTTTTGAAAGTGGACCCAGCCGCCACCGTCCCGTCCTCTTTAAGAGTCCAATTTCGGTATGCGGTGGTGGCGCTCATGGGCACCACCTTCGCCCTCAGCGGCGCAGCAATCTTCGTGGTGAAGATTTGTTCCATGCTGGAGAAACTGGGGGGAAAATTAAGGGAAAAATTTAGCCCTACACCACAATATCAGTTAGATAAAAAATATGGCAACATGGATAAAAAGTAAAAAGGTTGCTAACCAAACATTTTCGGGTCAAGTGGATAACGAAACAAAAATGTTTCGTAAAATAAACTTAAACTGGTTGTCTTGTGGGTTATTCGTTTGAGTCAACATGTTAGGTTAAATGAATAACCCATTTTCATTTTTACAATTCCTTTTGGAAGTGATGAAATTTATTTATTTTTGTTACATTAAAAACATTTTCAAGTTAAAAATAAAATAAAAGCAGACGTGCATATACCCTAGGGTACGTCTAAACTAATTAACCATCCAACCTTGTCATCAGAATGAAAAACGCCAGCACCTACCGACGGCTGTCGGAAATTAACAATTTTTTTGTGGCATAAAGAAAAACGTCGAATTTAAAATTAATTAAATCACAGCGAAAATACCTTTGAGCAAGGTAGAAAAATACAGGTGTCTAAGCCAATCAATCATCCTACCTTGTAGTCAGTCAAGTTGAAAAGACCAACGGCAAGTTTCTCACATTTATATAGCCCTTGACGCATACCCACGGCTGACGGCAATTAACAATTAATGGAAACACGTTTTTATGTTTTAAAGACACTTAAATGTGTGGTATTTTTTTGACAATTTTTTGATACTAATTATTTTCTTTACAGTTTGCTGATAAACTCAACATACTAGTTGCAGTTGCGCCCCCGAGTACAATACAAGACAGCGCTACTTTATTCATATAGCATATTTTACAAGGAGTTATGTACTGTTGCTCCAAAAAAAACCACATCAGATTAAGGTATAACTCACAATACAAAATATCTGTTGCAACTTCAATCATACATTTACAAATGAAAAACAATAATACAAACAAGAGGGAAAAATACACACACAAAAAAATAAATAAAAGAAATGTCATTACCCACAAAAATACAGTATTTCAACAAAAGGTAGAATCAAAGTCAATGGGGTCAAAATAGTTCGGATTCCTTTCTTTCCGCATCTTGGCATGCCAGTGGTTTCTTGAGGATTATTAGCAAATGTTTACACTCATACTTTGTCATACATATGGGACAGTATGTTCAAAAAGTGAGACATTATTATTAACACATTTTGACAATTATGGCCCTGAGCTGAATTTTACATAAATAAAAAGAAAATACAATAAAAATTGTTGGAATTTTTTTTTAAGCTAAATGGAAAAAGCATTCATACATAAGATGAAAAAAAAAAAATCCAAAATGAAGACAGTTACCACCATCAGTGCAAATATTGAATACTTGTGTAATCCGTTCAAAACTCAGTAGGAATTTTGATCAATAATTATTTGCTTTTTTTGCTATAAAAACCAATGAACATTTTTTGGCTGGCAGTTGTTAGGTCGAAATGGCAGCATAAGGTTTCACGTTTCAAATGTGAGGAGGAGCGGTGAGGGAAAATGTGCATGCACACGCTATTAAAATCATTATTTTGAGCAATCGTACAGTGGAGAGACAGCATTTCATCAAACTAAGTTCCCTCAACTTCCGAAATGATGAAAAACGTGAATTAATAAACAAACAGATGTATCAAAGCAAGTGTAAAAAAATTTAAATGAAAAAGAATCTTTCAGGTCAAACAGTTTCGCCGCTCACTTGGACAAAATTTTAATGTTCAAACCACTACCCAGGGAGAGAACACAAACCGCTGCGATTGGTCTGCGATAGGATCCACAGCTTTATGACGTCATCAATCAGAGTGGGCAATTCTATCTCAAAAAGAATGTGAAGTTAACATCATTGCACCTAAATGACAGTAAGGAATGTAAATGTTACCTTGCCTGTCGCACTGACAATGGTTTGATCCTGGAGCGGATCGTTTTTATTGCCATTTATTATGGAAAATGTTTGCATAATCACCAACAAATGGAGGTTGATCACACTCCAACAAGACTGTCGACCGCACAAATTAGATGTAAAATAAATAAATAAATAAATGGCTGTTGCATCCACTAAAGTCTTCAAAAATCGTTCATACTGCAACCTTTCTAAGAATCATCATCACTAATAATGGCATTAATTTAGACAATCTAGCTGTACAGAGAACCGTACGGGGATTGTTTTAGAAGACTTGACTTTTCAAAAAATAGAAAATGGTCTGAAGAGAACAGAAAACAGACTATTTGATCCTTGGGAGAACATGTCACGAGCCTTCTAAGCAGGTCAGCAAGTCCTTCCGTCGTCGGGCAAGCAAAGCAGGTTTCATTGCGCTTTCTCACGAGGGCGACTGAGCTTCCGACTGTTCTTTGTCTCGACGAACAGAGCGTGATGAGCCAACAGGGGCGGTGGACAACGCACTAACGGAAATAAATAAGTGGTGAGGCGCATATTCTACGAGTCTTTTTGAAGAGAAAAGGAAATTACAGGATGACCAACTTACCTTTTCCTTTCAATAAATAGAAACAGTCTGAAGAGAACAGAGAACAGTGTTGGAATTTATCTTTAAATCAATGTTAGAATTTAATTTTAAACCAATGTAAACTCAAATTAATAATCTGACTCCAATTTGTGACTTTACCCAACTCTCACTCATCCAACAATATGCGCGCTCGTTCTGCAATAGAAAGGTATCAGGAAGCCGGCATTTTCACACACGAGTGGATTTATTCCTAACACACAAATCTACAACTTGAGTTTGGGTCCCTCTCAATACAGCTCTCTTTGTCTTCGCTGTTCAGCATTAATTTATAGACACAATATGCAAATGACACAGAGACAAAGGCATCCTGGCATGATTCTATTGGCTATGTGTATGCTGCAGTTAACTTTAGCTTGCTTCTCTTGGTCTTTCTTCAAGTGGTGGCCCCTCCTGCTTGTGGCTGAAGGGTCCAGTTTCTTGTCAACCCCTTCCCGCTCGAGGTGTCTGTCTGCGCCAGGCACCGACCTAAAACCTCCCAAACCTCACATTCTTTCACTTTCTTTTTCCAACTTCACCAGCCACACACACAGCATTCCACAGAATAACAGTGACACAAGATGCAGGACATTGAATAAAACTAGCCAGGTTTAAACTCTTCCACTCCTTTAACAGGCTTAACTTGACTCTTAGGAGAAAATTAGTGCCATGGACCTTCCAAACGCGTCTGCAAGGCCTTTCTTCGTCAGCAAGCACAGCCACGTCTCATGGAGAGCTCATACCGGGGTGACCGAGCTTTCATCTCTTCCACGCCAGACGAACGGAGGATGCGGAGCCGCGGGCCACGTGAAGAATGTTCTAACAAAAAAATAAAGTTGGTGGTGAGGACAAAAGCTGACAAAGTGTTAAATTACGGACGTTTCCTGCCAAAGTTCAATTCGGCGAGAAGGGAAAGAAGTACCGCACGGTTGCCACCCTGGTTTCGGATTCAGTGTTCCCTGACAAGTGTTTTGGCGCCTGTCCTCCAAATCTTTTGGTTGAGAGAAGAGCATAATACAGGATCAGCGAGTCAAAATTTAGGCGGTGCTGAGACAGGTTTTGCTGTGACTCACAATATATTAAAAAAATCATGATAATTTTTTTTTCTTAAATCGCTTCACAATTAATGAATATGTCACACTAATACAGTAGAAAATAGATCAATGAGGGACACAAACTCACATACCCGTTACCTCCGATCTTTCTCCAGAATGAAGGACCTGTTAAAAGTATAGGACAGTAAAATTCTAACATTTACTGGCTTTACAAAAAAGAAAGGAGCCGTTTAATGATGAGCTACCTACCTTTTCCCTTCAATAAATAGAAATGGTCCCAAGAGAATAGAGAACAGACTTTACTTGAGCCGAAGGAGAACACTAGTGCCGCGGACCTCGGAAACTCGGCAGCAAGTTCTTCCTTCGTCAGGCGAAAGCGGCCACGTCTCATCGAGACCTCGTAGCAGGGTGACCGAGCTTCCATCTCTTCTTTGTCTGCACGGTTGCCACCCTGGTTTTCGGGGTCAGTGTTCCACGTTGTACTCTTTTGTGCGCCCGTTTGCCGAATCTGTTGGCGGAGAAAAGGCAGACACGGGACCGGTGAGTCAAAATCCTCCCAAGGATCTAGGTACAATAGTTAGGTACACACATACCCGTGACCTTCATTGCGGTGTGAGCAGCTAAGGTGTATTTTTTTTGCTTGTTTTTTCCCCTCGTCCTCCCAGGGGTTAGAAACAGGGGATGTTAATTTTTGTCAATGAAGCCCGATGCCAATGAGGCCCTTTGAGACGTTGCTGTGGTTTTATTTTCTCCAGAACAAAGACCTGTTAAAAGCAGAAGAGAGTAAAATGACATTTACTGTCATTACAAAAAAAGATCTGTTTAACAATGGCTCACTTACCTTGTCAGTTTTCTGTTCTCATCCCATGCCAACGATCGGTACGTTTAAAATGTTAAAAAAAAGTTACAAATCTAACCACTCTCTCTTCCCTCGACGTCACTTTCGCCGACCCCTCCACTTGCCTTCCTGCGACCCTCCACCGACCGACTGTTGGACCTCCTTAATTCCCTCTCTCTCACTCCTCCCAATGCTCTTCTGCCACTCACCTTCTAGTTCACACGCTAAACCAGGGGTCCTCAATCCTGTTCCTCGAGGGCCGGTGTCCTGCAGGTTTTCCATCTCTCCCTGCTGCAACACAGCTGATTCAAATGATTAGATAATCAGCAAGGTCTGCAGAAGCTAGATAACGATCGCTCAGGTGTGTTTCACCAGGGAGAGGTGGAAAACGGGCAGGACACCGGCCCTCGAGGAACAGGATTGAAGACCCCTGCGCTAAACCATCTTCACTCCAAATCTCATCTCAAAATCTCAAACCAACTGGAACCCATGACAACTTTTAATCATTTAAATCTCACTCTGTATTGCTTTACTTACTGCCATATTTCATTCTTTGGATATCATGTATCTGAGATTTACAAGCACTATATCACAATAAAAATTAAAAAATCCACCACCGTCTCTGCCCTTCATTCACTCTGTCGATGAGTCTGCAGTCTACCGCTCCCTCTCGCCGTTGTTTACTCTCACACATCCTTCTCAAGTCAACCGAACTTCTCACACTGATTTTTGGGCTTTTCTGTTTCAGTCTTACTTGTCCCAGTAAGATATTTGAAATTTTCATTTGCAGCATTGATCGGCTCGCACCCAACTTTTCGCGGGCGTCGGACCGAAACCTCCGCCTTCACACAACAAGAAAATGCGATTCCCGAAGAAATTGCGTGTGAAGGCAGAAAAGCTGGATTTTTTGGGGGGGAATTATTTTGAATGAGACCGAATGACGTTGAATTATTTTGAATGACAATGAATGTTTTTGAAATTTTGAATGGGGTTGAATGAATTTGAATCATAGTGAATGAAATTGAATGATTTTGAATCATCCATCCATTATCCGCCGCTTATCCGGGGTCGCGGAGGCAGCAGCTTCAGCAGGGAAGCCCAGACTTCCCGCTCCCCAGCCACATCTTCCAGCTCTGCCGGAGGGATGCCGAGGCGTTCCCAGGCCAGCTGGGAGACGTAGTCTCTCCAGCGTGTCCTGGGTCGTCCTCTGGGCCTCCTGCCGGTGGGACATGCCCGGGAGGCATCCTAAACAGATGCCCGAGCCACCTCATCTGGCTCCTCTCTACGTGGAGGAACAGCGGCTCGACACTGAGTCCCTCCCGGATGGCCGAGCTTCTCACCCCTATTTTGAATCATTTTGAGTAAAATTGAATGATATTAAATAGAATAAAATTGAACGATATAAAATCAAAGTGGATGATATGAATACTGAATGACATTAAATAATTTTACATGGAAGTGAATAATATTGAATGATACTGAATTACAATGAATGATTGTGAATTACATTAAATAATTTTGAATGAAAGTGAATAATCTTGAATGATTTTGAATCATATTGAGAGGAATTGAATGAGATTTTATTATATTGAATGATATGAAACCATATTGAATCATAGTGAATATAATTGAATGATATTGAATTATATTGCATGAAATAGAATGATTGTGAATAATATTGAATCACAGTGAACAAAATTGAATGATTTTGAATTATAGTGAATATTAAATAAAGGAATATAAGAGTTTGAGCTTAACATAGTTCATTAGATGTTGCTGCATCCTGTGTATGAAAGTGTGAGACTATAAAGTGCTGAGCGTGTGGAGCGGAACAGAGTAGGGGGTGCAAGAATGTGCAGGAATGGAATGTTTTAGGACAGACGGTGCTGGCAGCAAGGAGGGGGCGGAGACGAGATGACTCAAGCACAACCAGGAGGAGCCACCACGTGATTCTTCAGGGGAAGAAAGACCAATAAGCTAAAGTTAACTGCAGGATACACATAGCCAATAGAATCATGCCAGGATGCCTTTGTCTTTGTATAATTTACATATTGTATAGTATGAATCACTACTGGGCAACTCGGATACAGAGTACATCTGCTGGTGGCAACAGAGGCGTACAGAGTTGTATTGAGAGGGACCCGAGACCCAGGTGCATGTATCAGTTTTATGTGTTAGGAATAAATCCACTCGTGCGTGAAAATGCCGGCTTCCTGATACCTTTCTATTGCAGAACGAGCGCGCATATTGTTGGATGAGTGAGAGTTGGGTAAAGTCACAAATTGGAGTCAGATTGCTAATTTGAGTTTACATTGATTTAAAATTAAATTCTAACATTGATTTAAAACTAGATTCCAACATAAATTATATTGAATCGTAGTGAATGTAATTGAGTGATTTTAAATCAAAGTGAATGAAATAGAGTGATTTTAAATTAAAGTGAACAACATTGAATGATATTGAATCATAGTGAATGAAATTGAATGATTTAGAATGATAGGGAATGAATTTGAATGATTGTGAATAACATTGAATGATTTCGAATCAAAGTGAAAAAAACCGAATGATATTGAATCATAGTGAATGAAATTGGATGGTTTTGAATCGTAGTGAATAAAATTGAATACTGAATGACATTTAATAATTTTTCAATGGAAGTGAATAACACTGAACAACTTTGAATGATATTGAATGACATTAAATAATTTTGAACAAAACTGAATAACAATGAACAACTTTGAATGATCCCGAATTACAAGCAATGATTGTGAATGAAAATGAATGATGCTGAAAGACATAAATTTATTTTATACGGATCTGAATAACATTGAACAACTTTGAATGAAACCGAATGACAACTAAAGATTGTGAATGATAATGAATGACATTGAATGATTTTGAATTATGCTTAATGAAAATGAAAGACGTTGAATGATACTGAATAACATTAAATAATTTTAAATTGAACTGAAAAACATTGAACAACTTTGAATGATACTGTATTACAATGAATAATTGTGAATAACAAGCAATGATTGTGAATGAAAATGAATTATGTTGAATGACAATTTATACTAAATACATCTGAATAACATTGAACAACTATGAATGAAACTGAATGACAACTAAAGATTGTGAATGCTCCTGAATGACATCAAATAATTTTGAATGAAACTGAATAATATTGAACAACTTTGAATGATACTGAATGACACAGAATGATTGTGAATGAGGCTGAATGACATTAAATAATTTCGCATGATACTGAATAACATTGAACAACTTTGATCTCTCTCTCTCTCTCTCTCTCAGTGGTGTCAGAAAAACACGTTATGTGATTAATAATAATATTAATATGCCCTTTATTAGTCCCACAATGGGGAAATTCGAGATTCGAACCCAGGCCTCCTGGGGAGACTGGGTCCTGAACGCGGCGCCTTAGACCACTCGGCCATCCTGGCAGCCAAGATTCGAACCCAGGCCTCCTGGGGAGACTGGGTCCTGAACGCGGCGCCTTAGACCACTCGGCCAATCCAACCCCCTTTTAATGCAGTCAATCTTATAAAGGAGCGATTAAGACTCATCTGGGCCTAATAAACAATGTAGTCCTATGATGTAGCGCTGACGCTTGAGAGACCGGAAAAAAACCTCAAGGACCTGAAATTTAGGGCACGCCTGAACCCTATGGTGAAAATATTTTTTAGATGAATATTTAATATGCGTTTGACATTGAACCTCTTCGTCATGATAGCATCAGCTGTTTGTGTGTTCCGGTCTGAGAGTGTCTGCTAAATGGCTGACGTAGTCAACAGCTTATATTATGTCTAGAGACGTATTGATTGAAATACAACATTTCTGTTCATACCTGTTGGCTCTCCACCAGGGATGTAAAGAGTCATCGAAACTCAATTTAACATGTATGTATGTATCGATGTGAAGAATCGATTGGCAAAACCATGTTAACCAAAGCCATTCTCTCACTACGGCAATGCCATGCACGAGATGACTCGGCGATGCATATGATTGTACTCGATCATAATGGTATTGGCGATAGTGGTGTTGTGTTAAACCGTGTTGTGTTAAACCGTTCCTGCTTGCCAATTAACCATGGTCGGGAAACGCTCCTCTTACAGAGCATAGAGAGATAGGGATCGCATTGCAGTTTAGGGCTGAACAATTGATCATTTTAGGAATGAAATCGCGACCTCAGACGCGTTTTCGAGATTGTCAAAGCTGGGTCATATAAAAAAAAAAAAAGCGTTGTCGTGCGCCTTCTTTCACCGCTGCTTGAGCGCTCGGCGCTAAGCTATCTTGCGAACTCTGTTGCAATAAATAATTGATAGCCTGGTGGCATGGATCGATATTTTAAAACAACACACATAATGGATTTGCCTTGTCGTCACCGTCTGTATTTAATCTCTCCTGTGCTGTGTGTGGGGGCAGATAAAAAGTGAAGTTGACTTTAGTTTTACTCATCCATCCAAAAGAGAATATAAGAAATCAAAGCTTCTGAACATTAAATGAAATTTACTTTCCACAGTTCAGAACCCATATAAGTTACCGTAGTCAAATGTATTTAAAATGCTGCATGCTTGTCATTAACTATGGTAATGAAATGTTTTTGAGTTTGAGTACTGAACACTCAAACAAATATGTTACTGAAATCAAAAATGTCCAAGTCACACTTTTTACGAGAGGAGTTGTTTTTTTTTTTTTGTCAACTAAAGTTGACTTATATTTTACAATGTAGTACTACCACTATACAAAGTACCAGGTTTTTATCATTTTTGAGGGTGACTCACAAAAAAAACTACAAAAATAAAATACTGTAAATTAAATTTGACAACACGCCATATAAAGATACCATAGTATTTTTCCATTGTAGCAAAATTCAAACATGAAAACCTTCAGGGCATCATGGTAGAGTCTCAGTCTGTTTTCACGTTCCTGTTTGCTTATAACTTCACCTGGATATTCAATAAGAATGTCTCCCTTCTGAAAGCGGCAGCAACTGAACACTCCTCGACCTTACAAGGGAAAGAATTAGGATGAATTAGAATCATTAAATTAAAACAATGGTGAAAACAAGGCTCAAACTAAAGAAGTGATTGCCAATCCTCACCTTAAAATGAATTTATATATTTTATGAGGAACCTATCCTTGTCCTTGCCCAAGGATGAAAAATATGCTACCTCTTCTTTGGGTTTAACCTTAGTTCCTTGTGGCCTCATTGCTGACATATCTTGCTGAAGATGAAGACCTAAAGAAAGTCATAAGGCGGGAATTACAGGTTAAACTATCCGGTGTATAATTACTTGGTGCAGATTTGTTTAGCAGTTAAATTTCAGTCGTTCAGTGTACCATGAGAGCCGATGTAGTAAATACAATACAAAACTAAATAAAATATATTGCATGTGTCACAGCACAGCTCTACTAAACGCCGGTAGAAATGAGGTGTAAATATACACTAAAAGACTACAATGTTTTCATTAAAAGAGTTCAGATTTAAGTAAAAACAAATGCAGCATTTTACCTAATCATGAGTGCAGAAGTCCTCGAATTTTGTCCATATTGATTACACCTAGTCATTATTTAGAACATTTCAATTATTATTATTTAAAACAGCAAAGGCAATTGAACTTTAAATGAATAGACAAAATTACAGCTCAGCTTGGAAATTGCAGTGCGATGTTGTTTTCGGTTAGATTTGTTTACCTGACATGTTTCGGCGAGTCTTTTGCCTTCTTCAGAGTGTCGCATGATGGTGTCTTGTTACTCGTCTTTATTAGCTGATGTTCCATGAGGGCGTGACTTACCTGTCAAAAACAATGTCAAGTCACGCCCCCCGGGGAGCCTTCATCCTGTCAACCACTTGGAGCAGCATCTTGGAGGAGTGAACGGACAGCATTATGACCATCGGCCAATCAAAAGCTGTGAAATATAGACTGTGTGAATTATTAAGTAGGGGGTGCAATACAAGGTCCTGCCTACAGGGGCGTTTTCTAACACAATAATACACAACATTCATGTTATTGTGGTTTAAAGGGACATTGGCTAAAATTTGGAATTTGAGCATTCTACACCCTTAGAAACATGATAGTGTAACCAAGTTAAAAATACTCAAATATTTTTGACTAAATGTTATTCAATTTCTAATAAGTTGTTTGTTGTATTATAATATTTTTGGGGAATGTGCTTGTTATAATAGCCCATGAAACAAATTAGGTACACAGTTTGTGTTGTAATTTTGGATTTAGTTTTGTTATTAAAATGAGCGGATCACATCCGGAGGAGGAGCGAGTGAGCGAGAGAGTGAGCGAGGAGTGGGCGAGCGAGCGAGAGAGGGACAACGGCGATTGCGGCGGCGATAGGAGAACGAAGGCAGACGAGTGTACAAAAAGTAGACTGTTAGAGTTGGTTAACGAAAGTGTTCAAACCGGACTCTTTTAGAAACCATTAACAGTGATAGAGTTGGTCAGTTTGAGTGGACTACTTGACTTAAGACCTATGTGTTTGGAATTAGCCGTTAGCCCAGCGGCTAATGAGTGGCATGGACTTAGCTCTGCAGTTGGCAACAAGCTAACGCATTATCTAAGGCCTGCGTGGCTGAAGACGTGGACGACGCCGATCGGGACGCCGGGCGGTCAACAGTGTGTTGTGGACTGAGAGGACCGGGCCAACATCGCAGCGTGGACGTGGAATATAATTTTTGTCTTTACCTTTTTCTTGCCGGTGGGACCATAGGAGTGAACCTGCTTCATTGGGAGGTATCATTGTTTATTTTCTGCCTTTGGGTGAAGGAGCCATTTTGTTTTAGGCTACTACGCACACAAGCATCGATCTGGCCAGCAACGTTACTTAACATTGGGGTACGTGACTTTGGTGACTGCCTGCTGCGAGGTAAAGTGACTGGGCCCTTAGATTAATGTTGTGTAGGTGGACCTTTTTTTGTTTAACCTTGTACTGTTTACTAGGCATTCATTTGTGTAACACACCAACTTAAGAGAACATTTTTTTCCCAGCCTTATTTAATTTCTATAAGTAAATGTTTTTGTTTTCTGTATAAGCAAGTGTGTTTATTGCCTACTTGAAAGATTGGGTTATAAATTTGAGTGCTTTTTGAAGTCCAATAATTTTGTACGGTTATTGTCCTCTTAAGAGAGATTAGAAGCGGGGCAACGATTATCAGCCATTTAAGAAAGCAAATTGCCAGATACTACTTTGCAACGATTCAGTAAATAGATGTACATACGATAAACTGTTGAGGGATAGTTATAAAACAAAAGAACCTAGGTTAGCCACCTCTCAATATAGTCACCCCGGCTAGAGAGGCGCTACAATAGCATTGTCCGAATTACGAGGACATGGGTTGCGTCCTCGTAATTCAAATTGTCCTTGCAGTGTTGCGTGTATTCAGGTCAAATGTCCCTGCAATGTATGAAAACAAACATACACACACACACACATCTGTTTTATGGATTCAATTAGTTTGGAGGATTACAACACCCAGACGATTGCCCGACATCTTCTTCCGGCTCAGAGCCACGCAGTCATATCGAAATTAATACTTTTGAAATTAATCCCAAATGCTGGTATATTCAATTAATAGCCCATGGCAAAAACGGAGGACATATTCCCGAAAATTATAGGTGGTTTTAGTTTTGTAAACATAAAAAGTAGTTTCAGATACAGTGACGGGCCATGCATTTCACACGCAGGCCTTCAGTGAAGTCCTACTTAGTCTGACTTGAATAAACACCCCTCAGAACACCATAATTTCACCATTATCACAACGGCTGGAGAAATAATATACAGAAACACACTTACACACTACTGAGTGAGTGTTGGACGACCTAGCTTCTCTTGAAAGGTCCGCCTTGAAAATGGCCTCGCAAGTGTATCTGAAATTAAATTCCCTACATTGGTTTTAATTTTTTAAAGAGCGTTTTTGTTTTATATTTTCATTTTCAAAAATGTGCTTTCTATTCTAGTTATTTAGTTCGTTTTCGTTTACTAAAATAACCTTGTGCTGCACCTGCTATCGCAGCAACTGCTCACCATATTTTGGCCACGGAATATGCCAATTGGTTAGAGAGAAGACCGCGACAAAGAATGGCCCAATCGAAATAAACACTCGACATCATATGTTCCTTGTTGAAGTGTACACGTGGTGTCAGAGAGCACAGGTTACAAGCGTACCAATATTGCAAAATTGGGACTATGCGTGTGACGTAACCGACTTCCGTCTCTGATGTCATCGAGAATGGCGGCACGTTTTTGTTTTTTAAATAACAATTCTTCAGTTTCAAGTGACATTCAAACTTAAGTAATGAAGAAGTCAAGTAAAAACTCAGGGACGGCCTTCCCACTGATAGGAGCTATGGCTCCATTTGAACCATTTGCGGCGCCTAATCGATCTGCAGCATATGCAAAAGGTCGCCAAGTACGGTAGCTGCACTTGGACAAAACAAGTGGGTGACTTTAAACATTAATCGAAATTACACACATACAACTGATAAATTATGTAATAATTTGATATGTACAATTGAAGAAACTCATTTTTTCGTCACCGACGCAAGAATTCCACAGAACATCGCCAGTTTCATGGTATGTTGGTCAAATCCTAAAAGAATTGTCGGCAATATGCTTTGGCTGTGCTCTCAAACACTTGTACGCCGTACATACGTCATGAGAGTGTAGTGTGGGTATCGGGTGTCATGATCCGTCTCTGTCTCGCCACGTGTTTTTCGGTCTCTGTTTTTGTTTTCTCAGCTGACCCGTGGGCGTGTCTCCCGGCATTTTCATCATGCCATGTTTTCACGGCCGGAGAGGCACCCCCACCGGTCAATCAGCTGTATCCTGTCATGTCTTGATTGCCGCCCTGTATTTAAGCTAGTCAGTGTCGGATTATTCCTTCCGATTGCTCACGCCACGTACCACGCCTTGTATTGATTTCTCAAACCTCTTGTTATGACCCTCGTTACGCCCATTGACTACGCATCGCGCCCTGCTCTCGTCGGATCCCTTCGCTCGTTTCTGATTGACTCCCCTTGCCCTTTTGCGGCAAGCGATTTCCGTTCTCGTTCTCCTTTCTTGCGTTGCAAGCTCTTTTTGTTGTCGATATCGTTTCCCCCCTGGAGTGGATTTGCCCTCCAGCGCTTTATGTTGTCCTTCGTCGGCTCCACGCCAATTTGCATTGTAAGTACCTGTGTTCTAATAAACATCCTGTTAAACGCTGCATCTCCTGTGTCCGCGGTTAAAGGGTTCCATCTACACTGCTTTCTCAGCCGCGGCTGGGGAAGCAGCTCCTTACAGAATAATCCGACCACCATGGACCCTGCGGACGCAGCGAGAGTGTATAGAGCCTTGGCCAGTCAAGGAGAGATGGTGGGGCAGCAGTCGGCGGAACTCGCGGAGCTCCGCAGCGTCGTCGGCCAGCTGTCCCACCGCCTCGAGATTCTCGACACCCACCTTGGCAGCCTCCTGCCGCGGACCGGCGAAACCCCCGATCCGACGGTTCTCGCGGCCGGAGCCTCCCCAACCGCCTTTTTCGGACGGGAGCCAAATTTACCACACCCCCCTCGCTACGGAGGGGAGCGCGCAATTTATTCACCAGTGCCGTCTGATCTTCGATCAGCAACCAATCACCTATGCTCACGACAGCGCCAAGGTGGCATTCATGATGAGCCTGTTGACCGGCCAAGCCAGCGCCTGGGCCGTGGCCGTGAGCAATGCCCGGTCCGATCTTCGTTCCTCCTTTCCCGCTTTCCTGGAGGAATTCGAGCGGGTTTTCCACCACCCAGTTCAGGGGAGGGCGGCGGGGGGGGAACTCCTCGACTGCACCCAGGGCAGCCGATCCGTTGCTGACTACTCGATCGCCTTCCGCATTTGCGCGGCGGAGAGCGTATTTAATGACGTTGCCTTACGGACTTTGTTCCGCCGCGGACTCAATACGGCCCTGAAGGACGAGCTCGCCGTTCGCGAGGACTCCTCCTCCCTGGAGGAGCTCATCTCCTTGGCAATCCGCTTGGACAATCGCCTGCGAGAGAGACGCCGGGAGAGGGGAGCTGAGCAGCCGCGCACCGAGGCGGCGCGTCATCCGGTCGCCGCCTTTCGCCCCGCCGACGAGCCGATGCAGCTGGGAGGGGGCCGGCTGGATTCGACGGAGCGCCAAAGACGTCTGCGTTCCGGATCGTGTTTCTACTGCGGCGCGTCTGGTCACCGTGTGTCCTCCTGCCCGGCACGCCCCCCACGCGGCTCTCCGCCGGCAACCCCCAAGGAACTCTGTAAGTCGTCCGCCGTGCCACCCAATCCTCCCTCCCCTCAGGGGGAGGTCGCCGACGATCTCCCTACCGATCGGGGGGATACGGAGCCCGAAGCACCTAAGAGACTTGAGTTGAGTGGAGAGGTAATCGCTCCGGGCGCCCGGTATAGCGTCCAGTCGTTAGTGGACTCCGGCGCCGACGACTGCTTTATTGACCCCGGGTTGGTCGCCAAGTTAGGTTGCACGGTAGAAACTCTCGCGAAGCCCAAGAGGGTCTGTGACCTCGACGGGCAGCTCCAGGCGGAGATCAGGCAGGTAACCCCCCCACTTACGTTAAGAGTCCTAGGCAACCACGTAGAGAGGCGGGCGTTTTTTGTTATGCCGTCCAGAGCGGCCCCCATCGTTCTCTGTCTACCCTGGTTACGTCGCCACCGACCCGTCATCGATTGGGACCGGTTGTCTATCGACAACTGGAGCCCCCATTGTCACGCAAATTGCTTACGCGCGGCGGAGGAGGGGCCGAGCCCCCGGTCCTCAACCCCCGAGGTGGTCTGTCTCGATAACGTGCCCCGAGTCTACCACGACCTCCGGGGGGTTTTTAGTAAAGATAGGGCCCAGTGTCGGATTATTCCTTCCGATTGCTCACGCCACGTACCACGCCTTGTATTGATTTCTCGAACCTCTTGTTATGACCCTCGTTACGCCCATTGACTACGCATCGCGCCCTGCTCTCGTCGGATCCCTTCGCTCGTTTCTGATTGACTCCCCTTGCCCTTTTGCGGCAAGCGATTTCCGTTCTCGTTCTCCTTTCTTGCGTTGCAAGCTCTTTTTGTTGTCGATATCGTTTCCCCCCTGGAGTGGATTTGCCCTCCAGCGCTTTATGTTGTCCTTCGTCGGCTCCACGCCAATTTGCATTGTAAGTACCTGTGTTCTAATAAACATCCTGTTAAACGCTGCATCTCCTGTGTCCGCGGTTAAAGGGTTCCATCTACACTGCTTTCTCAGCCGCGGCTGGGGAAGCAGCTCCTTACATCGGGATTGAGCCACTCGCCTTGCACGAGACCTTGAAACACACATACACGCGCACACACCCCCACACACGCTCACACCCCCACACACGAAGGTGACCCTCCAACCCCCACAGCCATTTAATGACACAATTAATAAAATAAACTAAAATAATGTCAAACAACAGCCAATTAAAAAAATGAATCCCCTCATACGTACATTCAAGTGACTGAAAACAACCCCCCCTCACCAACTTTTATCCTCAAGAACATAATTCTCAGGTTGACCGACAGAAGAGGGAGAACCTCCATCACATTCTTCTTTCGTGGTCGGCGGATGACATCTGACGTTTTGAGGTGCTCGTCTGCCACCTGCTGTGCTGAACTATGTATTAAACAAGAAAATCAAATTGTTGAATGTTTTCCCATGAAGACTGAATTGTAAAATACCCAGAGATGGCTTACCTGTTTTACTGTGCATAAACATTTTTCCGATTGTGCTTTTTGTTGAGATAACTGTTTAATATTGAAATTGCACACAGAACTGGTAATTGAGTTACAGATACTATATTAACATACTAAATGTTAAGTTTTGTACACTAATGATTGATAAGGGTGCATAGTTAGTTAATTGAGTCAATTAAATAAGCGCTGAACTGTATTATTCACTATCCATCAAAAATAAAAGCTGAAACCCATGAGACTAGGCGAAGCGCCAAAATGAATCCACAAACTTTCAAATTTTTAGGATATGAATTTTTATTTTTAATGATGTGGTGTGTGTGGGTGTGTGTGTGTGTGAATGTGGATGTGAATGACAAGGTTACTAAAATGTCATTTGAAACAATTAATGTTTAATACTCAATGTCCAAGGTAAAGTATCAAAAGGAAGGTCTTATTTCTATACTGCAAAATCAAACTAGCACAATTTGTTTTGCTCCAGGAAACTCATTCGAATGAAACAGATGAACATTTTTGGACAACTTAATCTTGAGACAAAATATTTTTTTCACATGGTACTTCATCATCTGCTGGTGTAGCAATTCTATTCAATAATCAAGCCAAAATAATTACTACTATATCTGATGATCTGATCTGGGGAATATTTATGGTCATTGCAGCATAGCACAAAATAAGTCTCCTCTCTAAAATAAAAGAAGTGATACATATTTCATTTGGAGTTGAAGTATCAGAAAACATTATTTTAGGAGGCGACTGAAATATGGTTAAAGACGAATGGCTCGACAGATTTCCCAGCAAGTATAATTCTCTACACCTAAATTGTACATTGTCCCATTACTATGACTTCTTAAATCTTATTGACCCATGGCAGACAAAGAAATCCAGATAAAAGACAATATATAGCTGGTTCAAACTGGATGGTTCAGCAAAGTCCAGACTAGATTACTGGTTAATTTTGATGATGTACGCAATCAAATTTCGAAATGTGAAATATTACCTTCACGTAACGCCTCTCCCAAAACCTGCCAGAAAAAAATGCATACCGGAAAATCCTCTGTGTTTCGATTTTTGTCAAGGCATTGAGGACCTTATAAAAAACACCCTTGAAAATGAATCCTTTGAGTAATGTACTGTTGGAATTTAGCTTTATATCAATGTTAGAATTTAACTTTAACCCAATGTAAACTCAAATTAGTAATCTGACTCCAATTCGCGACCTTACCCAACTCTCACTCATCCAACAATATGCGCGCTCGTTCTGCAATAGAAAGGTATCAGGAAGCCGGCATTTTCACGCACAAGTGGGTTTATTCCCAATACACAGACTTTCTACATGGCACCTGGGTCTCGGGTCCCTCTCAATACAACTCTACACCTCTCTTGCCACCAGCGAATGTACTACCCGAGTTGCCCAGTAATGATTCATCCTATACAATATGCAAATGGCACAGAGACAAAGGCATCCTGGCATGATTCTATTGGCTATGTGTATCCTGCAGTTAACTTTAGCTTGCTCTTATTGGTCTTTCTTCAAGTGGTGGCTCCTCCTGCTTGTGGTTGAAGGGTCCAGTTTCTTGTCGACCCCTTCCCGCTCGAGGTGTCTGTCTGCGCCAGGCACCAACCTAAAACCTCCCAAACCTTCACATTCTTTCACTTTCTTTGTTCAGCTTCACCAGCCACACACTCAGCATGACACAGAATAACAGTGACACAAGATGCAGGACATCGAATAAAACTAGCCAGGTTTAAATTCTTCCACTCCTTTAGTACCCAAAAATTGGAATTTTTGACATATTAAATTCGTCAATATTCAATTTTGTATACTGAGCAATTTAAAAAGAAAAACTATTGAAGAAGAAAAGATAAAAGACAAACTTGCAATTGCTTTGTGTCCTACAATCTCAGACAATGACCTTAAACCTTTGCAACTACAAGGAAAATTTGATCAAATGTATGGAAGGAAAGTTCAAAGGGATAGAGGATGGTGAAAAAAAACACTGCATACTGAAGTATTGTATTACGGTTAGTGTTATTATTTTAAACATTTACGCGACGGAATGTCAATCAGTAAATAATAGCAGGTTCATATTAATGGCAGGTGTTAAACATTGATTAAACAAGAAGCATTTATCAAATGGAACTAGAAGCCCTTTTATACTGTCTGTGATTAAGGGCTATACAAATAAAATTGACTTGACTAGAAGGACCGTGAACAGTATAGACTTGGATTGGATGATATTTCCTGATTATCATATGTTTCTCATATGCTAGATTGATATTACTTAGTTAAACTGTGTCGAATTTTCCTTTGTAGACAACGCACGCACATAGTATTTTCATGACCAACACTCACATTTACAGCGCACACTTACTCATAGACAGAACAAATATGATAAAGCACATTTGGCACATGGGCTTGAGAGCTGCAGACACTACGAATTGGCCACTGGACGGCTCACTAGGACGTCATTGCAAAAAGACACGACAATTTGGGATCAGATCGGAGATGTTTTGTGCAAATCTAAACAACTGCTTCTGGTTTTATAACCGGTTTTTGATCAATGGAGTTTTATATCGCAGTCAAAACTATGACAGACTGAAGAAGAGGTACAATAGTGCTATATGCTTGAAAGATGGCACATTTTGTTTCATCAAAGATCTGGTTGTTTTCAAACAAGCATGTTCACATCCGTTTTCTGCATTTTGTTCATGTGCCAAACTATGTTGCGTTTTAGTTGAGGCTCTTACTAAATCAGTTAACCCAGTATGTACAAACTCACAGATCAATGTGAAAAGTACATTCATATATGGTGTAAAGGACTATGGGCCTATTAGCGAATTTGTTTTGCAATACAGTGAACCCTCGGTTATCGCGGTTAATGGGGACCGAGACCACCCGCGAAAACTGAAAATCCGCGAAGTAGCGGTGCACCTTCAAAAATGTTTAAAAAAAAAAAAGTGCGAAGTAGCGGCGCACCTTCAAAAATGCTTAAAAATAAAATAAAATATATATATATATATATATATATATATATATACGGGTAGAGAGAGAGAGAGAGTGAAATTCATGTTATAACAAAAAAACTAAACAAATTATTATTAAAACTTGTTTTTTTATTCCCCAGCCATTATTTTTGTATTTATTCAATTACTTCTTTTTGTATTTATTTATTATTTATTTTAATTTTTACTTCGACTTTTACCTGCTGGTACGCCGTCCGGTGTGCCTTGTGAAACGAAAGGTGGCATTCTTCATTTATTTATTTATTCATTCATAACTGACCAGCCGAAGAGGAACAACTTCCGCCCGGGCATGAGCGGAGCGCGAGGCTAACTGCCACGCACGCCGGCCGGTCTCCTCGGGAGCTCTCGCACGGTCCCGAGCGAAGCGAAATGTCGCCGCGCTCGTGCCCGGGCGGAAGGTGCTCCTATTCGGCTTAACTGTGACACACGCCCGCCCTCCTCCTCCGCAGCTTCCATTCGGTTAAACTTAGGGGCCGCTTGGCACCGCCTGTGCCCGGGGAAGGTGCTCCTTTACGGCTTAACTGCCACGCACGCCGGCCGGAGCTCTGGTACGGTCCGAACCGCGCAAAACATCGCCCCAAATCGTGCCCGGGGGAACGTGCTCTTCTTCGTCCACTCTCTTCTTCGTCCACTCTCCTCTTCGGCGCACGCCGGCCGTCTAACCAACCGCTCCAGCGCCCCTTGTGCCGCTCGGCGAAACTACAATGCCCCCGAATATTTTTTAGACCCGCGAAGCACTGAAGCGAAAGGTGAAGCGCGAAGTAGCGAGGGTTCACTGTACCAGACTTTTTTTTTTTACTTCCTGTTGGGCGGAAGTTTTACTTTGAAGGAACACGGAAGTGGATAACTACTGAATGGATGCTGTTTGACAGTCCGTATCAAGACGATTCGGAAGAAAGAAAAAAAGGATTCTCCGACGACAAGATTGATAATTTAAAGATACTTAGCCCGGTTGAAAGTGTCAATAAGGTGAATATTTGTGTTTATCGGTCTACAGATTTATGTTTCTGATTTGAATATGCGTTTAATTAAGTGCACTTTGCATGTATAGAGAGAATTGAAACTCGTGGCGTCATGTTTGTTTATTTTTTAGCGCCAGGTGTAAGAGGTTTTGTGTGTACGAGACAAAAGGAATAAAAGGAGAAACTTCGGACCACCAGTAAAGCTTCATTATTTCAACCGACGCTACATATGATGTTAAAAGAATGGAAATAATTTCAGCTGTCTGGCCTGAAATGTCTTGTTGAAACACATGATGCTGTGTATATGACGCCACTGCCAAATCCTTATGAAAGGGACTAAAACCTGGATTAATCAAGTCAAGTCAAATGTTTCTGAATCTTTTTGTGTGTTTTTAATGTATATAAAGAATGCAGTTGAGCACATTTACGGCGCAATTGTAAACCTGAAAACTACAGCACTATAATGTTCAACATGTACAACTTAAAGCCAACTGCTTTTCAGCATAGTGAAAAACATGTTTGTTCTTCTAACGTTAATGCAAACATGAATCGGAAACGACCAATATGGACATGGCTAAGTATTCGCACTTTGTGGTAGAGTACAATATATGCTTTCATATAGATGTAAGTCGCAGTATTAATGTCGTTGTACTTTACAGAAGGAACGAGTATACTTAAAGCTTCCATGTAAGTAAAATTTTATCTTGGACTTTTCTGTAAACTTTTCAGTACAAGCCAAGTATTTTTAAGCATACTTCTGTGAAGTTTATAAAACCTAGTATTTCTAAGTACACTTAAAGTATACTGCCTATGTTTTAGTATAAAACAAGTATACTTGCAGTATACTTAGATAAACTTCTTTTTCGTAAGGGTTGATAAGGCTATTTTATGTGTTTAAAACTAGACCGCTCACCAGGGACAGATGGCTTAGCTGGCAACTTTTACAGACACTTCTGGAAATCACATAGGAACATACTTTTTCAAGTTTTTAAGGAAACAATCAATAATCTAATCCTATTAACGAGAATGAAACAAGGTATGATCACTCTAATCCCGAAACTGGACAAAAATCCAAAGCTATGAAAGCATTGTACTTCTAAATAATAACTACAAGCGACAAACATACATATATAATGACAGACTTTAAGAAATTAAATACTAATTATCCGTGAAACACAATCGGGCTTTGTAAACAAAAGATCAATTCATATTGACATCAAATTCGTTAAAGACCTCTTAGATTATTATGATGAGATAGAAGACCAGGGTGGCACGGTGGCCGACTGGTTAGCACGATGGCCTCACAGTGAGAGACAGCATCGGTCCTGGGTTCAATCCCGGCTCCGGCCATCCTCTGTGGAGTTTGCATGCTCTTCCCGTGCCTGCGTTGATTTCCTCCAGGTACTCCGGTTTCCTCCCACATTCCAAATACATGCATGGCAGGCTGATTGATTATGAATGTGAGCGTGAATGGTTGTTTGTTTCTGTGTGCCCTGCAATTGTCTGGCAACCAGTTCAGGGTGTCCCCCGCCTACTGCCCGATGATAGCTGGGATAGACTCCAGCAGCCCCGCGACCCTTGTGAGGACAAGCGGTACAGATAATGGATGGATGGATGGATAGAAGACCAAGGATTCATCCTCTTCATTGACTTTCAAAAGGCTTTTGATAAATTGGAAAATCAGTTACTTTTTGAATTGTTGCCTGCACATGGCTTTGAACCTCGATTCTGCGAGAACATTGAAACTTTTTATACTGAGCCTATAAGTTACAGTCATACTCCCAACCGGCACTGTGTGATACCCACTGTGTGTGATCACAGTGGTGTATGTTTTTTTAAAAAAATTTTTGTCAAGACATCTGAGACTGATTTTTATTTCCCCTCTGATATTCTGGCGTGTCAGACAATCATTCAACTTGGTCAGGAGATGGCAGTGTGAGCCGAGTGGTAAGCCTGCGACACCTGCGATGGTCGTCAATCGCGCATGCGCGCAGCCATTTCCTCATTGCCGATGAGAATTGGCGAACAACCGACTGCAGTGTCGCTGGCTCTACACCACCTCACACTTTAACCTGTTTTTCAGGTGGGTAAAGGTTTACAAATTAAGATTATAATGTGATTATATAGACGTTTACTTTATATTTCATTGTTGCATCATAGCTCTTCATAAAATGAGTATAGAACCGTTTTGTATCGTCGTCTTGTGTTGCCGGTGTAGGTACTAGATGTGGACGGGATCCTTCGGAGGCTGCGCGCTTGCTAATGACGTCACACGTTAACACGTATTTTCAAATATATTTCTTTGCCCAGTGGTTCACTCAGGCTACAAGATTGTAGGAATAGAATGTCTGTATATAGTGTAAAACATTTCTTAATAAAACATTCCCAAATTTTTCCTCCGACACTTAACCGGTCTGATTCCCAAAGCAACGTAGCATTGACGTGACGTTTTCTACAGGCACGCAGAGGACACCAAACGGAAAAAAAAAAAAAAGGATGATACTCGCAAAAGTAGCAGTAAATGTTCTACTTTATTATTATTGTTTTAATTGTGATTATTTCGTAACTCAGAACATACAAATGTAACAAACAGGGGTGACAAACATGGAGTCAAAGGTCATCAGCAGACGCGAAGGCCCTCCACATCTAGCAAACTCAATTTTCTCTTTATTATTTTTAGTTATTTTTTTAATGGCTTTATTTAACATTTGCACAACTTACAAAAATAGCATTTTTGCAATCAAATGAAACAGACCAATGTATGAACGAAATGCACATTAACAAGAACAACAAAAATAGGAAAAAATAAATAAATAATACAATACAACCAACCTAATACAATAATTACGCTGTAATTTGACATTTTATCTGAAAAAACAAAGGACTCAACACTTTAACACATTCCCAATTTGGTCAGGGGTGACAGAAAACGTCTCAGCTAAGTGTGACAACGTGTGCAGACTTTTCTTGTTTTTCACGAGGGACAGTACATGTACATATGAATGCAGCTCAAACAAAAACACACAAAGAAGAGGAGAAGAATGAAAGAAATTTGCCTTATGAATGTGGAATTTCCCCAAAAGTAAATTAGTAACATTCATCACATAACGGAGTGATACATCTTCAGAGTCAAAACAGTTATGCTATCTTTAGACTCAATCGTTATACATTTGCCGGTGTTCGTCAAAATAAAGTCCCTTACATCACTCCAAGATGTAGATGTAACTGAGCAGCGACAAAATAAGTGAATGGTGGTTTCCGGATCAATTTGGCAAAAGGAACAAGTTGCACTAATA
Organism: Idiotropiscis lumnitzeri; assembly: GCF_059441095.1. Lineage (NCBI taxonomy): Eukaryota > Metazoa > Chordata > Actinopteri > Syngnathiformes > Syngnathidae > Idiotropiscis > Idiotropiscis lumnitzeri. The sequence goes on from NC_142406.1 coordinate 6,607,753, forward strand.
TCAACAAAATTGGAAATAATTACCTTACTTGGATAGATATTGTGTAAGATTTTGAAATGAATTTCTTTGCACTTATTTGAGATACAGAATTTAAAGGGGTATAACCAAGCTCTGTTCCAATTGATATCATCAAGAACTGTCTCCAATGTCCAAATTCATTATGGTCCTTTATTCCTAACAATATTTTCAAGAAAGTAGGAGGTTTGAAATTTTGGCTTGGATGTAACTATTCAGTAACAAAATTGCCAATCAAACTCTCCGAATTCTGTGAGCGTAAAAGTCTCTATAATGGGCATAACTTTAATTGCAGATCTTTTTGATCATAATGGCAATCTCTATAGTTCTGAAGACTTTATGAAAACAAAAATCTTTCCAATCCCACATAAAGAATTTTCTTCTGTTACAAAAGGATTGCCCACAGGCATAATTGTATTAATGAAATCCTGCGTGGTTGCCACTTCTTTTCGATTTAAGCAATCCTTGTACATAAGAAATAAAACATCCTTAATTATATCACATCCAGGTGACTTCATTCGTTTCATCGAATGAACAGCATCAGTAATTTCTTCACAAGAAAGCTCATTATCGCAATTTTCTTGAAATTGGGCAGATATTTTTGTAATAAACTGGCCAATTTTCTCCATAATTGTGTCACATTTTGCTTGGTCAAACACTGAGGTGTATATTTGCCATAAGATGAAGTAACACATTTTGAAATCTCAGCAGGGTCTGTACTGATTGTGTCATTAATATTGAGAGAGACAATGTTATTGCGTCGCCTATTTCTTTTTTCGAGACCAAAAAAGTAACTTGAATTCCTTTCGCCTTCTTCTAACCACTTAGTTCTGGACCTGATAAAAGCACCTTTGGCCTAATTAATATACATATGATCTAAACCGTCACTGAGATTTTGAAACTCTCTTTTCTCGTCTTCAGATAATATTTGTTTAGAATTCAACTGTCGCAGTTGGGTCAACAAACGATCATCTTTACTCGTGTTTGGCTTCTTGTTTTCCTTAGGCCTTTTCATCGCAGAATCTCTCACTTTAAATGTAAAGAATTCCCATTTCTGGATTGGGTACATTTCTTTCGCATTAAAGATATCCTCAGCAAGTAATTCTACACTTTCTTTAAATTGTTTGTCTTTCAAAATATTATTATTTAACTTCCAATACCCCCTAATATTTGTCTTTTCTTTCGAACCCTTCAATCTTAAATGTATGACTTTGTGGTCAGACAGCGGAGCATGGGCATGAGATACGTCAGATATATACTGTTACCCTTTTGTGGATAACAACCAAAGATCAATCCTTGACTAAACGGATCTACTCATGTTGGTCCATGTGTAGTCTCTGGCATCAGGGTTCATGAATCTCCAAGCATCCGAAAGCATATTTGTCACATAAAAATAAAGTGGATTGAAATCCAGAGTTTGAAAGAGTTCTTGGAGGCCACCGATCCATTTCTTCATCTGGAGCGTCATTTTAGTCTCCACCAATGACAAAAATAGATTCCTTGTATTTTTCCTTTAGATTATCCAATTTAAGAGAAAGTTTAGAAATAGCTCTTTTGCTTGTCCAGATCTATTGGGTCCATAAACATTGCAAATAATAAACGTCATATTGTCCACTTTCACAACCAAAATGATCAATCTCCCCTCCACATCGAGCCAATGTTCCAAAACGTCCCCATTAAACTTGTTCAATAAAACCGCAACTCCAGCAGAGTGATTTGAGTCGTGCGAAAAAAATAATTGGTCCCCCCCGTTGTGATTTCCAGAACTTTTCATCATCGCTTGCATGAGTGTGTTTCTTGTCAAAAAATTAAGTTTACATTATAGCGTCTACAAAAAAGGAATACAGCTTTTCGCTTTGTTTTATCGCGCAACCCCCTGACATTTGTTGAACATAAGCTTAAGGCACTAAACTCAAATTTTGTCATAAATCAGCGTTGAATAATGTCAACAACAACAAATAAATATAGATAGAGATAAAAAAATAATAAAATGCGCTAACCAACAGTAGCTCGAGCTTCAACTACGAGTACCTTGTAAAAAAAAAAATTGTATTGGAAACCAGGATCTGTTAAACATCATCACCAGTGTAACTTGTTAACGAGAGAACCTTTGATAAGAAACCAGTTGGGTACACATCTTCATCAGTCGGTCGTCGTCACCTTCTTCCCCTCGATGTACGCGTCGGGACCACAAAAGCCAGCCCGCTTCCCCTGTCTCCTAGCAGCCTCCTCCAGTGGTCAAAGCTTGTTTCGTTGCAACTTGTGACTGAGCGTCAGATCCTCCTTGACAATAAGTTTCTTCTCTTTCAAGATCTTGTGATCTCGTGATGTTCTCCACAGTTTGTCTTTGAAAGATCTCATAGTAAATTGAATGACGACGGGCCGAGTTTCATCCTCGCGCCTGACTCCAACTCTGTGAACTATGTCAACAAGAAAGCCCAGTTTCTCCTTATCTTCTGGTGCAAGTGTTGCAAGGAGCCGGCATACTTCTTTTCGAATATTCTCTGTGACCGTCTCCTTCATCCCATACAGGCGTAGATTCCATCTCCGGCTGTAGCGCTCCGCATCCTCACTCTGTCTCCGCAGCCCCTGAGACTTGTTCTCCAGCGGTGTCCAACTTTATTTTGTTGCTCCTTATGTCTTCTTCATTCTTCTCTACCCTTATCTCGATTCCGTTCATGTGCTCCCATATCTCATTGATGACTTTTGTATTTTGAGACAAATTCAGCTCAAGAGCAGTGAAACGCGCCGTCAGTTCAACGACAGCTTTCAGAATGTCAGCATTTGAGAGGTTCACGGGCTCAGAGTCCATTTTATTCGCACTGCAGACCTCTTCGTGCTCCTTTGCTTTCGTACATTGTTTTTTCCCAGATGGACTGCTGAGTGGTGACTCGGAGAGCGGTGCGCACAAGCCATCAAATGTTTCAATTTCCTGGCTCAAAGGGACATATTCTTGTCTCTTTTTCCTGACATCACTGCCACAATCTATTGGTGGATATCAAGGCCCGAAAGTTGCTATTTAGCAGTCAGTCAATTAGCAACTTTTTCTCCTTGACGAATTCACACTAACAACCACGTTAGCTGCTATTTTTTTGGTTCACATAGCAATATAACATATCTCGAGTCTGGTTTATCCGCCTTTTTTTAACGTGATACAGAATAGTTTCGGAGCTCGCTACGCATCCACCGCCCAGGACGCCATCTTGACCGCCTCTCCCGTCTAGCAATCCGTCCCTATCTAGTACCTACACCGAGCGTCGAGCAGTGGAATAGCGTCTACTTGGTGAAGTGAGCCGTGACATGGCTGTGTTATAGCTTTCCCATCCAAATAGGATGTTAATATTAAACTACTACGTGGTTCAAACTTTGTAAAAAATATTTAACTGACTAAAAAGCATTTCAATTGTTATATTTTGTACTGTATACTAGTGCTGTCAAGCGATTAAAATATTTAATTATAATTCATCGCATTTTTCATAATTAACTCGTAGTTAATCGCACAATTTATTCATTGTAAAAAAATCCCTATATTCGTTGTAAAAAAAATCCCTCCCATTTTTTTGTACATTATGTATATAATTCAATATTTTATTGAATTGCAATACCTTTAAATTGATTTTTTTGTTTTTATGCAAATACTTAATTTTTTTAATTGAAAAAACAAATCATAGTATTTGACTCAAAACAGCATCTCAACAGCCTTTCTAAGGGATCAAATTGGAGTCATATAAGAAATATAAAATGCCAACAAAGTGCAAATGAAATGGGTCAAAATAATGGGCTGTCATACCGAGGGTACCGAGTGCGACTGCTTCCGCCTTCTCCGCTTCCTGCAAGTCTTGAATGCGGGTTGCAATGGTGTATCTCGAGGACAATTTGTAAGTGCAGTCGTTGGATGCAATGCGAAGTATTTCAGCCAGACCTTCGTCCTCCACGATCCGAACAGGCAGTGGCCACCCACTTAACGATGGCTTCGGTGAGTCTCTTTTAAATTGACCCATCCATCGGTTTCTGTCGCAAATTATCCATGGATGCCTGGGTTTGACAAGGGGCTGGAGAATTGGCATCAGGGGTGTGCTTGGCCATCAAATTGTATTTTAAACTGGATGTGCTGTGATGGGAGTTCAGTTCACGATGGCAATACACACAAATGACTTTGCTCTTATCAACGACACCATTGAGGTAACTTTTTTTTAAATAAAACTTGCCATTCAGAATTTAATTTGCGTCATTTTTACCACTCACCATGATGCTTTTAGTTCTATAAACTGGCAAAAACTCCACACAGGAAGCCCATGCAGGTGTGTCCTAAATTTCACATGCTTGATGTTTTTTTCCGGTCTCATAAGCGTCAGCGCTACGTCATAGGACTACATTTTTTATTAGAACAAGATGTTAAAAAAATTGACAGCGTTAAAAGTGGGTTGGATTAATCCCATTAATAACGCGTTTTTCTGACACCTGTACTCTATACGTATTGTTGGAGTTGAGTCACCGAGGAAAATAAATAGTTGGTAAATGAACCTTAAAAGCCAAACTTACTCCAATGCGTGTTCGTTTTTTTGTACTCAAGAAGAAAAGGTTCAAATAAAGACCCAACAACTGATTAAAGCTCCGATATTTAGTTTCTTCGATTTCTGGAGTTCAGGAAATAGTACAAAGACAGATATCTGGGCAGCTTTTTCTTCATCTCACGAGAAACTGTACTCGGGCGAGCACAGTCGAAAAATGGCGCGCATCTTTCAGCCCAGTTTCAGATTTTATTGGAGTTTTTTTATGTCAAGGATAACGTAGGTTGAATCGGTCGTCTTCGCTCCCTCCCACGGCACGGGTCCACGTCCAAGGGAAGATCCTCTCCAGCTTAGTTATCGTCTGGAAGGTTGATTCACGTCTGCTCCCCAAGACTGGCCCGCCAAGGCTGGAATTCTCCGGCGGGCAGTCTCTTTGTCTCTCGTGCTGGCATTTCCCTGTAATCTTGTCGGTGTGCATGTGTGCGTGTGTGTGTGCTCCAATCTCAAATTGTTATGTCTTTCGGAATGCCTTTTTACGATAGCGTCCCTGTGACACCTCCAGTACCAAATTCGGTATGTTTGCATCTCTACAGCCAATGTGGAGAATGTGCTTTGTCGTATTTGTCCATGAATTGCTGTGAATGTGAGTGCAGGTTATGGAAATGCGATATGTGCAAGTTTGTCTCACGACTGAAAATTTCAACAAAGTTCACACATTAAAACTAAGTAGAATAAATTTAGCATATGCGAATAATATAATAAATCAGTAAACATCAGGACTACAATCCCAGTCATTCTTGTGACCTGTGCTTCTAGTTTCTATTTATAAATGCTTCTTGTTTAATCAATGTTTAACATATTCAGCAAATATGAACCTGCTAAATTAAATAATCGACGTTCTGTCCCGTAAGTGTTTAAATTAATGCCAGTAATCGTAATACAATCCTTCAGTGAGGTGCACTCTATAGGGGTAGAAGGAAATGTCATCATTGATTCACATAACCTGAGATCTTCTCATATACGCTCCATGTTTTAAACTTTGATCATATAAAAGTGCGATTTTCAGCAATTAGTGTCACATTGGAGCTTTTAATCAAATCGTAACAGAAAAAGCAGGTTGACTAAAAAGGCCTAAGTAAAAGTGTGAGCTGCGCTTTGAAAATTAATAGATTTGTGTTCCAGTCGCACGTTTTACCTGGTCAGTCAGGTATGTGGTCATCAATGCGCTGCCACTGGACACAGCACGTGCAAGGTTACTGAAAAGCTTTGGGAGATGGAAGTTGCAATTCACATGTTGAAAAGTTATCGAACCTTGTTCAGGTAATGCTGAATCTGAATCTCTACCATGAAACATGAACCTTACTCCCTAAGAGCATTGCTAAAAAAAAATTGCTTAACTTACCTGTGAACACTTACCTTAGCTAAAAAGTGTCAAGGAGTAACAGGAATTTCTAGTAGCGACTTACTGTATGTAAGGAACATATGAACATGAACAACGCAAGCAGAAAAAAGAAAAACAAAAAACATAAACTCACAGTCCAAACATAACTGCCGAGCTTCCCCACCAAAAAACAAGACATGCAAGCAAGCATCTACGGTCTTTGGTTCTCATAGCAGGATTACATGGTCAAATATTTTTTTATTAAACAAACATGCAAGGGATAAAGAGTCAAATTTGAAAGCACACTACTTTAAACATAAACATGGAAACTGGTTTAAATCCAGTAGTAGACCTTTACGGCTCTTAGACCCAGACTTAGATATCAACAAAAGGAACCAGTAATCATCTTTCTGTTAAAAACCTGAAGACTTCAAGGTAGCGGCCATCTCCAAAGCCACTAGTGTGGATTGAATCAAAATACTGCATAATCGTCAGTCTTAGGAGTTTTATTAATTGGAGTTGCAAAAAGTTTGGTTCAAGACCCAAATCAATTTGAAAAAAAAAATCATACGAATTACAGTGATAGTAATTTGCATATTCATAAATGGAGAGAAGCATGAATATTTGTTTCAAAAGTAGTTTTCAACTGATTGCCCTCATTCACCCAGCATTGACCCCTGACATGTTATTTCACAGCCTGCGTAGGAACTCCCTCTGGCTTGCAACCAGTTCAGAATGCGCCCCGCCTACTGCTCAAAGACAGCTGGGAAAGGCTCCAGCACACCTGCGACCCTCGTGAGGAGAAGCGGATTGGAAAACGGATGGATGTACATTTCAGATCCGGAAATTATGTCAAAACAGATTTACTCACACAGTGCACAGGGAGCAAAGCAGGGAGAAGCGCCACATCTTTGGATGCAAAGTCACACTGAAGAAAAAGACTTCAGAGAGGAACTTAATTGATTGTGAGTAATAATCTGACCTAATTTATACCTCAGCTTTTAAGTTGTGGGAGAGGGCTCATATGGAGGAACCCAGGTTACCACCACATCGCCATCCACAGGCACGGTTGCAATGCCCTATATTCGAAAGCAGATGCTTAACACATTATGTCTAGGCAGCATAACTGTGCCGCGACACACCAGTGTGGACATGGTGTGGCCAGTTAGCGTGCATGTGTGTGGAGTTCCCAAATGGTGTCGCTTAAAAACAAATGCTGCTCACTTGCTGGTGTGTTTTGGTTCGTGTTTTTTTTTTTTTTTTTTTGCACTGGTGATGATGGACAGTCCAATTCGGCAGGTGAGTTGTTACGCACTCCTTGGCGCGTTCCGACTTCCATGGCCACCGTCCTGCTGTCTATATCGACCAACACCTTTTCTGGGGTCTGATGAGCGTCAGCATCGGGCGCGCTAACCCGGCGTTCAGTTCATCCCCCAGCGCCAGTTCTGCTTACCAAAAATGGGCAACTGGGCGGCTCGCATTCCACGCCCGGCTCCACGCCAGCGAGCCGGGCCTCTTACCCATTTAAAGTTTGAGGAAAAATAAAATAAAATTTCTGAGGCACATAATGATACGGTGCAGTGACTGGATGGTTTCTTATCACAAAAGGGAGCACAGAGATATTGTCAGGTGTGCCGTGGGAAATTATCCAATTTGTGTGCCTGTGCGGTCTCGCGCCTGGCAAAGTAATCATGTAGTACTCTTCCAAACCAGTAATCGGCAACAGCAGCAGCTGATACCTAATTGCCTGGTGCTTGGAGACAAGCAAATTAGTGACGCATTCGTGAGCTGGAGCCATTGTCAGGTGCACCAAAGTCTCTGGAAGTGAAGGGGAAAAAAACTGATATGATCATTATGCACTGTTTTTTTATACTGCAAACCCCTCGTATTCAAAACTTTACCAGCAGACCTCGTTCCTGTGTTGGATGATGTTGTGCGCATGGTAAAATTTGCGAAAAGTCGCATATTTGCGGCTTTGAGGAAATGGTAGCGGAGCATAAAGCCTCGCTGTTTCATACGGACGTCCGATGGTTGTCCCGCGGCAAGGTGCGGGCCGGTGTGTATGAGCTGCGAGAAGAACTTAGTGTTTCTGACAAATGAGGGGTCCGCTTACGCAATGCTGATTGCAAGCTATGAGTGGTGTGCAAGGCTGGCATACCTGGCATATATTTTTCATTTTCTGACTGAACTGAACTTTTTTTCCCGATGTAACAAAAGAAAAATGTATTTTACATAAAAAAGGAATTGGCAAAAAAAAAATAGTAGGATACATATCCAGTCTTACAAAACATAATCAAGTGCCATTTATAGTTTTAAAACATAAAAAAATCCGTCCAATTGTTTATTGTCGTCGGTATAAATATATTTAAAATGTAATCTCATCAAAAAGAAATTGGCAAAAAAGTAGGATATATATTCTCTTACAAAATATAGTTATGTGTCGTTTATACCTTAAAAAGACAAAATCCATAATTTCATTAATTGTTTATTGTCGTCAGTATGTCAAGGGCGTTTGGGCTGATCACCGTGACGTAGGTGGCCATTTTTCATTCTACAGTTGACTGACCAAGAGGTAGGATGATTTATTAGTTTAGACATACAGAAAACTCCTTTTTGTACTCTGCAGTGTTCTCTGTAAAACACCATTATTCATTTATTAGTCTGTAATTATTAGCATGTAATTGTCCCTTTATCAGGTAGAAAACCGAATATGCCAATTTGGTTAACTTTAGCTGTGCTGTACATGTTGACTGTAATTGATGTCAGAGTCGCAAATTTTGATTTTGGTTGTAGGTCTAAATTAAATTCATATTCTTTCACATTTGGCTCAACAAATGGCCTTTGTTGAATATCTAATTCTGAATATTCATTTTAATTTAGCATTCCTCCTTCATCAAGGGTTGCTAGCTAAGTGCGCACATGGCGATCGATAACTCTTACACAACACACAGTCACGTATAATGAATGAACATTTATTTAAATATTCCATATTCAACACTTTTCCATGTGATCTTTCGTTTTTTTGCGCACCTTTATTTATTTATTTTTGCTCATAAGTCGTCCAAAGTTATTGTAAGCTCCCCCCCCCTCCAAAAGAGACACCGTGGGAAAATGAATGTGTGAATCTCATTCATTTTCCCACGGTTTCGCGGTGGAGGTCGGAGGGGAGCGGAGCGATGAGCGCATGCGCGGAGTTTCCTGGTCAGGAACAGGGACTGGGGTTCCTTCGAAGATAAAAAAACTCCAAGAGCGCATTGCTTCACTCTCATGGTTCGGAAACTCAGGGAGTGTTCAAATTTGCCGTTGAAGTTTTTCAGTATGGCCCAAAAGAAGCAGTTCCGGAGCATGCTCTCTGGATCCGATCCTGTTGGGGATGCGGTGCGCAAAGTGCGTCAGGGAGAACGGGTGGAAAGAGTTCAAGCATGAGCTGCGGATTGCTTTAGAACATTGGGTAGGGATCGCTAAATAATGGGAGGGTAGCGTGCACCTGTTCTTCAAGACACACACTTCTCAAGTCGTGTTCGTCAGAGTGATGGATTATTTAATTAAATATGGAATTAAATAAATCAGATAAATAAATATACGCACCATTAAATATTTAGATAAGTGACATTAATTAAATGTTTCATGTATTAAGTAAATATGAAATTAAATAAATCAATGTGTCATTAATTAATTACATTACCATTATATGTAAAAATATGAATTTATAATTATTTCAGAATTAAACATTTAATTAATTAATTACTATTGTATCATGGTGTATTTTTTTTTATTTAATCTTGGCACTTTCATCCTCTGTAGAACTTCACTGAAGGCCTACGTGTTAAATGCACGGCCCGCCACTGCATTATTCAATATAAGCTTCCAAAAATGTGTTTGGAATGAAACATCAAAATAAGTGGTCTACCTCTTTGCGATGGATTTAAAACCGACAACAACCAAAAATGAATTACAAATACCAATTATTTTTATGTTCTTATGACCTTCATAGCCCACCGTTTAATTATGTCGTGGTCCGCGGCTTTGGACTGTTTTGCAGTTAAGTATGCATCCGACACTGAATGGCTTTTTTTAAGGACACTGCCACAACCTTTGCGCATTTTGAGGGACCAAGTTACGAGATTCCAAAAATGATCAACTGCACGCGATGTTAGACTCTCGTGGTTGTGAAAAAATGCTTCATGCGTGTTGATGTGGCAGCAGTTGCGTTTTGCTGAGTTATGTACGAGTTTTATGACATGCGTCACGCACGAGATTTCTCTCTCTCTCTCTCTCTCGGTTTTGTAAGAATAAAAATTAGAATTTAATGGCGGTCTGACGCGTGTCTTTTGAAGATGCTACAGTACATTTTCTCACTTTTATTCATATGATTTCGGTCCCTTCTACGTTAAAAAAATGGATTGTTGCTCAAGACAAGTGGAAATTGTTTACAAGTATTTATTTTAGTATTCATGGATAGTTCCATTGGCATAGTGCATAGTTTTTGGTTCAATTTAAAATGCACGAAACATTTACACACTTGCACTAAACAATGCATATTGCGTTCGTAGAGGGCTTACAGCACCACACAAACACACAGAGACGAGCATGGCAGCAATTAAAAAAAATTAAATTAAATTATTGAATCATATCAGGAACTGAAAATTTTGTTGTTAAATGTCAAAGTAGGACGCATTCAATATGCTCTGCTTCAGCTATTCTCCTTCAACACTGATATCTTAAAGTATACCTGGAAAGAAAAAATAATAATTCATTGTTTTTCCACTTTCTCTTTCAGAATGGCATCAAATATCATAAAAGCAAAGGCAGTCGCAGTACGGGAGGCTGTTAGGGCCAAAAATTGGTCCCCCTCCACTGACGGCTCCCTCAAAGATTAGATTAGAAATCCCTTTATTGTCATTGTACTCAAGTGTGCAACGAGATTAGAGGCCGTTGGGACGTACAAAAATAAAACTGTTGCCCTCTGTGGCCACCATTTTCAAAATGGTGTTGTTTGAGAATTTGGCTGCCCAAGTCACAGAGGGCAACAGTTTTGACTTTCTTAATTTTGGCTTTCAGCCAGGGTAGGAGTCCGCCCTTCTCACCCGGCCCAATTCAAAAATCTACGTTGGCGCAGCTATAGAGGTCACCGCTGCACTGGAGGAGCAGGCCAGGCTACTCCTATTTCCGCCGTCCTCAGGAGGTGAAGGATTACCCTCCTGAGGGGATGGTGTCCTTGGAGGGGCAAATAGTGGATGTAAGTTTAGTGCACGCATGCATACACAAACTTACAAATGTACACGCACACACACAAACACACATGCACGTATGCGCATACATACACTTGTGAACACATTAACATTCCTTCAGAATTAACCTTGCGTTCCAACCAGGGACAGCTACAGGATTTTTTTTCTCTCTCCTGAGGCTAAAGATGGGCTTGATTGATTCAGATAGAGGCTGAGAAAATATTTTTTAAATATATTTTCGAATATCACTTAACTGGGACTACGCCGATTTCTGTTGGGGCTCGATCACCCTACATCCCTTGCTCCTATTTAGCGTCATCCCTGGTTCCGATGCAATAATTGCATTTTTCTGCAATCCTGTTTTTTGAGCAATGGAATAAATTTTTTAATTAATAATTTTTTTCAAATGCAAGATACAGTCCTTCTGGGTCTACTTTCAAATAAACAAATGAAGCGCCCCAGGCACTTGAGGCTTCAAAAGTCACTTTTATGGTTGACTAAAACAAAATAATCCAAAGTCTTTTTATTTCATTCATTCATATTACACATTCAAAAATTGGATTGGTGCCCAAGAAAACTGAAATATGTTCACAAGTGTTTCTTTTATTATTCATAAGTAGTTTCATAGTAATAGTTCAACTCGGCATAGTGTATAGCTATTGGTTCCATTTAAAATGCACTAAACATTTACACGCTTGCGCTAAACATCAATACGTATTGCGTTTGTGCATGGCTGCAGCACCACATGAGTGCACAGAGACAAGCATGGCAACAATTAAAAAAAATAGAAATATCAAATCGAATCATGCTTGAGTGAATTGTTAGATCCCCACCAGACTGACATTGATGCATATTAAACATGTGTTCCCTTGCATTAAGCATTGCGATATAATACAATACAATTTTATTTAAATAGCCCATTTGACAACAGCTGGAGCTGTAACAGAACGCTTTCCATATGCCGTCAAATAAATTAGCAGGTAATTAGAACACAAATCAAAACACATAAACACATTTGCACATTTAGCTGAATCGCGACAGTCTCATGTTGAGTCGAAAGCAAAAGAATAAAAATGTGTTTTCAAATAGGTTTTAAAAATGGAAAGAGATGGGAGCTCATTCATTCTGACACAATCATTGCAATGTGCTATTGCGAGGGTACCCTCTTTTCTTTTTGTTGTTCTTCCGTGTCAGTTCTGTTTGCACACACATCATGCGCACAGACATACAAATGTTTTTGGGGTTTTTTCCTATTTGTTCCACATTAGATGCGTCCAATTTGCATGGTGCGGCTGCGTGGGGCCCGGCCTGTGCCCATGCGCAACGTGACCATAATAAAAGTAAGTACATCATTTATAGTTTTCCTGTTTTTGCATTTCATTCATACACACTGAATATGCCTTTTTAAACTATTGCAGGACAATGTGCAGGTGAATGTTGCAATCTGGAAAGAGGCCAATTTGGTCAAAATCGCATCGGGATGCAGCTACGATTTCACACACCTCATCGTGCGGAAAAATGATTTCGGGTTGAACCTCCAAACAACCCAATACACTGAAATCAAAGTGAGTAAATACATTGCTCTAGATCAATGGTAGTCAAAAGGTTGCTACATACTTGTGGTCCCCGTACTAAGGCCCTTTTTAATATCAACCCAGAACAGGTGTTCCCCATCCTTATTTATACTTATTATTTAATTTCTTCAAGAGATCTTGGGTAAAAGTTGTTTCCAATTCACAAAAACTGTTTTTCTTCGACAGAGCTGTAACTATCAGAAAACTATCCAAATAATTGGATATTCTGTGGTGGAGTCGAAGGTGGAGGTGGTGGATGCAGCGGGTCAGCTGACCGAAATTCCCCTCAATGTCTGGGAACAGACTTTTCCTCACCCCCCAATCACCCCCCCTGGTGATAATGGACTCTCTGTGATGATAATGTCAGAGGGAGAAATTATCCAACTACAACAATAATACAAACACACGCACACACACCCCGACCTGCATATACACATGCATACACACATGCACACATGCACACCGACATGATTACAGAGGAATGCCAGCGGGGAGAGAGACGGAGAGACTGCCCGCCGGAGAAGGCCAGCCTTGGAGTGCCAGTCTTGGGACCAGACAGGAATCAACCATCCAGACGATGACGAAACTGGGGAGGACCTTCCCTTGGACGTGGACCCATGCCGTGAGAGGGAGCGAGGACGACGGGTTCAACCGATTAAACCTACATTACCCTTGACATAAAAAACTCCTATAAAAACTGAAGCTAGGCTGAAAGATGGCACGCATTTTTCGACTGTGCTCGCCCGAGTGCAATGTCCCGTGAGATTAAGAAAAAGCCGCCCAGATATCTGTCTTTGTACTATTTCCTGAACTCCAGAAATTTTAGAAACTAAATATCGGAACTCTAATCAGTTGTTGAGTCTTTATTTGACCCTTTTCTTCTTGAGTACAAAAAACGAACACGCATCTCATTTCCACGGTGACTCAACTTCAACACCGGATCTGATACACATGGATCAGACAGGTTTTATAAGGTTCAGACAAACTCAAGATAACATTAGAAAAACACGACACATAATAAGCCAAATTACTGAACAAAATCTAGTGACCTTAATTTTAAGTTTAGATGCCGAGAAGGCATTCGACTCAGTGAGGTGGTCATAACTATTCAAGGTACTTGCAAAATTCGGTTTCCACACAAGCTTGTTAGACATTTTTTCCGCCCTATACAAATCTCCCTCTGCTAGACTCAAGGTTAATGGTGTGATGAGTGATGAGTGGTGTGCAAGGCTGGCATACCTGGCATATATTTTTCATTTTCGTAGGTGGCCATTTTTCATTCTTCTGTTGACTGACCAAGAGGTAGGATGATTTATTAGTTTAGACATACAGAAAACTCCTTTTGAACTTTTTGTACTCTGCAGTGTTCTCTGTAAAACACCATTATTCATTTATTAGTCTGTAATTGTTAGTATGTAACTGTCCCTTTATCAGGTAGAAAACCGAATATGCCAATTTGGTTAACTTTAGCTGTGCTGTACATGTTGACTGTAATTGATGTCAGAGTCGCAAATTTTGATTTTGGTCGTAGGTCTAAATTAAATTCATATTCTTTCACATTTGGCTCAACAAATGGCCTTTGTTGAATATCTAATTCTGAATATTCATTTTAATTTAGCATTCCTCCTTCATCACGGGTTTCTGGCTCGGTGCGCACATGGCGATCGCTAACTCTTACACAACACACAGTCACTGTCAGGGTTCGCCGGTCGGCCAGGAGGAGGTGGACCCAAAATGCGAGGAAGCAGGAGAAGGTGAAGTTAAGGGAATTTATTAAGGGACAACAACAATGCGGCAGGGTGCAAAATAACAAAGTCGAACTAAATGTGACTAAACAGAACAAAAAACCGAGGAACAAAGACAGTGACAAAAACTAGGGACAAGAGCGGGAGCAAGCGCGGGGGCGAGAACAAGAGGATGAACGTGAACGAGATCAGGGAGCGGTCGTGACAGTCCAAACGGAGCAATGCACCGACAATGAGTTGTTGGAGTGAGGTGTTCATATAGTCCAGTAATTAGGGGAGCAGATGGGCATCAGGTGTGTGAGGCTAACGGGGAACAGGTGCGTGGCTGGTGGGGAACGAGTGCTGAAGGGAAACGCCCCACTCAGCTGACCAAATAAACAGAATGAAGACATGGCAGGGAGGTGAAGAAAAACAATAACAAAAACACTGACATGACCAACACGGGTCACGTATAATGAATAAAAATGTATTTAAATATTCCATATTCAACACTTTTCCATGCGATCTTTCGTTTATTTGCACACCTTTATTTATTTATTTTTGCTCATAAGTCGTCCAAAGTTATTTTAAGTCACCCCCCCCCCTCCAAAAGAGACAAATCATAATGAATGTGTGAATCTCATTCATTTTCCCACGGTT
This sequence comes from Idiotropiscis lumnitzeri, assembly GCF_059441095.1. Classification (NCBI taxonomy): domain Eukaryota; kingdom Metazoa; phylum Chordata; class Actinopteri; order Syngnathiformes; family Syngnathidae; genus Idiotropiscis; species Idiotropiscis lumnitzeri. The sequence continues at coordinate 6,622,849 of NC_142406.1, forward strand.
TCGCGGTGGGGGTAGGAGGGGAGCGGAGGGAAGGGGAGGGGAAGGGAGCGATGAGCGCATGCGCGGGTTTTCCTTGTCAGGAACAGGGACTGGGGTTCCTTCGAAGAAAAAAAACTCCAAGAGCGAATTGCTTCACTCTTCTGGTTCGGAAACTCGAGGAGTGTTCAAATTTGCCGTTGAAGTTTTTCAGTATGGCCCAAAAGAAGCAGTTCCGGAGCATGCTCTCTGGAACTGCTCCAGTTGGGGATGTGGTGCGCAAAGTGCGTCAGGGAGAACAGGTGGAAACAGTTCAAGCAAGAGCTGCGGATTGCTTTAGAACAGAGGTATTCAATTAAAAGTCACAGGTCCACGACTAAAATTTTTTCCAATTAAAAGGTCCGAACCAAAGTCTGTCTAGCCTATGTTCACATTTTTATGTAGTTTCAATATTTAGTCATTTTCAACAGAGCGCACGCATATACTAAATATTTAGCAATGTTCCCATGAAACACCTTTGCCAGTCAAACAAATATAAGGCGTTTATTTCACATTCAAGAAAATGTGGCTCCAGGAACTCAAGGGTGCCACTTCCGGAAAAAATAGTAAAATATCTCCTGCGGAAATATATCAAGTGCTAAGCATTGAGTGAACAACTTTTACCGTTTTTTTCTTAAATCAAAGAGTCATCAGCCTAAAAAAACCGGAAAGCCTAATTATCAAAGGTAACACAGGTCAACATGTTCAGGACACAATCAATATAAATGGCTGTCCTCATGAAAAACTAAGTCAAAATGAGCTTTGACACCACTTTTTCTTTTGAATATTTTTTTAACTTCTCCTAATGAGAAAAATTAGTTTGTGACTGCCCTGCCAGTGACTTAAATCTGGGTTGGAACGACGTCGGGGCAATTGGGATTTGGTAGATTATTTCACACATCTGGGCTTTGTGTTTTCCTTTAAATAATGTTTGTGCAACCAAATTTAAGCACTCCTTCACAACTTCCCCATCACTGAATGTTTTTTTTTTTTTATGTTTCTCCAAAATCCATGATACTTTTAGTGAACATTCATTTGCATGCCGCTGGGCTGTAAACGAAAATGTAAAAATCTGTTATACTGCACTCGAAGTTCGATGTTTTTGCGTGCGCTCACCTCAAACTTCAGCAGATAACTTTGCACAAAAGGGCGGTGCTTTGTTTCGTAGTGGTTTTGGAGAATATGATGCACACTGGTTTTGGTTTGGTTTCTGCTGCAGCCAGAACAAAACTAAATTTCTCCGTCCATTCATTTAAAACAAGACGCATCGACCTCGCTAACTTTTTAGCAAGGCATACTGTCAGCAGCACTCTCAACTGGTCTGCGGCGCAATTGGCAGTGGATCGTAAACAAAAGATTTGATTGGCTCAAATTAGTGACGCCTTTTCCGCATTAACTAGAATTGCGGCGTCAACGTTTGCGAATGCGCCCTGAGAAAAAATTCATCATAGATTGGTCATGGGTCCGGTCCGAACCATCTGTCGGTCCGGATACGGACCGCGGTCCGCCATTTGGTGATGCCTGCTTTAGAACAGAGGGTAGGGATTGCGAAATAATGGGAGGGTAGCGTGCACCTGTTCTTCGAAGACACGCACTTCTCAAGTCGCACCCAGAGAGAGAGAGTATTTTATTTTATTTTTTGCCAAGATGGCGGCGCGTATGGACGCAGCGGCTCAGGGCTCTCCCCACCAGTCTCTAATCTCGTTGCACACTGTACAATGACAAAGGGATTTCTGACTGAAAGTCCCCAAATGAAATTAATAAACCATGAAATGTTTAATCAAATTTGTAATTAATTACTTGTTTAATCCATTAAATATGGACTAAAATAAATCCGCTGAATAAATAAATGCAAATTTAAATATTTAGATAAAAGTGTCATGAATTAAATGTTTCATTTTTTAATTAAAGATGGAATTTAATAAATCAGTGTGTCATTGATTAAATTACCAATGAATATTTGGATATATTTCCATATGTAATTATTTCTAAATGAAACATTTAATGACAATTTTATAATGTTGTATTTATTTATTTAATTTTGGCACTTTCAGTCCTCCAGAGAACTTCACTGAAAGCCTCCTGTTAAATGGGGCCTGCCACTGCTCCTCGCCTCGCACACGCACTTTCTACACGCGCACACAAGCACACTCCTATCCCACGCACACAGCCCAAAAGACACGCACGTATACTCACTCCTCCGAGCACGCGAACGCATGCGCGCGCACACACTCCTCACGCAGCACTCACCAAGTCTCGAGTTTGCTCTGGTTATTAAATTTGTGTTTAATTCTATTATATGAAATAAATCCAATGGGACGTGGTATGTGCATGCTAAAATGTTTGCAGTTTTGACAAAAGATGTGTCATTGCAAGTTTAAGAATGCTTTTTACATATTTTTTACATAAAACCTATTTTCTCCCATGGATATTTGCACCTCTGCTTTGCATTTTCCTTTTCATTTAATATTAACTTTATTCTTTTTCCCAATGAAAGAAAAGAAAAATATATTTTAAATGTCATCACACCAAAAAGGATTTGGCAAAAAAATAGTAGGATATATATCCAGTCTTACAAAACAAAGTCAAGTGGCATTTATAGTTTTAAAACAAAACAACAAAAACATCCATTATTTCATTAATTGTTTATTGTTGTCGGCGTTTGGGCTGATCCCCGTGACGTAGGTGGCCATTTTTTCATTCTACAGTTGACTGACCACGAGGTAGGATGATATATTAGTTTAGACCTACAGAAAATGTAGGAAAATATTCCCTGTAAAATACCATTATTACATGTATTTATTTATTTATTATTCTGTAATTTCTTTTGTGTAATTGTCCCTTTATCAGGTGGAAAATCTAAAATGCCAATTTGGTTACCTTTAGTTGTGCTGTCCATGTTGACTGTAATTGATATGTCAGAGTCCAAAAATTTGATTTTGGTCGTAGATTTTAAATTAAATCCACTTTCTTTCAAATTTGGCTCAACAAATGGCCTTTGTTGAATATCTAATTTTGAATATTCATTTTAATTAAGCATTCATCCTTCATCAACGGTTGCTAGCGAGGTGCGCACAAGATGCATGCTAGGTAGGCGAACCGTGAGATGACTTGGGACGACTTATGACAAAAAAAAATAAAAATAAAAACAAAGTTGCGCAAATAAACGAAAGATCACATGAAAAAGTGTTGAATATGGAATATTTAAATAAGTGTTCATTAATTTTTACATGACTGTGTGTCGTGTGCTGAGGATCACATTGACTTTCTGAAAGTAACTTTATGTAATCAGTTTTGTGTATTTCTAATCATCATCTATAGAATACTTGTATCAGTAATGATTGCACACACACAGACGCTTACACTTTTGTTTTAGGCTTTCATTGTCAGTCGCTTTCCAGTCTTCTGGAAATCAGTTTAGCCTAAAACAGACCTGTATTGTCAGTTGTCAGTTAACCACCTGTTTCCAGGAGTCAAACACGAATAAAAGAGGAAGTGGCGGGATTGAGAGACCAGAGAGAGAAGTGAGCAAGGCTGAACTAAGCAAGACGCTTTGTCTTCTCTGCTGTATCTCTCTCTCCCGTTCGCGCCCGGTCAGAATGAAAACCATGCCTGATTTATTTCTGATTTTCAGCCATTTTTATTAAGTTATTACAGTCCAAGAAAGGCGTCAGGGCATTTAAACCTGACACATTAATCCCCTTGTTGTTGTGTGCTTCCTCAAGCCATCTGCCTGTCTGGCCAAGCCCCGTATCCCCACCTCCTGCCCTTGAAGACCGGACCGCGTCGACCACTCCACCGCCTGGCCCTGCTGACCGCCGGATCCACTGCCTTCACTTGCTTCCCCCAAAATAAACCCCTTCTCATATTCCGATTGCTCTTGGGCCCTTTTCGCACCATTACAGTTCCACCCAACCGTTACACCAAGTTTAGTAAACTTCAGCACTCATCTGCAGTCTGAAAGCAGTATTAGTGCTGTACATTGATTGTGTAAGGACTTGTTAAATAATACTTTGTCAAAATATGACTAGGGACATTATTTTTAAGAGGCTGACAATATGTTATTTGGTACCAAGAACATTTCATCTGCAGCAACAATTCACAAAATCACAAAAGTATGAAATAGGACTTCATCGCATCTTGAGAAAATACTGCAATGTCAGGGAATGGAGTGTAACAAATGTTTTATTTAATTTTTTCTTTTCTTATCTTGAATTTATCTTTTTAAACATTATGCACTGTCGGAGCAACTTACACTCTTTTTTTGTCGCTATGTGAGCAGGGCATGAAAATCCTGACTGGTGCCTTTCTTTGACGAGTCTTTCATTCCAGCAATGACAACACCAAAAAAACGACGCCGTTGGAGTTGAACAAAAAAAGGCTTCGTTTTAATTCCAGTTAAACAAATGATGTCAAAACAAGGTCGATCGCAGAAAAGTCGTTGCTCCATGCCCAACGTGTCTTCCTCATCAACACCAATGTATACGAAAAATCAGCCATGCACATTTGTTCAAAGTCTTTGTTTTTTGTTTTTAATTGTATTTGTCAGGCAAGACAGAAGTCCACACTTCAACAGATTCCTGTGTTTTGCCCTCGAAGTATGAGAGAGGAAAACCTAGGGTTAGGTTTACCCGAACCAAAGAAAAACATCGGTTCCATTTCAGGCCATCACAATATGACTTGTAGAACATTTTACAAATGTTTCAATATTGCAAAAACAGCCAAACGCAGGACACAAAGTTACCAGAAATATCTGAACAAGAAGTTCTTACTGCTTTCAGACTGCTTAAATTTACTAAACTTGGTGAGTAATTGTTGATCTTTTGCTTTATTTAAGTGACAAAATTAAAATGAAAAACTTCTCAGTACTGTTGTCTGCAAAATGACCAGAACTACCCAACATGAAGCAATTACTGCTTTCAGAACAGTAGAAAGTGGTTCGGTTTGATTACATTTGGAGACAAACTGGCATATTGTGCTATGTTGGAGTCAAGAAATCGCATTGAAAAAGTTTGACTTAGTGTGGTCCAGAAGTACCCCAATTCAGAGGACTTATGGCTTTCTGAGCACAAGTGAGTGTTTAGGTTATGAAGGATTGTAATATGTCGTGGTAGCAGAATGCCAATTAATTACAGGTTCATATGTCATGGTGTATGTATGTTGTTTTTGGTTTAGTATTTAGTTTAATATTTTTCCTTGTGTTTGGTGTGTGTCTCTTGTTAAACCTGATTGTGTCCAGCTGTGCTTGGAGCCCCATTCCCTTGTGTGAAGCAATCAGCTCCCTCCAACCCTTTGTGTCTTGTCCAGGTGTTCCTTGTTGTCTCGTTACTTTGTTTGTATATAGTTTCTTGTTTGCTTTCAGTTCTCTTTGGTTCAGTGTCCCAGTTAGCTGTCCTGCCTGTCGCGCCTTGTCGAAATAAGACTAGTCTTTGTGTTTTTTTGATCCCTGTTGTTTTGTACGTTTGATATTTTAGTTTTTTCCCCATGCCTTGTGTGCTTTGTTTTCTTTACCTTTAATTTCCATGAAGTTACTCCTGCCTCACTTCACTGTATCTGGGTCCTCCTCTCCCTCAACCTCCATAGCAAAACCCTGACATTATGTTTGTCACTGCATTTATTAAACAAAATACATTTACCAAATGAAACTAGTAGTAGTTTGCACAGTGAAGACATGTGATTGTGTTTACTATTCTCATATGCTAGATTTATGACTTATTTAAATGTGTTGAACTTGTGTAGGTCATGAAAATTCGACATTCCCACTTGCAACACACATTAAACTAGAGAATGCAATTTCTGGAGAAATCGCGTGTGAAGGCTCCGGAGTTGAAGCCATCTGGGTGGAAGCATGTGGAATGAAATTGAATGATTTTTTAATCATAGAGAATGAAATTGAATGAGTTTGAATCGTAGAGAATAGAATTGAATGAGAATGTGGAATGATTGTGAATGATGGAAGGTGGGAGGATGTTGAATGATATTGAATGAGTTTGAATTATAGCAAATAGAATTGAATGAGAATGTGGATTGATAGTGAATGGTGGAAGGATGTTGAATGATAGTAAATGATGTTGAATAACACTAAATGGAAATGGAAAAGAAGCCCGCATGGCGTTCTTTATTGGAAGCGATTGGAGAAGTTGGAACGGTGAGAATCCGAAGAAAAATGTGGAAGGAGTAGCATGCGGGATAAAAGGAAATGGTGTGCAAGTGGTTAGCGTGCGTGTGCGTTGCGTGGGGCCGCCCCCACGCGCGTGTATCCGTGGAAGGAGTGAGTATGAACGGGGTGATGAGTATGCGTGTGCATGCTGAATCTTGTTAAACCAGATGAAATAAAGAAATCAAGTTAAGACACAATATGGAAATAAAAAGTTTTATTTTTTTAAGCATTAAATAAATACAGTGGAACCTCGGTTCTCGAACGACTCTGAGGTCGAACAAATCAGAGTTCGAACAAAAACGCTCTCGCGTTTTATATAGGTGTACGAAGTGTTTTAGCCCCTAATCATGCCTCCAAAGAAAGTCAGTGCAAGCAGCAAAGGAATGGTTTCGGTGTTCGAACAATTCGCTTTTCGAACAGGGTTCAGTAACGGATTATGGTCGAGAACCGAGGTTCCACTGTAATTACAAAAAAAATCCCTCTTGGGGGATGAGGGGGTCCTCGGGGAATCGCTCCCTCCAGGTGGCGAGAGGGAGTGATTTTGTATTGTCGTCCCTGTCTATGACTTCCACCAGGTCCCCCCGAAGTCTGTAGCCCACCACCAGGAAGGGGGTATCTTCCAATTCCTGTGTAAAAGAACACTTTATGAACAGACGTAGGATGAACAGTTTTATTTTCATGACTTCTACTATCACACCCGAGAGCAACACAAACGTGCCCGTTTGACACTCGCTGTCGACTGAAAATAACAGGTGTTCAGGTAATCACGGTTCACCTTTCCAACGTAAAATTACGAAATTCAGAAAACGGGTGGTGAATAGATATTAAAGTCTGTCAATGGAAATATTTCAATCTAGTTGATTTTTTTCTACACATTTTGTATTAGCCGGCCTACTTACTTTGATCTCGGTGGGTCACCTTCACCCTTTGGCCCACGTAAACGACAAAGAGATTCGCCTCCCTCCAACGCACCACCTTTGCCGACGCCCCGTCCTGTAATACAAAACGTACAATGAGAATTGCCCGCTGCAGCATATTTAGATTACAATAGTTGCGGTAAAACGCAAAATATTCACTTTTTGGAGGAGGATGACGCGCCCATGGGCACGAGCTGGCCTCGCACCCTCACCATCCTGATGGCTCGGATCGAAGGGAGAAACAAAAGGATTAAACAATTTTATCACGCACACACTGAGACTGTGCGAGTGTGATACATTACTTCAGTGATGACTCCTTCGATGTTTACCAGGACCCCGTCCTCCTGGGGAACGTCCTGGATGTGGACTGTCCTGGCAATGGGAAGGATGAGCCGGGCGGCCTCCTCCCCCAACTCCCCAGACACTGTTACGTCCGCACAACGAAATAATTCAGTGTCTGGGCGGGAGAGGAGGACCCGCTCATCCCTCCCAACAGTATATTTTTTTAATAAGAAGCTCTGGCCCTCGGAAACCTCAGTGGCCAGAGCTTCAAAAAGCACCATGCGGCAGTGCGTTTTTCCATCACTGAGGGCCACGTTCACGTTTTTGAAAGTGGACCCAGCCGCCACCGTCCCATCCTCTTTGAGAGTCCAATTTCGGTATGCGGTGGTGGCGCTCATGGCCACCACCTTCGCCCTCAGCGGCGCAGCAATCTTCGAGGTGAAAATTTGTTCCATGCTGGAGAAACGGGGGGAAAATTAAGGGAAAAATTTAGACCTACACCACAATATCAGTTAGATAAAAAATATGGCAACATGGATAAAAAGTAAAAAGGTTGCTAACCAAACATTTTCGGGTCAAGTGGATAACGAAACAAAAATGTTTAGTAAAATAAACTTAAACTGGTTGTCTTGTGGGTTATTCGTTTGAGTCAACATGTTAGGTTAAATGAATAACCCATTTTCATTTTTACAATTCCTTTTTGAAGTGATGAAATTTATTTATTTTTGTTACATTAAAAACATTTTCAAGTTAAAAATTAAATAAAAGCAGACGTGCATATACCCTGGGGTACGTCTAAACTAATTAACCATCCAACCTTGTCATCAGAATGAAAAACGCCAGCACCTACCGACGGCTGTCGGCAATTAACAATTTTTTTGTGGCATAAAGGAAAAACGTCGAATTTAAAATTAATTAAATCACAGCGAAAATACCTTTGAGCAAGGTAGATGTGAAAATATTCTAGGGAGAAAAATACAGGTGTCTAAGCCAATCAATCATCCTACCTTGTAGTCAGTCAAGTTGAAAAGACCAACGGCAAGTTTCTCACGTTCATATAGCCCTTGACGCATACCCACGGCTGACGGCAATTAACAATTAATGGAAACACGTTTTTATGTTTTAAAGACACTTAAATGTGTGGTATTTTTTTGACAATTCATTTTTTGATACTAATTATTTTCTTTACAGTTTGCTGATAAACTCAACATACTAGTTGCAGTTGCGCCCCCCGACTACAATAAAAGACAGCGCTACTTTATTCATATAGCATATTTTACAAGGAGTTATGTACTGTTGCTCCAAAAAAAAAAACATCAGATTAAGGTATAACTCACAATACAAAATATCTGTTGCAACTTCAATCATACATTTACAAATGAAAAACAATAATACAAACAAGAGGGAAAAATACACACACAAAAAAATAAATAAAAGAAATGTCATTACCCACAAAAATACAGTATTTCAACAAAAGGTAGAATCAAAGTCAATGGGGTCAAAATAGTTTGGATTCCTTTCTTTCCGCATCTTGGGACCGGCTGTTGCATGGCAGTGGTTTCTTGAGGATTATTAGCAAATGTTGACACTGATACTTTGTCATACATATGGGACAGTATGTTCAAAAAGTGAGACATTATTATTAACACATTTTGACAATTATGGCCCTGAGCTGAATTTTACATAAATAAAAAAAAAATACAATAAAAATTGTTGGAATTTTTTTTTAAGCTAAATGGAAAAAACATTCATACATAAGATGAAAAAAAAAATCCAAAATGAAGACAGTTACCACCATCAGTGCAAATATTGAATACTTGTGTAATCGGTTCAAAACTCAGTAGGAATTTCGATCAATAATTATTTGCTTTTTTTGCTATAAAAACCAATGAACATTTTTTGGCTGGCAGTTGTTAGGTCGAAATGGCAGCATAAGGTTTCACGTTTCAAATGTGAGGAGGAGCGGTGAGGAAAAATGTGCATGCACACGCCATTAAAATCATTATTTTGAGCAATCGTACAGTGGAGAGACAGCATTTCATCAAACTAAGTTCCCTCAACTTCCGAAATGATGAAAAACGTGAATTAATAAACAAACAGATGTATCAAAGCAAGTGTAAAAAAATGTAAATGAAAAAGAATCTTTCAGGTCAAACAGTTTCGCCGCTCACTTGGACAAAATTTTAATGTTCAAACCACTACCCAGGGAGAGAACACAAACCTCTGAGATAGGATCCACAGCTTTATGACGTCATCAACCAGAGTGGGCAATTCTATCTAAAAAAGAATGTGAAGTTAACATCATTGCACCTCAATGACAGTAAGGAATGTAAATGTTACCTTGCCTGTCGCACTGACAATGGTTTGATCCTGGAGCAGATCATTTTTATTGCCATTTATTATGGAAAATGTTTGCATAATCACCAACAAATGGAGGTTGATCACACTCCAACAAGACTGTCGACCGCACAAATTAGATGTAAAATAAATAAATGGCTGTTGCATCCACTAAAGTCTTCAAAAATCGTTCATACTGCAACCTTTCTAAGAATCATCATCACTAATAATGGCATTAATTTAGACAATCTAGCTGTACAGAGAACCGTACGGGGATTGTTTTAAAAGACTTGACTTTTCAAAAAATAGAAAATGGTCTGAAGAGAACAGAAAACAGACTATTTGATCCTTGGGAGAACATGTCACGAGCCTTCTAAGCAGGTCAGCAAGTCCTTCCGTCGTCGGGCAAGCAAAGCAGGTTTCATCGCGCTTTCTCACGAGGGCGACTGAGCTTCCGACAGTTCTTTGTCTCGACGAACAGAGCGTGATGAGCCAACAGGGGCGGTGGACAACGCACTAACGGAAATAAATAAGTGGTGAGGCGCATATTCTACGAGTCTTTTTGAAGAGAAAAGGAAATTACAGGATGACCAACTTACCTTTTCCTTTCAATAAATAGAAACAGTCCGAAGAGAACAGAGAACAGGCTTGACTTGGCTCTTAGGAGAAAATTAGTTCCATGGACCTTCCAAACGCGTCTGCAAGGCCTTTCTTCGTCAGCAAGCACAGCCACGTCTCATGGAGAGCTCATACCGGGGTGACCGAGCTTTCTTCTCTTCCACGTCCAGACGAACGGAGGATGCGGAGCCGCGGGCCACGTGAAGAATGTTCTAACAAAAAAATAAAGTAGGTGGTGAGGACAAAAGCTGACAAAGTGTTAAATTACGGACGTTTCCTGACAAAGTTCAATTCGGCGAGAAGGGAAAGAAGTACCGCACGGTTGCCACCCTGGTTTCGGATTCAGTGTTCCCTGACAAGTGTTTTGGCGCCTGTCCTCCAAATCTTTTGGTTGAGAGAAGAGCATAATACAGGATCAGCGAGTCAAAATTTAGGCGGTGCTGAGACAGGTTTTGCTGTGACTCACAATATATTAAAAAAATCATGATCATATTTTTTTCTTAAATCGCTTCACAATTAATGAATATGTCACACTAATACAGTAGAAAATAGATCAATGAGGGACACAAACTCACATACCCGTTACCTCCGATCTTTCTCCAGAATGAAGGACCTGTTAAAAGTAAAGGACAGTAAAATTCTAACATTTACTGGCTTTACAAAAAAGAAAGGAGCCGTTTAATGATGAGCTACCTACCTTTTCCCTTCAATAAATAGAAATGGTCCCAAGAGAATAGAGAACAGACTTTACTTGAGCCGAAGGAGAACACTAGTGCCGTGGACCTCGGAAACTCGGCAGCAAGTTCTTCCTTCGTCAGGCGAAAGCGGCCACGTCTCATCGAGACCTCGTAGCAGGGTGAGCGAGCTTCCATCTCTTCTTTGTCTGCACGGTTGCCACCCTGGTTTTCGGGGTCAGTGTTCCACGTTGTACTCTTTTGTGCGCCCGTTTGCCGAATCTGATGGCGGAGAAAAGGCAGACACGGGACCGGTGAGTCAAAATCCTCCCAAGGATCTAGGTACAATAGTTAGGTACACACATACCCGTGACCTTCATTGCGGTGTGAGCAGCTAAGGTGTATTTTTTTTGCTTGTTTTTTCCCCTCGTCCTCCCAGGGGTTAGAAACAGGGGATGTTAATATTTGTCAATGAAGCCCGATGCCAATGAGGCCCTTTGAGACGTTGCTGTGGTTTTATTTTCTCCAGAACAAAGACCTGTTAAAAGCAGAAGAGAGTAAAATTACATTTACTGTCATTACAAAAAAAGATCTGTTTAACAATGGCTCACTTACCTTGTCAGTTTTCTGTTCTCATCCCATGCCAACGATCCGTACGTTTAAAATGTTTAAAAAAAGTTACAAATCTAACCACTCTCTCTTCCCTCGACGTCACTTTCGCCGACCCCTCCACTTGCCTTCCTGCGACCCTCCACCGACCGACTGTTGGACCTCCTTAATTCCCTCTCTCTCACTCCTCCCAATGCTCTTCTGCCACTCACCTTCTAGTTCACACGCTAAACCAGGGGTCCTCAATCCGGTTCCTCGAGGGCCGGTGTCCTGCAGGTTTTCCATCTCTCCCTGCTGCAACACAGCTGATTCAAATGATCAGATAATCAGCAAGGTCTGCAGAAGCTAGATAACGATCGCTCAGGTGCGTTCCACCAGGGAGAGGTGGAAAACGGGCAGGACACCGGCCCTCGAGGAACAGGATTGAAGACCCCTGCGCTAAACCATCTTCACTCCAAATCTCATCTCAAAATCTCAAACCAACTGGAACCCATAACAACTTTTAATCATTTAAATCTCACTCTGTATTGCTTTACTTACTGCCATATTTCATTATTTGGATATCATGTATCTGAGATTTACAAGCACTATATCACAATAAAAATTAAAAAATCCACCACCGTCTCTGCCCTTCATTCACTCTGTCGATGAGTCCGCAGTCCACCGCTCCCTCTCGCCGTTGTTTACTCTCACACATCCTTCTCAAGTCAGCCGAACTTCTCACACTGATTTTTGGGCTTTTCTGTTTCAGTCTTACTTGTCCCAGTAAGATGTTTGAAATTTTCATTTGCAGCATTGATCGGCTCGCACCCAACTTTTCGCGGGCGTCCGACCGAAACCTCCGCCTTCACACAACGAGAAAATGCGATTCCCGAAGAAATTGCGTGTGAAGGCAGAAAAGCTGGATTTTTTGGGGGGGAATTATTTTGAATGAGACCGAATAACGTTGAATTATTTTGAATGACACTGAATGTTTTTGAAAAATCCTGAATGACACTGAAATGTTGAATGGGGTTGAATGAATTTGAATCATAGTGAATGAAATTGAATGATTTTGAATCATCCATCCATCCATCCATTATCCGCCGCTTATCCGGGGTCGCGGAGGCAACAGCTTCAGCAGGGAAGCCCAGACTTCCCGCTCCCCAGCCACATCTTCCAGCTCTGCCGAGGCGTTCCCAGGCCAGCTGGGAGACGTAGTCTCTCCAGCGTGTCCTGGGTCGTCCTCTGGGCCTCCTGCCGGTGGGACATGCCCGGAACACCTCCCCAGGGAGGCGTCCAGGAGGCATCCTAAACAGATGCCCGAGCCACCTCATCTGGCTCCTCTCTACGTGGAGGAACAGCGGCTCGACACTGAGTCCCTCCCGGATGGCCGAGCTTCTCACCCCTATTTTGAATCATTTTGAGTAAAATTGAATGATATTAAATATAATAAAATTGAACGATATAAAATCAAAGTGGATGATATGAATACTGAATGACATTAAATAATTTTACATGGAAGTGAATAACATTGAATGATACTTAATTACAATGAATGATTGTGAATTACATTAAATAATTTTGAATGAAAGTGAATAATCTTGAATGATTTTGAATCATATTGAAAGGAATTGAATGAGATTTTATTATATTGAATGATATGAAACCATATTGAATCATAGTGAATATAATTGAATGATATTGAATTATATTGCATGAAATAGAATGATTGTGAATAATATTGAATCACAGTGAACAAAATTGAATGATTTTGAATTATAGTGAATATTAAATAAAGGAATTTAAGAGTTTGACCTTAACATAGTTCATTAGATGTTGCTGCATCCTGTGTATGAAAGTGTGAGACTATAAAGTGCTGAGCGTGTGGAGCGGAACAGAGTAGGGGGTGCAAGAATGTGCAGGAATGGAATGTTTTAGGACAGACGGTGCTGGCAGCAAGGAGGGGGCGGAGACGAGATGACTCAAGCACAACCAGGAGGAGCCACCACGTGATTCTTCAGGGGAAGAAAGACCAATAAGCTAAAGTTAACTGCAGGATACACATAGCCAATAGAATCATGCCAGGATGCCTTTGTCTTTGTATAATTTACATATTGTATAGTATGAATCACTACTGGGCAACTCGGATACAGAGTACATCTGCTGGTGGCAACAGAGGCGTACAGAGTTGTATTGAGAGGGACCCGAGACCCAGGTGCATGTATCAGTTTTATGTGTTAGGAATAAATCCACTCGTGCGTGAAAATGCCGGCTTCCTGATACCTTTCTATTGCAGAATGAGCGCGCATATTGTTGGATGAGTGAGAGTTGGGTAAAGTCACAAATTGGAGTCAGATTGCTAATTTGAGTTTACATTGATTTAAAATTAAATTCTAACATTGATTTAAAACTAGATTCCAACATAAATTATATTGAATCGTAGTGAATGTAATTGAGTGATTTTAAATCAAAGTGAATGAAATAGAGTGATTTTAAATTAAAGTGAACGACATTGAATGATATTGAATCATAGTGAATGAAATTGAATGATTTAGAATTATAGGGAATGAATTTGAATGATTGTGAATAACATTGAATGATTTTGAATCAAAGTGAAAAAAACTGAATGATATTGAATCATAGTGAATGAAATTGGATGGTTTTGAATTGTAGTGAATAAAATTGAATACTGAATGACATTTAATAATTTTTCAATGGAAGTGAATAACACTGAACAACTTTGAATGATATTGAATGACATTAAATAATTTTGAACAAAACTGAATAACAATGAACAACTTTGAATGATTCCGAATTACAAGCAATGATTGTGAATGAAAATGAATGATGCTGAAAGACATAAATTTATTTTATACGGATCTGAATAACATTGAACAACTTTGAATGAAACCGAATGACAACTAAAGATTGTGAATGATAATGAATGACATTGAATGATTTTGAATTATGCTTAATGAAAATGAAAGACGTTGAATGACACTGAATAACATTAAATAATTTTAAATTGAACTGAATAACATTGAACAACTTTGAATGATACTGTATTACAATGAATTATTGTGAATAACAAGCAATGATTGTGAATGATGTTGAATGACAATTTATACTAAATACATCTGAATAACATTGAACAACTATGAATGAAACTGAATGACAACTAAAGATTGTGAATGCTCCTGAATGACATCAAATAATTTTGAATGAAACTGAATAATATTGAACAACTTTGAATGATACTGAATGACAAAGAATGATTGTGAATGAGGCTGAATGACATTAAATAATTTCGCATGATACTGAATAACATTGAACAACTTTGATCTCTCTCTCTCTCTCTCTCTCTCTCAGTGGTGTCAGAAAAACACGTTATGTGATTAATAATAATATTAATATGCCCTTTATTAGTCCCACAATGGGGAAATTCGAGATTCGAACCCAGGCCTCCTGGGGAGACTGGGTCCTGAACGCCGCGCCTTAGACCACTCGGCCATCCTGGCAGTCAAGATTCGAACCCAGGCCTCCTGGGGAGACTGGGTCCTGAACGCGGCGCCTTAGACCACTCGGCCATCCTGGCAGCCAAGATTCGAACCCAGGCCTCCTGGGGAGACTGGGTCCTGAACGCGGCGCCTTAGACCACTCGGCCATCCTGGCAGCCAAGATTCGAACCCAGGCCTCCTGGGGAGACTGGGTCCTGAACGCGGCGCCTTAGACCACTCGGCCAATCCAACCCCCTTTTAATGCAGTCAATCTTATAAAGGAGCGATTAAGACTCATCTGGGCCTAATAAACAATGTAGTCCTATGATGTAGCGCTGACGCTTGAGAGACCGGAAAAAAACCTCAAGGACCTGAAATTTAGGGCACGCCTGAACCCTATGGTGAAAATATTTTTTAGATGAATATTTAATATGCGTTTGACATTGAACCTCTTCGTCATGATAGCATCAGCTGTTTGTGTGTTCCGGTCTGAGAGTGTCTGCTAAATGGCTGACGTAGTCAACATCTTATATTATGTCTAGAGACGTATTGATTGAAATACAACATTTCTGTTCATACCTGTTGGCTCTCCACCAGGGATGTAAAGAGTCAGCGAAACTCAATTTAACATCGATATAAACTGCTCAAAATATGTATCGATGTGAAGAATCGATTGGCAAAACCATGTTAACCAAAGCCATTCTCTCACTTCGGCAATGCCATGCACGAGATGACTCGGCGATGCATATGATTGTACTCGATCATAATGGTATTGGCGATAGTGGTGTTGTGTTAAACCGTGTTGTGTTAAACCGTTCCTGCTTGCCGCCTAACCATGGTCGGGAAACGCTCCTCTTACAGAGCACAGAGAGACAGGGATCGCATTGCAGTTTAGGGCTGAACAATTGATCATTTTAGGAATGAAATCGCGACCTCAGACGCGTTTTCGAGATTGTCAAAGCTGGGTCATATAAAAAAAAAAAAGCGTTGTCGTGCGTCTTCTTTAACCGCTGCTTGAGCGCTCGGCGCTAAGCTATCTTGCGAACTCTGTCGCAATAAATAATTGATAGCCTGGTGGCATGGATCGATATTTTAAAACAACACACATAATGGATTTGCCTTGTCGTCACCGTCTGTATTTAATCTCTCCTGTGCTGTGTGTGGGGGCAGATAAAAAGTGAAGTTGACTTTAATTTTACTCATCCATCCAAAAGAGAATATAAGAAATCAAAGCTTCTGAACATTAAATGAAATTTACTTTCCACAGTTCAGAACCCATATAAGTTACCGTAGTCAAATGTATTTAGAATGCTGCATGCTTGTCATTAACTATGGTAATGAAATGTTTTTGAGTTTGAGTACTGAACACTCAAACAAATACGTTACTGAAATCAAAAATGTCCAAGTCACACTTTTTACGAGAGGAGTTGTTTTTTTTTTTTTGTCAACTAAAGTTGACTTATATTTTACAATGTAGTACTACCACTATACAAAGTACCAGGTTTTTATCATTTTTTAGGGTGACTCACAAAAAAAACTACAAAAATAAAATACTGTAAATTAAATTTGACAACACGCCATATAAAGATACCATAGTATTTTTCCATTGTAGCAAAATTCAAACATGAAAACCTTCAGGGCATCATGGTAGAGTCTCAGTCTGTTTTCACGTTCCTGTTTGCTTATAACTTCACCTGGATATTCAATAAGAATGTCTCCCTTCTGAAAGCGGCAGCAACTGAACACTCCTCGACCTTACAAGGGAAAGAATTAGGATGAATTAGAATCATTAAATTAAAACAATGGTGAAAACAAGGCTCAAACTAAAGAAGTGATTGCCAATCCTCACCTTAAAATGAATTTATATATTTTATGAGGAACCTATCCTTGTCCTTGCCCAAGGATGAAAAATATGCTACCTCTTCTTTGGGTTTAACCTTAGTTCCTTGTGGCCTCATTGCTGACATATCTTGCTGAAGATGAAGACCTAAAGAAAGTCATAAGGCGGGAATTACAGGTTAAACTATCCGGTGTATAATTACTTGGTGCAGATTTGTTTAGCAGTTAAATTTCAGTCGTTCAGTGTACCATGAGAGCCGATGTAGTAAATACAATACAAAACTAAATAAAATATATTGCATGTGTCACAGCACAGCTCTACTAAACGTCGGTAGAAATGAGGTGTAAATATACACTAATAGACTACAATGTTTTCATTAAAAGAGTTCAGATTTAAGTAAAAACAAATGCAGCATTTTACCAAATCATGAGTGCAGAAGTCCTCGAATTTTGTCCATATTGATTACACCTAGTCATTATTTAGAACATTTCAATTATTATTATTTAAAACAGCAAAGGCAATTGAACTTTAAATGAATAGACAAAATTACAGCTCAGCTTGGAAATTGCAGTGCGATGTTGTTTTCGGTTAGATTTGTTTACCTGACATGTTTCGGCGAGTCTTTTGCCTTCTTCAGAGTGTCGCATGATGGTGTCTTGTTACTCGTCTTTATTAGCTGATGTTCCATGAGGGCGTGACTTACCTGTCAAAAAAAATGTCAAGTCACGCCCCCCGGGGAGCCTTCATCCTGTCAACCACTTGGAGCAGCATCTTGGAGGAGTGAACGGACAGCATTATGACCATCGGCCAATCAAAAGCTGTGAAATATAGACTGTGTGAATTATTAAGTAGGGGGTGCAATACAAGGTCCTGCCTACAGGGGCGTTTTCTCACACAATAATACACAACATTCATGTTATTGTGGTTTAAAGGGACATTGGCTAAAATTTGGAATTTGAGCATTCTACACCCTTAGAAACATGATAGTGTAACCAAGTTAAAAATACTCAAATATTTTTGACTAAATGTTATTCAATTTCTCATAAGTTGTTTGTTGTATTATAATATTTTTGGGGAATGTGCTTGTTATAATAGCCCATGAAACAAATTAGGTACACAGTTTGTGTTGTAATTTTGTATTTAGTTTTGTTATTAAAATGAGCGGATCACATCCGGAGGAGGAGCGAGTGAGCGAGGAGTGGGCGAGCGAGCGAGAGAGGGACAACGGCGATAGGAGAACGAAGGCAGACGAGTGTACAAAAAGTAGACTGTTAGAGTTGGTTAACGAAAGTGTTCAAACCGGACTCTTTTAGAAACCATTAACAGTGATAGAGTTGGTCAGTTTGAGTGGACTACTTGACTTAAGACCTATGTGTTTGGAATTAGCCGTTAGCCCAGCGGCTAATGAGTGGCATGGACTTAGCTCTGCAGTTGGCAACAAGCTAACGCATTATCTAAGGCCTGCGTGGCTGAAGACATGGACGACGCCGATCGGGACGCCGGGCGGTCAACAGTGTGTTGTGGACTGAGAGGACCGGGCCAACATCGCAGCGTGGACGTGGAATATAATTTTTGTCTTTACCTTTTTCTTGCCGGTGGGACCATAGGAGTGAACCTGCTTCATTGGGAGGTATCATTGTTTATTTTCTGCCTTTGGGTGAAGGAGCCATTTTGTTTTAGGCTACTACGCACACAAGCATCGATCTGGCCAGCAACGTTACTTAACATTGGGGTATGTGACTTTGGTGACTGCCTGCTGCGAGGTAAAGTGACTGGGCCCTTAGATTAATGTTGTGTAGGTGGACCTTTTTTTGTTTAACCTTGTACTGTTTACTAGGCATTCATTTGTGTAACACACCAACTTAAGAGAACATTTTTTTCCCTGCCTTATTTAATTTCTATAAGTAAATGTTTTTGTTTTCTGTATAAGCAAGTGTGTTTATTGCCTACTTGAAAGATTGGGTTATAAATTTGAGTGCTTTTTGAAGTCCAATAATTTTGTACGGTTATTGTCCTCTTAAGAGAGATTAGAAGCGGGGCAACGATTATTAGCCATTTAAGAAAGCAAATTGCCAGATACTACTTTGCAACGATTCAGTAAATAGATGTACATACGATAAACTGTTGAGGGATAGTTATAAAACAAAAGAACCTAGGTTAGCCACCTCTCAATATAGTCACCCCGGCTAGAGAGGCGCTACAATAGCATTGTCCGAATTACGAGGACATGGGTTGCGTCCTCGTAATTCAAATTGTCCTTGCAGTGTTGCGTGTATTCAGGTCAAATGTCCCTGCAATGTATGAAAACAAACATACACACACACACACATCTGTTTTATGGATTCAATTAGTTTGGAGGATTACAACTCCCAGACGATTGCCCGACATCTTCTTCCGGCTCAGAGCCACGCAGTCATATCGAAATTAATACTTTTGAAATTAATCCCAAATGCTGGTATATTCAATTAATAGCCCATGGCAAAAACGGAGGACATATTCCCGAAAATTATAGGTGGTTTTAGTTTTGTAAACATAAAAAGTAGTTTCAGATACAGTGACGGGCCATGCATTTCACATGCAGGCCTTCAGTGAAGTCCTACTTAGTCTGACTTGAATAAACACCCCTCAGAACACCATAATTTCACCATTATCACAACGGCTGGAGAAATAATATACAGAAACACACTTACACACTACTGAGTGAGTGTTGGACGACCTAGCTTCTCTTGAAAGGTCCGCCTTGAAAATGGCCTCGCAAGTGTATCTGAAATTAAATTCCCTACATTGGTTTTAATTTTTTAAAGAGCGTTTTTGTTTTATATTTTCATTTTCAAAAATGTGCTTTCTATTCTAGTTATTTAGTTCGTTTTCGTTTACTAAAATAACCTTGTGCTGCACCTGCTATCGCAGCAACTGCTCACCATATTTTGGCCACGGAATATGCCAATTGGTCAGAGAGAAGACCGCGACAAAGAATGGCCCAATCGAAATAAACACTCGACATCATATGTTCCTTGTTGAAGTGTACACGTGGTGTCAGAGAGCACAGGTTACAAGCGTACCAATATTGCAAAATTGGGACTATGCGTGTGACGTAACCGACTTCCGTCTCTGATGTCATCGAGAATGGCGGCACGTTTTTGTTTTTTAAATAACAATTCTTCAGTTTCAAGTGACATTCAAACTTAAGTAATGAAGAAGTCAAGTAAAAACTCAGGGACGGCCTTCCCACTGATAGGAGCTATGGCTCCATTTGAACCATTTGCGGCGCCTAATCGATCTGCAGCATATGCAAAAGGTCGCCAAGTACGGTAGCTGCACTTGGACAAAACAAGTGGGTGACTTTAAACATTAATCGAAATTACACACATACAACTGATAAATTATGTAATAATTTGATATGTACACTTGAAGAGACTCATTTTTTCGTCACCGACGCAAGAATTCCACCGAACATCGCCAGTTTCATGGTATGTTGGTCAAATCCTAAAAGAATTGTCGGCAATATGCTTTGGCTGTGCTCTCAAACACTTGTACGCCGTACATACGTCATGAGAGTGTAGTGTGGGTATCGGGTGTCATGATCCGTCTCTGTCTCGCCACGTGTTTTTCGGTCTCTGTTTTTGTTTTCTCAGCTGACCCGTGGGCGTGTCTCCCGGCATTTTCATCATGCCATGTTTTCACGGCCGGAGAGGCACCCCCACCGGTCACTCAGCTGTATCCTGTCATGTCTTGATTGCCGCCCTGTATTTAAGCTAGTCAGTGTCGGATTATTCCTTCCGATTGCTCACGCCACGTACCACGCCTTGTATTGATTTCTCGAACCTCTTGTTATGACCCTCGTTACGCCCATTGACTACGCATCGCGCCCTGCTCTCGTCGGATCCCTTCGCTCGTTTCTGATTGACTCCCCTTGCCCTTTTGCGGCAAGCGATTTCCGTTCTCGTTCTCCTTTCTTGCGTTGCAAGCTCTTTTTGTTGTCGATATCGTTTCCCCCCTGGAGTGGATTTGCCCTCCAGCGCTTTATGTTGTCCTTCGTCGGCTCCACGCCAATTTGCATTGTAAGTACCTGTGTTCTAATAAGCATCCTGTTAAACGCTGCATCTCCTGTGTCCGCGGTTAAAGGGTTCCATCTACACTGCTTTCTCAGCCGCGGCTGGGGAAGCAGCTCCTTACAGAATAATCCGACCACCATGGACCCTGCGGACGCAGCGAGAGTGTATAGAGCCTTGGCCAGTCAAGGAGAGATGGTGGGGCAGCAGTCGGCGGAACTCGCGGAGCTCCGCAGCGTCGTCGGCCAGCTGTCCCACCGCCTCGAGATTCTCGACACCCACCTTGGCAGCCTCCTGCCGCGGACCGGCGAAACCCCCGATCCGACGGTTCTCGCGGCCGGAGCCTCCCCAACCGCCTTTTTCGGACGGGAGCCAAATTTACCACACCCCCCTCGCTACGGAGGGGAGCCCGGCACTTGCGCGCAATTTATTCACCAGTGCCGTCTGATCTTCGATCAGCAACCAATCACCTATGCTCACGACAGCGCCAAGGTGGCATTCATGATGAGCCTGTTGACCGGCCAAGCCAGCGCCTGGGCCGTGGCAGTGAGCAATGCCCGGTCCGATCTTCGTTCCTCCTTTCCCGCTTTCCTGGAGGAATTCGAGCGGGTTTTCCACCACCCAGTTCAGGGGAGGGCGGCGGGGGGGGAACTCCTCGACTGCACCCAGGGCAGCCGATCCGTTGCTGACTACTCGATCGCCTTCCGCATTTGCGCGGCGGAGAGCGGATTTAATGACGTTTCCTTACGGACTTTGTTCCGCCGCGGACTCAATACGGCCCTGAAGGACGAGCTCGCCGTTCGCGAGGACTCCTGCTCCCTGGAGGAGCTCATCTCCCTGGCAATCCGCTTGGACAATCGCCTGCGAGAGAGACGCCGGGAGAGGGGAGCTGAGCAGCCGCGCACCGAGGCGGCGCGTCATCCGGTCGCCGCCTTTCGCCCCGCCGACGAGCCGATGCAGCTGGGAGGGGGCCGGCTGGATTCGACGGAGCGCCAAAGACGTCTGCGTTCCGGATCGTGTTTCTACTGCGGCGCGTCTGGTCACCGCGTGTCCTCCTGCCCGGCACGCCCCCCACGCGGCTCTCCGCCGGCAACCCCCAAGGAACTCTGTAAGTCGTCCGCCGTGCCACCCGATCCTCCCTCCCCTCAGGGGGAGGTCGCCGACGATCTCCCTACCGATCGGGGGGATACGGAGCCCGAAGCACCTAAGACTTGAGTTGAGTGGAGAGGTAATCGCTCCGGGCGCCCGGTATAGCGTCCAGTCGTTAGTGGACTCCGGCGCCGACGACTGCTTTATTGACCCCGGGTTGGTCGCCAAGTTAGGTTGCACGGTAGAAACTCTCGCGAAGCCCAAGAGGGTCTGTGACCTCGACGGGCAGCTCCTGGCGGAGATCAGGCAGGTAACCCCCCCACTCACGTTAAGAGTCCTAGGCAACCACGTAGAGAGGCGGGCGTTTTTTGTTATGCCGTCCAGAGCGGCCCCCATCGTTCTCGGTCTACCCTGGTTACGTCGCCACCGACCCGTCATCGATTGGGACCGGTTGTCTATCGACAACTGGAGCCCCCATTGTCACGCAAATTGCTTACGCGCGGCGGAGGAGGGGCCGAGCCCCCGGTCCTCAACCCCCGAGGTGATCTGTCTCGATAACGTGCCCCGAGTCTACCACGACCTCCGGGGGGTTTTTAGTAAAGATAGGGCCCAGTGTCGGATTATTCCTTCCGATTGCTCACGCCACGTACCACGCCTTGTATTGATTTCTCGAACCTCTTGTTATGACCCTCGTTACGCCCATTGACTACGCATCGCGCCCTGCTCTCGTCGGATCCCTTCGCTCGTTTCTGATTGACTCCCCTTGCCCTTTTGCGGCAAGCGATTTCCGTTCTCGTTCTCCTTTCTTGCGTTGCAAGCTCTTTTTGTTGTCGATATCGTTTCCCCCCTGGAGTGGATTTGCCCTCCAGCGCTTTATGTTGTCCTTCGTCGGCTCCACGCCAATTTGCATTGTAAGTACCTGTGTTCTAATAAACATCCTGTTAAACGCTGCATCTCCTGTGTCCGCGGTTAAAGGGTTCCATCTACACTGCTTTCTCAGCCGCGGCTGGGGAAGCAGCTCCTTACATCGGGATTGAGCCACTCGCCTTGCACGAGACCTTGAAACACACATACACGCGCACACACCCCCACACACGCACACACCCCCACACACGAAGGTGACCCTCCAACCCCCACAGCCATTTAATGACACAATTAATAAAATAAACTAAAATAATGTCAAACAACAGCCAATTAAAAAAATGAATCCCCTCATTACGTACATTCAAGTGACTGAAAACAACCCCCCCTCGCCAACTTTTATCCTCAAGAACATAATTCTCAGGTTGACCGACAGAAGAGGGAGAACCTCCATCACATTCTTCTTTCGTGGTAGGCGGATGACATCTGACGTTTTGAGGTGCTCGTCTGCCACCTGCTGTGCTGAACTATGTATTAAACAAGAAAATCAAATTGTTGAATGTTTTCCCATGAAGACTGAATTGTAAAATACCCAGAGATGGCTTACCTGTTTTACTGTGCATAAACATTTTCCCGATTGTCCTTTTTGTTGAGATAACTGTTTAATATTGAAATTGTACACGGAACTGGTAATTGAGTTACAGATACTATATTAACATACTAAATGTTAAGTTTTGTACACTAATGATTGATAAGGGTGCATATTTAGTGAATTGAGTCCATTAAATAAGCGCTGAACTGTATTATTCACTATCCATCAAAAATAAAAGCTGAAACCCATGAGACTAGGTGATTCGCCAAAATGAATCCACAAACTTTCAAATTTTTAGGATATGAATTTTTATTTTTAATGATGTGGTGTGTGTGGGTGTGTGAATGTGGATGTGAATGACAAGGTTACTAAAATGTCATTTGAAACAATTAATGTTGAATACTCAATGTCCAAGGTAAAGTATCAAAAGGAAGGTCTTATTTCTATACTGCAAAATCAAACTAGCACAATTTGTTTTGCTCCAGGAAACTCATTCGAATGAAACAGATGAACATTTTTGGACAACTTAATCTTGAGACAAAATATTTTTTTCACATGGTACTTCATCATCTGCTGGTGTAGCAATTCTATTCAATAATCAAGCCAAAATAATTACTACTATATCTGATGATATGATCTGGGGAATATTTATGGTCATTGCAGCATAGCACAAAATAAGTCTCCTCTCTAAAATAAAAGAAGTGATACATATTTCATTTGGAGTTGAAGTATCAGAAAACATTATTTTAGGAGGCGACTGGAATATGGTTAAAGACGAATGGCTCGACAGATTTCCCAGCAAGTATAATTCTCTACACCTAAATTGTACATTGTCCCATTACTATGACTTCTTAAATCTTATTGACCCATGGCAGACAAAGAAATCCAGATAAAAGACAATATAGCTGGTTCAAACTGGATGGTTCAGCAAAGTCCAGACTAGATTACTGGTTAATTTTGATGATGTACGCAATCAAATTTCGAAATGTGAAATATTACCTTCACGTAACGCCTCTCCCAAAACCTGCCAGAAAAAAATGGATACCGGAAAATCCTCTGTGTTTCGATTTTTGTCAAGGCATTGAGGACCTTATAAAAAACACCCTTGAAAATGAATCCTTTGAGTAATGTACTGTTGGAATTTAGCTTTATATCAATGTTAGAATTTAACTTTAACCCAATGTAAACTCAAATTAGTAATCTGACTCCAATTCGCGACCTTACCCAACTCTCACTCATCCAACAATATGCGCGCTCGTTCTGCAATAGAAAGGTATCAGGAAGCCGGCATTTTCACGCACAAGTGGGTTTATTCCCAATACACAGACTTTCTACATGGCACCTGGGTCTCGGGTCCCTCTCAATACAACTCTACACCTCTCTTGCCACCAGCGAATGTACTACCCGAGTTGCCCAGTAATGATTCATCCTATACAATATGCAAATGGCACAGAGACAAAGGCATCCTGGCATGATTCTATTGGCTATGTGTATCCTGCAGTTAACTTTAGCTTGCTCTTATTGGTCTTTCTTCTCCCGCCGAATCCCGTGGCGACTCCTCCTGGTTGTGATCTTTTGATGGCTGCTCCTTCATCCACTGCCCCCCGAGTCATCTCGTCTCGCTCCCTCCTTGTTTAGATCATGACTGCCATGATTACATTATCCTTTATGAGAAAGAAGACCAGGGTGGCACGGTGGCCGACTGGTTAGCACGATGGCCTCACAGTGAGAGACAGCATCGGTCGTGGGTTCAATCCCGGCTCCGGCCATCCTCTGTGGAGTTTGCATGCTCTTCCCGTGCCTGCGTTGATTTCCTCCAGGTACTCCGGTTTCCTCCCACATTCCAAATACATGCATGGCAGGCTGATTGATTATGAATGTGAGCGTGAATGGTTGTTTGTTTCTGTGTGCCCTGCAATTGGCTGGCAACCAGTTCAGGGTGTCCCCCGCCTACTGCCCGATGATAGCTGGGATAGACTCCAGCAGCCCCGCGACCCTTGTGAGGACAAGCGGTACAGATAATGGATGGATGGATGGATAGAAGACCAAGGATTCATCCTCTTCATTGACTTTCAAAAGGCTTTTGATAAATTGGAAAATCAGTTACTTTTTGAATTGTTGCCTGCACATGGCTTTGAACCTCGATTCTGCGAGAACATTGAAACTTTTTATACTGAGCCTATAAGTACAGTCATACTCCCAACCGGCACTGTGTGATACCCACTGTGTGTGATCACAGTGGTGTATGTTTTTTGTTTTTTTTTGTCAAGACATCTGAGACTGATTTTTATTTCCCCTCTGATATTCTGGCGTGTCAGACAATCATTCAACTTGGTCAGGAGATGGCAGTGTGAGCCGAGTGGTAAGCCTGCGACACCTGCGATGGTCGTCAATCGCGCATGCGCGCAGCCATTTCCTCATTGCCGATGAGAATTGGCGAACAACCGACTGCAGTGTCGCTGGCTCTACACCACCTCACACTTTAACCCGTTTTTCAGGTGGGTAAAGGTTTACAAATTAACATTATATTGTGATTATATAGACGTTTACTTTATATTTCATTGTTGCATCATAGCTCTTCATAAAATGAGTATAGAACCGTTTTGTATCATCGTCTTGTGTTGCCGGTGTAGGTACTAGATGTGGACGGGTCGCTAGAAGTGGACGGGAACCTTCGGAGGCTGCGCGCTTGCTAATGACGTCACACGTTAACACGTATTTTCAAATATATTTCTTTGCCCAGTGGTTCACTCAGGCTACAAGATTGTAGGAATAGAATGTCTGTATATAGTGTAAAACATTTCTTAATAAAACATTCCCAAATTTTTCCTCCGACCCTTAACCGGTGTTGGAATTTATCTTTATATCAATGTTAGAATTTAACTTTAACCCAATGTAAACTCAAATAAGTAATCTGACTCCAATTTGCGACCTTACCCAACTCCCACACATCCAACAATATGCGCGCTCGTTCTGCAATAGAAAGGTATCAGGAAGCCGGCATTTTCACACACGAGTGGATTTATTCCTAACACACAAATCTACAACTTGAGTTTGGGTCCCTCTCAATACAGCTCTCTTTGTCTTCGCTGTTCAGCATTAATTTATAGACACAATATGCAAATGGCACAGAGACAAAGGCATCCTGGCATGATCCTATTGGCTATGTGTATGCTGCAGTTAACTTTAGCTTGCTTCTCTTGGTCTTTCTTCAAGTGGTGGCCCCTCCTGCTTGTGGCTGAAGGGTCCAGTTTCTTGTGCATCCCTTCCCCCTCGAGGTATCTGTCTGCGCCAGGCACCGACCTAAAACCTCCCAAACCTCACATTCTTTCACTTTCTTTTTCCAACTTCACCAGCCACACACTCAGCATTCCACAGAATAACAGTGACACAAGATGCAGGACATCGAATAAAACTAGCCAGGTTTAAACTCTTCCACTCCTTTATTCCCTCTCATGACCTCAGACAACTGAGGTCATCACTCAAACCCATTATTTTATTGTTACACACGAGCTCAAGATCAAACAACGAAAAATTAGTAACAACTATAAATCAATAGAATGTGAGGTAAAGCTCAATAGAGAGTTAGTAAAAGACTAAAGATCAATAAAAATTAGTAAAAATTAAAAATCAATGGAAAACTAGTAAAACTTAAAAATCAATAGAAAATGTCATTCTAGTAGAAAATCCGTAGAAAATTTCATTTCCTCCTCATGGCCTCAGGTCGCTGAGGCCATCTTTCCATACTCACATCCTGGACTCCCGGAGGGCCACGCTACCTCCGCCTCCTGGGGGTCCTTTTGAGGGATCATCATGTACTGACCCCCCGGAGGGAGTGGCCCCAACGTGCGTTCTATTGTCTTAACAGTTAATGATCTGATACATGGAATACAGCAACATCCGCATAACACCATAATAGCGGCAAACACAGCGAAAGAAATCAGTACTGATGCAATCAGGCTTTTATATTTACCAAAGATGTTTAACCAGTCAGAATACCAACTGGTGTCCACACCTGAGTGCTCCTTCATTTTGTTACTTAGCGTGCGCAGACCCTCCAATGCCTTGGTAAGGCGACCGTCAGGAGATGTATTGTTGGGAATCAGAGTACAACACTGATCCCCAAAAATACCACACACCCCTCCTCTTTCGGCTAACAACATATCTAAGCTTATTCTGTTCTGGAATGCCATAAGAGACGTGGCAGCCAATTGCTCATGCACTGCCTGGAGTGCTGAGGTGGTAAAATTCGCCAATCGTTGGACATTATAGTGGACATAATTAATCCGGTCCACATTTTTGTTTACTGTAACGAACAGGAAAAGGCTCTCCCATCCTGCCGCAATTTGATCCACCAATTTATACTCGTCAGGGATCCCTCTTGGAACTCCAATTGCATCTATATACGTGGGATCTCCTGCATTCAACCATTCTTGCATGTCCCTTCTCTTCCTGTTAAGGAAGGGGATTCTTCCCCATTGTCCAACACCTTCCCACTCCATTTTGGCCAGATCTAAGGCTGTCACACTAACTGGCATGATCAGCGTTACCAGGGCGCACTTACCTGAGGCATTGGTGGGAAGCCTATCGTACAGCACTTTCTCTCCACACCACAGCCAAACATCATCACGAGCGAGAGGGATTCCTACTGGCAAAGACACATTTTCATTACACCATGACTCCTGGAGATTTCCAATCCCAGGACCAGTCCCATTTAACTTTTAGGCAGGTGAACTTTTGTTTTGCAACTTGGGTGTCAAAAATAGGCTCTTTCTTTTTTATTCCCACATCATTCCATGGGTGTGTCCAATTAAAATTGTCACCCAAGTGTTCACCTGTGTCGGTTGTTTACATTTCAGATTTAGCAGTAGTTGTTGTGTCTGTGTCAGCGTCTTACCATCATCTCGCTCTGCTCCATACCATACCATTCCATTACATGCTCCTTTCGCTCCATCACTTCTGTCATCCCGCATCCTATGTTCAAACGCAAACATCGTCCACACAAAGCACACGCCAGCAGGTAAAATAGTCAATAAGTTAAACATTTGCATCGTCATCGTCTTTGTTCAGACTCGAAAGTGTCTGACTTTGATCCAATTCATGCCATCTACACATTCCCTCTCTTGACCTGCCCGTCCGGGCGGTCAACCTCTAAGCTCAACCATGGCGGGCACAAATACTGGGGCCGGGCGCAACTGTGAGCTATGGTACCACTTTTGTCCTGTAGTTCCCAATTGGATGGCGTGTCAGGTTCTAGCCAGAACTCTAAACTGTCCTTATCAGCGAGAATGAGTCCACCTCCGGGAAAGCACCCGGAGGTTGATGTACGGAGCGATGTCCGACTCCAGTGATGCTGAGTTCACTGAGTTCAAATATCTAACTGTGTTCCGAGATTACAAATTAAGCCTCGAGCTAACGCTCCAATTTTGACTGTTAATTGACAAATTTTAAAGCAACACAAATGAAATAGTAACCATTTATGCTTAAAATAAAAAATCCCAAAACTATAATAACGCAGATACCGAATTAAACCTCTATTTTTTCTTTTTTTTTTTTTTATGGGAAGAAAAGGTGCTCTACAAGACATAGACAGCTCCAAGACCGCTGCAGTCTTCACCTCCTATTGTCTCATGATTGGCTCAATCCACCTACAGGCTGTGCCCACACTGATTCTGTCAACTGGGGGAGGGGGTAGAGACAGTAAAAACAATCGCGGAGCTGTGGAGCCGAGCCCCAAATCAGTCGGGCCCTGGGTCCACAACACCTCCAGCAGAGACACACACAGAACTACCATTTCCGAGCGACCCTTCCCTGGAAATTTTGAAATTTAGTAATGTCCCCAAAACCAAAGAATTTGTAGTCGGTGCTGAAATATGACCTCCCGATTGTGCAACAACTATGGGGTCTAGATCTCTAGTATGATGACGCGCATCAATATTCAATGCGATTTGTGGCTCGGCGAAAGTAAACAATTCATACCATTTCCGCTGTCCAGGGACAAGGCACGCGTGCGAGGCAACGCCAGTAGACATAACAAATATATAATTCTAACGCAAGATGCACTCATGACTAAATTTGGATGAGTGCATTTTTGATAAATCAAATCATGTTTGTGATCACATGTACAATGTGATATGTCAATTGGTGAATTGAAAGGGTGGCGGTTGCTAAACCACTCAGACCAGAGCAAGAACAGGGCATACCCACCGCGGGAGGATGGGAACCAGGTTTCAGAGCTGCCCTCAAATGTTTCAGTTCAGTTTAGCCACTGGGAAGGAAGAGAGCACGACATATGCTCCCTCCGACGGATGTGCAGAGTCAAGTTCAGTCCCATCCGGGAATGCCACTCGAATTCCAGTGTTCGTTCAGTCAATGGCAGTGACTCAGGCACTCTTGAGAGTCCACATGGCTCAGTGGGGGTTGCGGAAGGAGCTCATAGCTCGCCCCAATATCCAGCACCATCGAAAACTTGTCCATCCACCGTCCCCGGACTGCTAGGACCTGCTAGTCCTCGAATGCTGAAGCTCCGCTGCCCCCTGTCATGGAATGGGGTACGAGCGGGTTTGTGTCAAGTGCGTTGGGAGTGGGTAACGGTGGCGCCCCCTGCGCTGGTGGAGCTCTTTGTGACAGATATGGCACCGGAGGATGGCACATTCCAGAAAGTGGCTCGGCATGGACAGCTCATCACCCAGTGACCCCACACCCCGCAGCAAGAGCACACCCCACTCACAACCCCCGTCTGTAATCACCCATACCTCTTTTACTGCAATCCCAACCTCGTTGACTGGCCTGCTACAGACAGCAGCCAGTCTGCTGTGGCGCTGCGTCACCCGAACCTTGCCCAGAAGCAGCAGAAGTGGAAGGAGCAGCTGCCTCCTTTTTTCTTATCTCTCTTGGCCTTCTAAACCTGCAAGTACAACAATTTTAGTCACGCTCCTTAATCCAATCCCATATATTCCTTTTCTGATGTCGTGCAAAGTTAGGTACAAAATGTGTTCTACTTAGGCCGATTAGCATTATTTCATTCATGGACTATTTCGCCTGATGTCTGCCACTGGAAGGTGCACGCCCTTGTGGACGGCCAACTGGAACAGCTGTGTAATGTCGACATTATTGGATGGGTCACTGCCGGAAGTCTCACTCCATTCATGTCTCGCCCTGGCCACATAGACCAGGCCTGTCTCCCTTTTCCCCACCTGAAAGACACAGCAACATCGACCCCAACGGGCCAGAAATATCTGATGCACGGCACAGCCAATCTCACCTGAGGTGTCCCCATTTAGCTGGTGACCATCATGCTGGTCAGCAGATCTGGCCTCGGCCTCAAGTGAGGATAGTTCCTCTGAAATAAATTTTGTCCCGCTTGTAACTCTGTATAAACCTCTTAGTCTGGTGTCTCCTTTGTAGGAGATTTCAACCAACGTGACCTTTTTACAACGTGTCAAATAAACCAATGTTGACCTTTCTGCTATCTTTACAGCTGTGAGAGCTGTCACTAACACTTAACATGGAATCCCCCCTTGGGTAATTACGAATGTCTTATCTTCAAACTTCTTACAAGCACCCAGTATCCTGGCTTTACTAGATTACTGCCCTGCTGGGAGACGGAAAGAGCTTTGTCACTCTAAATTTGCGCCTGTCTTTTGTTTTCCTAACACTTTTCACATATGGTCAGCTAAAGTTGCTTTAACAACTATTTCCCATTTGTTCTTAAATTTGAGGTATTCTATAAGTTCTTCCAAACAATGTTTTACAATGTCTTAGTCCTAAATACAATGAAATACGTTACAATGGAAAATATCAGAATAAAATTTCATACATCCAACATGAGACACGTGCTTGTGACCACTTCAGGGTCATTTTTGTCTGAAATATCTCCTCTACAACAACTTACCCTTGCGTTAAGTGAGTAATTTTCCATAAAAACAGTGCCACTAATTCGACATTAACTTCAAGTATCACTGCTGTGGTGCTGTATTATATGGAAAAGTCTGAACAATCCAAGAAAATTTTGCCCTATCCTGGACTGGGTGTGTGTTATCTAGTCGCGCATCCAATGTGAATATATCTTATATCTCCCTCCTTGTTGAGGAGAACCTCTGGGATGGTAGTGGTGAGGCGCTATTTGAAGCATTCTCTGGCCTTCTGGTCACACTGGTCACATGTCACCTCAAACCTGTGGACAGAACTGGAGGTGTGGCAATTGCCAGTGAGAAGAGACAAATTATCTTCCTTCCAAAACATTCAGTTTTGCATAAATTTTGTGTAATAACGTCAATCAATCATTCACTTGATGCTTGAATTTAATTACTCCAATCTTTCTCCAAAAACAATTTGAAAATCAATACTCGGGAGTGCAATAGGGATTCAGGTTGATCAGACCTGTCCACCCATCGCATCCTAAGTACTGTAAGGGCTTGCCGGTGACCTCAAACAATTTTCTGTCCTGAGGCCCGTCCCTACAACATTCACTCAAACCACATATGCATACAAACACTTTTCTTTCACACTTTCATTCACCAAACGATACTTTCCAATTCCACACAGAGACCCCTCCCTTGGCGCGTCCGCCTTGATTTCACTGAGATTTGTGCTGGCAGATCCATAATTTTGCCTTAATTTAGCCAGCGTATGCCAAAATTTACAACTGTGGGTCTCTGGATTTTCCCATTCACTCCCCGTGAAGTTGTTTCTCCTCTCAAGGACGTAGCTGACGAAACTGCACCTGTGACATCAAACAGCTCATAGATGCGAATGTTAGCAGTCTGGTATTTATGGAATGATGTCATATCCTCTAAAATTGTCATGTCAGCGTTCGCGTCGTACAGTCAAAAAAAAACATCTGTCTTCCACCTTTGTCACATTTAATACACATCAGTTAATAAATCATCTACAAAACTATTTAGTCCAACTTTATATTTGGTAAACCAATCTCCAATGGCTAGATATTCCCCTTTCCAAAGATTTTCTTTCAACATGTTCATAGAATACTTCACTTAAAACTTATCCCAAAACCATAATCCCTTTGCTTAAAAATGTAAATTTTAATAAGATTGTCGCCGCCCTGCTGTTCCTCAGGTGTCCTCTGCATGTTTCAGTGTTTAACTTGCGTTCTAATTCCCTGCTAATTTATATTTATTGTTCAGTTGAATATATACTTTATCCCGTACCTTACTACACTAGCACTGCAAAAAATTGCTCCACAGTGCGACCCATGCTCGACCACATGAGAACACCTCAAGGAGAGGCAGATGCCTGAAGATTAGATCGTCTGCAACATCGAGGGGGGGTGCCGAGACACACCTCTGAAACAAAAGGACTGTGACCTTCTTTCGAGAGCACCAAAAGGCATATCTTCCTTTTCAATCAGTGAACGACTGCCATTGATGCCTGTTCTTCCTCTTGTGTCTGAAATGTTTACATGTTCCTGCTGGTGCTTCCCCCCCCTGGGGCCAGCACGGGCGTCTCCACACTCCCCTGCTGTTCTCCGCACACCCTCTCTCTCATTATTCACAGCCTGTTCGATCAATTGTATGGTCGCTGGTGCCATCCATGAATCGTTATCTTTTGCATCTCAAACCATTCTGCCCCCCCAATGTGACTACGCGGCCATTAATTGCGCCGTCGGAACGGGCGGCGGCTCAAACACATACTGTTGCGAGTCTGGCAACTGTGGATGAATGCCTCTCAGACATTCCGTCTTTTCTTCCACTTTTTCAATCACTTCATCCTCTTTCTCTGACTTCCTCCCCCTACTTGGGAACGAGCATCTAACTTCAAAGGGCTGTGAACTCTCTGTTACAGCACACTCATGATTTTACGATTACACCTCTACCCATTGCCTTCTGTAAAATCTTTCTCACTCTTATTTTTTTCCTTTAATTTTCCAAATTCACTGTAGCCTTACCAAAGCCACTCAAACAATCAAGGTATCAAATCACAAACTACAAAGTCAGGAACCACCTATGCTCTTGCAAAGGCTTCTCATGCTCTCAAAGCTTCCTTCAATTAAGATTTCATAACACCAATCTTTTTCTTTTTCTTCGTGTCATTTCCATCTGTGCATTTCAATACTGCCTGTTTCACCATCCTCCTTTCAATGGAACATTAATTGTCCCTTTCTCTTTTCTACACATTCTGCATCTTTTTCACATTCCTTTTCTTTTCTTATTGAACTTCCAATCGCTACACTGACACAATTTCTTCTCTTTTCTCTAGCTTTCTTTCTTTCTCTTTTCTTATTTCATCCCTACTTCATGTTTTTCTTCTCTTTTTTATGTTTCATTTTTATGAATTTATCCTTAATCTCCGTGCCACACCCGGGACCCGAGACCACTATCACACTTCCTCTCCTTCGCCATCTTGAAATCAAAATCCACTCGTGCGTGTCCCAAACACACTTCTTACGCAGAACAATTTTAGCCTTTACATTCACACCGCTTCCACTCTGATATTTTAAATCGTATCTTAACCACGAATAGTTCCAAACTATTCTAGTAGGTAAATCCCAGATTTTACACTACTATCGTCCACACTATTACACTTATTTATGTATATATTTATTTATTTATTTAACCATATCGTATCTTAACCACGAATAGTTCCAAACTATTCTAGTAGGTAAATCCCAGATTTTACACTACTATCGTCCACACTTTTACACTTATTTATTTATATATTTATTTAACCATATCGTATCTTAACCACAAATAGTTCCAAACTATTCTAGTAGGTAAATCCCAGATTTTACACTACTATCGTCCACACTTTTACACTTAGTTATTTATATATTTATTTATTTATTTAACCATATCGTATCTGAACCACGAATAGTTCCAAACTATTCTAGTAGGTAAATCCCAGATCCAGATTTTACACTACTATTGTCCACACTTTTATACTTATTTATTTATATATTTATTTATATATTTTAACGCCGTTCCACTCCGCCTTCCTCTTATAATTTAGCGTTGCCAATATGCAGAATTTGAAAAGGATCTGCTTACCTTATGTCACTGTGGGCCCAAGAGGAAGGCCGGTCGGATGTGCGGCTCCTTTATTCTTTATCAGGTCGTCACCTGGTGTGGACGTGGGAGACCCGGTCTCCAGTGGTTTTCCTCGAAGTTCCAAACTTCTTTTCTTTTCTTAGAGTCCCAGACTCTCTTTGAAGTCCCAGACTTCTATTACCTCTCATGCATCACGTCGGGGTCACCATAAATTGTTGGAATTTATCTTTATATCAATGTTAGAATTTCACTTTAACCCAATGTAAACTCAAATAAGTAATCTGACTCCAATTTGCGACCTTACCCAACTCTCACTCATCCAACAATATGCGCGCTCGTTCTGCAATAGAAAGGTATCAGGAAGCCGGCATTTTCACGCTCGAATGGATTTATTCCCAATACACAGATTTCTACATGGCACCTGGATCTCGAGTCCCTCTCAATACAACTCTACACCTCTCATGCCACCAGCGAATGTGTTCTACCTCCGAGTTGCCCAGTACTGATTCATACTATACAACATGCAAAATGGCACAGACAAAGGCATCCTGGCATGATTCTATTGGCTATGTGTATTGCAGTTAACTTTAGCTCGCTCTCATTGGTCTTTCTCCTCCCGCCGAATCCCGTGGCTCCTCCTGCGTGCGATCCCCCGATGGCCGCTCCTTCAGCCAATGCTCCCGGAGTCATCTCGTCTCGCTCAGCACCATCTGCTTCTAAAACATTCCATTCATGCACAACCCCCGCAACCAGTTTCGCGCCACCAGTCACACTCTCAGCATTTTACAATATCACATTTTCATACATTGGATGCACCAACATCTAATGAACTATGTTAAGCTCAAACTCTTATATTCCTTTAATAGTCAAAAGTATGAAATCCTTTAAGTGTAACTGAAGTTTAGACCATGCTAATGACCAGACACTCAGGAGAGGAATGCAGGAAGATTAGATCACAGCTGCACCACAGGAGGTGTGAACGAGACCCCTCTGAAACAATGGACTTCCATGCCAGGATCACAAAAGTGGCTCCGAGCAGTCTAACCTTTGTTCAGTTTTAAATTGACTGCCATTTACATTATCCTTTAATATATATATATATATATGTATATGTATGTAACACGAGACAATCTCGCTTGGCCACAGATATTCGCTTTTCCATTAGAATTTTTTGCGGCCAAATGGCGCTAATGAGACTGGTTTTCCGAATCATATAGAAGGTGGTACCCCATCACCAGCTAATTGGGGCTCTGTGGGTCTACTCCCTCACTATCATCTGATTGTCTAATAGTAAATGAACGCTGAGTTAATTTTGAACTAATTGTGCTCTTATTTAACTTTTCAACTTCAGGATCATTTTTTCTCCGCTGCGAAGGGAAAAATCCCTGCGACTGGCTATATCCAGGAACGTTTTCTGAACCTCCAACGGAAAGTCAGCAAACAAAAAGGAGGGAGAGCTGTCACTGTTCACAAAGTGTCTGGAAAGGCTCATAACTCACTTTGTGGTCGTGGAATTACTGTCATTGGTAAGAGCATCTCAACTCAACTGGATTTATAAAGCACTTTAAGACAACCACCGCTGTATGCATACTGCTGTACATGGAGAAATGTAAGTTATACAACAACCAAAAAATAAAACAAATTAATAATGAAGACAGTAAAAAGCATAAAAACAGTAAAACCAAAAAACAAAGTCTTTTGGTGATTCAAAAGCCAAAGAATAAAAAATTATTTTAAGACTAGTTTTAAAGATGGGAAGGGAGGGGGCTTGCCTAACGTTTCGCGGGAGATAATCCAAAGAGTGCGAATATATATATATATATATATAGCATAGATGACGCAGACTTTGGCCAGCAGGGTGTGCGAACATGCACTCTGCAATGCCCCAAAGGGACAGGCTCACTAGTCGAGAGAGTTGTTCAGTCTATCGAATAGGCATGCCGCATAGGCATGCCTTGTTAGTTTTGGGGGAAATTTGAGACTTCTAAGTGTGCCTTATAGTCGCGAATATACGGTAGGTCTAATTAGACTTGGTATAGTTTAACTATTGGATGGTGATGCACATTTAATTTTGCATCTGACTGGTCTAATTTAAATAGAAGCATACAATTCCAAAAGAAAATTATTGCATGTCTGCGATATACATATTCCATGTGCCAATATTGATCCTGATAGAGTGTGCTGCACTAATTAGATGTCCCTTGTGATGTTGTTGCTTTAAATTACTTATCTGTGGTAGAATGGTAAATGTCAGTTTTTAAATTTCAGCACCAGATGTTATGGAAGCCACGATAACAGAAAAGCGCAACTGGCTTAAGCACAATATAGAGCCCCGACACCTAATGAGGACCTACATGGCAGACACCAGACAGTCCAGGATGTACTGGATACATGGAGCTGAGCAACCATCCATAAGTGAGATTTTGACTGCCTATCCTCGTTTTGCAGATCCAGATGCTTACATATGGGTAAGCTATGCGTGCGTTACTTTTTGTTAAGATCACTATTTAGGACACTTTCTTTGACTTTCTAATTTTTGTCCTTTTAATTTTTTTAACAGATTGATGAAGACTTTCAGATGCTGTTCAGTGATGTGACGAGCCACTTTACGTCTAAGTGGGAGAGTTATGCCAAAAAGTTACTACCACAGCTGAAAATGGACTGCAAGGACAGCTCTGCGAAGCAGCTGCTAGCAGAGCTATTCAACCCCAATTTGTCACCTGGTTCCAAACTGGACATGATGGAAATGCAGGAGGAATATTTGCCATCTCAGGGTGAGTGTGATTACTAGTATAATTTAACACTCAAGCACTCCTTAAAAAGTCACTTTGTAACTCTTGAAGCCATTTTTGACACCGGGTTCCATTTCCAAACAATAAAGACAAAAAACACAACTAAGTCATCGCTGTGTAAGAAGTATGTCCAATTTGGTAATTTAAAAAAAAAAATAGTGTTAATGGAATGTCTCTAAAGGCCTCAACACACCAATGCGGGGTTGGCTGTTCTGACCAACTTTCGCATTGGACCGGAAAATGACGAAAGCACACACCGCAAAAGGCGACAGAGGCGCAAACTACTCCGCACCTTCTGCGCATGCGTGTGAAGTAGTACCCCTCCATGCCATTGGCAGCGATAGTCAATGCGTAGCCTTTGACGTTGATGTGAAATAATATTTTTTCTTGAATGGAAGTGATTACTTAGCGCTCTTCTGTCCAACCAGCTATTATGTGTATAGAAATGTGAAAATGAACAAAGTTCATTTAGTCCTTGAGAAATAAATACCTTCAATTTTCACAGTTTTTTTGCTCTCGTCACTTCCTATTCTTGTCCAGTGCACTGATTCGCTAGAATTAAACACGACAGCCTTAGCCGATTGGACGTGTTGAATCTGCTGAACATGCCCCGCCCCTATATAAGTAGCGCGTCAACTAGAAATGGTCCCAGTCTGTCAAGCGGCTCATCATAGTCATACAACAATTACAGATTTTGCAACTCAGTGCACACGTAAGGTGCGACAGATTATAAGGCGCCCCGTCCATGTTGAACAAAATTTAAGACTTTTAAGAGTGCCTTATCGTCGTGAAAATACGGTATTACAGGGAGGAGAATTTTCCGTCAATTTGAAAATTTTGGACATATTCGGAGGATCAAAGGCTTAATTGCATTTTATCAAAACTGATCAATATATTAGAATTTTGCATTGGGGCTGCTGGTCTGGTTACTGCCATTATTACTTCTTTCTTTTTTAATTTTCCACATTGCAGAAGAAATTGCAGCAACCATCTTATTTTTGCTGCCAGCCTTGCTGCCCCCACGACTAGTGTCAACACAGTCAACCAAGAAAAAATGGAGGCCCACCATTGCAGAGGGACGCAGGGCATTCATTGACCTACAGATGGTGTGCATGTCCAAGATTAGCTGGATGCTTATGTTTTTAAGAGTCTTGACACATATAGCAAATTGAAATTAGTACTTGCATGTTTTAGCCATTCTGTTTTGAAATGCAGTAAACTGTATTTTCTATTCTCATTCCAGCCTGGAACATACCTCCTTGCTTATAAAAGGAAACGGGAGGAGGA
Organism: Idiotropiscis lumnitzeri; assembly: GCF_059441095.1. Lineage (NCBI taxonomy): Eukaryota > Metazoa > Chordata > Actinopteri > Syngnathiformes > Syngnathidae > Idiotropiscis > Idiotropiscis lumnitzeri. Next base: position 6,661,459 of record NC_142406.1, read on the forward strand.
ATGTGAAAAGAGAGGGATCACACACCAGCCCCAAATAGTTGCCTCTGGGGCCACAGTCTTGGCAGCAAATATGTTTTACCTCCTTTATGATGATGTAATCTGCCAATTCGATTCTCTTATCAAAACGGTAGATATCTGCTTTAAGTTATTTTTTGTTTTTAATGTGGAATACCCAGCAGAAGTTGCAGATGTATGGATGTTTCTTCAGAGGGGTGTGTATGGCATTGTCACAACCTCTGATGTCTTGACCCCACGAGTTAAAGAACTAGTTGGACTCATAAAAACAAAATAGTGATTGTTGTATCGCAACATCAATAGTTCCAAATATTATGTTCTAAAACGTTTTGTATACTGCAATGTATTGTATTATAGTATTATGTATGTATTGTTGTATATAGTTTATTGTTGTTGAAATGAAAATAAAGTGCATTGGTGTTTTAACCTTGGTCATTTATTTACTCCAGATATGGGTGTTAAATTTCAAGCCTGCAGTGGCAATATTAATGGTCCAATATAACCAATTAAAATAGTCATTATAACCAATATAGATGGTTCTGATCCAGCCAATTTATATTGGTTACTCCCATTAGGGTTCTACACAAATTAACCAATATCTTGGTCAAAAGGACTGATGTGTATTGGTTGGAACCAACAAACAATAAACATTGGTTGAAAACACTATCAATTCTCAATTGGTTGTTTTAACCAAAAGATCAGTCGGACACATAACTACCAACTAGATTGGTCATTTTTTTGGTTAATCTCACCAATCCTTTTTTAGAGTGTACCAACCCCCCCTTTTTGCAGAACAGGAGCACGCAGTGGCGGTCCCCTCCGTTCAGGAGCACATCCGTCGGGCCAAGGGAGTCTGGGCGGAGGTAAAAGCTTCCCTCACCCGCTCGGCGCAGCGGAACAAGCTCCGACCGTCATCGAACCCCGGCCCCCGACTACCAGGCCGGTCAACTGGTCTGGCTCTCGACCCGCGACCTTCCCCTCCTAACCGAGTCACGTAAGCTGTCCCCGCGATACATTGGTCCCTTCCCCATCACCAAAATCATCAACCCCTGCTCCGTCAGGCTCAAGCTTCCCGATTCCCTCAAAATCCACCCTACATTTCACGTTTCTCTCCTCAAGCCGGTGTCTTCCAGCCCTCTAAGCCCTCCGACCATCTCCCCTCCACCCCCCCTGATGATCGACGACCACCCAGCTTTTACTGTGTCCAGAGTGTTGGACGTGAGGCGTCGGGGGAGGGGTTTCCAGTACCTTGTAGACTGGGAGGGTTACGGTCCGGAGGAACGCTCATGGATCCCCCGCAAGCTCTTCTTGAGCGACTCCCCGATCCGGGAGTTTTATGCCCTACACCCAGACAAGCCAGGTAGGACGCCAGGAGGCGTCCGTTGAGGGGGGGGGGGGGTACTGTGGGGGTTCGGGTTTGGGGGGGGGGCCTGGCGAGTTTCTCTCTTTTCAGATTTCCGGCAATCTCCCGCCAGGCACACCTCCGGCTGGAGAGGGCGTCGGCTCCCGCACAGCTGCAACTTGTCAACAGCAATCACCGCGGGGTTTAAAAGCTCAGCGCTGCCAGGAGCCAGACGCCGGATGATCCCGTGACCTACCGTGGTACCCGGCTCATGTCGTCGTTCGCCTCGCACACGCCTGGTTCGAGTGACAAGCTCTCCGAGTTAACCCCTGTCTGTCCTCGTTCTCCCTCCAGCCGCCCAGCGCCTGTCCGAGCCCGACCCTCAGCCGCCGAGTTCCAGAGCGCCATTCGCATCTCGGCCGTTCCTACGCCGCCTGCCTGCCATTCTCCGCTTCCGCCGGCTCGCCGCCGTCTTCGCCTCCACGCCGATCTCCTCGCCCGCGCTCATCCCGCCACAGCGCCGGTCTGCTCTCCGCCCGTCACCCCCGCTGCACCTCCGCCGGCGCGCATCTCTCCACTGCTGCGGGCGCACTTGCACCGCCTCGCCGCTCCACCACCTGCCCTCCTTCCCTGGCTTCCGAGCCCGCTCCTCTCCCCCCGATCCTATCAATAAATCTACCTCAATGCTTGCCTGTGGGTCCAGTCTTCCTCCCGCTCAGTTCTTAGAACCGCCACACTCTTGTTGTGATGAATACATTGTTTGTAGCTGTTTTCCGAAACCACCAAGGAAGATGTGGATATTTTGATCCGCATGCTCGACAATGCGATGGGCTTCCTGCTGCTCACGGTACGTCACACGGTACAGCTGTAATGGTGCTTTTTACATTTCTGAATGATCTGATAGATAAGTTGGTACAGGTTTTCACCGCAGCTGGCACTTCTCCTACAACCCAGTATGAATTGATGCCGGTAATATTTCAACCTGTTGATGACACCGCCAGTGACCACGAGATGGCGCCATGCGCAGATTGGTCTCGTTTGACAACGCGCAATGAAGACACTACGCAGGTATGTCCAAAATTGCTTGGCCCACGACTGCTGAAAATGGAGATAAAGGACAGGAGAAAATTTTCAAGACGAATTAAAGCTCGGGAAAAAAATAAACCATAAGATAACGGGGAAAGCTATAAAGCAGACAACAAGGCGATTAAATGTCAACATGAAAAACAAGGAAATATACAGACAAACTCCAGAGATCAGACGACGTAAACAGTCTTACATGATGACTCGCTATCATCAAGACCTAAATATTTGTGTAAAAAAAAAGGCACTTGTTATGAAACGCTATTACAAAGATGACGCGATTAAAATAAGGCAGTGCGCCAATATCAATAAGCGATACAGTTTGGATAACGATTTTAGGAACAAAAAGTGCTCCTATAGTAGACAGAGACATTGTGAAAATGCTGATGCGTTCCGGACCAAACTGCGCTCCTATATTAAACACAGATATAGACACGATGATGAATTTAGGACCAAACAGCGCTCCTATATCAAACAGAGATATAGATGTGATGATGACTTTAGAACCAAACAGCGCTCCTATATCAAAAATAGATATAGTCATGATGATGACTTTCGAACCAAACAGTGCTACTATATCAAACAGAGATATAGTCGTGATGATGACTTTAGAACCAAACAGCGCTCCTATATCAAAAATAGATATAGTCGTGATGATGACTTTAGAACCAAACAGCGCTCCTATATCAAACAGAGATATAGTCGTGATGATGATTTTAGAACCAAACAGCGCTCCTATATTAAACAACGTTATGCAAATGACCCAGCATTCAGAGACAAGCAAAAGGAAAAAATGAGATTGCTATGGCGAGCGAACCACGATGCAGCGAGAACTAATACAAACCGCGCCGCGATGAAACTGCTTCAAAGATATAGAATCATCAACAGACTATGTAGAGAAAGAAATGACCGACAATCATGAAAGCCGTTGAGCTATTTAAAGGTCAGGTAAAAAACGGACCAACTTTCATTTGCACGGTTTGCCACCGAGCGTTATTTCCGAATCAAGTACGTAAGCTGTCCCAATATAAAAAAAACAAGCCAATTGTTGCAAGTTGCCTCACAGGAAAGTTTGTTCACGTTTGTGATCAACAGTGTAAGACATTGTGCAGAGTTCCGGATGAGAGAAAGCTTGAGTGGATATGCCACACCTGCCATGCGCATCTCAAAGATGGTAAAATGCCAGCGCTCGCCGTGGCTAACAATCTCCAACTTGCGGACATTCCTGCTGAATTGTGTGATTTAAACATACTGGAGAGACATCTTGTTTCCAAAAGCATTTCATTTGCCAAAATTGTACCTCTTCCAAAGGGTCAACAACGAGCCATTCGAGGAAATGTCGTGTGCGTGCCATCGGAAGTACAAGAGACGGTCAACGTCTTGCCCAGAGTAAGAAGTCGCTCTCAATTGTTGAGAGTGAAACTGAAGCGACGACTTTCCTACAAAGGCCATCAGCTCTTTCAAACTGTGACTTGGTCGAACCTGGTGAGTGCCCTGATTAAACTGAAACAAATTCACCCGCAGTACAGAGACATTACCATTTGCGACGACGCCGACCTTTGCGACCCGACCCTCACTGATGACAAGAGTAGCTCCGATGAAGAAGAAATGCGTGAACGTGACTACGATGAGGAAGATCTGATGGAGATCGACCGATTTGAGAGCGATGCCGTTCTAAACGGTGAGAGTGTTAAACCGCAGCGACGACAAAATGCCGAAACCGCAGAAGAAGGCGACGAAGCGAACGGCGGAGTTATCCTCGAGTCTTGTCTCCAACCGAATGACGTGTCGGAGGAAATAATGAGTTTCACTGAGGGAATTTACTCCGTCGCTCCCGCGGAAAGAAATAACCCGGTAAGTTTTTTCAAGACTCCCAAACTCGAAGCCATGGCGTTTCCTGTCCAGTTTCCAACTGGGAAAAACACCCTCGATGAGGACAGACCGATTAAACTCACGCCGAGCAAATATTTCAAAACGCGTCTGTGTTGCGTGGATGAGCGTTTTGCCAGAGATACAAATTACCTGTTTTTCGCTCAGTTTGTGGCTGAAATCTACCAGGCGACGTCAAGCATGAGAATCCAGCTGCGCAAAGGTAAACCTTTTACCAGGGATGGTCGCAGAATAAACAATTCTATGTTGCAGGATAAGCGGGAAGTTGAAAAGCTGGTGCGCAGCAAAGACGCGATCCGCTTCATGACGCCGTTGAGAGGCACGCCAGCCTATTGGCAAAGAACCACAAAAGATCTTTTTGCCATGATCCGACAGCTGGGCACACCCACGTTCTTCTGCACATTTTCTGCTGCTGAAATGCGTTGGCCGGAGGGCATCACTGCCATTAAAGCACAACAAGGTGAGCAGGTGAATTTTGCTGAACTCGACTGGGCCACCAAGTGTGAAATCCTACGCAGCAATCCTGTGACGACTATGCGCATGTTTGACAAACGTGTGGAAGCTCTATTCCGAGATCTGATCCTGTCTCCGGCACAACCGATCGGTAAAGTTGTTGACTATTTTTACAGATTAGTATGTATGACAAAGTATGAGTGTCAACATTTGCTAATAATCCTCAAGAAACCACTGCCATGCAACAGCCGGTCCCAAGATGCGGAAAGAAAGGAATCCAAACTATTTTGACCCCATTGACTTTGATTCTACCTTTTGTTGAAATACTGTATTTTTGTGGGTAATGACATTTCTTTTATTTATTTTTTTGTGTGTATTTTTCCCTCTTGTTTGTATTATTGTTTTTCATTTGTAAATGTATGATTGAAGTTTGTATTGTGAGTTATACCTAAATCTGATGGTTTTTTTTTGAGCAACAGTACATAACTCCTTGTAAAATATGCTATATGAATAAAGTAGCGCTGTCTTGTATTGTACTCGGGGGCGCAACTGCAACTAGTATGTTGAGTTTATCAGCAAACTGTAAAGAAAATAATTAGAATAAAAAAATACCACACATTTAAGTGTCTTTAAAACATAAAAACGTGTTTCCATTAATTGTTAATTGCCGTCAGCCGTGGGTATGCGTAATTGCCGTCAGCCGTGGGTATGCGTCAAGGGCTATATAAACGTGAGAAACTTGCCGTTGGTCTTTTCAACTTGACTGACTACAAGGTAGGATGATTGATTGGCTTAGACACCTGTATTTTTCTCCCTAGAATATTTTCACATCTACCTTGCTCAAAGGTATTTTCGCTGTGATTTAATTAATTTTAAATTCGACGTTTTTCTTTATGCCACAAAAAAATTGTTAATTGCCGACAGCCGTCGGTAGGTGCTGGCGTTTTTCATTCTGATGACATGGTTGGATGGTTAATTAGTTTAGACGTACCCCAGGGTATATGCACGTCTGCTTTTATTTAATTTTTAACTTGAAAATGTTTTTAATGTAACAAAAATAAATAAATTTCATCACTTCCAAAAGGAATTGTAAAAATGAAAATGGGTTATTCATTTAACCTAACATGTTGACTCAAACGAATAACCCACAAGACAACCAGTTTAAGTTTATTTTACTAAACATTTTTGTTTCGTTATCCACTTGACCCGAAAATGTTTGGTTAGCAACCTTTTTACTTTTTATCCATGTTGCCATATTTTTTATCTAACTGATATTGTGGTGTAGGTCTAAATTCTTCCCTTAATTTTCCCCCCCGTTTCTCCAGCATGGAACAAATCTTCACCATGAAGATTGCTGCGCCGCTTAGGGCGAAGGTGGTGGCCATGAGCGCCACCACGGCATACCGAAATTGGACTCTTTAAGAGGACGGGACGATGGCGGCTGGGTCCACTTTCAAAAACGTGAACGTAGCCCTCAGTGATGGAAAAACGCACTGCCGCATGGTGCTTTTTGAAGCTCTGGCCTCGGAGGTTTCCGAGGGCCAGAGCTTCTTATTAAAAAAATATACTGTTGGGAGGGATGAGCGGGTCCACCTCTCCCGCCCAGACACTGAATTATTTCGTTGTGCAGACGTAACAGTGTCTGGGGAGTTGGGGGAGGAGGCCGCCCGGCTCATCCTTCCCATTGCCAGGACAGTCCACATCCGGGACGTTCCCCAGGAACGGGGTCCTGGTCAACATCGAAGGCGTCATCACTGAAGTAATGTATCACACTCGCACCGTCTCAGTGTGTGCGTGATAAAATTGTTTAATCCTTTTGTTTCTCCCTTAGATCAAAGCCATCAGGATGGTGAGGGTGCGAGGCCAGCTCGTGCCCATGGGTGTCATCCTCCTCCAAAAAGTGAATATTTTGCGTTTTACCTCAACTATTGTAATCTAAATATGCTGCAGCGGGCAATTCTCATTGTACGTTTTGTATTACAGGACGGGGCGTCGGCAAAGGTGGTGCGTTGGAGGGAGGCGAATCTCTTTGTCGTTTACGTGGGCCAAAAGGTGAAGGTGACCCACCTTGTGGGCAAGCCTTCACCCTATGGCTTCTCCCTCCAAACGACCAACTCCACCGAGATCAAAGTAAGTAGGCCGGCTAATACAAAATGTGTAGAAAAAAATCAACTAGATTGAAATATTTCCATTGACAGACTTTAATATCTATTCACCACCCGTTTTCTGAATTTCGTAATTTTACGTTGGAAAGGTGAACCGTGATTACCTGAACACCTGTTATTTTCAGTCGACAGCGAGTGTCAAACGGGCACGTTTGTGTTGCTCTCGGGTGTGATAGTAGAAGTCATGAAAATAAAACTGTTCATCCTACGTCTGTTCATAAAGTGTTCTTTTACACAGGAATTGGAAGATACCCCCTTCCTGGTGGTGGGCTACAGACTTCGGGGGGACCTGGTGGAAGTCATAGACGGGGACGACAATACAAGATCACTCCCTCTCGCCACCTGGAGGGAGCGATTCCCCGAGGACCCCCTCGTCCCCCAAGAGGGATTTGTTTTGTAATTACAGTGGAACCTCGGTTCTCGACCATAATCCGTTCCTGAACCCTGTTCGAAAAGCGAATTGTTCGAACACCGAAACCACTCCTTTGCTGCTTGCACTGACTTTCTTTGGAGGCATGATTAGGGGCTAAAACACTTCGTACACCGATATAAAACGCGAGAGCAAAACGCAGCACGTCCGCACGCGACAACAGTTGGTCATAAAGAGAGAAAGAGAGCGATCTACACCCGTACGCCGCTCAGCCCCCACCCTCGCGTGCGCACTCACGCGTCATACCGGCGTTCGAACTCCGAGGTTTGTTCGAACTGCGAAGCAAGAATTTCTCTTTTTTTTTTGTTTGAACTCCGATTTGTTTGACCTCAGAGTCGTTCCAGAACCGAGGTTCCACTGTATTTATTTAATGCTTAAAAAAATAAAACTTTTTATTTCCATATTGTGTCTTAACTTGATTTCTTTATTTAATCTGGTTTAACAAGATTCAGCATGCACACGCATACTCATCACCCCGTTCAAACTCACTCCTTCCACGGATACACGCGCGTGGGGGCGGTCCCACGCAACGCACACGCACGGTAACCACTTGCACACCATTTCCTTTTATCCCGCATGCTACTCCTTCCACATTTTTCTTCGGATTCTCACCGTTCCAACTTCTCCAATCGCTTCCAAAAAAGAACGCCATGCGGGCTTCTTTTCCATTTAGTGTTATTCAACATACTTCCACCTTCCATCATTCACTATCAATCCACATTCTCATTCAATTCTATTCTCTACGATTCAAACTCATTCAATTTCATTCTCTATGATTCAAAAATCATTCAATTTCATTCCACATGCTTCCACCCAGATGGCTTCAACTCCGGAGCCTTCACACGCGATTTCTCCAGAAATTGCATTCTCTAGTTTAATGTGCGTTGCAAGTGGGAATGTCGAATTTTCATGACCTACACAAGTTCAACACATTTAAATAAGTCATAAATGTAGCATATGAGAATAGTAAACACAATCACATGTCTTCACTGTGCAAACTACTACTAGTTTCATTTGATAAATGTATTTTGTTTAATAAATGCAGTGACAAACATGTCAGGGTTTTGGTATGGAGGTTGAGTGAGAGGAGGACCCAGATACAGTGAAGTGAGGCAGGAGTAACTTCATGGAAATTAAAGGTAAAGAAAACAAAGCACACAAGGCATGGGGAAAAAACTAAAATATCAAACGTACAAAACAGGCATTTAAAAAAAACACAAGGACTAGGACTCGTCTTATTTCGACAAGGCGCGACAGGCAGGACAGCTAACTGGGACACTGAACCAAAGAGAACTGAAAGCAAACAAGGAACTATATACAAACAAAGTAACGAGACAACAAGGAACACCTGGACAAGACACAAAGGGTTGGAGGGAGCTGATTGCTTCACACAAGGGAATGGGGCTCCAAGCACAGCTGGACACAATCAGGTTTAACAAGAGACACACACCAAACACAAGGAAAAAAATTAAACTAAATACGAAACCAAAAACAACATACATACACCATGACATATGAACCTGTAATTAATTGGCATTCTGCTACCACGACATATTACAATCCTTCATAACCTAAACACTCACTTGTGCTCAGAAAGCCATAAGTCCTCTGAATTGGGGTACTTCTGGACCACACTAAGTCAAACTTTTTCAATGCGATTTCTTGACTTCAACATAGCACAATATGCCAGTTTGTCTCCAAATGTAATCAAACCTAACCACTTTCTCCTGTTCTGAAAGCAGTAATTGCTTCATGTTGGGTAGTTCTGGTCATTTTGCAGACAACAGTGAGAAGAAGTTTTTCATTTTAATTTTGTCACTTAAAAAAGCAAAAGATCAACAATTACTCACCAAGTTTAGTAAACTTAAGCAGTCTGAAAGCAGTAAGAACTTCTTGTTCAGATATTTCTTTGTGTACTGCGTTTGGCTGTTTTTGCAATATTGAAACATTTGTAAAATGTTCTACAAGTCATATTGTGATGGCCTGAAATGGAACCGATGTTTTTCTTTGGGTTCGGGTCAACCTAACCCTAAGTTTTCCTCTCTCACACCTTGAGAGCAAAACACGGGAATCTGTTGAAGTGTGGACTTCTGTCTTGCCTGACAAATACAATTTAAAACAAAAAACAAAGACTTTGAAGAAATGTTGTGCATGGCTGATTTTTCATATACATTGGTGTTGATGAGGAAGACACGGGCATGGAGCAACGACTTTTCTGCGATCGACCTTGTTTTGACATCATTTGTTTTTAACTGGAATTAAAGCGAAGCCTTTTTTTGTTCAACTCCAACTGTGTCGTTTTTTTGGTGTTGTCATTGCTGGAATGAAAGACTCGTCAAAGAAAGGCACCAGTCAGGATTTTCATGCCCTGCTCACATAGCGACAAAAAAAGAGTGTAAGTTGCTCCGACAGTGCATAATGTTTAAAAAGATAAATTCAAGATAAGAAAAGAAAAAATTAAATAAAACATTTGTTACACTCCATTCCCTGACATTGCAGTATTTTCTCAAGATAAGACATGCGATGAAGTCCTATTTCATACTTTTGTGATTTTGTGAATTGTTGCTGCAGATGAAATGTTCTTGGTACCAAATAACATATTGTCAGCCTCTTAAAAATAATGTCCCTAGTCATATTTTGACAAAGTATTATTTAACAAGTCCTTACACAATCAATGTACAGCACTAATACTGCTTTCAGACTGCAGATGAGTGCTGAAGTTTACTAAACTTGGTGAAACGGTTGGGTGGAACTGTAATGGTGCGAAAAGGACCCAAGAGCAATCGGAATATGAGAAGGGGTTTATTTTGGGGGAAGCAAGTGAAGGCAGTGGATCCGGAGTTCAGCAGGGCCAGGCGGTGGAGTGGTCGACGCGGTCCGGTCTTCAAGGGCAGGAGGTGGGGATACGGGGCTTGGCCAGACAGGCAGATGGCTTGAGGAAGCACACAACAAATAAATGATCTGAGGAAGGACATAGTGGTTCAACAACCTGAGCCTCGGCGATGGATTCAGATGAGCCGTTCTAATTTTCTGAAGCATCCCTCCATCGTCTCCCTATTCTCTGGAGGAATAATACCTTGCTGCGGTCCCAACTGAGAGAGGAAAATTTAGGGTTAGGGATAGAGATAGGATTAGGGTTAACCTAACCCTAATCCAAAGAGAGGCCATAACAATGTGACTTGCTGAACATTATAAAAATGTTTCAGTTTTGCAAAACAGACAAACACAGTTCGGAAAGTACCCAGATCTACCTTAACAAGAAGAACTTACTGCTTTCAGACTACAGATGATTGCTTCGGTTTACTGTACGGTGAGGAATTGGGATCTTTTGCTTATTTTAAACGAATAAATTGAATTAAAAAACTTCTAACAGTAGTACGCAAAATGACCAGAACTACCCAATATGAAGCAATTACTGCTTTCAGAACAGGAGAAAGTGGTTTGGTTTGATTACATTTGGAGACAAACTGGCATATTGTGCTCTGTTGAAGTCAGGAAATTGCATTGAAAAAGTTTGACCAAGTGTGGTCCAGAAGTACCCCAATCAGGAGTACCTATGGCTTTTTGAACAAAAGTGAGTGCTTATGTAGCGGATCCCAATCTGGTCACCGCTGGCAGATGTATAAATAATCGTGGAAATATAAGAAATAATACACATTAACTAGAAAATGCAATTCCTGAAGAAATTGTGTGTGAAGGCGGAGAAGTTGGATTTTTTTTTGTGGAATGACATTGAATGATTTTGAATGACACTGAATGTTTTTGAATAATATTGAATGACACTGAAATATTGAATGAGGTTGAATGAATTTGAATCATATTGAATGATTTTGAATGATAGTGAATGAAATTGAATGTTATTAAATCAAAGTGAATAATATTGACTGATGTTGTGAGAAGTTAGAACAATTAATGTCAAAACACTCTTCAAATACATGTTGTTTGATGTGCAGAGCATGATTTACACCTCACCATTTTATTGCATGCACTAAGCAGGTTAGACATTTTTCTGTCCATGGGATGGCGTAGTCAAGAAAAATGAATCATCTCGAAGCCCATATGTGTGCTAAGTATTCCCCTGCAGGGCTTGACTGCTTTATGGGGCTTATTTTGCAATCACTAGTTTCAGATAGTTATAATTTTTGAAAGAGCATTTTTGTTTTATGTTTTTCATTATCGAAATGTTTTTTTTCTATTCTAGTTTTTAGTTCTTTTTCGTTTACTAAAATAACCTTGGGCTGCACCCACTATCACAGCAACGGCTCACCATATTTTGGCCGGCTAATTTGTCAGAGAGAAGACAGCGACAACGGATGGCCCAATCGCAATAAACACTCTACACCATACGTGTACACGCGGTGTTGGAGAGCACATGTTACAAGCGTACCGATATTGCAGAATTGGGACAATGCGTGTGATGTCACCAACTTCCTCTTCTTATTAGAATTAGAATTAGAATTAGAAATCCCTTTATTGTCATTGTACTCAAGTGTGTTATTATTATTTAGTTAATTGTAACAATTTTGTCGTTGACTTAAGTAATGTAGTGGTTAAGTAAAAACCCTGGCTTGGGACCCACCGAAAGGAGCTATTGCTCCATTTGTACTATTTGCGGCGGTCACACGATCTGCGGCCCCTGCACAAAATGTCGCAAAGTACGGTAGCAGCACTTGGACAAAACACGTAGGTGACTTTAAAACAGTGATGAAAATTGTACACAGGCAACTGATAAATATGTCACAATTCGATATGTACATTTGAAGAGAATTTATTTTCGACATGGGCCCAAGAATTCCACCGAACATCGTCAGTTTCCTGGTATTTTGGTTAAATCCGCAAATAATTGTGGACAGTATACTTTGGCTGCGCGCTCCAACAATTTTACTATATACTTCAATGAGAGTGTAGCGTGGGAATCGAGATTTGCGCGAGCCCTTTAAACACACCCTAACACGAAGCTGACCAACCGCCACAGCTAGTGATGGGTAGATGAGGCATCCTGTATCGTTTCGTCACAGTGACGCACTGTATTGACACTGTGTTGCTGAATACTGACACCTGGCGGACTTGCAGGAAACATTTGACAGGGTCATCTGACACTGATCTGTCAAACTAATTTTATCCAATTCCATTGATTAGGCATTTCCATTCACATTATTTTTACATATACGTACTTTCATAAAAAAAAATCTTTGATATTCGAGATGCAGTTGATAAATTAAGTAAAAATCTGTCTGAATGCCTAAGTAAAAGTGTTGTGAATGACAATGGACTCATTGTAATTTAAGATTTTTATTGAAAAAAATTAGTTTCTCCAGGGTTTTGTTATTCAGTCTATTTCTTTTTTTTTAGGCAATTTCCCCCGCCTTTATTCCAAAAAAATAGTTTCTCCAGCGTTTTGTTATTCAGTCTATTTCTTTTTTTTTAGGCAATTTCCCCCGCCTTTATTAAAAAAAAATATGTTTCTCCAGCGTTTTGTTATTCAGTCTATTTCTTTTTTTTGAGGCAATTTCCCCCGCCTTTATTCCAAAAAAATATGTTTCTCCAGCATTTTGTTATTCAGTCTATTTCTTTTTTTTTTTTTAGGCAATTTCCCCCGCCTTTGAGCAGATCCTCTCACAAGGCACTGAAGAGGCCGGCGTGCACAAAACCTGTGTGGCCAATATAAATAGGTGAGGGAACGTTGCCTCCATGGACTTCCAGTATAAGAGCGGGTCTTCCGTACGTGCAACGTGTCCTGGTGACCTATAGCGCTGCACCTATGAGTGCGCACACGGCAGAAAACTTGCGTTTACCAGTGACGTCTCCCATCTTGCGGATATTTAACGCAGAGCAACGCGCCAATAACTCGATGCTTGTTTTGAGCATCCATCCTGTTGACAGATGCGCTTTCTTATAAACATAGTTTGGCGAGCGACCGCTGTGTCGACACGGTTCCGGTAGTGGTCACGTGACTTTCTTAAAGCAAGTACGCGCACCGACACGGGGTTTGCCCTGGAAGCTTGGCGCACACAACGACTCCTCAATGTCGCTGGACCCATCACTAGCCACAGCCTTTTAATGACGAAATTATGAAAAAAAAACAAAAATACTGTCAAACAACATACCATTAAAAAAATTACCATAAACTAACATATACAAACGTTTATACTCAAGAACATTATTCTCAGGTTGCCCAAAAGACGATGACACGGGAGCGCCTTGGTCATGTTCATCTTCTGTGTGTAGGCGCATGACGTTTTAAGGTGCTTGCCCGTCACCTGCTGGGCTGAACTATGTATTAAATAAGAAAAGCAAATTGTTGAATGTTGTTTCCCCATGAAGACTGAATTGTAAAATACCCGGAGATGGCTTCCCTGTGCATTAAAAAAAATTTCAGATTGTCCTTTTTTGTTAAGATAATTGTTTAATATTGTAAGTGGTAATCGAGTTTCTGTCAGGTTTAAATTCCCTGACGCCGTTTGGGAGAGCTTTCTTTCTAAAGGTGGCCGAGGCCAGAAGGAACCAGGCAAGGTTGTTCATTTTTACCGGTCGCGAGCGGGAGAGAGGCAGAGAGCAGACAGGCAACTCGCTCAGTTCAGCTCCGCGCACCCTCTGGCCTTCCGCCCCGCCGCCTCCTCTTTTATTAGAGCTTGAAGCAAACTCATAACGAAACAGAAACTAACTCATCATGGCTTACAACGAAAGCAAGGAAACAGAAACTTAACTCATAACGAAAGTTTAGATTAGACAACAAAAACTCAACTCGAGAGCAAAAATGTAGGGGTGTGTGCGTGTGCAATCATTAATGCAATTGGTGTATAAAAACATGATTAGAAATACACAAACTGATTATATAAGGTTACTTGAGGTTATTATGATCTTCAGATTATCTTACAGTTTAAGATATTATTTGAACCAGTGGAGGGCCGTGCATTTCACACCTGGGCCTTCAGTGAAGTCCTACTTCGTCCTACTTGAATAAATCCCCCTCATAATACCATCATTTATGACACCACGGCTGGATAAACAATATAGAGAAACACACTTACACGGCACTGAGCGAGTGTTGGACGATATAGCTTCTCTTGAAAGGTCCGTCTTGAAAATGGCCCTGCATGTGTATCTTCAATTAACCTACACTTTTCCCTCCTTCAGCCACAGTGGTTTAAAAAAACAAGAATATATTTGTGATTTTCGAACGGTCGCCAGTCACGGCTTCCGGGTGTGTTGATTCCGCATAGCGCTGCCCCCTCACCAGTAAGTATCCGATCACAAGACGCTTCATCATCTTCAAGGGCAGCAAGAAGGCTCACTGTAACCAACTCGTGATCTAATTGGCTATCGCAACTGTCTATCAAATCTGAAATCTCATTTACTTTGACAAAAGACGTACAAATTATTATAATTATTATTTTTTTATTTTATTGTTGAAATATACCAAAAATTAAAGCACATATTGAATATAACTGCTTAGTTGAACAACACGAGTTAGGAAAGCAAAAAAATAAAGATAAAGAATTAAAAATAAAATAAATAAATATATAAAACAATAAACAGGTAAGAACAATGTGAGGATCTGTCAGGGTCGCCCGGAGGGCGGTGTGGAGAAGGACCCAGGAATGCGGGGAAGCCAGGCAAGGGGTAACTTAAAAGGATTTTAATGAGTGAACTAAAACGGACAACAAGGTGCTGGGAGAAACAAACAAACGTGACCAAGTGCCAACATAACAAAGACAGACTAAACATGACTAAACCGAATAAACTGACGAAGAAACAGGGAAAAGGACAAATCGCGATGAGCGATGGCATGAACGAGAGCGAGAATGAAATCAAGGAGCGGCCGTGACATTCCTCCAAGGGAAGCAATGTTCCGACGCCCAGCAGTTGGTCCTGAGCGCATAAATAGTCCGGGTAATTAGGGGAGCAAATGGGAGTCAGGTGTGAGGCTGGTGGGGAACGAGCGCTGAAGGACACGCCCCCACTCAGATGACAAAATAAACAAACAAAGACCAGGCATGGGAAACGGAACGTGACAAAAAAAACAACAAAAGACCTGGCATGACCGCCACGGGTCATGACAGGATCTTAATCTAGAAGGGCAAAATGTTCCATTCAACAAAGAAATCTCTGGACATTATTATTCGTCATGTCAGCAAAGGATCTTTAGCTTTTTGGGGGATTGGATACGATAAATACTGTTTACTTATTTTTTTTTTTCTTTTTGCCTCAGCAGGACTGAAAACACGTTAGAACATAGTTTCTTTTCAAGGTAAGCATAGCATCTTTAAGTGAAAACCGTTCTAACAAATTTATTGGAAAATTGATTACTATCAAAATTGAATCCCTCCACAGACAGCGGCCTCATGTCCGACACATTCTGATACACCACCAGTTGTTGAGTCATTGCTTTTAAGGGGGCTGGAATGGCTTTAATTACTTTATTGTCTTCACTAGCTGAGCACAGAAATTTGTATTTAACACAGAAGTCACTATGAGTTAAAAAATACCTTGTTCATTCATTAAATGAGAAATGGACCAAATTCTTTTATCCATCCAGCTACCCAAAAACAATGACTTGCAGTTGAACAAAAGATAACTTGCGGAATTCTGATTGGATAAAAACTCACACCTAAAAAGACAACGCTTGGATCGAACATGACATCAATGTGGAGAATAAGATCATTTTTTCTTGATTATGTTAGGCCAGCAGAGAAGGCCTTGACGGCCCGATACTGAGATGAACATATTCAACGTTACCTTTTGTGTAGTAATGACTGATAATGTTAGATTGTTTGCTAATGGAGTCAATTAAATAAGCACTAAACTGTATTATTCACTATTCATCAAAAATCAAAGCTGAAACCCATGAAAATAGGGTTAGCCTCAAAATGATTCCTCAAACTTTTCATTTTTACGCAAAAGAAATAAAAAAACGAATACATGACACATTAATAACATTTAAAATAAAGTGACACTCGAAAAATGACATTTGTTTTCTTTTTATTTTATGTGAAGTGTGTGGGCGTGTGTGTGTGTGCAAGAGTGTATTATATCTGAATGTGTGTTATAATGCCATTTGTTTTGGTAGCCTCAATAGCCAGCCCTGCTGGCGGTATTGCTGGGGGCTCCTCAAAACATTCCCTCCAGACATTGATGGGAATGGAGGTCGAGTCCCCGTTGAGGTCCACTACCTCAATGTGGTCGTTTATAACTGCAAATCCCAAAATATTCAATGTAACGGTGGAGTTGCAGCCCTGTTGATGAAAAATAGTTTTAGTGATTTAGAACCCACTTTTACCAAAGAGGGGAAATAACAAAGTACAATCTTGTATCCAGCACTTTGTACTTGGCTGAGTATTACTTAACCTACTGCTTACTGCTTTCATGAAGGACTCAAGAAATCAGAGAATAATTACTGTTAGTAGGCTGAATTCAGATGATTTGGACAATTTTAAATTAAACAATGGCTCGAGATGATTACTTGTTGACTTGCATAGTTGTTGTTTAATTTGAATTGATTAGTTAATCTTGACACCACAACTACTAATGGTCAGTCTGTTTTGAGAGGCAGCAAACACACTCCTACAATTAATTTATGAATGCAGCCTTCATTGTTGTAAACTGTTGACATCTTCCCTGTATGCAACAATTAAAAAGGGCCTTAGTACAGGCACCACAGATATGTAGCGACCTTTTGAGTACCATTGACCAAGAGCCATTAATTTACTCACTGTAATTTCCGAAAATTGGGTCGTGTGGAGGGTCAACCCAATATGGTTCATCTTGGCCTTTAAGTGGGTGAAAATATATCCATTGCCAACCTCTAGATGTACCAAATTGGCCTCCCGCCAAATGCCTATCTTGACCTCCACATCGTTCTGCAATAGTTAGAAAAATGCATATTCAGGGTGTATAATTGAAATGCATAAAAAGGAAAACTATAAATGATGTACTTACTTTTTTTATGGTCACATTGCGCATGGGCACAGGCGGGGCCCCACGTAGCCGCACCATGCGAATTGGACGTATCTAATGTGGACCAAATAGAAAAAAAGCTAAAAAAAACATTTGTATGTTTGCGCAAATGATGCGTGTGCGAACAGAACTGACAGAGGCTGACACGGAAGAACAAAACAGAAAGAAAACTGGGTTATATTGCAATGCTTAATGCAAGGGAACACATGTTTTTATATGCATCAATGTCATTCTGGTCGAGAATTAACAATTCATTCAAGCACGATTCGATTTGATATTTATCTTTTTTTTTTTATTTCTGCCATGTCTCTGTGCACTTGTGTGGTGCTGCAGCCATCCACAAACACAATATGCATTGATGTTTAGCGCAAGCGTGTAAATGTTTAGCGAGTTTTTAATGGAACCAGAAACTATAGAATATGCAGAGTTGCACTGCTACTTTGAAACTACTCATCCATCCATCCATTATCAGTACCGCTTGTCCTCACAAGGGTCACGGGGGCTGCTGGAGCCTATCCCAGCTATCATCGGGCAGTAGGTGGGGTACACCCTGAACTGGTTGCCAGCCAATCACACGGCACGCATAGACAATCAACCATCATCCACGCACACACCCATTCCTCAGGGCAATTTAGAGTGTTCAATCAACCTTCCATGCATGTTTTTGGAATGTGGGAGGAAACCGAAGTACCCGGAGCAAGGCCACATAGGTACGGGAGAACTTGCAAACTCCTCACAGGAAGGCCGGAGCCGGAATCGAACACACGACCTCTGCACGGTGAGGCCATTGTGCTAACCAGTTGTCCACCGTGACGCCCGTGAAACTACCCATGAGCCCCAACAGAAATCTGTGTGGCCCCACTTAAGTGATTTATGTGATATTCTAAAATATATTTTCAAAATATTTCCTCAGGCCCCTATCTGAACCAAGCAACCCCCTTTAGCCCCAGAAAAGAAAAAATATCTCCAAACTGTCCCTGGTTGGAAGGCAATGTTTATTCTGAGGGAATGTTAATATATTTTCCCCACATCTTACCTCTGGAGCGCCTATGTGTGTGTGTGTGGGTGTGTATGTGTGAAATATACTTACGTCGGTTATGTGCCCATCCACGGTCACCATCTCCCCAGGAGCCATTTGTGCGACCTCCAGAGGAGATGATGAGGTTGAGACCGGGAATACCAACGCACGTGCCGCAGCCTCCATATCAGCATCGATGGTGACGACGGGGCCCACATATATTTTGGATTTGGGGCGGGTAAGCAGAAAAGAGTCTTGACCCGCCCCAAATCCAAAATGCGCAAAGACATAGCTGTTGCCCTCTGTGACGAGGGCCGCCAGTGTGTCAAAGAGACACACGGTGTAATTTTTTGCCCCGTCACAGAGGGCAACAGTGAAATTATTGTAGGCCCCATTCATGGCCAAGGTGCCATTTGGTGTCAGGGACCAATTTTTGGCCCGGACCTGGAGCTTCTTGGCCACCACTTTTGCAATAAGGAGATTTGTCGTCATCCTGAAAGAGAAAGTTTTGAAACAATTAAAATCTATTATTTTATTTCTTATCGGTGGATATTTTGAGCGGTTTATATCGATATAAAATAGATTTCTGATGTTCTTTACATCCCTGGTAGTTAACCATGGAACTTTCAAATGATTTAATCATTAATCTCATATTTAGTTGTCATCAAAATATCGCACTTGACACACGTTCACATTTTTTCACTGTCTACATAGCAAAGACATCAAAGGTATTTTAAAAATTGACAAAGGTTAAGTCATACCACAACTGCTACAAAACTCCCCACAACAATGCAGAACTTATTGTATTTGTAATTGAATAAAATGTCAGCTGAGGCTGCTTGCAAAGATTTTAACCATCCACCAGGTGTCAGTGATGAACACACAGAATCAACAGATCAGAAATGTGCAGCT
This sequence comes from Idiotropiscis lumnitzeri, assembly GCF_059441095.1. Taxonomy (NCBI): domain Eukaryota; kingdom Metazoa; phylum Chordata; class Actinopteri; order Syngnathiformes; family Syngnathidae; genus Idiotropiscis; species Idiotropiscis lumnitzeri. Next base: position 6,680,724 of record NC_142406.1, read on the forward strand.
GCTATTGCAGATAGTGGAGTTTACTAAAGTGGTTCAGCAACATTTACTGGCTTGCGGTTGGAGCTTATGTAGCTAATTAATAGAATTGTACCGATACCACTACTAGTATCAGTATCAATACGATACACCATTAAAACACTGGTATCGACAAATACGAACAAATAATGTGCCGATACCATTTGGCGATACTCTAATTGAAGTGTCTCACTCTCACAAACATGAAGAGAGATGGAATTTAGCTGTTTAATCAACATCCTCTCTGATTTTGAACCGCTTCCGAATACTGGGGCAAAGATGGTTATTGTATGCTTTTTACATCACTTGTGCTGTTTTACATTCGACAAAGCCGTAGAATTTCAGTGTTTAATTTGACAAATAATGGATTGGTTGGTTCTAGATCATTTGCAAAGATGATATGTTGGTATGGCTCTTTTTTTCTTGTAGATGGGCTAAGTATTTGTTGTCTATGTATTTCACCATATCTCAGCACAATAATTAACGGAGGGCAGTAATAATGAACAGTATAATTTACGATTAATTTTTTAGGAGAACCTTAGTTTTATAAAGCATACCAATAGTTGCACATATTATACACTTAACACTTTCTGTTGGCACTTCTCAGCATGGATTTCATCAATAACAAGACCTAGAAATTGTAATTCATTTAACCTTTCTGTTTCAAGAGATTCAACAGTGATTTTGACTTATTGTTTAATTTGAGCTGGCGCCAAAGATTGTTAACTTAGATCTTATTTAAATTCAACAACAATTTATTGTTAACAACCGAGTTTTTTCAACAGATTTAATTTAAAAGATTTTCCCCGAAACAAGGTGCCATGCATAAAAAATAAATAAATTATAAAAAAGTGATTCAAGATATGAACAACAAATTGTTAATAATGCATGCCTTTTGCATCCTCACTGGAAATACAGTTTTGGAAGGTCGTACCATAATGGCGACCCTGTTATTGACAGACCATGCACGAAGCCCAGATCTTTATTCATTTATCAATTTTTTTAAACACTATAAATTATTACTTAAACTCGTACGAGGCGGACCGCGAGGGCCTTTAACCGCGTGCAGTTGATAATTTTAGGAATGATGCAACTCGATCACTCATAATGCGCTAAGTCTGTGCTCCGAGGTTCCGAACCACATGAGAGAAGCAATGCGCTCTCTGGGGATTTTTTTTTTTTAAGTAACCCCTGCTCCAAGAGGAGAAAACCCCGTACATTGCGTTCAACACTCCCCTCCCACCCGACTGGGAAAGGAACGTGTGCATCTCATTCATTCTCCCACGGTGTCCAGGGAAGGGAGGGGCGAGGGTTAGGGGGGCAAAAAATTACTTAGGACGACTTATCTCCCAAAACAAAAACAGAATAAAAACTTAAACTTGCGCAAATTAACAAAAGATCGCATGGAATATTAAAATAAGTGCTCATTCATTTTACGTGACTGTGTGTCGTGTTAGAGTTATCGATCCCCATGTGCGCACCTAGCTAGCAATACTTAATGAAGGATTAATGCTAAATTGAAATGAATATTCAGAATTAGATAATCAACAAAGACCATTTGTTGAGGCAAATGTGAAAGAAAGTGGATTTAATTTAAGATCTACGACTAAAATCATTTTTTTTACTCTGACATATCAATTACAGTCAACATGTACAGCACAACTAAAGGTAACCAAATTGGCACTTTAGATTTTCCACCTGATAAAGGGACAATTACACACTATTAAGTACAGAATAATGAATAAATAAATACATGTAATAATTGTATTATACGGGGAATAGGCTTAAACATACACTATAGTGTACAAAAGGTTGAAAATGTGGTTTCTGTCTTTCTAAACCAATGTAACATCCTACCTCGTGGTCAGTCAACTGTAGAATGAAAAAATGGCCACCTACGTCACGGTTATCAGCCCAAACGCCCTCGACATACCGACGACAATAAACCATGAATGAAATAATGGATTTTTTTTTTTTATGTTTCCAAACTACAAATGGCACTTGACTGTTTTGTAAGACTGGATATATATCCTACTATTTTTTTGCCAATTCCTTTTTGATGTGATGTCATTTTAAATATATTTTCTTTTGTTACATTGGGGGAAAAAATCAAGTTAAAATTAAATGAAAAGGAAAAAGCAAAGCAAAGGTGCATCTATCCGAGGGATAAAATATGTTTTCTTAGTAAAAAGCATTCTTAAACTTGCAATGACGCATCTTTTGTCAAAACTAATTATTATTAAAAAAATTAATTAAATGTTTCATTTAGAAATAATTACATATAGAAATGTATACATATATTCATTGGTAATTTAATTAATTAATCACACATTGAATTATTTAATTCCATATTTAGTTAATAAATGAAACATTTAATTAATGACACTTTTATCTAAATATTTAATATTGCATTTATTCATCGGATTTATTTAATTACATGTGTAAAGGATGAAACAAGTAATTAATTACAAATTAGATGAAACATTTCATGGTATATTCATTGAATTTGGGCACTTTCAGTCAGAACTCATAAAATCCCTTTATTGTCATTGTACAGTGTGCAGCGAGAGTCGAGACTGTTGGGGAGAGCCCTGAGCCGCTGCGTCCATACGCGACGGCATCTTGGCAAAAAAATAAAATAAAATACTCTCGCTCTCTGGGTGCGTTGGGAAATTCGCTGCGACTAACACAACTTGAGAAGTGTGTGTCTTCGAAGAACAGGTGCACGCAACCCTCCCATGATTTAGCGATCCCTACCCTATATGTTATAAAGCAATCTGCAGCTCTTATTTGAACTGTTTCCACGTGTTCTCCCTGACGCACTTTGCGCACCGCATCCTTTTGGGCCATACTGAAAAACTTCAACAGCAAATTTGAACACTCCCCGAGTTTCCGAACCGTAAGAGGTCGCTCCCTTCCCCTCCTCTTCCCTCCCACCTCACCGTGAAACCGTGGGAAAATGAATGAGATTCACACATTCATTTTCCCACGGTGTCTCTTTTTGGAGGGGTGGTGACTAGCAATAATTTAGGACGACTTATGACCAAAAATAAATAAAGGTGCGCAAATAAACTAAAGATCGCACGGAAAAGTGAATATTTAAAAAAGTGTTCATTAATTTTACGTGACTGTGACGTGTAAGACTTATCGATCGCCATGTGCGCACCTAGCTAGCAACCCTTAATGAAGGATGAATGCTAAATTAAAAATGAATATTCACAATTAGATATTCAACAAAGGCCATTTGTTGATCCAAATGTGAAAGAATGTGAATTTAATTTCGACCTTACGACCAAAATCAAAATTTGTGACTCTGACATATCAATTACAGTCAACATGTACAGCACAGCTAAAGTTAACCAAATTGGCGTATTCGGATTTCTACCTGATTAAGAGACAATTACATACTAATAATTACATACCAAGAAATAAATATTGGTGTTTTACAGAGAACACTGCGGAATACAAAAAGTTAAAAAGGAGTTTTCTGAATGTCGAAACGAATAAATCATCCTACCTCTTGGTCAGTCAACTGTGGAATGAAAAATGGCCACCTACGTCACGGTGATCAGCCCAAACGCCCTTAACATACCGACGGCAAGAAACAATGAAATAATGGATTTTTTTTTAAGGTATAAACGACACATAACTATGTTATGTAAAACAGAATATATAATCTACTTTTTTTTTATCAATTTCTTTTTGATGTGATGACATTTTAAATATAATTATTTCTATGTTACATAGGAAAAAAAGTTCAAGTTAAAATTAAATGAAAAGGAAAATGCAAAGCAGAGGTGCATATATCCAAGGGAGAAAATATGTTTGCTGAGTAAAAAGCATTCTTAAACACGCAATGACCCATCTTTTGTCGAAACTGCAACTTTTTTTGCATACACACACCATGTCCTGTTGGATTTATTTCATATAATAACATGAAACACAAATTAATAAATTAATCAGAGCAGACTCCAGACTTGATGTAGGCGGCAGTCTGCCTTGACCAGTATTTATAATCTCCAACTGCTCAAAGAGCCCCCCCCCCAAAAAAAATAATTACTTTTGAAAAAAAAAAACACCACATCAAGGTATAATACACAATACAAACTCATCCAAAGTTTTGCAACTTCAATAATACATTTATTAATGATAAATTATTAATGAAAAACAAGAATACAGAGAGAAAAAATGCACAAAAAATGAAGTTAGCATTACCCACAAAAAAAGTATTTCAACAATAGGTTGAATCAAAGTCAGTTGAAGAAAGAAGCAGAGTCCCGCACGGTTGCCACCCTGGTTTCGCAGTCAGTGTTACATGATGTACGTGTTTTGGTGCCTCCAAGACTTGAAGCCCAAGCAGGAATTAGAAAGCCTCTGCTGTTGAGGCTCTCTCCCACACGGTTACCCTTGCAGCCCATTTTTTTCCCCTTTTTTTTGAGGGGGGCGGACAGGTGAAAAATAAGGAGTGAAGCCCTTTAAAAGGACGGGGACGGAGGCCAATTATTTTTATGAATAAGGATGGAGGGACGGGTGTCCAGTATGCGGATGGAAGACGATCCAACAAAAATTGGTGCCCACCTCTGCCTGCTACCTCCATTCTGGGATAAACTACTCGTTCTCCAGAAGAAAGAACCTGTCAAAGGGCAGTGGAGTAAAATTATAATATTTACTGACTTTACAAAGAAAGATATGTTTAATAATAAGATACTTACTTTTTCCTCTCAAGAAATAGAATGGTCTGAAGAGAACAGAAAACAGACTTGACATGATCCTTCGGAAAACATGTTGCCATGGTCTTTCTAAACGTGTCAGCAAGTCCTTCCTTCATCAGGCTAACACGGCCACATCTCATCGAGCGCTTGTACCAGGGTGAGTGAGCTTCCATCCACCTTCTTTGTCTGGACAAATGGAGCAGGTGGACCCGCAGGCAACGGGAAGAATGTCTACAAAAAATAAAATAAAGGAAGTGGTGAGGACAAATGCTGATAATGAAATCTTTAATTGTGTAGAATGTTTCCTGACAAAGTTTTTGACGGCCACTTACACAAGAAAGAAGTGAAGTCCTGCACGGTTGCCACCCTGGTTTTGCAGCCAACGTTACTTGATGTACGTGTTTTGGCGCCTCCAAGACTTGAAGCCCAAGCAGGAATTAGAAGGCCTCTGCTGTTTAGACTCTCTCCCACACGGTTACCCTTGCGACCCATTTTTTTTTTTTTTGGGGCAGAGGGATGGATTCGTGAAAAGTAAGGAGAAAAGCCCTTAAAAAGGAGAGGGAGGGAGGACAATAATTAATAAAGTGAAGCAAAGTAAAATTACAACATTTACTGAATTTAAAGAGAAAGATATGTTTAATATTGAGTTATTTACCTTTTCCTTTCAATGAATAAAATGGTCTCATCGAGTGCTTGAACTGAGGTGACTAAACTTCCATCTCTTCCGCGTCTTGACTAATGCAGCAAGTGGCGCCGCAGGCAACGTGAAGAACGTTCTAACACGAAAAATAAAGGAGGTGTCAAAACAGAAGCTGAGAAAGATGTCAAATTATGGGCAATGTTTCCTGACAAAGTTCTTCTCGGCCACTTACAGAAGAAGGAAGAGAAGTCCTGCATGGTTGTCACCCTGGTTTTGGAGTCAGTCCTTGTGGTACGTGTTTGGGCGCCTGTCTTTTGTCTTTTGGTAGAGAAAAGGCAGACAGACGCAGGATCAGTGAGTCAAAATTTACGTGAGGCTGCAAAGGGCTGAGACAGGTTTGGCTATGACTCCCAATCCATTCAAATATGATAATCATTTTATATTCTAAAATCACTTTACATTTAAGTAATGTACAATAATGTACAATGTATGTACAAAAGATCAGTACACACATACCTGTGTTGTTTGGTGTCTAAGGTTTTTTTTTTTTAAGTTGCCCTCTTGGGATTTAAGATCAGGGGATGTCGTTAATATTTGTCAATTGTGGGCACGTCATGCCCTTTGAGAAGTCGCTGTGAGTCGGGGCTATCAAAATAAATTTGACAAGACTTGATTTTCTGCAGAACAAAGACCTGTTAAAGGTAGAGGAGAATAAAATTACATTTACTGTCTTTACAAGAAAAGATATGTTTAATGATGTTTTACTCACCTTGTCAGTGTTCCGTCCTCATCCCATGCCAATGACAAGGATGATTGAAATGTTAACAAAAACGTAAAAAATCCAACAACTCTCTCCCCTCCCTCGACTTCACTTTCTTTGACCCTCGACTCCACTTTCTTTGACCCTCGACTTCACTTTCTTTGACCCTCGACTTCACTTTCTTTGACCCTCGACTTCACTTTCTTTGATCCTCGACTTCACTTTCTTTGACCCTCGACTTCACTTTCCTTGACCTTCCACAAACTGTTCAACTTCCTTAATTCCCATTCTCTCCCACTCCTCCCAAAGCTCTTCTGCCACTCACTTTCTCGTTCACATGCAAAACCATCTTCATTCCAAATCCCATCTCAAAATCTCGTACCAACTGTAATCTATGACACCTTTTAATCATTTAAATCTCACTCCATTTTGCTTTACTTACTGATTTATTTCATTATTTGGATATGATTGATCTGAAATTTGCTAGTACTGAATAATGATAAAAGTTAAAAAGAACGTGGGTGTGCCCAGCTGTCGGATCATGGCAAAAAGATCTTTAGTGGTTCTTTCCCAATAGGCTGGCGTGCCTCTCAAAGGCGTCATGAAGCGGACCGCGTCTTTGCTGCGCACCAGTTTTTCAACTTCACGCTTATCCTGTAACATGGCAGTTTATTCTGCGACCATCTCTGGTAAAAGGTTTCCTTTTGCGGAGCTGAATTCTCATGCTTGACGTCGCCTGGTAGATTTCTGTAACAAACTGAGCGAAGAACAAGTAGGTTGCATCTCTTGCAAAACGTTCATCCACGCAACACAGCCGTGTCTTGAAATATTTGCTTGGTGTGAGTTTGATTTGTCTCTCTTCATCAAGCGTGTTTTGCCCTGTTGGAAACTGAACCGGAAATGCCATGGCCTCAAGTTTAGGAGTCTTGAAAAAGCTTACCGGGTTATTTCTTTCAGCAGGAGCAGCAGAGTAAATTCCCTCGGTGAAACTCAGAATCTCCTCTGACACGTCATTTGGTTGGAGACAAGATTCAAGGATGACGCCGCCATTTGGTTCATCGCCTTCATCTGCATTTCCAGCATTTGGTTGTGGCTGCTGATTGAGACTTTTAACATTTTGTGACTCACAGTTTATTTCACAAAGTGCATCACTCTCAAATTGGTTTATCGCCACCAGATCTTCCGCATTGTAGTCACTTTCATGCATTTCATCATCATCAGAGCTACTCTCATCATCAGTGAGGGTCGGGTCGCAAAGATCAGCATCATCGCGAATGGTAATGTCTCTGTACTGCGGATGAATTTGCTTCAGTGTTACCAGAGCACTTACCAGGTTCGACCAAGTCACAGTTTGAAAGAGCTGATGGCCTTTGTAGGAAAGTCGTCTCTTCAGTTTCACTCTCAACATCTGTGACCGACTTCTTAGTCTCGGCAGGGCATTGACCGTCTCTTGTACTTCTGATGGCACACACACAACATTCCCTCGAATGGCACGTTGTTGACCTTCCGGAAGAGGGACAATTTTGGCAAACGATATACATTTGGAAATGAGGTGTCTCTCCAGTATGTTCAAACCACACAGTTCATTTGGAATATCTACAAGTGCGAGATTGTTCGCCACAGCAAGTTCTGGCATTTTACCGTCTTTGAGATGATCATAGCAAGTATGACATATCCACTCTCTTTTTCTTTCAGCTGGTACTCTGCATGAGGCCTTACATTGGAGATTACATATATGAACAAACTTTGCTGTGAGGCATTGTTCTGCAATATGTTTATGTTTCTTATAAACACGACACGGACAAGAGCGAACCTGGTTAGGAAATAATGCTCTGTGGCAAACGGTGCAGACAAACGTGGGTCCATTCTTAATTTGGGTTTTGAATAGCTCAACAGCTTTCATGATTTCACAGTCACTTCTCTCACTACATAGTTGGCTAATGACTATGTATTTTTGCAAAATCTTATTTGCTCGGCGCAGTGTATTTGTCCTCAATAAATCGTATTTTCTTTTCATTACACGTGTTAGAATAATATTTAGAGGTTATTATACATTTGCCATGACGCAGCTTTATTTCAATACATGGTGCACATATCATGTTGCAAATTAGTGGAGTGGACTATGCTTGAGTGTTTACAGTTTGAGTGGTGATACAGGAAAACACCTCTACTGCAGAGAGGTGTCTGCAATTGGCAGGGCGGTGGCACTTCTTCAGAAGTGAGGATGAAGTAAACAACATCGTGAGGAGCCCTGATAAGTTGGCATCGAAGTCTGAAGCAAGCAACATCGTGCTGGGTCCTGATAAAAGATGTTGACGTCAAAGTCAGCTGCGACCCACGACGGCACGCCAATGATAAACCGGACTAAACCAGCTTTTGAGAAGACGAACTGTACCACCCTTGAGTGTAATCTGATTTCTCGAAGTGTAATCTGATTCCTCGATGTTATAAAAGGTAATGTATGAAAAACATCGATGAACAGAAGGGAGATGAAGTTGCCAAATAAACTTTATTGACCTCTCTGTATCCACTTGAGCTGGGTGCCTCTCTTCTTTCAGCTATGAACCCTATATGTCAAATTGGCGAACCTGACAACATGTCTCATGATTTCCTTATCCTTTGCTCTGAATTCAGGGTTGTTTGAATAACGGTGCGTCATGTATGAGCGCTGTCTTGTTTTAAACCCAAGATCATCACGATAACGTTGCGTAATGTAGGAGCGCTGTCTCATCTTAAAAGTGTCATCTGTCTGATAACAATGTGAAAAACTTAAACGTTTTTTCATCCTAAAGTCACGATCAGTCATGTAATGCGTGTATAATTGGACGAAACTGAAAGTCTTGTGCATCACGAGTTGTATTGTAACATCTTTTTCTTTGTCTTAGCTCTGCAGTTTGACAGTATTTTTCCTTTTGTTTCAGGTTCTTATTTAATCTCTTCAGTTCCCGTTTTGCACTACTACCTTCAGATTTATCAATCATCTTTTCCGGTGCCTTCATTCGTCTTTGAAATTTTCTGCGACTTGATTTCTGAATTTTTTACACATGTCGCAGCTGTTTACTTGTTGTGGCAATAACCATTTCACTGTCGTCATCTCGCAATTCATGGCCGTGGCGTTGTTCACCATCATGTGACATAGACTCGCTCATCTCCAAACATGAGATAGTCTCACCAACTTCGTCGCTTCCGGTATCGTCAATGGCCGAACGCACAGGAGGTACAAATGCACATGGCGCCATCTCATGGACATCTGCAGGAACATCAACGGGCTCAAAACGAACGGGTACAAGCTCGTACGGAGTATCGCGTGAGCACATGAAGCCTAGTGTAAGCAAGCATCAATTTAGCCGTCAGGTCATTCAAAAAAGTGAAAATCGCCATGACAGCTGTGCCATTGTCAGCATGAAGGCCATCACGTCCTCTGGAGTGGGGATCGAAGTAGCCGAACCTGCCTTGGTTATCTCGGAAAACAGAAATGCACAGTAAATTCATAATTAGAAGAGTATAATTGACCTCTGATGTCAAGCACTGAAGTCTGTCACAAAGGTTCAGATACAGCGGATCACCACAGAAGGAAGTGAACAAACCACACAGTGATTGACTCTGTATTAACACATGTTGTTTACTAAAACCATTTACTATCGCTGGAAGCTCATCTGCTGTCAAAAAATTGTTCACGAAGCGTCCTTCGGTTCTCAATACAGCCACGGTACGTGTGTACAGTTCATTGCCGCGACAGAGAACAGCATCCAGGTCAGAGCTCATCAGGTTATTCAACTCTTGCAGGAAAGCCAGAAATGTAACAGAATTAGCAACACATTGACTGTTTCTGGATTCGCCATACCTTGGATCATTTTGGCTGTGCGATGCCAACACATATGTTACAGACGCTTGTTGCACACCAGACCGGATTACTTGCAGATGTTGATCAGTCGTCTCACCGCTCTCAAATTGTGAATCAGCAAGGAAATCATTCTCAATTTGTGAATCAGAATGGAAAACAGTCTCAATTTGTGAATCTGCATGAAAATCATCTTTCTCAATGTGTGAATCAGCACGGAAAACATTCTCAATTAGTGACTCTGCATGAAAATCATCTTTCTCAATCTGCGAATCACCTGTGTCATCAACATTTGCAATCGGTGAATCAGCTTTGTCGTCAGCATTCTCAATCGGTGAATAAACCTTGTCAGCATTCTCCATCTGTGAATCATCATTCTCACCCTTGGTATCATCTTTCGCACTGGTATCATCTTTCGCACGGGTATTATCTTTCGCACTGTTTGTATCATCACTTTCCATCTTTGTATCATCACTTTCCATCTTTGTATCATTGATCTCTGTATCATTGTATTCAATATGAAAAAAGTCCCTCTGAAAGTGTGCTTGCGCACGGTCGTCCAACTTATAACCGTCGTCACTCTGAAAAAAGTCCCTCTGAAAGTGTGCTTGCGCACGGTCGTCAGTCTTGTCCTCGAATTGTGCAATGGCACTGTGGGCACTTTTATACATTTGACTATAAAGGATTTAATATCATCAGGCTGTGCAAGAGGTGCTTGGGAGCTCTGCCCTTTGGCACGTTTCTCCCAGCTCAACTTGAGAGCCTGTGATTTCTTCCCTTTTCGTGGCATAGTCTGAATCTCAATAGGGTTAGATAGAAAGAAGGCAGGGACAAAAGTTGGAGCAGACACAGAGAAGGGCGATGAGGGGTCTGGTAGTTCTCCAGCAGAAAAAAAGCACAAGTGTTAAGACCATTTACAGACAGTTTGACATGAGTATAATTTATAAAACTCTACATTGGACAGATTAGGTAGATTGCTTCAAGTCTTTTTGCACTCATTTTTAATTCCCAACACTTGTACACAAGAAGCTAACGAGTCGGAAGAATACAGACAAGTACAGGTGTGAGTGCCAGGGGGCAACTTTAAAGCGTTGTGGTTATTTTACAAGTATTTCACAAATCACTCAAAACATTTGGCTATAGTATAACGCGTCAACTGAAACCTCTAGTCCTGATCTTATTACGGTGCTGTAACCGTTGACCCTCTACTACCAAACTGCAACATGAATTATAATTTATAAAATAAAGTTAACATTAATGATGGCACAGCCGCATTTTTCAAAATGAAAAGCATTACCAGAAACTATAAAGAAAGTCACGTCATAATGTGTGTGCTTTCTCATATACTACTCAAGGCCAATTATATGCACATAAATGTTAAATATAGAAAGAGTATCAATATCACAATCTTCAAAATCCATACCACCTTTTTCCAATATTGCGTAGCCCCAACTTTTAGAGACTTCTTTCCTTTCACTTTAACCAGAACACTAGCTCTACATGACTTTAAAGATTTGGAAAGTTTCACATGCATTTCAACACATTTGCTCAGATGTACCTCAGGTATGGATGAGCACAGATTGTTTACATCATAGAAGGAAAAAAAAAACGCATTGGTACAGTTCAGCATCACTATCAGGTATGAATGAGCACACATATTATTTACATAATAAAAAGGGGGGGGGGGGGCATTAGGATGTTTCAGCATCACAATGAGTACTTTTTAGAGAACACTAGCAATCCATGGCTCCTTGAGTAAATATCAACAAAATACTGCCGGCCACAGGGCATAATTGCCGAAATAAGGGGTTCCCAAATCGCAGCCCAGGTTCAACCTGCCTACATATTTTGCCAGGCACGGACGGTGAAAAATGCCAGAGACACGTCATGATTTTTTTGTCAGTCTGGCCATGCCAAGACTAATACATGCATAGAACATGAGATTCTATTCCACCCTATCCTTTACATTTTAGAATATCTGTGTTCAATTGCATTTTGTAGTTAGCTGCGCAGAAAAAGCACAAACAAAGTAGGACGGATGTGTGCCACGGCAGCTCGACCCCACTGGCTGCTCTTGTCAGGCAGCCCCCCTGCCCGCTCCATGGTGGGACGCGCAGGCTGCAATGGAGTGGACGTTCCCATCGATCTCCCCAGCTGCGGCGGCTGCCCTTTGTGAGTTCAGTGATCCTGACCAGATCTGCCCCCTTAGAACAGGTGTGGCTCTGTATCCGATGCCAACATTGAGGCAACACGTTAAACTGGAACTAAAACAGTGAGTCCAAAGACATACACACATATCCACCTGATACTTAGTTAATAGCATATACATGAATACATACACATACAGGATATGTTTTATGTATACTGTTTAGATTAAAAATATGTTGCTTGCTTGCCCTTAAAATGCAATGTTGTGTTTGTCATATTTTTTTCCCAAAGAAAACAACATTACATAAGCCCAATCAATGTTCTTTATCATGCTTTAAGTAAATGCAGCATTATTTTCTTGAGGTTCTAAAAAATAACGCCCTCAACACAAAATATTTAAATTATACAAATATACTGCTTAAGAACAGACCTTTGAGTCACTAATAGTAAATTTAACAAACAGCAAAAGTTGAGAAATAAAAGAACAGAAGGTCATGATATTTTATTTAATTTATAGGGTAGAAATTATAGATTATGCGTAGCTTTCTGGAAAACAAAAGTGAGAAAAAGCGAGATAATGGGGCCTAACATGTTTCGACAGAATAAGATGGCGGTGGACGTTGTTAACACATGGCATAGTTAGCACACAAAAACCACATAATAAAATGTAGAAATGATAAATCTACAATAAAATGGCAGCTAAGTGATAAGCGCACACGATCGTTAGCGTTTATGGTAGATTGGAGCAGTATAAATTGAGCACTTAAAATGAATATATCACACCGAAGAAGACAAACAAGTATACTTACGTCGGATCAAGCGAGGAAGAGCGAACTCTGAACCGGAGGCAGAGTAAGATCGTCTACTGCGTTCACGGGTCATCGGAAAGAGCAAAAGTTGAGAAATAAAAGAACAGAAGTTCATGATTTTTTATTTAATTTATAGGGTAGAAATTATAAATTATGCATAGCTTTCTGGAAAACAAATGTTTACATTTAGGCATCCCTGTGATTGTCATCCTATTGCTGAGTCCCCCATCAGAGGAAAAGTTACTTGGAACCCACAGGAAAAACGTTTGTGGACCCCTGGCCAAAGTCATATTCAATATATATGACGAAAGAAACAAAATGTTTTTGTTTTTTTTCTAAACAAGACACATTGATACGTCATACTTTAGTATTTTTTAGAAAATACACATTTGTATTTTTCATTGGGTCAATTTATTTCCAATCACTTCTTCGCCAATTTATTTTACGCTTTTGTTAAAATACCAGTTACAAACACCAATGTGTGTTCTGAGAATGTAGTTATTGTTTGTTTTCCCAAAACTTTTAAAAATGACTTTATTATGCTATGTTGCCGACGATAACCGCCAAATATGTTGATCATGTGTAAAATGTCGGCGGAGCTTCACGAAACTAAGCCCTGCATATTAGCTTCTATAGTACGTATGGGAAGCCACTTTTCAGTATGCCAGTTAGCTGTACATCTTTACTCCACATTCCACTGAACACAGCGATACTGTGTAGGTGTTTCTATGGCAAGCTAACTAGGATGTATTTAATACACGAAAGCGATAAAACGGGTGTCTGACAGAATAAGATGGCGTCTGGTCATAATGGTTCGTGGTCAACACGTACACAACGTTGAAATGATTTTCCAGTAACATCATAGCTAATTTATTAGCGTACACAATCGTTAGAGTTTATGGTAGGTAGGAGTAGTATAAATTGAACACTTAAAATGAATATATCACACCGAAGACGACAAACAAGTATTCTTACGTCGGGTCGAGCGAGGAAGAGTGAACTCTGAACCGGAGGTAGAGTAAGATCGTCTGCTGCATTCATGGGTCATTGGAAAGAGGTGTTTTTTTTTCCTTTGTGTTGGAGGCGTCGTTTGACTTTTAAATTTACATTTGTAATAATAAATTTAGGTTGTTCCATAATGATCATCCATCATCCTTAACCGCCCATTTATGATATAGCCCCACACTATATATAGTACTACATAGAGAGTCCGAGCATTACTAGAGTATAGTATTTCCAAACGCCTCTTCTCATATCACGTGACCATCTGTCGCGACTCAGTGGCGCTTTATGGCTCCGAAGACGTATTGTGAATGAAAAATATGTATTTTAACCCTTTCTATCAACATATATACAAGTATGTCTTTGAAAGCATTGGCGCCCTCTACACAAGACATATAAGTGCGTCTTTTTGTCTCTATTTTACGACATAGTGTTGCAGAAGGGTCTGATGCACTTCTGACTGAGAATCAGCCTTGTCTGCATTGTAATCACGTAATAAAAAGCAACCAGGAGGTGGCAGTGGAGTAAGAGACCCGCCAAGATAACGCTGCAGAAGAAGATTGTAGTTGGGTGGGGGAGGAGTCTTGGGGGAGCTCGAGAAGAGTGTGTGTGCATCAATGTTATGATGAGAGTGCTTGTGACCAGAAATAACAAAAGGACACGTTCAGGCATTTATTTGCAATTTTTTTTTTATTTAAAAAGAGCAATTTCTCCTCAATAAAAGGTTTAGTTACTCACTTGGTCCATAATGTCAAAAAACGCAAAAATGCTGGTCAGGGTTTTACAAAGTAAAGGTTTTACGATGGCTCAATATGGAGTCACTGATGTTGTTGTTGTTGTTGTTGTTGTTGTTGTTGTTGTTGTTGGGCTGGCGCCTGGGCGGAACCTCCCAAGGTTCGCCCAGCTAGCGCAATCACCTTCTGCGGCTCGGTGGAGAGGCCGTTGTGAGGGGGAGGTGCGTCGCCGAAAATCCTCTGCCGGAGGGGAATGAGTCGGGGGCACCGCAGGAGCCATAGCCAAAAGGTGGCAGGAGATAGTGGCGGCGCCCTCTCCCTGACCGGTCCTTCGGACCGAGTCGTGGGGTGATATGGGTGCCGGCAGGATACATTCGTCGTCGACGGTGGACCGTCGACTCGTCCGGGAGACCACGTAGAGGTTGTATCCTTCCTCCCGGACTGATGTTGTTGCGGTTAACGCGCCAGACTTGTATACGGGCTCATCGGTTCTGCTCAGTAACATGTCTGCGTGTTCTCTGAAGCTAGCTGGTGACTGGTTCAGGGTGTAGTCTGATTTTCGCCCACGTTTAGCTGGCATCGGCTCCAGCACCTCCCTGTGAAGGACAAATGAAGTGGAAGATCATGTAGCGGGGTGCAGAATGACTTGTCTTTATCAATCTGTTGCTACACATTTAATTTTTGAAGGGTTTTATTTTGGGTTGCTGAAACACAAAATATTAACATTTATTCACAACGTTCGCACTGTACTGCTGTTTTCAGCTTACGTGTGGCTCTTCTTCGCTCTAGAATGCGCGACTAATATAAATGATTTAACCAATATTTCAATCAATAAACCTCAATATACTTACACATGCACACAATGCAAAAATACTTCACATCTGTATCATATACACAATGCCTCAAACTTACACATGTACTCAATACAAACATATTTCACAGCATTGTACACGACGCTCTCTCGCTATTTCAACGGCAACCTGTTCGTCTTCTTCAATTACAAAGTTACATCTCGAACAACAAAACGTCAGTAAAACACTTAATTTCAATCTATCGCACTTACTCTCAATAAACACATTCACACATCAATAGATGGTATTTGATCTCGATTGTCTTACCTGAAACACAAAATATTAACATTTATTCACAACGTTCGCACTGTACTGCTGTTTCCAGCTTACGTGTGGCTCTTCTTCGCTCTAGAATGCGCTGGTCCCCTTTTGCCACACACACACACGCAAGCAGCGAACGCTGTCCTCTAGTGGTCAGAGCTAGCCATTGCAACTAATGTACAAATAAGCAATAACATGAAACTATTACCATCTTAACATGGCTTGCACTAGGAATCAAAACAAAATATCTGTGAAAACAATACAATTCCAAATACAATAATATTGAATATGAATGTATGCCACATTCACACATAAAAAAGAAATGCAATTGTATTGACTGTTGTGAATATGAAAGTCAAAGCACTGAACAAATATAATTAGTCTTTTTTAAAATTTTTTATTACCTGCCGATGAATTGCTGCACACATGGATCAACGAATAGTGGCAATAATAAGGAAGGAAGCAAGCATAAATCAAAGTGAATAATATTGAGTGAAGTTGAATCATAGTGAATGAAATTGAAATCAAAATGAATATTATTGAATGTTTTGAATCATATTGAATAAAATTGAACACTGAATGACTTTAAATAATTTGAATAACATTGAACAACTCTCAATGATACGAAATGACAATGAATGATTCTGAATGAAATTAAAAAAAAATTAAACGAAACTAAGAATAAGAATAATTTGCCCTTTATTAGTCCCACAATGGGGAAATTCGAGATTCGAACCCAGGCCTCCTGGGGAGACTGGGTGCTGAACGCGGCGCCTTAGACCACTCGGCCATCCTGGCAAACTGAACAACATTGAACAATTCTGAATGATACTGAATGACATTGAATGATTATGAATTAAATCATTTTGAATGGAACTGAATAACATTGAAGAAAAATGAATGATACTGAATGAAAATGAATGATTGTGAATAATAATGAATGTCATTGAATGATTATGAATTAAATTAAATAATTTTGAATGAAACTGAATAACATTGAATAAATATGAATGATACTGAATGAAAATTAATGATTTTGAATGATACTGAATGACAATGAATGATTCTGAATGAAATTAAAAAAAAGAAACGAAACTGATTAACATTGAACAATTCTGAATGATCCTGAATGAAATTAAAAAAAAATTAATGATACTGAATGACATTGAATGAATCTGAATGAAATTAAAAAAATTAAATGAAACTGAATAACATTGAACAACTGAATGATACTGAATGACAATGAATGAATCTAAATGAAATAAGAAAAATTAAATAAAACTGAATAACATTGAACAATTTTCAATGATACTGAATGAAATTGAATGATTATGAATTAAATTAAAATATTTTGAATGAAACTGAATAACATTGAAGAACTATGAATGATAATAAATGAAAATCAATGATTGTGAATTACAATGAATGAATCTGAATGAAATAAAATTTTTTTTAATGAAACAGAATCACATTGAACAATTCTGAATGATACTGAATGACAATGAATGAATCTGAATGAAATTTAAAAAAAAAAATAAAACTGAATAACATTGAACAATTTTGAATGATACTGAATGAAATTGAATGATTATGAATTAAATTAAAATATTTTCAATGAAACTGAATAACATTGAAGAAACTGAATAACATTGAAAAACTGAATGATACTGAATGACAATGAATGAATCTAAATGAAATTTTAAAAAATTAAATAAAACTGAATAACATTGAACAATTTTCAATGATACTGAATGAAATTGAATGATTATGAATTAAATTAAAATATTTTGAATGAAACTGAATAACATTTAAAAATTCCGAATGACAATGAATGATTATGAATTAAATCATTTGTGAATGAAACTAAATAACATTAAAGAACTATAATTACTGAATTGGAATTAATGATTGTGAAAGATACTGAATGGCAATGAATGATTCTTAATGAAATTCAAAAATAATTTAAACGAAACTGAATAACATTGAACAATTCTGAATGATACTGAATAACAATGAATGATTCGGAATGAAATTGAATGATTATGAATTAAATTAAATAATTTTGAATAAAACTGAATAACATTGAAGAACTATGAATGATACTAAATGGAAATTAATGATTTTGAATGATACTGAATGACAATGAATGATTCTGAATGAAATTTAAAAAAAGAAACGAAACTGATTAACATTGAACAATTCTGAATGATCCTGAATGAAATAAAAAAAAAAGAATGATACTGAATGACATTGAATGAATCTGAATGACAATGAGTGAGTCTAAATGAAGTAAAAAAAATTAAATAAAACTGAATAACATTGAACAATTTTCAATGATACTGAATGAAATTGAATGAATATGAATTAAATAAAAATATTTTGAATGAAACTGAATAACATTGAAGAACTATGAATGATAATAAATGAAAATCAATGATTGTGAATTACAATGAATGAATCTGAATGAAATAAAAAAAAATAAATGAAACAGAATAACATTGAACAATTCTGAATGATACTGATTGGCAATGAACAATTCTGAATGAAATTTAAAAAAAGAAACGAAACTGATTAACATTGAACAATTCTGAATGATCCTGAATGAAATTTTAAAAAAAATGAATGATACTGAATGACATTGAATGAATCTGAATGAAATTTAAAAAATTAAATGAAACTGAATAACATTGAACAACTGAATGATACTGAATGACAATGAGTGAATCTAAATGAAATTAAAAAAATTAAATAAAACTGAATAACATTGAACAATTTTCAATGATACTGAATGAAATTGAATGAATATGAATTAAATAAAAATATTTTGAATGAAACTGAATAACATTGAAGAACTATGAATGATAATAAATGAAAATCAATGATTGTGAATTACAATGAATGAATCTGAATGAAATGAAACAGAATAACATTGAACAATTCCGAATGATACTGAATGACAATGAATGAATCTGAATGAAATTTAAAAAAAAAATAATAAAACTGAATAACATTGAACAATTTTGAATGATACTGAATGAAATTGAATGATTATGAATTAAATTAAAATATTTTGGGGGCCAGAGGGCTGGAGAGGGCCGGCTTGATGAGGGAGACGTGGAACACGGGATGAATCCTCATTGTGGGGGGAAGCTTGAGCCTGACTGAGACGGGGTTTAGGATGGACTCGACCTCAAATGGACCCACGAAGCGCGGGCCCAGCTTTCGTGACGAGCCCGCCAGGTTGAGGTCGCGAGTGGACAGCCACACCCTGTCCCTCACTTGGTATGATGGGGCTGGACGCCGACGGCGGTCCGCTATGCGCCGGTTGCGCTCGGCCGTGCGGGTAAGGGCTGCCCTGGCCTCCTTCCAGACGTGGTGTGCCCTCTTGAGGTGGCGCTGGACGGAGGGAACTTCTTCCGCCCCCGCCTGGGTAGGGGGCTGGTAGGCGTAGGCTGTCATGAAGGGGGAACGATCGGTGGCAGATGAGATCAGGGTGTTGTGTGCGTACTCCACCCATGGGAGATGGTCGGCCCAAGAGGATGGTCGATCAAGGCAGACACAACGGAGGGCTGCTTCCAGGTCTTGGTTGGTGCGTTCTGATTGTCCGTTTGACTGGGGGTGGTAGCCGGATGACAGGCTCGAGGTGTCACCCAGGGACTGGCAAAAGCGTTTCCACACCTTGGAGATGAACTGGGGGCCTCAGTCCGACACTATGTCCTCGGGGATGCCATGAAGCCTGAACACGTGCGAGACTAGCAGGTCGGCAGTCTCCAAGGCGGAGGGCAGCTTCGGCAAGGCGATGAAGTGGGCGGACTTTGAGAAGCGGTCAACGACAGTCAGGACGACGGTGTTGCCCCTGGAAGCCGGGAGGCCCGTGACGAAGTCCATCGCGATGTGCGACCACGGCCGGGAAGGGATGGGCAATGGCCGCAGCTGCCCCGCCGGGGGCTGATGCGACGCCTTGCTGGATGCACACGCGGGACAGGCCTGGACGTATTCCGTGACGTCTTTCCCCAGGGCCGGCCACCAAAAACGTTGGGCGATGAGACCATGCGTTCGGCGCACCCCTGGGTGGCAAGCCACCTTCGATGCGTGTCCCCATTTCAATACCTCCGCGCGGTGCGAAACCGGCACGTACAACCGTCCGTTTGGGCAACCGGGGGTTGGTCGGCCTCTTCCTGGGCCCCCCGAATCTGCTGTTCCACTTCCCACTGCAGGGAAGCCACCAGGCGGTCTCTGGGCACCACGCTATCCGGCCCCCCTTCCTCGGCTACCGGGTCGTGGATGCGTGATAGGGCGTCGGGCTTGGTGTTCTTTGACCCCGGTCGATACGTCAGCGTGTAGTTGTAGCGGCTCAAGATGAGGGACCAGCGCGCCAGGCGGGGGTTAAGTCTCTTTATGGTGCTTATGTAGGAAAGGTTCTTGTGATCGGTGTAGACCAGGAATGGTGTGGTAGTGCCCTCCAACCAGTGTCGCCACTCCTGCAGGGCTAGCACCACCGCCAACAGTTCTCGGTTTCCCACGTCGTAGTTAGCCTCGGCGGCGCTGAGTCGGCGGGAGAAGAAGGCGCAGGGGTGGAGTCTCTGGTCGACTGGAGAGCGCTGGGAAAGGACCGCCCCCACTCCTGAGTCGGACGCGTCCACCTCTACAACAAAAGGAAATTCGGTATTAGGATGACGCAGTACTGGGGGGTTCGTGAATGCTTGTTTTAGTCTCTGGAACGCGGTCTCGGCCTGGTTGTCCCAAGCGAACTTGGTCTTGGTGGAAGTAAGGCGAGTGAGGGGTAGCGCCTGGCGGCTGTAGTTCTTAATGAATCTCCGATAAAAGTTTGCGAAACCCAAAAATCTTTGTAGTTGTTTGCGGTTTGCCGGCGGCGGCCAGTCCACTACGGCGCGCGTCTTGGACGGGTCAGCCTTGATCTGCCCGTCCTCTATGATGAACCCCAAAAACTGTATTGAATTCCGGTGGAACTCGCACTTCTCGGCTTTCACATACAACCGGTTCTCTAGGAGGCGCTGCAAGACGGCCCGAACGTGTAACTGGTGCTCTTCCGCGGTGCGCGAGAAGATCAAGATGTCATCTAAGTATATGAAACAGGTTACATTAAGCAAGTCCCGCAGGACATCGTTAATAAAGGCCTGGAATACGGCGGGAGCATTGGACAACCCGAACGGCATGACCAGGTATTTGAAATGCCCCAGCGGGGTCTTAAACGCCGTTTTCCACTCGTCCCCCGCGCGGATTCGCACGAGGTGGTACGCGCTGCGAAGATCCAACTTGGTGAATATAACGGCTTGCTGCAAAGGGGCGAAAGCGGAGTCTAGAAGGGGGAGCGGGTAGCGATTCTTGACCGTGATCTCGTTTAAGGCCTTGTAATCTACGCAGGGCCGTAGGGTTTTATCTTTTTTCTCAACGAAGAAAAGTCCTGCCCCTACCGGGGACGTGGAAGGTCTGATTAGCCCGGCGGCCAGAGACTCGGTGATGTACTCTTTCATGGTGGCTTGCTCTGGCTGGGAGACCTTATACAGGCGCGCGGACGGCAGCGGACCGTTCGGAACGAGGTCTATGGCGCAATCGTACGGGCGGTGCGGCGGCAACGACTTCGCCCTCTCCTTGCTGAATGCAGCTCGGAGGTCGTGGAAAATCGCGGGAACGTTAGTCAAGTTAATGTTTTCGGCCGGTGCGGGCGGAATCCGGAGACCCTCCTCCGCCGAACGGAGGCACTGGGCATGGCAGAACGGGCTCCAGTTTTGAATGGCCATCCGTCCCCAGTCGATCAGGGGCTTGTGTGCCTGCAACCAGGGGACACCGAGGACGATGGGCGCCGCCCTGGACGGCATAACAAAAAACGAGCGTGTCTCGATATGATTTCCTGATAGCTTAAGGGTTAGTGGCTGCGTTACCCGTCTGATATCGGCCAGGAGATGCCCGTCGAGATCGCAAACCCGCTCGGACTTGCCGAGCTCAGAGACCGTGCAACCTAGTTTTTCCACTAAGCCGGAGTCGATAAAGCAGTCGTCGGCCCCAGAGTCGATCAATGCCCGGACGCGGATGCTGGCCGTCAGGCCCATTACCTCCCCCTCGACCACCAGTCTCGTGACGCTCTTAGAGTCTCGGCGAAGTAATCCATGCGTCTCTGAGCTGGGGGTCGCCCCCCCGGAATGAGGGGAATCGCCGGAGGCAGCAGCTGCCGACTCACATTGGTCCCCGCGGAGCGGGGTGGAAGTCCGGCGTGACCGTCGTCCCGGGCAGGCGGCCACTCGATGACCTTGTAATCCACAGTAGAAGCACGCTCCCGATCGGCGCCGTCGCTGGCGTTCGTCGTCATCCAAGCGATTGGCTCCTAGCTGCATGGGTTTGTCGACCGGCGGGGGCTCCCAGCGCCGGGGGGGCGCTGGCTCGAAAACTCGCTGCTCGGCCGCTCTCTCTCGACGTCGCTCCCGCAGGCGGTTGTCGAGTCGTATGGCCAGGCTGATGAGCTCTTCCAGTGACGCGGCGTCCTCGCGGACGGCCAGCTCGTCCTTCAGGGAGGAGTTCAGCCCCCTGCGGAACACGGTCCGTAGAGCGCAGTCGTCGAAGCCGCTCTCTGCCGCGCGAATGCGGAAGGCGATGGAGTAATCGGCCACCGACCGATTCCCCTGGGTGCAGTCCAGTAATTCCATTCCAGCCTCCTTTCCCCGAATGGGGTGGTGAAACACGCGTTGGAATTCGGCCAAAAACGCGGGGAACGAGGACCGGATTTCCGGACGGGCATTGCTCACGGCCATGGCCCATGCACTCACTGGGCCAGTCAAGAGACTCATCATGAATGCTATCTTTGTACTCTCGTGCGCCCCCCATACCGGCTGGGGTGAGGCAGACTGGGCTCCTGTGCGTGAGAACCCCGGGGGTGGCATTCCGATCGCGGCTGCGGTCGGATCGACCGTCGGCGCGCCATGCGAGTAGAGGCTATTTACGCGGGCGTCGAAGTTTTCGCAACGGTGGGCCAGCATGCCGACCGCGTCGCGAAGGTTCGCGAGGTCGGTGCCTTGTTGCCCCACCAGACGTCCTTGGCTGGCCAGCGCTTCGAGAATTTTCTCCGTGTCCGCAGAGTCCATGGTCGGATCGTTCTGTTATGATCCACCAGCAGTGCTGGTGGATTGAGCAGGACTCTCCAAGCGCAGACACTGATAAATGGGTGATACAAAGATATTTATTAATAATCAAATAGACAATCTCCAATATGCAATCGTGAATCAACCGGGGCTATCAGCTATAGCGACTATGGAACTTAACTATCGAACAAGGGATAAACAAGGGCGCTGGCGGAAAATCACACCAGGGAGCAAAGGCAGTAAGGAGGAACGAAAAGCGCTTGCAAAAGGCAAGGGAAAGAAACCAAAACGCAAATAGCTTACCGCACAAGGGTAAGAGGATTCCAATCGGGAAGCAAAGAACAGAAAACGCACCGAGCAGTAGCTGGCGGGAAAAAACAACTCAAAACACGCAGTAGCAAGAGAACTATTAACAAGAGTGCGATCAAGAGCATGGGACATTAACGTGAGCGATGTGGGATAACGATCCGACGCTGGGGAGTCAGTGTAAGTGTCTTAAATACTGTGTGCAATCAGTGAGTGAATAGGAGTCCGGTGTGGAGCTGGTGGGCGCGTCCCGCAGCTGCTGACGACCTGGCCCGAGACGATCGCTGAGGGAACGCCCCCACAGCTGTCAAAACAAAAGCACATGGCATGACAGACACGGATCGTGACAAGTCCTGCCGCGGACGACTCGCAAATGCGTGTGCTGATTTGCAAATGCGTTCAGGAGACTTGTGTGTGGCTCCATAGCTACACATTCGGACCACATGAGGGCACTAATATTATACCAGCCCCGTACCACCAATATATACACCAATAACATGAGGGGGCGTTCACTGCTATCCACCCATGGTCACGTACCATTTATTTGACATTATTTAAATTAAATTGGAATAAATGGAAGAATAAAGTGGAACTATTAAAATAAGAACCAATGATATAACCTGTGAAGCTAAAAAAAATTAATGAAGCTTCTCCACACCTGCTAATTGCCACATTAACTATACTTCCCTTTATTGCATTCAGTAAACACCATTTTTTTAAATTGATTCATTAACCTTTTATTTAGTAAACACTCACTGCACCAACCCAACCGGACTGCATCAGGTCATCTGTCTGCTACACCTGTAGACTACAAGGGTCCCCTTTTGGTCTTAATGTGTAGCTCCGGAGCCACACTCAAGTCTCCAGACACGCATTTGCAAATTGCCACACGCATTTGCGAGTCATCCACGGCGAGACTGTAGCAACACCCAAAGGCAGGGGACGCTGAATGTTGGCATTTTGTGCTCTCAGCCTGTCAGGCGAATATGTGGAAATTTATTAAAAAGCAGCTCGCATACTTGCTGACATTTGTCAAAGTTTTTTTTTTTTTTTTTGCGGTGCAAAAGCCTGCAGCACCTGGTATTCCCAGGCGGTCTCCCATCCAAGTACTAACCAGGCCCGACCCTGCTTAGCTTCCGAGATCGGACGAGATCGGGCGTTCTTTTTTTTTTTTTTTTTATATTTTATTGTAAAATTAACTGTACAAAAAGAGGTCTGATTCAAAATTCCAACATTCGTGAACAAACATCAATAGGGATATCCAAGGATTTCATGGTCGTAACAAAAGATGCATATTAAAAATGAAAGTCCAGACTGTTGGCAGCAGACACAGAAACTAGTCCGTTGTTCGCCGCCAAGTCGCCTACAAAACGTTGGGGTCGATGTGCATGAAGATGGGTGAGATGTGAGATAACCAAAGATTTGAAGATGGACCAGTGATCGCCTTTCCTTTTTTCATGCAGATGGATGTTTCTGGTGATGACGATGGCATGACGTGCGATGGCCAAGAGCAGTTTGAGAGCTTTGACATTCAGGCCTTTCAATGGCGAAGGGATGACACCGAACAGGAGAAGCATGGAATTCTGGTCACCGCCACCACAGGCTATCGGCGAGGGGAGTCTCACCCCCAGCCTCCTGGCAATGAGATCCTCTAGTCTGGATCTGAATTGTCGCACGACTCCGCATTGGAGGATGAGATGGTGGAAGTCCTCAGGTTCCTCTCTGCACACTGGACATGTTCTGTCATAGGCACTTGGTAGAAAAGCATGCAGCGTTGTACATGGAAAGATTATCCTGTGTCTTATTTTAAAATCAGTGTTACTTACCTTGGGTGGAGTATACCAGTTGAACATGTCAGCCCAGATGGACGAGGAAGCCAGGGCGGGGTATGCCTGACGCCACGCGTTTTCTGCAGGGGGCTTTTAAAGTAATTTGGTTAGCAACACCTTATAGAATAGTTTAGTTGTGCACTCTGCCAGTCTAGTCAGTTGAGCCCCATGGGTCAGCACATAATTTAGATCTGACGCAGTGGTGGCGTCTTCGCTCTGTGACATCCGCCCCAGAAGGTGCCCCCAGTGGCAATGCACGGAGTCTCTGATTTTTTTCAACTGAGCGTAACACAGTGGCCCTTCAAAAGGGAACTTTGTGGAACCGAAACAAGGTGCGAATGCGTTCAATGTTAAAATTCCCTTTCTGGTCTAATAAATCACCTATTATTCTGATGTGTGCACTTTCTAAAACCCCACTTAACATCCTTTCCCCACTCCCTGGCTCACCGCCCAGGAGGTCGGGGTTGAACCTCAGTGGAATGTTCTGCAGTTGATGCAGTGACATTGGCTCTGTCCTAACCCATGGCCGCAATGCCCACCACGCCTCTAAGATTTCCATTTCAAAGGGGTCCAGAGGGGGGAACATCGTGCGAGGCAACATCTGGCAGAGATTAAAAATGCCGTAGCGGCCTAAACCTTCTAAAATTGGCATAAGAAAGTCCTTCCAGGGAGCAGAGAAGGCAGGATTTAAAAACTTTCTGAGCAGCTTTAAACGTAGTGCAGCCTTCTTGGTACACCGATCAAGCTATAGTGCCCAATGAAATCTCTTTCCCTCTTCCACAAGAAATAATTAAATGTTAAATTTAATCTATTTAAAACATTCGCAGACATGTGAGTGACAGTCAGTGAGTGAATTAACTTTGAAATGCACAGGTTGTTGATGACTAAAGTTTTCCCTTTCAGAGTTAAATTCCTGAATTTCCACATATCTAAAGTGGATTTTACTTGCGGTAAAACTGTTTCCCATTGCTGTTCATCACAATGAGAAGTGTTCTCCCCAATCCAAACACCAAGAATTTTTTGGCTGAGCGTGGCCTCTTTAAAACCCCAGGTCTTTGGCACAGCGCTGGTGGTACCAAAAACGGCCATGGTGGACTTATCAAAATTGACTTTAGCACCCGAGGCTTGGCAGAAAATGTTGAGCTCGTTAAGAGCTACACTTAGACTCTCCACGTCTCTGACAAACAGGTTCGTAACGTCCGCATACTGTAGAATCTTAACTTCGCGTCCACTCGGTGTCCAAATGCCTTTTATGCTGTTATTTTGTTTGAGGAGGGCCGCTAGTGGTTCTACAACAAGGCTAAAGAGTAGTGAGGACAGGGGGCACCCCTGTCTCACTGACCTTCCCAATTTAACAGGTCCTGTCAGTAGTCCGTTCACTTTGATTTTACTGGCTGCGTTTGCGTACAGGCGTTTTATCCAATTGGTAAAAGAAGACCCAAATCCAAATTTGTCAAGCACCTTCCATAAAAAAGAGTGCTCCACCCTATCAAAGGCTTTTTCGAAATCGAGGCTACCCATGAATTCCACACGAGGCAGCCATGTGTTTAGTTAAATACTTTATATTTAAAATAGTGTCTGAAATATCCCTTGTCGGAATGCTATATGACTGCGTTTCGGAGATGATGGTACCTATTACTTTCTTGAGACGAGCTGCTAAAACTTTGGCTAAGATTTTATAGTCAGTGTTCAAAACACTAATCGGTCTATAGTTGCTCAATTGTTCAGACGCACCTTTTTTGTGTATGAACGTAACAGTACCTTCGCAAAATGATGAAGGGACCAGATCTTTTTTTTCCATGTGATGAAGCAAATTAAGCAAAATAGGTGACAGCTTTTTCATAAAAGCCTTAAAGAACTCTGCCGTTAGACCATCGCAACCTGGGCTTTTTTTATTATTTACAACAAACAAACAACCCTGTCTTTTCTGATACCTTAGCAAAAAGCGATTGAGAATATAAAGAATCGCTGCTTTAATGACTATTACAACATCCATATCAACCCATCCCTTCGGAGGATCATCCCATGACATATGTTGTACATCACCCTCGGGAATAGATGCAGGGCTGGGGTTTGGTTCGGTCATCGTATGAACCTTAGAGGAGTCATACTCGATGTTTTATAGCGCTTGTTCGGACCAACTGGGTCGTTGTACCTCATCGTTTTGTGAAGATTCAGCAGATGATATGGGGGTCATCGGAGGGGTCGAAGGCGGAGTATCAGGACGAATCCATCCTCGATATGACGGCTCGCAGGTGTTGTGCGAGGATGGGACGGTAGTAGGTCAGGTTCCCAGGACGTCAAACCATGTAGAGTACGATGGCACAGCCTGGTTCGCGTGTGATGGACCAGGCATCTCAACCTGGTCCTCTCCTACATTTGTAGGGGTGTCAGCACGGCTCCTGTCTGAAGTTGTAACGGTCTCTACATCGACAGCTTTTTCAACCATAGTCAGATCATGATCGAGTGTGGGTTCGTCCATACCGCTATCTGCAATACAAAGATACTTTTATTAAATATTATTTAGATATGGATTATAGAAATGTAACTCATAATTAGTTGCATCGTTTACCTGAAGAGAGTTCTGCAATGTTGTTTTCGACCCGTTCAGGTGCCCTGATGGGTGACACCCTTCTCGGGGTGGTGGTGCTCAGGGCCATGAGGCGTCTTGTTCTGAGCATCTTTATTTTCATGAGGTGTAGGTATGGCTCTTCAGCTGGAAATATTTGGCTTGTCTGTCTGGAGTGTGGTTTGGGCTTTAGTTATACTGGATTGAGACAGGGGGCGGGATAAATGACGTCATCCGGCTGTCCAAATATAGGCGGCCCAAGGGGTACATGTCCTGACTTGTATCGTTGGTAACATACTGATTGGAAACAAGTATGTATGAAAAGTTGTCAGCAAGCACCTGGCTGTGTCGCCACCGACGTCGCCCAAGAAGGTCTTCACTGTCGTAGATGGCTTGTGGAAGGATGAATCTCTGCGTCCCATGAGCAACATATTCGGTGTTATGGGGTCTGGATCAGCGAGATCCGTTGAAACATATCCAAGTGGCTTGGCATTCAGGATACCTTCTACCTCGACGAGTAGTGTGCGGAGAACTGGCTCCGGAGTCACTTGTTCTTTCAGGACGACTCTCAGGGAAGCTTTAATCGACCTCACCTCTCTCTCCCATGTTCCGCCGAAGTGCGGGGATGCTGGAGGATTAAATCGGAACTGTATCTTCTGCTCTGCGAGATGTGCTTGAAGTGGAGAGCTTATTGCCTGGAAGGCCTCCTGATCAGAGGGTTCACCCGAAAGGGAGGCTACTCCCTCAAAAACAAATGGCTTAAAACAGGGGTCAAATGGTTGTTTATCGTCTGGGTTCAAACCAACTGTATCCGATTGAATTAAACCAACGCCTTTGGTTTGGGGTGCAGACCGATCCGATTTCTGTTTTAACACAGGGCAGACTGAGATGATATGTCCAGTTTTATGGCATTAAAAACACTCTCGGTCTTCATTGGTGAGTTTAGGAGGCGAAGTGCTCATAGGTGGGGGTACATGGGAACTTTTTACAGGATTGGTAAAGACATTTCTGTGGGTTAATGCAAATTCATCAGCTAAAACAGCAGCTCCAGAAAGACTGGTCACTTTTTGCTCATTTAAGTAGACAACCACACGTTCTGGGAGATTTTTCTTAAAGTCCTCCAACAACATGAGTTCCCTAACAGCGGAAAATGTTGCAGCTTGCACAGATGCACACCATTTATCAAAAAGAGTTCCCTTCTCCCGAGCAAATTCTACATAAGTGCGGTTTGGGGCTTTTCTAAGATTCCGAAATTTTTGCCTGTATGCCTCCGGCACTAATTGGTAAGCACGCAAGAGGGCAGTTTTGACGGTATCGTAACATAAACTTTCTTCAAGGGGCAAGGCCGCAATTACTTCCTGTGCTTTTCCAGACATTTCAGATTGTAAGAGAATTGGCCAAATATCACGTGGCCACTGTAAAGCCATCGCGATTCTCTCAAACGCTGAGAAATATGCATCAATCTCATTCTCTTGGAATTTCGGCATAAGAGGAATGCATTTACTTACATCAACGGGGATGAGGGTCTGGAAGGTGGAAGACAGGCCTGCCCCAAGGCCAGGGCTCGACAGGTTTCGCTGAGCTTCAAGCTCCAGCCGCTTGAGTTTGACAGCTTTGTCTGCCTCAATCTCCATTTTACGCACCTCCAGTTCCACATGGGCTTTGCGGGCACTCTCCCTTTCCTCCGCTTCCAACTTGAGGCGAGCTAGATGAACTTTTAGTTTCGCCTCACTAGCCGACCCAGGAGAACGAGGAGTCAAGAGGGGGTCTCCACGCGAGTGACTGTACGGTTGATCAGGCCGTTCATCGCCCTCGGACGCCGCACCCTCAGTTCTGGAGAGACCCAGGAGGTGTCTCTTTCCGTCCCTAGGAGGTGTCACAAACCATGGATTGTGCTTTGGAGAGAGGTTTTCAACTGGCAAAACCAGCAGGCCTATTTCCACCAACCTATCCCGAATGTGCATGCGGAGGTCATCCTTTCGGAGTTGTTTCGGAACCTGCAACTTAAAATGTTCAACAATACTGAGTAACTGAGATTTCTTGCACATCTCCAGGACCTGCATTGATGGATTTGCAACAAAATCTAAGACGCTAAACGTTGCCATCTTTACCTAACGGCACTAACGAGCCAAATTACATACACAAAAAAAAAAAAATTGCAACTCTTCCCTGAATCCAATGCCGGGAAATGGTGTATAAATTGGAAAAGGATCCCGGACGAGCCCCCAATATGTTACGCCCAGCTCTGCTCGGGAAGGAGGGAAGTAACAAAAACCAAGCTGTTAAATGGTGTGGAAAGAGTTTACAATTTATTTTTAGGAAAGCAAAGAGGTAGGTTTTAAACAAATGATCTTAACCAAACGGTATTAACAAATGAGTACAAATAAAAATTCACAAAGTCCAACCAAGCAACACAATGAGCGCAAGCGCGGCGAACCGAACTCTAAAGTTCCAGCCGCCCTGAGCAGCTGGACCGAGGTCCCTTTATTGGTCCCAGCTGCACAGGTGGAGCTCGTTGATTGGGACGTCCATGAGTAACGAGCAGGAACGAAGTCCACCAACGGGGAACGAGCAGGAACGAAGTCCACCAACGGGGAACGAGCGGGAAAGCAGTCCACCAATGGGGAACGAGCAGGAAGTCAGGCCAGTGATGAGGCACAAGTCCATTGACTTTACAAACGAAAGGGTGGAAGAGTTACTGCAATACAACAAGGGCGTGGCCTTGTACGTGGGCCGTAGCCCAGGGCCGTAACATTGTGATCAAAAATAAAAAACTAAATTCACATATTTTGTCTATTTATTTTTTTTTCCAATGAACTTTAGCTTTTTGGCTGACCTTTTGTCTGATATGACGGCATGCGTTCAACTTTTTTTTTTTGTCTCAAAATTTGTCATGCTGAGAGATTCGCACATGCAATACTCTGAAATGGATTTGATATTAAAAGTGTAGCTTACAAGCACCACTCTGGTTCCGAGTCAGAGTTGTCAGAAATCTCTCTGAATGGTGCAAAGATTTTTTTTATTTTTTTTTTTGGAAGACATGAAGTTGAATGTCACTCACAAAGTGAGTTTTGAAGCTGTAACGGAATTCAAATAGCGTTTGCGAAGGCTCCCGTCAGTCATTTTCTCTCTCTCTACTATATATATGTATAGATATTTTTTTAAGCATTTTTGAAGGTGTGCCACTACTTCGCACCTATATATATATATATATATATATATATATATACCATATTTTCGCACCCAAAAGACACACAGTGTCAAAGGGCGCAACACCTGTTGAGGGTGCTATTTCTGTCTTTGAAACATATACTGGGCGCACTGCCTGACAACTCAGCTGCTGTGAGCATAGCAATAGCTTGGCTGTCCACGGTGATACAGCCAATGGCTGTCTCACTACGTCTCAATAGCATGAGCATTCACTCCATTTCTATGGTAGATGCCATGACACCATTGACAATTACTGTCATTAACAATGACTCTAGCCAATAATAGGTGCATTGGCAATAGCCTACTAGGCAACGTCAGGGGAGGGACTTGACTGTTCACCACACTCCTTAGAGTCACGGTTTCAAATAAAAAAATTTTAAAAAAAACTCAGCAAACAATGAAACATAGAAATAAGATTAACACAAAACATGTATCTCTCATGCCATCAATATACCCAAAAGAAATGAAAATAACACAAAAGCCACTCAGCCTTAGCCAATTCCAAGCAATGGATTCTGGGAGCCACTCAGACCCACAATCCCATAGCTGTTTAGAGAGATTTGCATGGCTGTTTAAAGAGATGTGCTGTTATGCTTTGGACTTTTTGTCTGTTGTCTAAACCTGGGACGTTTCTTGCTTGCAATAACATAAATGATAAGACAGACTACAACACTGTGGACAGCTGCCCTTTGTCCAGCTTTCTCCTACACCATCACCCAAACACCATAGTCATAGTGTATAGTCACGGTCAATAAGAAGCACAGACAACCCTCACTTTGTCCAGCAGGGTGTGCTAACATGCACTCTGAACAGGCCACTCATTAAAAGGGTTGATGGTCGTGAGTGATACTTTGTCCATATAATGGGCGTGTTGACTTACAAGGCGCTTTGTTTGTTTTGGGGAAGACTTGGGACTTATAAGTGCGCCTTATGACTGCGAAAATATATATATATATATGTATATAAGCTTACAGCACCTAGTATTCCCAGGCGGTCTCCCATCCAAGTACTAACCAGGCCCGACCCTGCTTAGCTTCAGAGATCGGACGAGAACGGGCGTTCTCAGGGTGTTATGGCCGTAAGCAACAACTGCTTTCAAAATTTTGCATTTTATACATGTGTGACGGGCCACTCCTCGTGGCGATTTGCAGCACCACGTCGCTGTCGCTCCGATACACCACGGACACTCAGGTGGATTTTAGAATTGTTTCTTTAATTTAATTCTGCAACACAATGTGGCAAGAGCAAGAGTGAAGTCGCAACCATCTTGAGATAATCACTCTGCAATCCTCGTAGCTCTAACTCACTGACAACACAAACAAATTAAATCTGACTCTATAAAACCAAACAAAGTACTTATTACAAGTGTGATCGTATAGTGTTTTAAATAGAATACAATTACATCCAACCTTCCAGGCAATACAATTCTATGACTATTTACAGTAAGAATAAGAAAAAGAAGATATTCACTCTCATTTACAGAGTGACCCTGAATGCATCGCACGTAGCAGACACGTAGCAGAACGTGACGACGTCACATCGCAAATGGCGGCAGCGCTTAACTGCAGGCTCACGCAAATACACTCAAATAAATGAGAAACACGACAATAAAAACAAGATACAATAAAACAGAAAAGAAAATCACATTACCTGCAACACAATGTGGCAAGAGCAAGAGTGAAGTCGCAACCATCTCAAGATAATCTGCACAACACACGTGTTTACAAATAAATTTAACAGAAATTGACAAAATGTTACTTTTACAACAGTACAAGAATCGATGTGGGCTCATGACAATCAACTGAACTACTTGAGCGCACCACAGCAACATAAACGAACCAAATCATAATAATAATAATAATGTGCATTTGTTGGACGAGCAACGAGATGCGATTTACCACTCTGCAATCCTCGTAGCTCTAACTGACGCTACGCGGGATGCAGGAGCCACATTGTGTGCCATTGCGTCACTTCCGCCATCATTTAACAATGTATATATTTTACTCCGTTACACATGTGGTCTTTATTGTGGCAAATACTTCAATCCAAAAATACGTAACAAGAATCTGTTACTATAACCACAGTCACAAATGTTTAACAACAATCTACAAATGCATGATTGAAGTCACAGATAAATTGCAAATATCAGCAAATGTGTACAACGATTTGTTGGCGCATACACATGGTTAAATGCGGACAACAATCCGTAGATGTAAAAACGGGACCTTTTGATTGGCTGTGTTCTTACATGTGACGTTTGCTACAGTCCTGCCGCGGACGACTCGCAAATGCGTGTGCTGATTTGCAAATGCGTGTCAGGAGACTTGTGTGTGGCTCCGTAGCTACACATTCGGACCACATGGGGGCACTAAGTACCACCAATATACAGTGAACCCCCGCTACTTCGCGGTTCACCTTTCGCGGGTTCAGTGCTTCGCGGGTCTAAAAAATATTCGGGGGCATTGTAGTTTTGCCGAGCGGCACAAGGGGGCGCTGAAGCGGTTAGACGGCCGGCGTGCGCCGAAGAGGAGAGTGGACGAAGAAGAGAGTGGTCGAAGAAGAGCAGGTTCCCCCGGACACGATTGGTGGCGACGGACACGATTGGTGGCGACGTTTCGCGCGGTTCGGACTGTATCAGAGCTCCGGCCGGCGTGCGTGGCAGTTAAGCCGTAGATGAGCAGCTTCCCCGGGCACGGGCGGTGCCAAACGGCCCCTAAGTTTAACTGAATGGAAGCTCCCGAGGAGGAGGGCATGCTCGCGTCACAGTAAGCCGAAGAGGAGCACCTTCTCCGGGCACCGGCGGAGCGCGAGGCTGTCAGTTATGAATGAATAAATAAATGAAGAATGCCACCTTTCATTTCACTGTCATGATCCGTGCCTGTCATGCCGCGTGTGTTTTTGTTTTTTCAGCTGTGTGTGCGTTCCTCCAGCGATCGTCTCGTGCTGTGAGACGCGCTGATTACACTGACTATATTGTGATTATAATAAATATCTTTGTATCACCACCTTTTTTCCCGTGTCTGGGTTTGGAGAGTCCTGCTCAATCCTCCAGCTCTGCTGGAAGATCATAACATTCACAGGGCACACCGGACGGCGTACCAGCAGGTAAAAGTCGAAGTAATTAAATAAATACAAAAAGAAGTAATTGAATAAATACAAAAATAATGGCTGGGGAATAAAAAAATAAGTTTTAATAATAATTTGTTTTTTTGTTATAACATGAATTTCACTCTCTCTCTCTCTACCCGTATTCTATATGGTGTACTGTATACAGGGGGGTATATAATTGCATCATTTTGCAAAATTTTAAAACGCAAAGAAATGCACATACAATACGGTAAGCACCACGGGCAATTGGTCAATTGGCCAATTCACTACAGTAGCCCAAGCTTCTCCCGATGCCCATCAGTCCACGCTCATCTCGTATACGTATGTACAATACGCTTCTGGCCATAGATCGCGGTTAGTTAGTCTTTGTCTCGCAGTAATTTTTTAAGTGTAAAAGTTTTGTGGAGCCATTCGTGATGCCTCCCAAACGCTCTTTATCCCTTGGTGCATCTAGTAAACCGAAGAGGAGCAGTAAAGCTCTTCATGCCCCTGCGCAAAACGACGGACTAATTATGTTCGTGTTTGCTTGTTTTTGTATGTTTGTTTTGTTTTTGATTGGTTGTTCGTAAGTAAATTGTTTGGTAGAACAGTGTTCTAGTGTGTTCACTCTCTCTCTCTGTACCCGTATATTTTTTTTTAATATATATTTTTTAAGCATTTCTGAAGGTGCGCCGCTATATATAATTTATTTATTTATTTTTTTTTTTTTTGAAGGTGCGACGCTACTTCGCGGATTTTCAGTTTCGCGGGTGGTCTCAGTCCCCATTAACCGCGAAAACCGGGGTATTTTTTTTTTTTTTTTTTTAGGTGCGACGCTACTTCGCGGATTTTCAGTTTTCGCGGGTGGTCTCGGTCCCCATTAACCGCGATAACCGCGGGTTCACTGTATACACCAATAACATGGGGGGGGCTTTCACTGCTATCCACCCATGGTCACGTACCATTTATTTGACATTATTTAAATTGGAATAAATGGTAATAAAGTG
Source organism: Idiotropiscis lumnitzeri (assembly GCF_059441095.1). Classification (NCBI taxonomy): domain Eukaryota; kingdom Metazoa; phylum Chordata; class Actinopteri; order Syngnathiformes; family Syngnathidae; genus Idiotropiscis; species Idiotropiscis lumnitzeri. Next base: position 6,715,599 of record NC_142406.1, read on the forward strand.
GAACTAATAAAATAAGAACAAATGATATAACCAGTGAAGCTAAAAAAAAATGAATGAAGCTTCTCCACACCTGCTAATTGCCACTTTAACTATACTTCCCTTTATTGCATTCAGTAAACACCATTTTTTAAAATTGACTCATTAATTTTTTATTTAGTGAACACTCACTGCACCAACCCAACCGGACTGCATCGGGTCATCTGTCTGCTCCACCTTTAGATTACGAGGGTCCCCTTTTGGTCTTAATTTGTAGCTCCGGAGCCTAACTCAAGTCTCCAGACACGCATTTGCAAGTGTGACGCACGCCCGCCCTCCTCCTCGCGCCGCTTCCATTCGGCTGCATTTAGGGGCCACTCGGCCCTGCCTGTGCCCGGGGAAGGCGCTCCTCTCCCGGCCAAGTGTGACGCGCGTGCGCCCTCCTCCTCCGGCGCTTCCATTCGGCTGCATTTAGGGAACACTCGGCCCTGCCTGCGCCCGAGGAAGGCGCTCCTCTCCCGGCCAAGTGTGACGCGCGCGCGCCCTCCTCCTCCGGCGCTTCCATTCGGCTGCATTTAGGGGCCACTCGGCCCTGCCTGCGCCCGAGGAAGGCGCTCCTCTCCCGGCCAAGTGTGGCGCGCGCGCGCCCTCCTCCTCGCGCTGAAATGAATGAAAAAAAAAAAGGTTAGGAAAGATTCTGACTTTATTCTCAGAATTCTGTGATTAAAGTCTGATCCTTTCAACCTCTTTTTTTTTATTCATGGCCCTAATCCTCTTCCGTACAATTTAGTATTGTTGTCAACAGTCTGCCATTTTTTGCTACATGCAACCAGATTGAAGTATAATTATCTAGTTTGAAGCAGGCTTTAATCGCACTGGCGTAGCTCAGTGGTTACTTCGACAAGAAACAATTCTATCGCAGAATTCGCCTCTTCTCAAACCCAGCATGGGATCGAACCGCGGGTGCTGTCCAGTGTTTTGATGTTTTCTTGGTATTTCATTCTGTAGTAACATTGTCGATTAATCATACCCTCAATACTGATTGACGCCAATTGGAATTTCAGCAATGTATAATAAGCTATTTTGTCAACATGTCACCCTGGTGTCACTCAGTGGTTGATAACTTCACCGAATAAAAATGCGACTTTTGACAAGATATGGGCTGGACATATGGTCACCGTCCCGTGTTTTTATCACGTTTTCAGTGACATGGAATTTACTTTACCCTACAATATATGGTAACATTCTTGTTAAGGTGTGTGGTGTCCGGTCCGTGTCTCTTTTGGTCATTAAATATTACGTTTGAAAACCGACACAAAAAATGGAGAAATAACCCTTTTTTCGAGTTTTGCTCTAATATCGAAACACCAAAATTGAAAAACAACTTGATTTTCTCGTTTGCTGTCTGGAACGACGAAGGAAAATCTAAAAATGGTTTCATTTTCAATTTCTAACCAGCAGGTGGCGGTATATACTGTAATGCTCAAGCCTTTTCCACAAATACAATAAATTTTTATTTATATAGCGCATTTCACAACAGTTGGAGCTGCAAATAAGCGCTTTCTATATGGTGTAATATAAATCAGCAGAAAATTAGAACGCAAACTAAAACACATAAACACATTTACAATAAATGCCAGAAGAACAGTGCTAATTATACTTGGAGTAAATGGCTGGTACCCTTCTGATAAAGAATAATAATAATAATAATAATAATAATCACTGGTCTGCAGACCGCAATTTGGAAGTCGGCTGCACAAACAAATAAACACAGAATATTTATTTTTAGAATACATGCGTTAATTCGTTTATTTTTGTAGTGGAGCATATGTGACTAAAATACGTATATCTCTCCTTCCAGGCGTTGGACGACGCCCGCCACCCACACGGGCCGCTGTCGCCATCTCCTGGTCAGTAGGAGAAATGTCGGTGACAACTTCGGGAATCTAAAACAACTATACGAGTCGTATTTTAATTTGAATCTCGTGCTATACTCTATTGTCGTTTTAGAATTATTTTTATTCCTTTGTCGGTCCTGACAACAAACTAGAATGTCAAGTTGTATTTCAATGTTGTTTTGTTATCAAAATGAAAATCAAAAAACAGTTGTTTGCCTATTTTTCCAAATGAAATATTCAACGACCAAAAGAGGCACGGGCATTCTGAGTATATTTGTCTACAGTCTGCCATTTTTTTGCTACATGCAACCAGATTGTTGTATAATTATCTAGTTTGAAGCAGGCTACAATCGCACTGGCGTAGCTCAGTGGTTACTTCGACACGAATCAATTCTACTGCAGAATTCGCCTCTTGTCAATCCCTTCATGGGATCGAACCGTGCGTGCTGTCCAGTGTTTTGATGTTTTCTTGGTATTTCATTCTGTAGTAACATTGTCAATTCATCATGAGGCTTTAAGCGTTGTTCAGCACCATCTTCTCACCTCAATACTGATTGACGCCAATTGAAATTTCAGCAATGTATAACAAGCTATTTTGTCAACATATCACACTGGTGTCACTCAGTGGTTGATTACTTCATCGAATCCGCCGCGCCGGATCATCACGTTGTCGTTGTGCGGTGGCAGAGTACCCATACGGGGAAACCAAGAATGATCCAAAACCCGGCGTCCGAACCAAAACTTTGTTTCGCTCCCGGACCCACACCTCTATGAAATGGCTCAAAATTGGATTGAGGAGCTACAAATAGAGGTGTAGCCATACGAAACTACTACTACTTCATCGAATAAGAATGCGACTTTTGATAAGACATGGGCTGGACATACGATCGCCGTCCCATGTTTTTGTCAAGTTTTCAGTGACATGGAAATTACTTTACCCTACAATATATGGTAACATTATTATGAAGGTGTATGATGCCCGGTCCGAGTCTCTTTTAGTCATGAAATATTACGTTTGAAAACCGACACAAAAAAATGGAGAAACGACCCTTTATTAGAGTTTTGTTCTAATATCGAAACACCAAAATTGAAAAACAACTTGATTTTCTTGTTTGTTTTCTGGAACGACTAAGGAAAATCTAAAAATAGTTTGATTTTCAATTTCTAATAATAAAACAAAAATAGAATATAGCACGAGACACTAATCGAAACACAGCTCGTATATTTTGTTTTCGATTCCCGATACCCGACAGGATGTCTCCCACTGACCAGCAGGTGGCGATATCTACTGTAATGCTCAAGACTTTTCCACAAATACAATAACATTTTATTTATATAGCGCATTTCACAACAGCTGGAGCTGTAACAAATCGCTTTATATATGGTGTAATATAAATCAGCAGGAAAATTAGAACGCAAACTCAAACACATAAACACATTTACAATAAATGCCAGAAGAACAGTGCTAATTATACTTGGAGAAAATGGCTGGTACCCTTCTGATGAATAATAATAATAATAATAATAATAATAATAATAATAATAATAATAATAATAATAATAATAATAATAATAATAATAATAATAATAATAATAATAATAGTAATAATAATAATAATAATAGGTCACTGATGGTGTAGTGGTACACTCGCCCGAGTTGTGTGTGGGCAGCGTGGGTTCAGTTCCCACTCAGTGACGGTGTCTCTGTCTTCCCTGTAACTGGCTGGCGACCAGTTCAGGGTGTAGTGTGCCTTTCGCCCGTAGTCAGCTGGGATAGGCTCCAGCGACCCTGTACAGGATAACCGGTGTGGATAATGACATGACATGACACATAATAATAATCATCATCATCATCATTCATCGGTCTGCAGACTGCAATTTAGGGACGGGCTGCACAAACAAATAAACACATCTTGCATACACACAAAATATTTATTCATTTTTAGAAAAAATGCGTTTCTTCGTTTAATTTTGTAGTGGAGCAGATGTGACCAAAACGTATCTCACCTTCCAGGCGTTGGATGACCCCCGCCACCCACACGGGCCGCTGTCGCCATCTTCTGGTCAGTAGGAGAAATGTTGTCGGTGACAACTTCCGGGAAGCTAAAACAACTGTAGGAGTCGTATTTTGATTTGTTTCTCATGCGTCCTTTGTCGGTCCAGACAACAAACTAGAATATCAAGTTGTATTTCAATGTTGTTGTTTTGATATCAAAATGAAAATAAAAAAAATAGTTGTTTGCCTATTTTCCAAATGAAATATTCAAGGACCAAAAGAGACACATACATTCTTAGTATAGCTGTCAACAGTCTGCCATGTTTTATGCTACATGCAACCAAATTGTTGTATAATTATCTACTTCCGGGAACTTCTGGGAACCTAAAACAACTATTGTTTTGTTTCTCGTGCTTTATTCTATTTTCGTTTTGTAATTAATTTTTTTCCTTTGTCGGTCCAGACAACAAACTAGAATATCAAGCTGTATTTCAATGTTGTCGTTTTGTTATCATCATGAAAATCAAAAAACAGTTATTTGCCTATTTTTAAAATGTGTTTCCAAATGAAATATTCAACTTTACAGAAGAGGATTAGGGCCACGAATGAAAAAAAGGTAGGAAGGATTCTGACTTTATTCTCAGAATTCTGTGATTAAAGTCTGACAAGTCAAAATACTGAGACTAAAGTCAGAATCCTTTCAACCTCTTTTTTCATTCATGGCCCTAATCCTCTTCCGTACAATTTAGTATTGTTGTCAACAGTCTGCCATTTTTTGCTCCATGCAACCAGATTGAAGTATAATTATCTAGTTTGAAGCGGGCTTTAATCGCACTGGCGTAGCTCAGTGGTTACTTCGACAAGAAACAATTCTACCGCAGAATTCGCCTCTTCTCAAACCCAGCATGGGATCGAACCGCGGGTGCTGTCCAGTGTTTTGATGTTTTCTTGGTATTTCATTCTGTAGTAACATTGTCAATTAATCATACCCTCAATACTCATTGACGCCAATTGGAATTTCAGCAATGTATAATAAGCTATTTTGTCAACATGTCACCCTGGTGTCACTCAGTGGTTGATTACTTCACCGAATAAAAATGCGACTTTTGACAAGATATGAGCTGGACATATGGTCACCGTCCCCTGTTTTTATCACGTTTTCAGTGACATGGAATTTACTTTACCCTACAATATATGGTAACTGTCGCAGGTTCCTTTTCGACCTCCTCCAAAACAAATGGCTTAGCCAGAATATGTGCAACAGTGATGTTTATTGTGCAGCCCTTCCAAAGTGCAACACAGTGAAAAGTCCCCCAAAAGTCCAAAACCCCCCCAAAAAAGTGACAATAGAGTAATTTACGAAAATAAGGGTGTCTATCTAAATATTTACAAAACCACTGAATGGAGTTCAACCACAACTACCATATCAGCTACGTTGCAAAATGCGTCACTGTCTCGCTCTCCAGTACTACCTTCGCTGCAGCACCGCTCATTCTATACCTTTCCAAGCTACTTACTATATATACGATTCGCCCCTCCCCTTGGGCATCAGCTGACATAATTGTCGCGTGAAACAAACATATTTAAGAAACGCGGAAGCTCCCCCGCTGTTTGGTCTTCCTCTATGTAGTGTCATGTCGTGTCTGTTGTCTGCCGCGTCTCGTGACTGGTGAGCGTTCAATTGAACGTGCGCGCGGGTGTGTCCATGTATGCTTCCATTCACAATAAAACTACCAAGTGTGCACCCTCGGTCGCTCTATTAAAACTGTGACTGACGTGGTATTGAAGTGGTGCCAGGTGGGTGCGTATGTATTTCACGGGATGGAATTGAATGCATCAGTATGGGAATGTGCGGTGCATGCGTGTGCGCAATTGCGCTTCCGGGACCATGCTGTGCTGTGCTGTCCTTATTGACGGAGCTGCTCCGTCACAGCTGGTCTCATATAAACCAATTACTCATTCATTCAGCTGTTCTGTTGTTTTGATATTTTGAGTACTTTAGCTACTTAGTCTTTTTTACGTACTGTATCACATCAAGTTCTGTTATTTTAATCAAAGAAAGGTTCGATGTAAATAAAGTTTGCTTACCTGGTATTTACTACTTGTTTATGTACTTAATGGTTGTCATGGTGAAGCTGCTAGTGGTGTTTTGTAAGGCCAACCAGAAGGAAAAGGTGGAGGTGGCGATCACTGAGCAATTCAGGCCACCACGGGTGGCACTCGCCTGCTTTTAAGACGTTGCATTCATAAGATTCACCACGAGATGACAGCCTTATACTAATCATTCATCTCTTGACGGTTACCCTTTCTTTCACAACTGTTGGCATGAAGAAGTGTCTGAGGCAGTGAGTAAGGGAGGCGCTTAAGTTCAGCTTGATGCAGAAGAAGTCGCAGAGTTGACAGAAATTCATTCAGCATGTTGCTGTCAGCATGGTCGCTGCTCGTCATCACTGTGGCAGGTGAGTGCTGCTGGGCGAGGCGAAGAGTCACTCAGTCATGTAATTGAAGGCCGAAATTAGGGCTGGGCGATACGGCTGAAAACTATATCGGTATATATATTGGTATATATATTTTACGATTGTTGCCGAGAGCTGGGACTGTATGTGAATTTAGGGGGGTTCACCGGAGCGCCTCATCCAAACAGTCACTTGAATCAAAGAGCGGGGATAGAGAACAACCTAGCTTTAATAGCACTCCAATCAATTCAACAGAGCTCAATAACTCACTTTCATTCTGGTGCATACACAACGACGAAAAGTGTAGCAATCGCGCATCCGCAGCTAACGGACACGATACGTCTCTCTTAGGACCACTTAGCTGTCCAACAATATGCCCGACATAAATTAACGTGAATACAAGGACCCATTAGCTGCCCAAAAACATACCTGTTGTTAAATACGCAAATTAAACAGCAAACCAATATCTGTCTAAACAGAGCAGTAATGGGGAATTTACAACAACTATTGAAAATAAAACAGGGAAAAGGGCTGAATTCCGATTTGTTTTATTTTAAAATGTATAACGCACGCCGGCCTCCCTTCAGACGGAACACACGTGTGCTGCATGCGACGGAGGTCTCGTGTACTAGAGCTCCGGGCCATTTCGTCCCGTGCGTGTCCGGGAGGGGGTGCTTGTCATCGGCTTAACTATTAAGCGAGCGTTTCCTCAAGTCGGCCGTCCACCTCAGCCACCCGTTTTTTGTTTGTTTTGAGTCACGCTAGCTCAGTGGCGAATGTGTAAGCCTCGGGTTGTATTTCCTCAATGGCAGGGAGTTTGTGATGAGTAGGGCAGTGATAGGTCGAATTTGCTCTGTTGTTTTTTTGGGTTTTTTTGGATAGATAATTTATCGATACCATTTTCCATTGATATCACTCACCCAACTATCGCAATACATATCAATATTGTATTTTCGTCACAGCCCATGCCGAAACATGTTTTGTCTCATCCTTCAGGCACCAGCGGTGATGAGCTGATGGCAGTCACAAGTGAAGTGTTCGCATCAAAAGGCAGACAGGTGACACTGGCATATAATTACACAAAGGCTACTAGTCTTGATCATTTCTTTTGGTACCAACAACTTCCTGGAAAAGCGCCACACTTCTTGCTTTCCATCACTGGAAACGGCAAACCGCGACACGTCATACCCGGAATGTCGTCAAACGTGGGAAGTGACAGGAAGCAAGTGCACCTGCGCATCGAGGATGTGTCACTTGAGCACTCCGCAGTTTACTACTGTGTCTTGTGGACCACAGTGACACATGCGCCACATTCTCATGACAAGAACATTTCCTTCTCCAGAACTCATCACACTTCCCCCAAGTAGAGGAACAACTTACTTAAACCCGATTCCAATGAAGTTGGGACATTGGGTTCTTGTACACACTCTATTCCGTTTGCTGTCCCGAACACATCATTCACTAGAAGACCGGACAAAAGCTGTTCGACACACAGAGCTAGTGTTTGGACATGCATAACACAATGAGACTTGGTGGCAGAACTAATTGCGGCAAAATGGAGCCCAACACCCTATCACAGGGGGTGTTGTGGCTTAGTTCATTAGCGCCCGCCCATTCATAGCCCTGGGCGGAGCCCATCTGCCTCTTGCTTCCTCTTCCTCCTTCACAGAGCTGGCAGACGGGATGTACGCTGACGTGACGTCTGTGAGCACGGTGTGAAGTAAATTAAAGGTGTGCATGTTTCAATACTCTCGGCCCATCTCTTCTCGTGTGCTGCGTGGTAACCCATCCGCGCTGTTATTGCTGCGTGGTGTGACTCAATACGGGACTGTTCCTTAGTGTCTGTGTGCGGGCGGCGCGCTTCAAACAGGTAAGGCACTGGCTGTCCGCCTTTAGTTAATAGCTGAGTGTTAGGATATTTTCCAGGGACCACTGGAAAACAGTAGCGGGACACTTTAAGCGCAGACACAGAGCGATATAATTTTAACAAAGGTATTTATTTTTACAAATGAAAACACAGTAACACTATATATCTATATCAATAATCAAAAACGCAACACCAACAAAGATCAAACAAAACTCGCTGGTGGAAAAAACTCACACCAGGAAACTGACGACGGAACAAAAAGCGCTTGTAGAAGGTAAGGAACACAATAAACATAAATCGCTTACCGCAGAAGGGCAAGAAAAAAACAATTGGGGCGAACGAGAACCAAAACGAGAAAAACCTAAACTGAAAACGGAGATACACGAACAAAAAAAACATATGCAGAATACAATACCGAGACGTCTATAATTTACCACTTGGATCATGAACATGAGCAATGAAGGAGAATATTCCGACGCTGAGTAGTCAGCGTAGGAGGCTGAAATAGTGACATAATCAGTGGGTTGACGAGTGACAGGTGCGTGGCTGGTGGGCGCGTCTCTCCAGCCATGACGACATGAACCAGGAACGAGCGCTGGAGGAAACGCCCCCACTCAGCTGAGAAAACAAAAACAACATGGCATGACAGAAACGGATCATGACACTGAGGAAGTTAATAATTAATTTCTCCCAGCTATCAAGTGCAGCGCAGGGTTGCAGGTTCTCCTTCCAGCCAACCTTTGCGAACTGAGTGTCCATCTCTCCGGGAGGATGATTTAATATGATACAGTTGATTTTATTTAAATCCTAATTGATTATATGTGCTTTATTCCAGTGTTGGTGCTACTCGTCGCTGTTCTGGGCCACACTGCTGTCTTGGCTCTCTCTTTTAAAGATTATTTTAATGTCATTTTAACAGACTTGTGACCGTGGGTTGTGTTTGCCGCGTCGCCGCAAGGGCCAACCCGACTTGAGGGGCTGGACCTGGCCTATGCCATTGGCCAAATTGCTGCCTATGCTGGCCCATGCAAGGCGACACTGGATTGTTTTATACATGTTATTTTGTTAGTTGTGTGTATTTTGTTGTTTTGCTTTGACTTATTGTGGTGTGGGTTTGTTCTGTTCGTGGTATGAAGTCTGTCTCAATTGCATGCTTTTTATTGTGTTTCTTTTTGGTTGTTTGACTGGCGCTGAGGTAAGCCCCCAGTCCTGTCTGTGTTTTATTGTGGCAGGTCTCATACCACTCCTTCTTAGTTAATTTTTAATTATTTCTATTTGAATAAAAATATTATTTTGTCATCACTTTTGTCCCGTGCGTGTCTGCTTGTTTTTTTTTAAAACATCACATTGACGCATAATCTAATGTTCAACAAACAAGCTATGTAAATTGAATCAAACCGATACGTGTTGATAATGTGGACAAATTAATTGGTAACTTTAAGGATAATGCAAATTGAGTCGTTCATTAGTTGATTTTAAATAGGATGCCGGCACTCTTGAGTTTAGGAACAAATAAAGGCTTAAAATTTGACTTGTCTAGTTTGACATGTCAGAAAAAGCACCACAATGTTGAGAAAGTCCATTCTCCATTCTTATCTTGTTTTGCTTAGCAAAGGCAAGGCAAGACTGCTTGATTGTAGAGTATTTAATTGAGGGGGTAATTCAATGTGCTTCACGTAATTAGAACAACATTTCAAAGCATTTACAAATAAGAGTTAAAGACGCAAGGCAAATTAATAAAAAGTACCTTCCTATTGAAGGATTCTATTACGATTACTGGCATTATTGTAAACACATACGGGACAGAATGTCGATAATTAAAGTTAGCAGGTTCATATTGACTGAATATTTTAAACATCGATGAAACAAGAAGCATTTATCAAATGAAACTAGAAGCACGGGTCACAAGAATGACTGGGATTGTAGTCCTGATATTTACTGATTTATTATATTATTCTCATATGCTAAATTTATAGTACTTAGTTTAAATGTGTGATTTTTATTGAAATTCTCAGTTGTGAGAATAGATTTGCGCACATAGCATTTCCATGAGCTGCCCTCACATTCACAGCACTTCATGGACAAATACGACAAAGCACATTCTCCACATTGGCTGTAGCGATGCAAACATACCAAATTGGGCACTGGAGGACTCACACAGACTCTATCATAAGAAAAACACATTCCGAAAGAAAGAACAATTGGAGATCGGAGCACATGTACATACGCATACACACACACAGACATATACATACACCTGCACATACACGCGCGTGCACACAGACACGGATACATACACCTGCACATACACAGGCACATATACACACATACACTTGCACATACACGCGCACACATGCACACCGACAAGATTACAGAAGAATGCCAGCGGAGAGAGACGGAGGGACGGCCCGCCGGAGAAGGCCAGCCTTGGCGTGCCAGTTTACGGGACCAGACGGGAATCGACCATCATCAACTATCCAGACGATGACTAACCTGGGGAAGACCTTCCCTTGGACGTGGACCCGTACCGCGGCGGGAGGGAGCGAGGACGACCGATTCAACCTACATTACCCTTGACATAAAAAACTCCTATAAAAACTGAAGCTGGGCTGAAAGATGGCGCGCATTTTTCGACTGTGCTCGCCCGAGTGCAGTTTTCTCGTGAGATTAAGAAAAAGCTGCCCAGATATCTCTCTTTGTACTATTTCCTGAACTCCAGAAATTGAAGAAACTAAATATCGGAACTCTAATCAGTTGTTGAGTCTTTATTTGACCCTTTTCTTCTTGAGCACAAAAAACCAACACGCATTGGAGTAAGTTTGGCTTTTAAAGGGTGATTTACTAACTACTTCTCATTTCCACGGTGACTCGACTCCAACACTATCCATGCATTGACTCATTCATTGGACTCTTTAAAATAAAATTTAAATACTTGTTGAAAAGGCTTTTGTCCTTCGCATTTTGTATGCAATAAGCTTACGAGCAACATTGATGTTTCACAGGTTTCTTTTTCTTGTTGTTGCCACTGAGCATTAAATTATATTGAATTATGGTTCACAATCAGTTATTTTGTTCATTTTTAATTATGGCCTTTGTGCACGTTTAAGTTATGCATGTTTCCCAAAATGAAAACGCGTGAATTAAATAAACGTGTTTACATGACCGGATTTTATTTATTCATTTACTTTTTTTCATTTGTGGTCACAGTACAAGTGAAAAATTGACACAAAATGCTATTTTTTGGTCATGACATAGATGTGATTTATTAGTTAAATTCTCATGAATAACTTTGACATCTGGGTAATTGTCACATGTGTTGGCTCTGCTTTGGTTATTGGTGGTCTACGTTTTCCTCATTAAGATACTCAATCATGTCGGTCCCACGCTGAAAAAGATGACCGCAAACATGAAAGTCAATTGACAGTTTGTCATTACAATAATAATAATTTGGCCCACCTATCTGACCAGCCTATCTGGCAAAGGCAACCAGGTTAGGTCGTCAGCTTGGTGGGTTGAAAATGCTTTGCAGGGTGAGGAAACCTCTTTAGAGTCAATCTCATATAAGGTCCAAATAGGTTAAAATACAAAAGGTATAGTTATAAAACAAACGTGTGAGTGTGTGGTTTTGTGTTCTTGTACACATTCTTATGCCAAGGCAAAACAACTTGAATAAAGTTCCCCTCAAATGTACCTAAGGACCTTTACACTGCAGCAATAACTTTGTACAGGCCAGTTTCATTACATTGTTTTTGTGTTTGTACTAAAAACATAAGGCAATGCTGGTTTATTCCAAGTTAATTTTTTACAAAATTCTCAATTTTTGTATTGTATACTGTTGGAATTTTAACGATTATCTGACTCCATTAACCAAACACGACTCACATTCATCCAACAATTATGCGCGCTCGTTCTGAGCGAGAAAAGACCAGGAAGCCGGCGATTTCACACGGGAGCAGATTTATTCCTAACAGGAGATCTAGTACAAAAGCCCTCTCAGCACAGTTCTGCGCGCCTCTGTACCCAACAGAAGATGACAACCCCCCCGAGTTGTCAGGGATCGCCGGTCGGCGAGGAAGGGTGTGGACCCAAAATGCGAGGAAGCAGGGATAAGGGTAACTTAAAGGGAATTTATTTACAAAACAAAAACCAAAAGGCAAACAAGGTACTAGGACAAACAAACGTGGCAGGGTGCAAAATAACAAAGTCGAACTAAACGTGACTAAACAGAACAAAAACCGAGGAACGAAGACAGTGACAAAAACTAGGGACAAGAGCGGGAGTTCGAGACCGGTCTGGCGGATGTCCTGGAGGCCAGACCAGCGAGTCCCGTCGAGGCCATTCGGGCGGACGTCCGGGAGGCCAGATCCATGAGTCCACCCGTGGCCGTTCAGGCGGACGTCCGGGCGCACCCGGGACAGGAACGTGGAGCGGGGGCTGGTCGTCGAACCCCGCCGAGACAGGAACGTGGAGCGGCGGCTGGTCGTCGAGTCCCGCCGAGTCAGGGACGTGGAGCGGCGGTTGGTCGTCGAGCCCCGCCGAGACAGGGACGTGGAGCGGCGGCTGGTCGTCGAGGCCCGCAGAGACAGGAACGTGGAGCGGCGGCTGGTCGTCGAGCACCGCCGAGGCAGCAACGTGGAGCGGCGGATCGTCGAGCACCGCCGAGGCAGCAACGGGAAGCAGCGGCGTTTCGTCGGACGCCGCCGAGGCAGGAATTTGGGACGGGCGCAGAGCGTGCGCCGTCGAAACGTGGACTTGGGGCGGACGCACGAAGTGCTCCGTCGGAATGTGGACTTGAGACGGACGTACGGCGTGCTCCGCTGGAACGTGGACTTGAGGCGGACGCACGACGTGCTCCGCCGAGACGTGGACTTGAGGCGGACGCACGACGTGCTCCGCCGAGACGTGAAATTGAGGCGGACGCACGACGTGCTCCGCCGAGACGTGAAATTGGGACGGATGCAGGGAGCGCTCCGCCTGAACATGGACTTGAGGCGGGCGCAGGACATGCTCCGCCGGGACATGAGCTTGAGGCGGACGCAGGACGTGCTCCGCCGGGACATGAGCTTGAGGCGGACGCAGGACGTGCTCCGCCGGGACATGAGCTTGAGGCGGACGCAGGACGTGCTCCGCCGGGACATGAGCTTGAGGCGGACGCAGGACGTGCTCCGCCGGGACATGAGCTTGAGGCGGACGCAGGACGTGCTCCGCCGGGACATGAGCTTGAGGCGGACGCAGGACGTGCTCCGCCGGGACATGAGCTTCAGGCGGACGCAGGACGTTCTCCGCCGGGACGTGAGCTTGAGGCGGACGCAGGACGTGCGCCGCGGGGACGTGAGCTTGGGACGGACGCACGACGTGCTCCGCCGGAACGTGAACTTGGGACGGAGGCAAGGCGCCGGAACGGGGCTCAGCAGCTGGCGAGGAGCCGGGACGGGGCTTCGCAGCTAGGGAGGTGCCGGGACGGGGCTCAGCAGCTGACGGTGAGCCGGAGTGGGACTCTGGAGGTTGCAGCTGGTGAGGGACCGGCACTGGATGCTGCAGCTGACGTGGAAGCGGCGTGGATTGCTGCAGCTGACGTGGAAGCGGCGTGGATTGCTGCAGCTGACGTGGAAGCGGCGTGGATTGCTGCAGCTGACGTGGAAGCGGCGTGGATTGCTGCAGCTGACGTGGAAGCGGCGTGGATTGCTGCAGCTGACGTGGAAGCGGCGTGGGTTGCTGCAGCTGACGTGGAAGCGGCGTGGGTTGCTGCAGCTGACGTGGAAGCGGCGTGGGTTGCTGCAGCTGACGTGGAAGCGGCGTGGGTTGCTGCAGCTGACGTGGAAGCGGCGTGGGTTGCTGCAGCTGACGTGGAAGCGGCGTGGGTTGCTGCAGCTGACGTGGAAGCGGCGTGGGTTGCTGCAGCTGACGTGGAAGCGGCGTGGGTTGCTGCAGCTGACGTGGAAGCGGCGTGGGTTGCTGCAGCTGACGTGGAAGCGGCGTGGGTTGCTGCAGCTGACGTGGAAGCGGCGTGGGTTGCTGCAGCTGACGTGGAAGCGGCATGGTCTGCGCAGCTGGCGTGGAGGCGGCATGGGTTGCCGCAGCTGGCGTGGAGGCGACGTGGGTTGCCGCAGCTGGCGTGGAGGCGACGGCGGGCCGGGCGCAGCCGAGACGGGGAACCTGATCCCTATCAGCCTGCCGCCATAGGGAATCAGGGGAACGGGAGACACGAGGGACAGAGACTAAAGGTGCTGGTGAACGTGAGCTATGGGATGCCAAGGGGACGTGATCAGGTGCGGAAACCGACGGAGGATAAGGCATGCCTAGAAGAGTGAAAATATTTTTGTAGAAGGATTCGTGGTCAAACTCTTTGTCTGTAATCAAGTGGGGCGGAATGACGGGTTGACGATCAATGCTAAGATCCTGGAACGCAAGGGGAGAAACAGACGTGGTACAAGAGGCGGAACCTTCCGGAAGGGCACGGGGCTGGTCGGCAGGCTGATGAGGGCGGTTGTCCGAGTGGCGGCATCCATGACGCCGCCATGAGCCCCTCGCTGGGTCCGGGTGTCGTCGGACCATTCTGTCAGGGGTCGCCGGTCGGCGAGGAAGGGTGTGGACCCAAAATGCGAGGAAGCAGGGATAAGGGTAACTTAAAGGGAATTTATTTACAAAACAAAAACCAAAAGGCAAACAAGGTACTAGGACAAACAAACGTGGCAGGGTGCAAAATAACAAAGTCGAACTAAACGTGACTAAACAGAACAAAAACCGAGGAACGAAGACAGTGACAAAAACTAGGGACAAGAGCGGGAGCGAGAACGAGATCGGGGAGCAGTCGTGACAGTCCAAATGGAGCAATGGTCCGACGCTGAGCTGTCGGGATGAGGTGTTCAAATAGTCCAGTGATTAGGGGCGCAGATGGGAGTCAGGTGTGCGAGTCTAACGGGGAACAGGTGCATGGCTGGTGGGGACGGAGTGCTGAGGGGAAACGCCCCTACTCAGCTGACAAAACATAAACATAGGGCACATGGCAGGAAGGTGACGAAAACAATAACAAAACACTGACCTGCCCGACACGGGTCATGACACGAGTTGCCCAGGATCATTTATACATTTCAACAAAACAAAGCAAAGACATCCTACTACTCTTCTATTTGCTATGTGTCATCTGCAACTAACTTTAGCTTTCTCTTATTGGATATCTCCACCCCGCAGGATAGCGTGTCGGCTCTTCCCATGGGCGCGCGCCAAGGCAGTTGTTTGTGCGCTCCACTGCCCATGAACCACTGGATCTGTTATTCCGCTTTCACGGTCGACCGTATGACCATCTCACACAACAGCGCCTCGATGTCTTTGATGTCTGTAAAGTTCTGTGTCAGCACACCCAGTTCTCAGACGTGCGGCTCTCCTGCACAAAACATTTGCCACCCATGCACTTCACACAGCCTGCCCTGACCTTTTATTGTACATTGAATTAAAGCACAATCAGTAAATATCTTTATTGCATTAAACTGAATACATATAACTTGTAGTCAATCGTATAAAATCCTTTAGTCTTGGGATCATTGGCTCACAGAAAGCACTCCACGATTGAGATAATTTATAATTTTATTCGGTCTCACTGCTGTACAGGATTTATTCCGGTGTTTTCCAAATATTATTTGTGTGTCTTTTGAGCAGACACAAATTGGAGTATTGTGGTATATTTTGTTGTTGAAGTGTGGGTCTGGCTCAGCTTCCCTCTGGACAGGTCGCAGAGCGTGGCAGAATTGGTGATGGAAAAAAACTTCTCTGACACAGCCATTTTGGTTAGAAAGAGATTTTATTCTCGTCACATGCTGATGTCAAAAGAAGTCTCCCCAAAAAGAAAACGGGAAAGGGTCTCCCCTCTATCCGGCCTTCCCTTCTTATAGGGAATGGCCACACAGGACATGAATATCTAATTTTACCTTGTTGCAAATGCATTCTCATTGTACAAGTCTTCGATTTTGCCCCCAAGGCACCCTATGGTGAGAGCAGATGTGGTTGCTCTTCGTAGTGGCCTTCTGGTCCCATTCTGACTGCTACTATCACCTCGAGTGCTTCACACCTAGATACTGGTCAAGCCTTTTGTCCTCCTGGGCAGTATCTCATTTACATTGGAATTTCAACACAAAGGCTTCTTTAGTCTCTAATTCCCTCATAGTTATTTTAAGAGAATTACTAAAATGTTCATAATAGTGGATATAAAAATACACTAGAGTATCTTAATTATTCACATTCTCATGATGGGTTACAGCCGATCTGTCAAACGCTTATGTGTTGCATTCATCATCATCATCACTTTCAGTTAGTCAGGTGACCATGATGACTCTGATGGTGCAAAACAGCATGAGGCTTGTTTTGTGCAACTTTGGCTCAGGGAGGAAGTGTATACCTGTGAGTGGCAGCCACAGAGCTGCTTCGGGGTCTCACGCACACATACACACATGCATGCCCACGCACAGACGCACGCACGCGCACACACACGAGCACACACATACCCCACTCAAAGCAGACATCAGAATACATAAACATGATTCACGTGTGCACTCGCAGTTTACACGTATTAAAGGATTTTATACATTTGACTATAAAGGATTTTATACGATTGACTACAAGTTACATGTATTCAGTTTAATGCAATAAAGATATTTGCTGATTGTGCTTTGATTCAATGTGCGGTGGAAGGTCAGGGCAGGCTGTGTGAAGTGCATGGGTGGCAGATGTTTTGTGCAGGAGAGCCGCACGTCTGAGAACTGGGTGTGCTAACACAGAACGTTCCAGACATCAAAGACATCGAGGCGCTGTTGTGTGAGATGGTCAGACGGTCGGCCGTGAAAGCGGAATAACGGATCCAGTGGTTCATGGGCAGTGGAGCGCACAAACAACTGCCTTGGCGCGCGCTCATGGGAAGAGCCGACACGCTATCCTGCAGGGTGGAGATATCCAATAAGAGAAAGCTAGTTGCAAATGACACATAGCAACTAGGAGAGTAGTAGGATGTCTTTGCTTTCTTTTGTTGAAATGTATAAATGATCCTGGGCAACTCGGGGGGTCGTCGTCTCCTGTTGGGTACAGAGGCGCGCAGAACTGTGCTGAGAGGGCTTTTATACTAGATCTCCTGTTAGGAATAAATCTGCTCCCGTGTGGAATTGCCGGCTTCCTGGTCATTTCTCTCTCAAAACGAGCGCGCACAATTGTTGGATGAATGTAGGTCGTGTTTGATTAATGGAGTCAGATAACTAATTCAAACATTTTGGTAAACCTTTGGTACAACAAGACCCAAGTTTTCTGGAGATTTATGTCCCTGCCAGGGTCACCCACACAGACACAGATCATTGGTAAGAGATCAGACAAAGCACGACTCAGAATCTTGCCTTGAGTCATAAAGGATTTTATACATTTGACTATAAAAGATTTTATACGATTGACTACAAGTTACATGTATTCAGTTTAATGCAATAAAGATATTTACTGACTGTGCTTTAACTCAATGTACAATAAAAGTTCAGGGCAGGCTTTGTGAAATGCATATGTGGCAGATGTTTTGTACAGGACGAGCCGCACTTCTGATAACGGGGTGTGCTGACGCAGAACCTTCCAGACATCAAGGCGCTGTTGTGTGAGATTGGACGAGCCGACACGTCATCCTGCGGGCAGAAGACGTCCACTAAGAGAAAGCTAAAGATAGTTGCAGATGACACATAGCCAATAGGAGAGCAGTAGGATGTCTTTGCTTTGTTTGTGTAAATGTATAAATGATCCTGGGCAACTCGGTTAGGTCGTCGTCTTCTGTTGGGTACAGAGATGCGCAGGACTGTGGTGATAGGGACCCGAGCCCCAGATTTGTATTAGATCTCCTGTTAGGAATAAATCCGCCCCCGTGTGGAATTGCCGGCTGGCTTTCTGGTCATTTCTCTCTCAAAACGAGCACGCACAATTGTTGGATGAATGTAGGTCGTGTTTGGTTAATTTAATGGAGTCAGATAACTAATTCGAACATTTTGGTAAACTTTTGGTACGTTTGTAGTTAAAATTCCAACAGTCACCGGCCTCTCTCTGGAACCAAGCTTGGACGTGGGTCTCAAGAGCACCTGGAGCAAATTCCGACTAGAAACAATTGGGCTCTCTGAAACAAAACTTCCGCTCTTTACACTCAGTACCTCAATATCCACGCACAGGAGAAATTGCATGAGATTGTTGTTTTTAAGCTAATTTACCAAGTTTTCAAATTTTTCTTCAGATCTTTTAAAAAAAATTCTTGACCTCCCTGGGGTTAAGATCAGGGGGGTTATTAATATTTGTAGACCGTGGGCATCTGAAGGCCTTCAAGGCCCTTTTTATTGGGAACGAGGTCCTTCCCCAAGTGTTTCAGGTATCTTGAGGTCTTAACGAGCAAGGGAAAAATGGAGGGGCAGGGTGACAGCTGGATTGGTGCAGCGTCTGCAATGATAAAGATTCTATCGGTTTGTTGTGGTGAAGAAGGAGCTGAGCTGTAACTCTTGATTTCCCCTATTGATCTAAATGCTTAACCACATATATGGTGCCGAGCTGTTGATCGTGGCTGAAATACAATACAATACAAAACAACTTTATATAGCGCATTTCACAACAGCAGGAGCTGTAACAAAGCACTTTCCATATGGTGTTATATAAATTAGCGGGAAATTAGCACGCAAATTAAAGACAAACAATAGATACCAGCAGAACATCGACAGTTTCATGTTGAGTCAAAAGCTTAAGAATAAAAATGTGTCTTCAAATGACATTTAAAAGTGGACAGATAAGAGGCTTACCTAACATTTAATGGAAGCTCATACCATAGGGAAGGACTAGCAACAGAAAAGGCACGATCCCCCCTGAGGCTGCGCTTAGTCCTCTGTACCTCCAGCAGCATGTGGTCCACAGACCTGAGGCAACGGGCAGGTGCGCAGGGGTGGAGGAGCTCAGAGAGGTACGCTGGGCGAGGCCATTTAAAGACTTGAAGACGAACTGAAGTACCTTAAAGGGAACTCTAAAGTGCACTGGGAGCCAGTGACGAGAGGTCAAGATTATTATTTGGTTATTTGATCCGTCTTCCGAGCTCCAGTTAAAAGGCGAGCAGAGCTGCTTTAAGTGAAAGAAGCAGGCATCTGATTAGGATGCTTCCGGAATGCCTCCATGTTGAGGTGTTCCAGGTAAGTCCTGGGGATGACCCAGAACAAGCTGGGGAGAGTCCCGGCTACCCTGGGAACTCTTTGAGATCCCACCCAGAAGACTTGTTGCGAGGGAATGGCATGGACAAGAAGCTGCTGCTGGCCTTCTACCACTCGTCCATCGAGAGCCTGCTGATGTACTGTGTCTCCACCTGGTACGGCAGAGAGAGCGAGGCTCCAGAGAACAGTCAAAACAGCGCAGAGGGTCATTGGCTACCCTCTCCCCTCCCTGTTGGACATCTACACCAGCAGAGCTCTCAATATCTTTAAAGACACTACTCCTCCTCCGAGCTCACACCTGTTCGACCTGTTGCCCTCTGGCAGGCGCTACAGGTGCATCAAGACAAAGACTAACAGACTGAAAAACAGTTTCTTCCCGAGAGCCATCTCCATGCTGAACTCTCACACACACCTACCCTTACCTTGCAGAACAGCGACATAATGTATTTTTATTTTTCCAATTTTGTGTTTATTTCCAGTTTAATTATTTAATCTTTAATTAATCTTTTTATATATTTAATTGAATTATTGTTGTATTGAGCTGGAGTTGGGAGCTCTCTAACCTCGTTGCACAACGAGTACAATGACAATTAAGGGCATTCTGATTCTGATTCTGAATGTCCCAGCGAAAAATGCTGCCCCCATGACACAACCCCGACAAAGTGATAGAAAATGGATGTATTCCTAGTATTTATCTAATATTGTTTACTTAAACAGTGGCTAAATCGTATTTCTTGACACGCAACCCCATTTCTCTTCTGTGTAAACGCCTCCTACTAGAGTCTATGAAAACAAAAAAGGAGGGGGCCTGCATTTTAAATCCAGCCTTTGAAGAAGAAGAACATTGTTACCCGTTTTACCTGACCTCCATTTCCTCTTCACAACATACATCCTGTCCCAGTAAGCTTTTCAAATAGAAACCATAACTGTCGTCATCTGTTATGCAGGTGCCATGGCGACCGCTTCCTGTGGAAAGATCATTTCTGACGTTGAAATGTAATTTATATTTCGTAAACCTAATAGCCTAGGTTATTTTTAATCAATAGAAAACACCAATGAGTAAATGATCAGTTATTCAGGTCATGGGAAAAGTCGAATTGTGGCAAAAAAGAACTTGCTCCCAACAATTTGAATGATCTCTGTTGTTTTGACGTCTTGTCTTGTTGTTGGATATGAAAAAAATGTTTACAACACATTTATGGGCCTCCCCTACATCCACTCACACACACACGCATACACACACACATAAAATTCATATAAAATTTGTATAATAGACTCTTGATTCCGCAGCTTTGCTTTCTTTCTTCTTTACTTTGCCAACATGTTTGCATCACAAAACTTCCTTTTTGACATGTTCCCATTCACTGGTGATCATTATTTTCTATTGATGATTCACTGATAAGTAAGTAGTACCAAATTTACTGTTGGTGTCATGATCACCATGTAGTATTGCATAACAATTATTTATTAGTTAATGTGTGTTGAGGATCTTGATGGCTTCTTTTTTATCATTAATAAAATAATGAAGTAACAATCTTTTAGAAAATTTTATTTTATAGATTTGTTTGTTGGTTTAATGCCACATTTTATCGCTCATGTAGAAAATGTACAAGTTTCAACACAAACACAGGATGAAGAGGAAGGTGGAGGCATGGCACTGGCTACTCAGGCGCGCCAAACCACATACGCAGAGTCATGACACAGTTGATGGCGAGCGTCTTGGCGAAGACAAGGCGGAGGGCGAGCACTGTGAGGGAGAGGAGGTTCACCTTTTCGTCTGTCAATGACATGCACATTTAGTTCAGCCCGACAGACTGCGCCTCACGCATGTTTGATACCAACCTGGCACCAACGCAACCTGACACTGCCCTGGTCCACTTTCGCCTGTGGCGACAAAACAAGAAGCAGACGTGAGGTGGTCACACCATAAGGTTGACTGGAGGTCGAGCCCCACCCTTCTCACCTTCCTCGCACGTGTCGTTATGTGCGGTTGTTAGCAGTGCCACCTGGTTGTACAGGGAATCGTCCGAAATTCGCACGGCACGAGACTCCACGAAAATGTGCCCTTTTCCCGCCTTCTCTGTGGCGTTGTGTCGGCTGAAGCCGGTGGCAAGACACGCCGTCAGGTTGCTGGCCTCAAGTTTGTAGAAGGATGGCTCAAAGTCCTCCCCTGACGCGACACCAACCACATTCCGTCAATTTGCAAAACCCAGATACTCTAAACAGTTCAATATTTTATGCTTAAAATTCTTGTTTGTGTTCAATTTGGCCAAAGGATTTTCTGATTGTGTCTTGAAACAGAACAATAACCAACTAGCAAGTGACCTGAAATAGAGGAGTAGCTGTATGTGTTGTGTTTATTCAACGGTGTGTGTCTCCCAAGTCATTCACCACTGTAAAAATGACAAAAATAAAAAATTTTCATTTTCACTGAGTGATGCAGTTTGAGTTGTGGTGTAACATGAAAGCAGAAGTTAAGACAGTAGTTACATTTCCAGAAACAAATCTCCTCAACTAGAATCAACGAAACTCTACAAACCATGATGAGTCCTGACAACAATAATACAAAATAAATACTTGTCACCTCATCTGCAAACACTTTGACTTGTGGTGCTGAATCAACTTTCCATTAAGCGGGTTCTACACTCTGCATCCACGTGCAAAATTTTATTTTCTAAGGACCACAATCGTTAATGACTGTTTTTCAATGTTTGACTTTCTAATTACACCAGTAAGTAAAATTGGATATAAAAAAAAAACTTTTAATACATTTGTTCATTCTACATTTTTCACTGAGTGACAGAGTTAGGGTTGTGTATTTGTAGCTTCAAAGAAACTTGCTAATTTCTGACACGTCTCATGTTAATACTTCTATAATGCAACAATAGGTTTTGCATTAAGTTAGTGATAAAGAACATGCAAAGTTTTCACACAAAACAAGACCTGCTGCTTAAGTAGAACATCGAGACAACAAAATTCCAACATTCCCCTAAATTGAGCCCCCAAATGGAGTTTACCACATTTCCACTCACCAGGTTTTATACCTAGTCTAGTTCCATGTCCAAAGCTCAGCGAGTACGAATTCACACAATGCGAGGCTCATTCACAATAACTATGCACCCCCCAAAAAATTCTGTTTCACCATTTAATTAAACTAAGTATCATCTTTAAAATACATTTTTACTTACTGGAATCCACAATCACTCTGATCCCACTTCCAAAAAATAATCTGTTGGCTCCTGTCACACATTAGTTCTTTCCTTTACAAAAACCACAAGAATTGTTTGAACCAGACAATGATAAGATTCTCATTTATAAATAATATCATCACAATGTTTGCATATTCTTAGTCCAATATTAAAATATTAGTTTAAAAATAAATAACAATACTAAAAAATAAACATCAAAGCACACATATCAGCCAGCTCCTGAAAAGGTTCCTCAACAAAAACCTCAAGAGAAACTTGAACAAGGAAACAAGAAGGAACCCATATTGGGTGACATTATTTGGCTGGCAGAGTGATAGTCTCCCAACCCAAAGGTTGTGGGCCCGATTCTGAGCCCTGTGACCATGACCAAGTGTCCTTGAGCAAGTTCATGAACCTGATGCTCCATCATTGATAGTTGACGCTTTATACAAGTAAAAGCTCATTTACCTTTATATCTCACACAATGATAATAAAAATAATGCAAATATCATCACTTCGTCAGTGTACCAATTGCCTTCTAGTTCCAGCTAGATGTTTCCATTTACCAGTTGTTGCACTAGACTCGGTCCACATCCAAAGGAAAAGCTTTTTCTCATCTGTTGGCCTCTTCACATTAGTGTTCCTCAGGGAAACATTCCTCATCCCACTTGACTGTTATGTCACCAATGTCAACTGGACACCCATCTGCGTGCACATATAATGTCATGAAGCATGTTGGCTTCATGTTTCCATCAAAAAAAAAAAAGAACATTTTCATCAACACACTTAACGCGTTGCCTGGCATTATCAGGAAGATACTCCAATCCCAGAAGTAGAATCGAGTGGAGAAAGAAGGTTCTTGCTCCTAGGAAATGATAGCAATACAAATGATGGAAAATACAACCTCCAATGTTTATAAAGAGGTTGCGGCACCCGCGAAGATAATCTTGGAGCCCACACAAGCATCCTTGCAACAACTCACGCTGTGACATTGACGTGCAACCTCATTGGCCACGCCCACCACATCTCTGGCCTCATTTTTTCCTTCAGCTGATAACATTGTATATGGTTGTGCTTCATGGTAGCGCCTCCGACGTATACAGTGGCACGTTGGCTCTGGGCCAGTATGACACTTAGTCGGGCCACCACAGACCTTACAGACGCTGGGCTGGCAGGTCCAGTACAAATTTTATGAATAAAATATGATGTCACATTCTTATGCATACACCAATTATTTTAAGTTTTATTCCTTTTATTGATAAATAATTATAAAATTAAAATAGTTTTTGCAGGCTAACCATTTTCCTTCTGAAAAATGTCTTGATTTGTAAATCCGAGAGAAAATTAATATCTAAGTATCTGTACCTGTACTACACTATAAAACAACAGTACACCTTCATAAAAACACATGAATTTAACATAACTTCAATGTGTAAAACGGTTATTCTTTCACATTTTAAAATTTTACACTGAGCCAAGCCTTGAGATACTGAAATTGTAATAAAAATGCCATACATTAAACTTGGAGCTATTTAAACTAAGGCTGCACAATATCGGAAAAACATGCATTGTATGGGTATTGCAAATTGCAATACAGTAATCCCTCGCTATATCGCGCGTCACCTATCGCGGCTTCGCATATTTTTTTTACAGTGGTATTGTGCTCTGTGTAGCGGTCCATTGGATTTCGAATATGGACGCTGAGTGTTTCAAACTATTTGTAGTCCGAGGTGTAGAGGGTGAACAGGAAGGGAGCCAGAACAGTGATTGAAGTCACCAGAGATAAGGAGCAAGGCATTTGGGTGCTGTGTTTGCAGCCTGCTCACAGCTGCAGTCAGTACGTCACAGGCTGTCTCACTGTTAGCAGAGGGGGGCACATACGCCACCACCACGATCACATGACTGAACTCTCGCGGTATATAGTACGGACGGATGCTAACAGCTCTCAGCTCAATGTCCCGACTGCAAAGTTGATCCTTCACAGTTATGTGCTCAGGGTTGTTACACCATCTATTATTAACAAACACAGCCAGCCTTCCTCCTTTCCTCTTACCGCTTTCCAGTGTCCTGTCTGCACGTAGGATTTGGAAGCCGTCCAAATCCACGACGGCGTCCGACGTTAGCTCTGTTAGCCACGACTTTGTGAATATTAGCAAGCTAGCCTCCCGGAAGTTCCTCTCGTGCCGGGTTAGCGCTGTTAGCTCGTCTATTTTATTGGGAAGGGATCTAACATTCCCCATAATAACGGACGGGAGTACGGAGTGGTATCGTCTCCTCCTTGCCTGGCATTAAGACCCCGCACAACATCCCTGTCTCTTCCTCTACTCGCGGGGGATATCGGGTCTTGCTCCGGGAGCCGGCACGAGGTTAGCACGGAGTGGTAACAGCTGATCTCTTGTGTACACGATCGATCCGTATCTCCGAGTTTCGTCTCCGGACAGGATCGCGCAAAAAACAGCCCCCAACAGTCGTAAAACCACCGCAAGTTGGATCTCCATTGCTGCGATGAGGTAAAATAAATAAAACAGGCAGCCACTTGCGCAGCGCCGGAACCGGAAATCAAGTAGCGTTGGTTTGCAAGGCCCAGTGGTAACTTGAACAATGTTTTGTTCTGAGACTCGCTAAAGATGTACAGCTAATATGGCACAATATTTGCAAAGTATGCAAATTATTTTTGAGGTAAATCAAACTGAGTTAATTGAGTTGAAATATTTAACTGAGTTAAGATTTTTTGGATTAATCACCCGAGTTAATGCTTTAATTTTGACAGCCTTAATATATAAATATAAAATATACATCCCTAACCCTCATATGATAAACTTTTATTATTAATATGATGATTTATTGATCATGTTAGGCCAGCAGAGAAGGCTTTGACCGCCCACCATTGTAAAATTGAGTCGGGCAACCACGTACCTTAAAGATACTGGAACTGCGGCCAGTCAACATTTCAGAAATAAATATGGTTAAATTACTTGAACCAAATATTTCGACTTTTCAGACAATTATAATGCACATCAGGCTTAATATCTTTCCCATATATAATTTGATTAATTTACTTGACCAAATTGTAAAACATAGCAGTATGCTAAATAAAAACAATGAAGTTGCTATTACTTAAACCTGCAAACCAGTGAGAATAGCTTATTCCAAAAATTAAACCTGACTTGTTTTACTTTAAATAAAAACAATGATTACAAAATTAATCTGCCACAGTTTTGTTTGTTTACCTTTTCCTTTTTGTTGTGTTGGTCGTTTTAATATTCTACAACTAATTATTTACTTTTTGAAATTTTGTGTCACTTCAACCAATGATTTGAATAACACAGAACTTTGCTTTAAAGTAGCAAAATGTTGTTCACTGGAAAGCACTTTGATCTTTAAGAAAAGTTCTGTCGCTTCACAGGGGGACGCTAACAGGGAGGAGCTTCAGCCATGTGGTAACATTGTGATTTAAGAGCTTGAGTGCAGAAGAAGTGACAGAAATTCATTCAGCATGTTGCTGCCAGCTTGGTTGCTGTTCATCATCCCTGTGGCAGGTGAGTGCTGCTGGGCAATGTGAAGAGTCAGTTATCATGTAACTGAATGCTGAAACTGGTTTTGGCTCATCGTTCAGGTACGAGAGGTGACAAGCTGGTGGCGGTCAAGAGTGAAGTGGCGGCATCAAAAGGCAGACGGGTCACAATTTCTTACGATTATGCCAAGGCTCTTAGTTCTGATTATTTCTTTTGGTACCAACAAGTCCCTGGGCAAGCGCCACACTTCCTGCTTTCTCTCTTGGGTAGCGGCAGCATATTAAGTACCTTGCCAGGAATGTCGGCGAGCATTGGAAGTGACATGAAGCGAGTGCACCTGCACATTGAAGATGTGACACTTGAGCACTCCGCAGTGTACTACTGCGCTGTGAGGCCCACAGTAAAGCACACGCCGCATTCTCGTTACAAAAACATTTCTTCCTCCTGATTTCATCACAGTTCACTCGAGCTGAGGAACAAATTTCCAGGACAGACGTTCATCAAACCCTAATCCCAAAAGTTGGGCTATTGCGTAAAACTTAAATTTAATTGAGGAAAAGACAAAGGAAAGCTATATTTAATGTTAAAAAAATTATGTAATTGTTTTCTCATTTTGAATTTGATGTCTGCAACACATCGGGATGTTCAGAAAATAGGTTTTGAACATTTCACACAACATTATTTGTAAAGCACATTTCACAACAACTGCAGCTGTAACAATTTTTACAATGGAATATAACCTAAAACAGGTTAATTTGAAACAAGTGAGTGTCATGCTTGGGTGCAAAAAGAAGCATCTCCGAAAGTTTCAGTTTCTTCCAAACAAGGAAAAGGTAAGTTTCAGAAATTTGTGAACAACTTCCTGAGCCAATATTTCAGCAGATTAAAAACACTTTGCAACATGCAATTACAAGGAATTTAGGGATTTCATGACCTATGGTTCATATTATCATCAGAAGATTCAGAAAATTTGGAGAAATCCCTGCATGTAAGTGACAAAACCGAAAACTAACTTTGACTGCCCATGACCTTTGGTGCAACAGTACAATAAAAAACGGACATCGTTCACTAAAGGATATTGCCACGTGGGCGCAGGAACACACCCTACTGTTAAAACCCAACAAAGAGCCAACTTTTACTATTTATTTATCGCTGGCTGTACTTCAATTTTGCTTGTTGAAATGTTATAACCAAAACGTTGGCACCAAGAATTTAGTTTTCTCTCCAATATTCAAACTAGACCAAACAGGGTTCCTGGAAGAAGACATGCTTCAGATAACGTATTGCGAAGGCTATCTGCAGCAAAAACAATAACAGTGAAACCATGATGATATCAATCAGTGGCGCGCCGTGCATTTGACAACTAGGCCTTCAGTGAAGGCCTACTTTGTCCGACTTTAATAAATACCCCTCATAATAGCATATTTTATGATACCATGGCTGGAGAAACAATATCCACACGCACAGTGACACACTGTGTGTTGCATGATCTTGCTTCTCTTGAAATGTCTGTCTTGAAAATGGCCTCACAAGTGTATCTGCAATGACGAATAACGGGTGTATCTGCACTTTTTTTTTCCACTTAAAGCACTTTACAGATGTGCATAAACGTGGACAACCACAATTCATGCTGGCATTCACATTATCACTGTCTAAAGTGAACCTAAGATGCCTTCCTAGATGTCAGTTGACGCAACAGTGGCTTGAAAACATGCATTGGGTAAATAAAGAAAGAAATAAAGTCATGTGTGTATGTAGGTGTGTGCTTGGGGGTGTATGTGCGTGTGTTTGTGTGTGTGTGTGTGGGGGGGGCTCTGTGGCTTGCCACTCACACATATAAACTTCCTGCCTGAGTCGAAGATGCACAAAACAAGCAAGCATTTCGGACCGTCGTCTGTCTGTTAACTCTGTGAAACATATAAATGTTGCAAAGTGCTCTGACAGTGAAGGATGGGCAGCTTAGGAGCATTGCGAACATAATTTCTTGCCGTCAAGAAAAAGTGTTTGCGAATGTCTTTGCAATCTTTAATGGACGTTGATGAAAACCCCAAATTCTCCACATTCGCAAACATTGTGAGATACCACTTTAATATGTGCCTCGATTATATTTGTTATATCAAAATATCGTTAGGGCTCTGGATGTTGTGGGGCTGTCATGGTTGACGCGCCTCTACAAAATTGCGTGGACATCGGGGACAGTGCCTCTGGATTAGCAGACCGGGGTGGTGGTCCCCCTTTTTAAGAAGGGGGATCGGAGGGTGTGTTCCAACTATAGAGGAATCACACTCCTCAGCCTCCCTGGAAAGGTCTACTCAGGGGTACTGGAGAGGAGGGTCCGTCAGGAGGTTGAATCTCAGATCCAAGAGGAGCAGTGCGGTTTTCGTCCTGGCCGTGGAACAGTGGACCAGCTCTACACTCTCTACAGGGTCCTTGAGGGTGCATGGGAGTTCACCCAACCAGTCTACATGTGTTTTGTGGACTTGGAGAAGGCGTTCGACCGTGTCCCACGGGGAGTTCTGTGGAGCATGCTTCGGGAGTACGGGGTACCGAGCCCCTTGATACGGGCAGTTGGGTCCCTGTACCACCGATGTCAGAGTTTGGTCCGCATTGCCGGCAGTAAGTCGGATTCGTTTCCAGTGAGGGTTGGACTCCGCCAAGGCTGCCCTTTTTCACCGATTCTGTTCATAATTTTTATGGACAGAATTTCTAGGCGCAGTCGGGGCGATGAGGGGATCCGGTTTGGTGACCTCAGTATTTCATCTCTGCTTTTCGCAGATGATGTGGTACTGTTGGCTTCCTCAGGTTGTGATCTCCAACTCTCACTGGAGCGGTTCGCAGCCGAGTGTGAAGCGGTTGGGATGAAGATCAGCACCTCCAAATCTGAGACCATGGTTCTCAGTCGGAAAAGGGTGGAGTGCCCTCTCCAGGTCGGGGAGGAGATCCTGCCCCAAGTGGAGGAGTTTAAGTATCTTGGGGTCTTGATGCGGACGCTGTATCGGTCTGTCGTGGTGAAGAGGGAGCTGAGCCAAAAGGCGAAGCTCTCGATTTACCGGTCGATCTACGTTCCTACCCTCACCTTTGGTCACGAGTTGTGGGTCGTGACCGAAAGAACAAGATCTCGGATACAAGCGGCCGAAATGAGTTTCCTCCGCAGGGTGTCTGGGCTCTCCCTTAGAGATAGGGTGAGAAGCTCGGCCATCCGGGAGGGACTCAGTGTCGAGCCCCTGCTCCTCCACGTAGAGAGGAGCCAGATGAGGTGGCTCGGGCATCTGTTTAGGATGCCTCCTGGACGCCTCCCAGGGCAGGTGTTCCGGGCATGTCCCACCGGCAGGAGGCCCAGAAGACGACCCAGGCCACGCTGGAGAGACTATGTCTCCCGGCTGGCCTGGGAACGCCTGGGCATCCCTCCGGCAGAGCTGGAAGATGTGGCTGGGAAGCGGGAAGTCTGGGCTTCCCTCCTGAAGCTGCTGCCTCCGCGACCCGACCCCGGATAAGCGGCGGATAATGGATGGATGGATGGACAGTTACAAAGTTAATTGTGACGTGGCAACAAAAGGCATCAAACAGTAGACCCATTTTTGTTTTTGTAACATGGTTAAAACAGTGTTTGCAGACTTGGTGGGTAACACCAGTGACTTTGGACACAAGGTAGAGGAATGTTGACCTTGGGTAGACACACATATAACCTGGTCCCTTCACCTGGATAAAAATGAGTAGTTGTGGAATGTTCACTCAACTAATCCACAACTAATTACAGTGTAGAGAGCAACAGTGGAGGAGGTACCCGCAGTGTAAATCCAGTCTTTGAAGACGGAGAGCTATGTTACCTGACCTCTATTTCCGACACACAACAAACATCCTGCCCCAGTAAGCGTTTCAAAAAGAAACCATAACTGCTGTCATCTGTGATGTAGATGCCATGGCAACCGCTTCCTGTGGAAAGCGCAGCAAAGACACAACCAATATCACAGAAACAAACACGCACATTGAAATGTAATAAACATTTTGCAAGCCTATTAGCCCAAGTCATTTTTTACTGAAGGTCACAATATCAAAAGAAAACTTATCGTGTGAAGAGGATGCATCAAATCGAGGACCAAAAGACTGAGAAACAGTTTCTTACCGAGAGCCATCTCCATTCCGAACTCTCACACACACACGAGAACACCCTTACCTTGCAGAACAGCATTGTGATGTGTTTTTATATACCCTATTCAGTACTGAATTCCTTTGCACTCTCTTATTTATTTATCTAATTTATATATTTGTCTGTATTATTGTTGTATTGCACTGGAGAGGGGAGCCCTCTAATCTCGTTGCACACTTGAGTACAATGACAATAAAGGGATTTCTAATTCTAATTCTAATTCTAATACTGATAGTCAAGTCAAGTCAAGTCAATTTTATTTGTATAGCCCTTAATCACAGACAGTCTCAAAGGGCTTTACATAGCCACAATCGACATCCCCGATCTTAACCCCCAGGAGGGCAAGGAAAAACTCACAAAACCTCATTAGGGGAAAAGTGAGAAACCTTGAGAAGGGACCACAGATGGGGGAATCCCCCTTCCAGGATGACCAGGCTGCAATGGATGCCAACTGGGCAACATTTGGCACATACAATGATGCTATGCAATAATAGATGAGATAATATAAGAGTCAATTGAATGAAGTGCTGCAGGAAGATGACTTCAGTGGAGTGGGTCCTCATCCAGGGCCGTAATATCCATGGCAGCATATCCGAAGATGAGCCTTCGATCTTGTACCGGTCAGTTGGTGTAAATTCAGTACAGCCACTTCCAAGTGAATCGCCATCACCTAATTCGGGGAATTGGGAACAGAAAAGAAAGAACAGAAATAGCAAACAGGCCAACAAGTAGTTCAATGAAGTGCTGAAATATAAGGAAATCAGAAAAGGCGCTGCATGAAGACGACTTCGGCAGAGCAGGTCCCTTCCCGGTTCGTCAGTGCCGTAATCTTCAAAGCATGTCCCCATCACCTAATTCCCAAGCAGGGGAAGGAGGGGGCAGAAAAGAGAAGAAGCGGCAGTAAACAGGCCAACAAATAATTAAATTAGATGCTAAAGTATATAAATAAATTGATCAAATGTCGCGCTGCAGGAAGACGACATCACTGGAACAGGTGCATGCCCAGTTGGTCAATGCCTTAAACTTCCTAGTGGGTCACCGTCACCTAATCCCCCAGCCGGGGGAAAAGGGGGCAGAAAAGAAAACAAAAGAAAAAAAAAAAAAAAAGCGGCAGTAAACAGGCCAACAAATATTTCAGCTAAATGCACAAGAGTATAAATGCGTCTTTAATAGTGTTTTGAACATTTCTACTGAGGTGGCGCCTCTAATATCTGAGGGAAGTGCATTCCAAAGCATTGGTGCCCGAATAGAGAACGCTCTAGAACCTGCGGACTTCTTTTTGGCTCGCGGGATCACTAAAAGACCAGCATTTTGTGAGCGAAGGTTTCGGGACGGAACATATGGTACCACGAGGTCAACGAGATAAGAAGGTGCTAAGCCGTGCAATATTTTAAAAGTAAGTAGCAGAACTTTAAAATCACATCTCAAGTGGACCGGAAGCCAATGCAAATTGGCTAATATCGGGGTAATATGATCAAACTTTCTCGTCTTAGTTAAGAGTCTAGCTGCTGCATTTTGAACTAACTGCAGACTTTTAATACTCGACATGGGGAGACCCGAGAGCAAAGCGTTACAATAGTCGAGGCGAGATGTAACAAACGCATGGATTAAGATTTCCGCGTCACACGTTGATAGAATTGGGCGAATTTTAGCAATGTTACGCAGGTGAAAAAACGCAGTTCGAGTAATATTTTTAATGTGCATTTGAAAAGACATAGTTGCGTCAAATATAACACCGAGATTTTTTGTTGAATCCTTTTGGATAATATTACATTTATCGATATTCAGAGTGGTGTCTTTGAAAAGGTACCGATGACGCGCTGGTCCAATGATGAGCATCTCGGTTTTATCTGAGTTAAGACGCAAAAAATTGAAAGACATCCATTGTTTAATTTCGGCAAGGCACGCCTCTAATTTATAGCAGTCGCGGGGATTCGTTATATCCAACGGCATGTATAATTGCGTATCATCAGCGTAACAGTGAAAACTAATGTTATATTTCCGTATAATATCACCAAGCGGTAGCATATAGATGCTAAACAATAGAGGTCCAAGTACCGATCCCTGCGGAACTCCACATATGATCTTACAAAGATCCGAAGTCGTATTGCCATGAATTACACGGTGCGTCCTCTCCGACAAATACGAATTAAACCAAGAAAGCGCTGAACCTGAAATGCCAACACACGTTTCAAGGCGTTTTAATAATATGTTATGATCAACGGTATCAAAAGCGGCACTAAGATCGAGTAAGAGTAATATTGATGAGGTGTCGGCGTCCATAGCTATGAGAAGATCATTAGTAACTTTAGCAAGGGCCGTCTCAGTAGAGTGGTCGGCTCTAAAACCCGATTGGAAAGGTTCAAATTGATTATTAGCAGTCATATATTCATTAAGTTGTTGCGCTACGACTTTTTCAAGAATTTTTGCAATAAACGGAAGATTTGAAACCGGCCTATAGTTGATGAGACTCTCTGGGTCAAGGTTTGGTTGCTTAAGTAACGGTCGGATAACGGCGGTCCTAAAAGCTGCTGGTACTACACCCGTGGTAAGTGATAGATTAATTATATTTAAAACAGACGGTCCTAGGGTCGTAAACAGTTCTTTAATTAGTTTACCAGGAAGCGGATCGAGCACACAAGTTGTCGGTTTTGCTGCACTAACCAATTTTGTTAGGCTCTCAAGAGATATTTTTTTAAATTGACATAAGGTTATCGGACAGTTATCAGCCCTAATGTCCCTATTAACACAATTTATCGCGGAATTCGACGGAATTTTAAGAACAGTGTCTTTAATCTCATCACGAATACATTCTATCTTCTGAGTAAAAAATTGCATAAAATCGTGAGCTGAATAGGAAGAGCTATCCGAGGTTGGTCGCTGTTGCGTTAGCATTGCTACGGTATCAAATAAATATTTAGGATTGTTTTTATGTAAGACAATTAATCTAGAATAATAATTAGTTTTGGCTAAATTAAGCGCTTCTTTGTATATTAGTAAACTATCGCACCATGCCTGACGGAAGACCTCAAGTTTGGTCGCACGCCATTTGCGCTCAAGCTTCCTACAAGATCGTTTCAGTACGCGCGTTTCCTCTGTAAACCACGGAGTAAGCCTCTTTGGACGAGTTTTAGTTTTTAAAGGCGCGACGGAGTCAAGCGCATTTAACAAAGCGACATTAAAGTTGTTTGTGAGATCATCAATCGTACCAATATAATTAGGAAACGAAGCAGTTGCTAAAGGGAGTAGCTCAGAGAGCGCAACGATGGTTGAGGAGCTAATGTTACGGCTGCTATAATTTTGATTATGGTCAGAACGATGACAGTGAGCCAAGACTTCAAATTTGATAAAGTAATGGTCAGATATAGCACTGGTATATGGTAATACAATTATTTTTGAAGATGCTAAGCCTCGGGTTAATACCAAATCTAGCGTATTGCCATTTATATGCGTTGCTTCATTTAT
Organism: Idiotropiscis lumnitzeri; assembly: GCF_059441095.1. NCBI lineage: Eukaryota > Metazoa > Chordata > Actinopteri > Syngnathiformes > Syngnathidae > Idiotropiscis > Idiotropiscis lumnitzeri. The sequence continues at coordinate 6,749,299 of NC_142406.1, forward strand.
TATTTGCGTGAGACCAAACATATCAATGATTGTCCGAAACGCTACCGTAAGTGGTTCCGACGGGAGATTCATATGAATGTTGAAGTCGCCCATGATAAGTATATTATCCGCATGAGTTACTAAATCAGCTACGAATTCAGAAAATTCATCTAAAAAGCCGGAGTAAGAGCCAGGTGGACGATAAAGAACGGCAAGATAAAACGGCAGCTCGGCTGAGGATCGCATAATGAGAACTTCAAATGTTTTAAAGGAATTGCTAAAACGAGGACTAAGTTTTAGGTTAGATTCGGAAATGAGGGCTACACCCCCGCCTTTCTTTTGAGGGCGCGCAACATGCGAGCTCACGAAGTTTGGAGGCGAAGCCTCATTTAGCGGTAAAAACTGATTCGGTTTTAACCAGATCTCGCAAAGACCAATCATGTTAAGATTATGGTCTCTAATAAGGTCATTAACTAACAAGGCTTTCGATGAAAGCGATCTAATATTTAAAAAACCGAGTTTCAGTAAAATAGGTCTATCTAAGTTATTCCGCGCAACAGGACTCCTGGTCATAATATTAAGGAGATTGCCTTGCCTAGGTCCCGGATTGTACCTCGAGCGACTATAAACGCGGCGAGAAATTCTGACGGTCGGAATCCGATAGTTATTTACCAGCTTTCGAGTGCTATTATTTTGAGAGAACGGCTCGTCGTCAATAAAACCGACCGAGGAGGAATGCTTAAACCCATCATGTATTGCCACCTCAGTAGAAATTATATCAGTATGAGATCTACCAGCGTATGGTGTGTAGCGCTCAAATCTAGAAGAAAAGCTATGTGTGTTGTCTAAGTCTAGCATAGCGCTAGTTAGCTCTAGCCTTACAGACTCCATACCCTTCCTTACAGGCTCACTATTCGCCTGCAGCCCGACCTGCTCTAATATGAATAGTCATGGAAGGCTCAAACAATAATCTATGTTTCTAGAAAGAGTGATGGCGCCTTCCCAGTTAGGGTGAAGGCCGTCCATCCTCAGCAGGTCGGGTCGGCCCCAGAAAGAAGGCCAGTTATCTATAAACTGCAGTCCGTGCTCACTACAAAAACTAGCCAGCCACTTATTTAGCGAGAATAATCTACTAAACCTCTCATCATTGCCTCTCGCAGGCAAGGGGCCAGAGACAATTACTCGATGCCGACTCATCTTTCTGGCGAGATCACAAGTCCTTGCTATGTTTTTCTTTGTGATCTCTGATTGCTTCATCCTAGTGTCATTGGAGCCAACGTGTATCACTATATCTGAATAGCTAGCGTTGTTTGCACAGCGCTGGTGTATAGGTGTCTTGCGCGCTAGCTCCATAAGATTAGCTTCTATGTCGGGTGCTCTGGCCCCAGGAATACACATTACTGTGGCTGGATTTTCAAGCTTAATGTTGCGGGTAATGGAGTCACCTATCACTAAGGTGCGGGAGCCATGAGACCGAGGTGGAATGGAACTGCTATGTGTCTTAACAGGCTCACCGCGATTAGCAAGCCGTTTACGGCCAATGCTAACCAGACTAGCAGGTTGGCTACAACCCGTGCTAACAGTCGTGTCCGCCACGTTTACGCTTACCACATTACTCTGCTCTAGCTGGCGGACACGTCCCTCTAGCAGGGAGAGTCTTTCCATGAGAAAGGTGCAAGTGTTGCATGTGGTGGTGCACGAAACCATAGTTGCGTTTACTCGCCCGGTGGATAAAAGCGGAGGAAAAGATGTCGCGCCGAAAGTGACGTCCTGTCGCGCCGAAAGTGACGTCCTCTTTCCATAGCCTCTTTTCCAACTAAATTGATGACACAACAATCATTTGTAAAAAAAAAAATAATAATTTTTATATTTTTTGGATTGATTAATGAGACAAACACAGGGGCAAGAGGAAGGTGGCACTGGCTACTCTGGTGCGCCAAACCACATACGCAGAGTCGTGACACAGTTGATGGCGAGCGTCTTGGCGAAGACAAGACGGAGGGCGAGTACGGTGTGGGAGAGGAGGTTCACCTTTTCGTCTGTCAATGACATGCACATTTAGTTCAGCCCGACAGACTGCGCCTCACGCATGTTCAATACCAACCTGGCACCAACACAAACTGACACTGCCCTGGTCCACTTTCACCTGTGGCGACAAAACAAGAAGCAGACGTGAGGTGGTCACACCATTAGGTTGACTGGAGGTCGAGCCCCACCCTTCTCACCTTCCTCGCGCGTGTCGTTATGTGCGGCTGTTAGCAGTGCCACCTGATTGTACAGGGAGTCGTCTGAAATTCGCACGGCACGAGACTCCATGAAAATGTGCACTTTTCACGCCGTCAGGTTGTAGGCCTCAAGTTCGTAGAAGGATGGCTCAAAGTCCTCCCCTAAAGCGACACCAACCACATTCTCACGTTACCCACGAGCCACCGTGACTGGTGCGCAACAAAATTATGTCAAGCCCTGTCATTATGATAATGACATTTTTAACTATAATTGGAGCTTGGATGTTATTTCTGAAGAGTGTATCAAACTGGTATTATTTTGCATTAATCGGTACCCAAATAGCAGCTCTCACTTTCAAAACGGTTGTTGATCCTTGCAATGAGAAAAAATTTTGACTCGTGGTTCTGGGCTAATTTTTGGCAAGTTCTCTGACTTTTTTCAGCAATGACATTAAGTTTGTGAGAAAAAATATGTGGAGGTTTCACAAAAATCATGTAACTTGAGGCGACATATGGAAAACATGGTCCACTCATGTTCTGATTTAAGCAAAACAGACTATTCTAATAAACTTGAGCAACCAAATGGAGTTTGCCATGTTTCCACTCACCAGGTTCTACACTCAGTCAGGTTCCATGTCCAAACATCAGCGAGTACAAACTTACACAATGCGAGTATCACTTTAATATGGAATGGGAGGAGGAGTTGTTTTTCACAATGACATTTTTGAAGTGCGTTTGCCTCATTTGCCAGTCGACCATTGCAATACTAAAGAAGGGAAATGTGGAGCGGCATTTTCAGACTGTTCATGTAAAATATGATACAGACTTTCCGCCAAAAAGCGAGCTGGGGAAGAGAAAGGTGAAGGAATTAAAAAGCCAGTTGTCAGGACAGCAGTCATTTTTCAGACAACTTACTTGAAAAGCGAAAGCCGCCACCGAGATTGGCTACATCAACATACATTGGACAAAAAATCCTCTCTCTCTCTCTATATATATGTTTGCATTTTTATTGTAGGTAGATAATTTTGCCTTGGTCATTTTATAAGTAGCTCGCATGCTGAAAAAGTGTGAGCACCCCTGCTCTACAGTCACTCTTGTTCCACTTCCAAAAACCAGTCTGTAGTTGTTGTTACACATCAGTAGTTTCCTCAACAAAAACCTCAACAAGAAAACAACGAGAACCCTTCAGGGGCAGCACACTCAGGTGGTAGAGTGATAGTTTCCCGGCTCGAAAGTTGTAGATTCTGAGCTTTTGTGAATAGCCTGAAGTGTTCTTGAGAAAAATACTGAACCCCCAGCTGCTCTTGATGATGCATGAGGAGTGTTAAAGCGATTTGAGTACCTTGATGGTGGAAAAGCGCTACACAATCAAAATCCTCTTTATCAGTTATCTTTAAATCCCGACACAAAATAAAATGTCATTATACGGTCAGTGTACAAATTAAATTGGTGCTCCAGCAGCACGTTTCCATTTACCAGCTGCTTTACTTCGTTTCTCATCAGCACTAGGCCTCTTCACCAATATGGTCCAGTGGTAGCGTTTTTTTGTCCCACTTGACTTTTATGTCGTCCGTGTTGGCTGAACAACCTTTTCTGTGTGCATGTGACGTCAAGCGATTTGGCTCCATGTTTGCATCAAGAAACGGTGGTTAGATAGTCATCAGCTCACTCATTACGTTGCTATGACACAGAGGTATTATCACGATGATATTCCAATCCAAGAAAAATAATTTAAAAAATGATACGGCAAAAGTTAAATGTTCTCAGGCAATGATGTCAATACGTGTGGTAAGAATAAATACAATCTACATTCAATACAAAGATCCTACTGTTGTCACTGTCATGCTTGTCCTGCCCCAAAGACATTTTCTAGCCCGGAGCAGCATCCGCGCAACTACACACAAACTGTGACAGAAAGCTCCAACCTCATTGGCCGCACCCCCGATCTCCTTTTTCTTTTCATTGAGACTGTGGAATGGCATGTACAGACGCTTCCCAACTTACGAACGAGTTACATTCCGAACGATCGTTCGTAAGGTGAATTCGTTCGTAAGTTGCTTCAGCACCATATTTTGTATTATAATTTATGTTTAAGGCCAATATAAGTATATTGAATGTTTATATAAGTATGTTTAAGGCCTATATAAGTATATTGAATATAAGTATATTGAATGTTTATATAAGTATGTTTAAGGCCTATATAAGTATATTGAATGTTTATATAAGTATGTTTAAGGCTTGTATAAGTAACCTATATTGGTTTGTAGTGAAAACAAATCATTTAATTAAATGGAGAGAATACGTACAGTACTGTACTACGTATATTAGAGAGAGAGAGAGACACACACACACAGTTTGTACATGTACGTAATAAGATAAATAAAATGAAGTTTAACTTACTTTTGGAAGATGTACTCGATGCTTAAGGAGATGATGGTGGAAGAGGAGGATTTTATATCATGAAAGGGTCTTCGTCGTCGCTGGAATGGGCTTCAAAAGTTACTTCCTCCTCCGTAACTTCAATGTAGGAAGAAGTTGAGGGTTGAGAAGAAGATGAGGGTTGATGAGTATCTTCCTTGGAGGATTTACTAGAAACTGGCCGAAAGAAGCGATCTAACGACGATTGCACAGTTTTCTTCTTTTTTTTCATCAGGTTGATGGATGCTGAGTGAGCTCTCACAGCGCCAAGCGTCGGTATTAGCGGCGGAAAGAAGCACTACTCGGAAAAAGGCGCGCAATACAAAATCTAATTTACAGCATCTCTTTCCGAACTTTTTTTGACATACGCGCAGATTTGGGCTCGTATGTACCGTTGTTCGTAACTCGAATGTTCGTAAGTAGGGGAGCGTCTGTACTCTAGTCCCAAAAGATTCTGTGTCTATTTAATATTTAGATGACATATTTACATTTTGGAGTATTTTTATGTAAAATTGAAACACATAGTCCATGTTTTTCCCTCATCACTCAATTTTATTACAAAAAACAGTCAGTGGCTTTTTGTTTGTTTTTGTTGTTACGTTTCTTTTCCTAATTCCAATGAACTTTGCTGTAAAGTTGCAAAATGCTTTTCATTGTCCAGCACTTTGATCTTTATCTTTATAAAAATAAACATTGCATACTTCCATGACTTCACATGATGACGGTCTCAGGGAGGAGTTTCAGTCATGTGATGACATTGTGAGTTAAGAGCTTGAGTCCAGCAAAGCATAGCGGAGTTGTTGACATATGTTCATTCAGCATGTTGCTGTCAGCTTGGTCGCTGCTCGTCATCATTGCGGCAGGTGCGTGGTGTGTTGCGAGCTCAAGAGTCACTCATCATGTAACTAAATGCTGAAACGTATTTGTTTCATCCTTCAGGTACCAGTGGTGAAGAGCTGGTGGCGGAAAAGAGTGAAGTGTTGGCATCAAAAGGCGGACAAGTCACACTCGCATATGTCTACACCAGAAAGGCTTCTGTTTTTGATTATTTCTTCTGGTACCATCAACTTCCTGGACAAGCGCCACACTTCCTGCTTTCCCTCTTGGGAAGCGGCAGCCCATTAAGTGCTATGCCAAGAATGTCGGCGAGCATGGGAAGTGCCATGAAGCAAGTGCACCTGCATATTGAAGATGTGACACTTGAGCACTCTGCAGTGTACTACTGTGCTGTGAGGTCCACAGTGACACCCTTGCCACATTCTTGTTACAAGAACATTTCCTGCTCCTCAACTCATCACACTTTCCGAGCTAGAAGTACAAAGCATAATTCTAAAAGTTGGGATGCTGCGTAAAATTTCTATTCAATTGAAGAAAAGACAAAGAAAAACTTTTTAATGTTCAAAAATTGATGTATGAATTTCTGTTGGTTTATAAACTTTGCCGTTATCCTTTCCTGGTTTTAACTAATTAACATTCAAAGGTAAAATAGGCACAAAACTCATAAAAGTGACAAACTGATGAATTTATTTAGATTTAAACATTCTATGGAGTATCACCCTTAATTATTCAAATGAACCAATACCATTAGGAAAACTAAAAGCAAGCCATTTCCAACATTTTCACTCGCTCAATGATTTGCAAAAAATAACAGACTCATCTGAGGACTGATCAATAGTATCAGTTTGCGAAAAAAAATTACATCGACTAAAACTTTTCCCCTGACAGTGATAATCGAAGGATTGAAACAATATGGAAAATATTATAAGAGGGGTTGACATAGTCTTGAAAAAATTACTCGTACCCTTGGTCACTGAAACTACATGACCTGACCTGACAAAAGTAAAAATAAAAAAATAGCAAATGATAAAGAATTGAAAAGACAAACTAATGAAAGGATAAACTCAATGGTACCCTTTATGTAATATTTGTTTGGAAACCTCTTTCAACCAATGGCGCCAATCAAACAATTTTCATAACTTTGAATCCGATTCTGCACATGTCAACAGATTTTTTAGGCCCATGCCTCATAAACAAAGTCCTCTAGCAGTCCAGATGGCATTGGTTCAGCTCCTAAGTGAGTAACTGGTTGTAAAGGGTTCCATGGCGAATTGACATATCAGAGGTTCCATTTATTTCTAACTTGGAACACAGAGGAAACATGACATCAATGTTCTTTATCAAGCAGAGTCTACTTTCTTTGTCTGATTTCTTCTTTGTCTCTTATTATTCAGAATGAGACACCACATTGCTTGTTTGTGTACCGGCAAAAGCCTGCTTCTTCTCCGTCACTGCTTATCAGCCAGTATTCCCAAAAAGAAGATGCTGACACGACAATGATGACGTTAAGACAAGACAGAAGAACCACTGTGCACTGCTTTGACTCCAGGCGTCACTCGTCTTCTACTTACAGCAACACCTGATTTAGGATGTGCATGTATGATGTCACTACAACAGGACGTGAAGGCCCTGCCTCTTCAGCTACAAGTCAGCCTTCAACCAGACTTTGAGTGCAGACATGAGTCATGTGCTTGTATGTGTGCTGATGGCTGCTTGGAGCCTTGGTAAGATTGATTGAGGTCAACGTATGTTCGTCGCAACTTTCAACCTATGTCTGACCACCTTTGTTGCTTTGTGCTAGGAAGCAACGGTCAGACGGTGCACCAGCCGTCACGGAAAGTCTCCGCAGTGGAGGGAGCAACAGTGATGCTGGACTGCAGTTACGACAGATCAGCAAGCAACGATTACCTCTTCTGGTACAAGCAAGAGGCAAACGCAGCGCCTGAGTTTGTCCTCAGTCGATTTAAGATCGGTCAGGGCAAGACGGCGGAAAAGTACCGTGACAGGTTTCATTGCACCTTGAATGCCAGTACCCTGCAAGCCCCTTTGCATATCAAGAGTGTGAAGCCCGGCGACTCAGGAGTCTTCTACTGCGCCGTGCAGCCCACATTGACACATCCACCGACATGCCTGCACAAAAACACCTGCACCGGCTTCATGGCATAAGTTACATTGGGGGGGCGTGGCCTCACAGGAGTGAATGGGTCACAATGTAACAGAGCTGCAATTTAGCATGACAGACACCCTTGCTTCTGTGCTAGATTATATTGTCTTGTCTCAATTTAGGACAACAGACCTAATAATTTACCCTTGTAAATCATTGAGCAGGATTTTGGACACGGTGTCGTACTGTAGTGACTTTCATAGTTGCTCATTAGTTCTAATACTAATACTACTTATCTGTTCTAATACTACATATAGATTTCTTCTTATCTAATACCTTAATTGCATGTATGCCGTATGTTGACAGTGCAGTTCAATACATCACTGCCAGTATGGAGTAAGAGGATTAAATGAGTGACGCCGTCATGTGACTACACAAGCACCGATTTGTGTACCAACAGTGGAAGATGGAGACATCTGAGTCTGTGAGGGACCAGAGATCATTGGGCACACATCTGTCCATTTTGGGAAATTCTTCACATCAACTTTCACGCTGCAGCAGCACAGGAGCTCTTTCTCAAACAGATACCAAAAAAGTGTGTCCATCCAAAATCAATGGACAATAGTGGCCCTCGATGACCAGAGTTGCCCAACCCCACAGTAATCCCCATTAAAATAATGTGACACAATTAGACAATGAAGTCGTTTGTTTTCTGGAAGAGATTCACATTCAAACAAACTATGTTGTACAAAGTGTGGTAAAGTGACAGATAGTACCACCTGCTAAGGAAGAGAAGTCCATTTTACAAAGACTAAGACTGCAATGTTTTACAATGGATATAAAAAGTCTACACACTCCTGAGTTTTTATTAACTTCTACTAGTTTCGACGTTCAGCTGTCGCCTTCTTCGCGAGTTGTTAAATCCTCTTAGTCTTTAGGTGGTGGAACCTCACAGTTGCTAAATTGCTCTTCTTATGCTTGTCCACACAGCAGGTTAGCTATCAGTGTATAGTCGTGTGAATTTATTTTCATGAGGTATTTAAAACTAAAGCTTGGTGAGAGTAAAAAAAAAAAGTTTATACATTTGATATAAATACTGGTTGAAAATAGTCTTATGAGAAATTCATATAAAAGTCAAAAAGTGAAAAGTTAATGGAAATAAGTTTGACTGATTCGCATCAACCAGGTAACTCGTAACCAATTAATCAGTGAATGTAAAAATATATGAATCATCAATATATTTACACTGCATAGATCCGATTGGCTGGGAACTTTAGAGAGTCACCAGCCACATTGGCTGGTAAGCATAAAAGCAAAATTTAGAACCCAGGCTATATAACAGCAAAAGAAACTGACGACACCAGGGAATGAGCCAGGTGCGTAAAACCGTGGCTTATGTAAACAAGTTTGAAGATGCTGTATTAAAAAAAGGATCAAGTCAAAAATGCTATGATGAAAGCGCACATGTGTTTACCCATCTCCCCTGCTGCAGCCCCCACCAACCACTCCTGCTGCTGCAAATGACACCTTCTCCCCTCCTCCCTCACCATCAGTTCCCAGCCACATCAGACAACCACCACTTCCTCCTGCTCAGCCTTGTTCCTCACAACATCTCAGGTGAAGAACCAGCTGAGGAAGATGAAGGCAAGGAAGGCAGCGGGTCCAGATGGGATTAGCTCCCAGCTCCTCAAATCCTGCGCAGACCATCTGTGTGGAATCGTCCAGCACATGTTCAACCTGAGCCTGAAGCTGGGCAGAGTCCCCGAGCTGTGGAAAACATCCTGCCTGGCTCCGGTTCCAAAGACCCCCCATCGGAAGGAGCTCAGCAACTTCAGACCAGTGGCGCTGACGTCTCATCTGATGAAGACCCTGGAGAGACTGGTCCCCGTCCATCTGCGCCCCTGGTGAGCTCTTTGATGGACCCACTCCAGTACGCATATGAGCCTGGCATCAGTGTGGATGATGATTAAACGGTCAATAAAAGTTTGAAACAAAAGTGTTATATCCCCCTAATTTTATTTTTAGGCTTCATATAAAATTTCTTTTTTTTTTTTCTTTTTTGAGGCGGGGGGGGGGGGCTGTAATGTGTCTGCATAGCCCCTTGAAATAAGATAGTTGCGCCCCTGTCCTCGACTACATGCTGTGCCTGCAGGCTTTGCAGACAGAAACCATAACAGGTGCCGTGGCGACCACTTCCTGTGGAAAGAGCAGCAATAGCAAAGCCAATACAACACATGCGTGCACACTAACAGTATGAAATGCAGTACATTTTGGAATGATTTGTTTAGTTTTCATCACAGTTTGCAAAATAAATAAATAGGTGAATGTTTATGAAATTGTTGCAGCAACAAAGCAGCACTTACCGGCCTCCACTATCACTCTGCGAACACTTTTGAGAGCTCACTGACAAACAACTTTTGTTTTGATATCCCCTTTCACTGTGTGAAGCGCTTTGAGTGCCGCTTGTAGAAAAGTGCTGTACAAGTCACAACCCCTTAGATTTGTAAAGCACATTGTGAATTGTCTTCTGTGGTCTTTGGCTTGGTGCTTTTAGAGTACACAATGCATGTAAATGACCATAAAAATAGATAAGTTTGAACAAAAAGAAAAAAAACCCGCTGAAGAGCACTAAAAACAGACACAAGCTGCAACACCAGTAGGTAGGTCTATTCAAACGCCGCAACCATGCAAAAGTGCAAAGTCAGGTCAAATTCCTTCGGAAGCGCCTCACAGAGCGCACACGTGTTATATTGTATATGGCAGGAGCAAGGAATTCATACACGCAGCACACACGTAGTGTATGTGCAGCTTTAATTCTATATGTCAGATCCAAGGACCAGTCAAACATCACACACAATTATTGAGTCTAAAAGACACCAAGATGTACGACTTAGAAAGCACACCACAAGCAGATACTGAATTCTTAACTGAGGTCTTTCAAAAACTCATAGCAAACAGATACAGACATTTTTTAACGGGGTCAGCGGCAGGTTGGCCTCTTTCAAAAGACCCTACAGGTGTATGCGGAGCCAAGTGACGACAAGTGCCTTAAAAAATCTCAATTAGTACTATTATGCCTGGGTATATGGTTGGAATGCATTGTTGAAATGACTGTTTGGTCAATTCCTCTACATGCGATGTGTTAAACTGTCAAGGAACAATTTTCCTGGAATTACAAATTAAATAATAACAATGGCTTGAAGAGGGCCATGGTGTATCTACTCTGGTCAAGAACCACTGTTAAGGTACTTTCCAGCGACCACTGGAAAGTAGTAGTGGGACTCTTCAAACGCAGACACAGAAAGATATAATTTAACAAAGGTATTTATTATTACAAATGAAAAACAAAGTTACTTATATAGCTATATCAATTATTAAATGCAACACCGACAAAGACCAAACGAAAACCGCTGGTGGACAAACTCACACCAGGAAAAGAAAACTGACGACGGAACAAAAAGCGCTTGCAAAAGGCAAGGAATACAGCGAACATAAATTGCTTATCGCAGAAGGGCAAGAGAAACCAATTAGAGCGAACGAGAACAAAAACGAGCAGAGCCTTAGCTGAAAACGGGGAAACACAAAAATACAAAATGCAAAAAGCAGGGCGAGGAGTCTATACAATTCAATACTTGGGATCATGAACGTGAGCGATGCAGGAGAATATTCCGACGCTGAGTAGTCAGCGTAGGAGGCTTATGTAGTGGCATAATCAATGGGTTGACGAGAGTCAGGTGCGCGGCTGGTGGGCGCGTCTCTCCAGCCATGACGACATGAACCAGGAACGGGTGCTGGGGGGAACGCCCCCACTCAGCTGAGAAAACAAAACAAATAACATGGCATGACACAACGGATCATGACAACCACGCTTCGTACTGATGTCCACAATCGTTTTATTGCGCATCCATTATGGAACACCGTGAAAACTAAAAAGAACGTTCAAAATATTAATACATATTTACAATAATCTGTTTTAACACGAACATTCAATCAATAAACAAATTAATATACCGTGTGCGCCTTTGTAAACCAGTCGTAGATGATCAAATATAAGTCCAACATTCCAAACATTAATTCGACCAAAACTGAACAAAACCATGCATAGCTAGGTTCACCAAATACATCACAATGATCTCACGTTTAATTAATAACATTTATATAATAAACTCAAACAAACATTGCAAATTTTAGTTGTCATGTCAACCGATTGACAGCAATACTAGCGCCAGCTACACTCCCACCAAATTACTGTTTGACTAACATTTCGTAAATGTCTAATTATTTTACACTTCTAAAATAATCAACGGTAATCTCAACATTGTTGTGTTATATCCTAAATAAACCAAATCAACTTTAATACGTCATCAATACACGAATCAGAATTGATATTTTACACAAATTCCTACTATAGATGAAATATTTGACACCTTTACTCCATGCAACGTCTGTACTACCCTCTTTATTTACCTTTAACTAGAATCACTAACTTCTGTATGGATCTTTGAACAACGGAAGGCTTATTCAGGCGTTCTCCCCTTTTCCCTAACTTTAGTTCTCCCATCTCAACTTCAAGTCCATCGGTAGTGGATCATCCCACCCTGTACCTCTGACACATCTCTTGTGGTAGCCTCTTTCCTTCAAGGATGAATGGGGCTAGAAACCCTAGAGGGACATATAGAGAGGCTACAATGGAAATGATCCCCCTTCGTGTTTTTTATCAAGGGACACCTTGAAGGAGACACTGTCGCAATCAATCTTCCATCTTTTCCCTAAGCACTCCTTGCACCGGTAAGTCAGGGTTGAGATCAACATTCATCACATCCACGGCACATTCTGCCAGGTTATTGGAAAGGAACTTGTGTAGGTGCAAGTTTCCTCTTGCGCACAGAGTTTGAGATTCTTCCACTAGTTCTTTTGCCTCGTCAACTGACTCCACACTTATGAGTCCATCATCAACATAGAAATGCTCCCTAATGAAGTTAGCTGCGGTGGGAAACTCTTTCTCATTCTATATGGCAAGGCATTTCATGGCGTAATTGGCACAGCCAGGGGAAGATGACGCTCCAAATAAGTGTAACTTCATCCGGTATGTTGCGGGTTCTGAATAGGTGTCCCCGTTTTCCCACCAGAAGAATCGCAAACAATCTCTGTCTTCTTTTTTGACATGAAACCTGTGAAACATTTTTTCCACATCACACATGATCGCAACGGGATGTTTGCGGAAACGGCATCGTACAGCTGTGAGACCATTTGTAAGGTCGGGTCCTGTCAACAGATGGTCATACAATGAGGTGTAAATGCCCGATAAGGTGCATTGTTGTTGTTTTGTTTATGTGTGTGGATGGGAGGTTGTGGACCTGCTGTCATGGTCCGTTTCGTTATGTCTTGTTTTTGTTTACGTTTGCTCAACGGGCGTGGGGGCGTTCCCTTCCAGCGCGTGTCGTGTTGGCTGGAGAGACGCGCCCACCAGCCACGCACCTGTTACTCGTTGACTCCTTGATCACCTCGCCGCTGGAGAGGCGCGCCACCTGCCCCGCACCTGTTACTCGGTGACTCATTTAATTGCCACTACTTAAACGCCCCGGGCTGACGACTCGGCGTCGGTGCATTGCCCCTTTATTGGATTTCACTGTCGCTCGTTGGTCATCGTTCATGCTTCATGTCTCCTTGTCACGGTCGCTTATCCCCGGTTCCTGTCCCTGTGTCATAGTCCTGTTTAGTTCTGTCCAGCCGCGTTTAGTTAGTCTTTGTTATTTTGCACTTTGTCACGTTTGTTTGCTCCAAGTACCTTGTTTGCCTTTCGGTTTGGTTTTGTTAATTAAATTCCCTTTAAGTTACCCTTGCCTCGGCTTCCCTGCATTTTGGGTCCTCCTCCTCTTCCTCCTCCCGCCGATCCTAACACCTGCAGTGCCACCTAGTGGCATTTCCGTGTTTGTTTTGGGGGGGTTATTTCTTCTTCGTTTTCTTTATTTAACTTCCGGGTCACGACGCCACGAATCGTGTCCTTATATGTTACCGGTGGAGCGCTCAGTATATCAACGTCTACCCCAGGCAAAGACAACCGTTTATTAGCGCCCTTGGAAAGCGTAACGAGGTACGACGATGCATAAAATACTAAATGTACTAAAAATGTGAATTATTTTGGAAACTACTGTTACAGTTTGTGTTTTTTTGTTCTATAGTTTTCAGCAATAAAGGTTTCTCGACACCAGTTGAAACTCTATGCCATCATCACCAGCACATTTATCATTTTTGTCCTTGAGATCTCTGTCCAGCTTCCTTTTAAGTTGCTTCAGTCTGCCAAAGACAGCGTCTTATTGTCTGGGAGGTGAGGTCGTGCCTTGAAAGGAAGAGGCATTTCAAGATGGCCGTGCTCATTTTGTTCAATTCCTCCTTTTGAAGTTTGCAGGAAGAGAATGCCTTCTTGAGATATGCTTTTTTCGCCTGTTTTAGTGTCCACAAAATCGTCTTCTAGAGCTTTAATGACAGTTGCCGGTGTTATTGGTGGTAACTCTTTGACAGATACTCGAAGACAAAGACCAGTTACATCTCCTGCATTTACACATTGGGCGGCTCTTCCCACAATACTCCAGCCAAGATCAGTTCTGACAGCATAAGGCTCACAGTCACCTCCTGTGATGACCTCTCTTGGAATCAAGGCTCTGGAGCAGTCATAGCCAATCAACAGTCCAACACCGCAGTCCATCAGTGGGGGCATCTTCTGCTTAATATCAACAAGATGTTTCCATGAGTTGGCTGTTTTGCAGGTAGGAATATGTGTGCAGTCAAGAGGAATAAAGTCTCTTGTGTAGGCTTGGAGGGAGATCAATAAAAATGTTTAATGAGAACCCTCCTACTTTAAGTCCACAAACTCGCTTTTTACCACTGAGTCCTTTCCCATCATCATGGAGAGTTTTAGTTTAACTGATTCCATTCTTGAGTATAGGCTTCTTCATCTGTTCTATACAAGCTGCCTTCAGGAGAAGATTTTGCTTCATCTGCTATGTACTTTTGTAAATAGAATAGCCTATCCGCAGGATTTGAGCATTGCCTCTCTATAAGAGCTTTGAAGCTTGTGCTCCATTCTGTAAACTTCAAAGGATCACCTGACAATACTCTAGGTTCTGGGGTTGGAAGACGACAAAGATTTAATGACTCTTGTAGTGTCTGAATCAATGTTGTTTCATTTTGGACAGATTGACGTTTTTGACAAAGGATATAGTGTGAGATAGGGTTTGCAACATTCTCTTTGCTGCATCCAAGGGCTGCTTGTCCCATTCCGTTCCTTTATTTCCTCTTCCTCATACACACTAAACTTTGCCTTAATAACTTCAATGTCTCTCTGACCTTCAAGTTTTTTCAACTGCTGGCGTTAAGCTTCAATGGCCACTTCCATGTCAATCTCCACTTGCTTGGCAGCCAGCTGAGCAGCCATATCTGCCCTCTTAACTGCAATGCTGGGTGACTCTGAGAGGTGCTCTGAAAAGCGAGAACTGGGTGCTGTGCAACCATATATGGACCTAGCATATTCATTATCAAGCAGCAAGCGTAATCTTGATCTTTCGGCCACCTCATCAAAATCATCTTCATCTTCTGTTCGACGCACTTTCTGTAATGTTCTGCCTTCTATTTTATAAGAAGTCACGCAGGAACAGTGATGCTGCAAGCTTGTGTCTCTTTATTAACTGACTCGCATTGTCGTCTATATGCATACACACTTGTTCGTCTGGTAACCACAACACACATATCAGGCAATACTGCCTACTAGTGACCAATGATATAACTGCTATCATTACATCTCCCTTTCAAACGTTAAACAATGCCTATGCCTTTTTATTTATTTATATATATATATATTTATATTATTATTATTACAACAATTTTGTTCAGTTATCAATTATTTCCACTTCGTATCAATAATCCCTTTTTTTGTTTTTTTTAATGACAACAAGCAGCTCAATTTTCTTAGCAACGATAACACAACATTAAACATTTTCAATAAGCCTGTCCGGTGGTCGTCTAACTCTTTTTGATCTTCGAAGAGGTTCAGTCATCCCAGAAGTTGCTGGTGGTTGAGGTCTGTGCTCCTTCGATGTATCCACCCGCTTTGCAGCCTCAGCCTTATCAGAGGATTTCTCACAGTCCTCGGGAACCTTCAGCAAACTCCTCCTGTTCCTCCTCAGTCTTTGTCCATCCTTTGTTTCCACAATGTAAGATCTAGGTCCGGCTTCGCTGAGGACAGTCGCTTTTCTGTCCCAACAATTAGGTCCCTCGATCCTTACAGTGTCTTTCTCAGAAAGAGGATCCATTAGAATTAGAATTAGAAATCCCTTTATTGTCATTGTACTCAAATGTGCAACGAGATTAGAGGGCTCCCCTCTCCAGTGCAATACAACAATAATACAGACAAATATATAAATTAGATAAATAAATAAGAGAGTGCAATGGAATTTAGTACTGAATAGTGTATATAAAAACACATCACAATGCTGTTCTGCAAGGTAAGGGTGTTCTCGTGTGTGTGTGAGAGTTTTGTAGCTCTGTCATATGCGATTTTCTGTTTGAGTTTGAGCATTCTCCTCTTTTCAGTCCAAATGTTGTTGTCATGTCCTTGTGGTATTTGTGGAAGTGTGGTGCGAAGCTTACGGCACATGAGTAGCTCAGCAGGCGAAGCTCTACACTCCAGAGGTGCAGCTCTGTAACTCAATAGGGCAAGGTAAGGATCAGATGCATCATCCTTGGCCTTCCTTAGCAGTCTCTTGATGATTTGCACTCCCTTCTCAGCCTGGCCATTTGCCTGTGGGTGTAATGGGCTTGAAGAAACATGCTTGAATCCATATTGCTTTGCAAACTGTTGAAATTCTCCACAGTCAAATTGCGGACCGTTGTCACTCACAACACACTGCGGAATTCCGTGTCTTGCAAAGAACCCTTTCATGTGCACAATAATGGACTGTGCAGTGGTACTGGTGAGTTGGGCAATCTCAGGATAGTTAGAGTAATAGTCAATAACGATAAGAAAGTCTTAGCAAATGAAACAAATCAGTGCCTACCTTCTGCCAGGGAGTTGTGGGAAGGTCAGCAACCAGCATTGGCTCTTTGACTTGTTTGTGTTGATGTTTTTGGCAAACTTGGCATTTTTTAATCATTTCTTCTATGTCTTTGTTAATGCCCGGCCAGTAGATGGCCTCTCGTGCTCTTCTCTTACATTTCTCCACACCTAGGTGTCCTTCGTGAAGACGCTGAAGCATGTCCTTGTGCATAGTTTGTGGAACTACAATCCTGTCCTTCCTCAGCAGGAGGCCGTTGACCATGCACAAATCCGCTCTCATAGGGTAAAACTGAGGGCAGTTCCCTTTTGACCAGCCATTGTTCATACATTGTGACACTTTGTTCAAGACTGGGTCCTTAGCCGTCTCTGCACCAATTTGTTGCAGCATAGCGTCAGTAGCAGGAAGCGCGGCTGTGACCATGTTGATGTGAGCCTCAGCCTCCTCCGCCGTAACGCTGTCCTTGATGTCACTGTTAGGGTGCGGCGCTCGGGATAACGCATCAGCAAGCACTATGTATTTTCCAGGCGTGTATATTAGCTCAAAATCATAGCGCTGCAACGTCATCATCATGCGTTGAATTCTGGGCGTCATGTCATTGAGATTTTTCCTCCGAATTGAAATCAGTGGCTTATGATCAGTCTCTGTGATGAACGTGGGCAGTCCATAAACATACGTGTGAAATTTGCCACATCCAAACACTAAACCCCAGTGACTTCTTTTCGATCTGAGCATAGCGCTTTTCAGTCTCTGACATCGACCTGGATGCATAGGCTACAGGTTGCCAAGTGTCTCTCGCCTTTTGCAGCAGTACGGCACCTAGCCCATCTTTTGATGCATCCGTGGAAATTTTGGTTGGTTTTGCTGGATCAAAGTAGGCAAGGACTGGCTCAGCTGTCACAGTTCTCTTTAGATCTTGCCATTCTTTGTCATGTTTTGTCGTCCACTCAAAGGCGACGTTGTGATGCAGCAGCTCTCTAAGGGACTTTGTCCTCGACGAGAGGTTTGGAATGAACTTGCCCAGGAAGTTTATCATCCCCATTGCTCGCAGAAGTCCTTTTTTTTCGGTTGGAGCTGGCATGTCCAGTATTGCTTGCACTTTGGTCCTGTCAGGCACCACTCCATCTGCTGTGAGCTCGTCTCCCAAGAATGTCAATTCTGTAACTCCAAACAGACATTTCTCTCGTTTCAGTTTAAGTCCATTCATTTGAACTCTTTGTAGCAGTTTCTCAAGTCTCTCATTGTGTTCTTGTTCTGTGTTCCCCCACACAACCAAATCATCAATGTACACACGGGTTCCTTCCAGACCTTCTATGATTGACTCCATAGCTCTATGGAAGATCTCAGGCGCAGACTTTATGCCAAATGGCAGTCTCAGAAAACAGAAACGCCCAAATGGTGTGTTGAAGGTGGTGTACCTGCTGCTTTCGGTGTCCAGCTTCAGCTGCCAAAATCCATGCGATGCATCTAATTTGCTGAAGAACTTAGCACCTGCCATGTCACTCAGGATTTCTTCACGCTTGGGAATCTGATAATGTTCTCTTTTAATGTTTTCATTCAGATCTTTAGGGTCGAGGCAAACACGTAACTCTGGGGAGTTTCTCTTTTTAACACATGTGATGGAATTTACCCAGTCGGTGGGTTCTTCCACTTTCTCTATGACTCCAATCTGTGTCATTCTGCTCAGTTCCTTTTTTAATCTTTCTTTGAGAGGGGCTGGAACTCTTCTCGGGGCATGTACTACAGGTTTAGCATCTTCCTTGAGCTGTATTTTGTAAGTGTAAGGTAGCGTACCTTGTCCTTTGAAGACAGAAAAGTATTTGTTCACTATACTCTTACTACCTTCACTCTGCAAGTCTTTGTTGTTCTTATTGACATCCTTGCCGTCGATTTGGTAAATTCTTTTTACCAGTCCAAGCTCTTCAGACGCCTTGTCTCCAAGGATTGACTCCAGTCCACTTGGAACAATTGTGAATGTTAATTTGTGTTGTCTTCCCTTTGCTGTCACTTTTAGCCTACAACATCCCTTTGTTTTTATTGGCTGATTGTTGTAGGTTTTCAATTTCATGGCCTTGTCTGTGACTCTTTCCGGTTTCTCTTCAAGTGAATTCAAGTCTTTTTCATTAATTATGTTTGCTTTTGCTCCCGTGTCTATTTTAAAAGTAACCAGAGTCCCATTGACAAGCAGTGGTGCAATCCATTTGTCTTCTTTTACTGCATAAACAGCTTGCTCTGTGTCACCTCTATTTTGTTGCTGCGCTTCGCTTTCGCCATGTGACACTATTTTGATGAAAAACGTGTCACTTAGGTCATCACTATCATCCGTGTCTTCCTGCACGGTGTGCACTTTGTTCTTGGTGTAGCACATCTTAGCATAGTGATTTTGCTTTTTACACTTAGCACAGGTTCTCCCAAATGCAGGACATTGTTTTGGCCCGTGCCTTTCTCCACACTTTTTACAGTTGAATGGAGCTGGATCATTTTCATTGGTTTTGGTCTTTTTCTTGAATTGCAGTTTACCTTTCCTCGTCACTGCCTTCACGGACTCTGCTTCTTCATAAGATGGCGCTGCTTGGAAAGTCAGCACATGCTGTTTTGCTAGCTCATTAGCTTGGCAAGTCTTTATTGCACTTTCCAATGTTAGGTCCGCCTCCCTCAACAGCCTCTCTCTTAGTTTCTTTTCGTTCGTCCCGAACACAGTCTGATCCCTTATCATTGAGTTCTTCAGATCACCAAAGTTACAAGACTTGGCTTTAATTTTGAGATCGGTGAGGAAATTGTCAAAGGACTCACCGGGCTGTTGGAGTCTTGAACGAAACACGTATCTCTCATAAGTTTCGTTTTTCTTGGCAAGACAGTGTTCATCAAATCTTTGTAGGACCTTTTCAAACTTGTCTTTATCTTCAGGTTCATCATATACAAAGGTGTTGAATACCTCGATGGCCTCGGCTCCGGCAATGGTTAGCAAAAGGGCTATTTTTCTTTCGTCCGCTCTGTTACCGACTCCCACGGCGGCAAGGTAGAGCTGGAATTGTTGCTTGAAAGCCCGCCAACTCGCGTCCACATTTCCCGTCATTTTCAGCGGTTCTGGTGGCCTCACGGAGTCCATCTCGCGTCAGTCCTATTCTTGACCCGCGACCTGGTACCATGTAATGTTCTGCCTTCTATTTTATAAGAAGTCACGCACACCTTAACTCTGCTAAAACAAAGGAGATCGTCGTCGACTTCAGGAGGAACAAGACGTACCGCCCCCCCTCTGCATCGAAGGCGTGTGTGTGGAGAGGGTCCACACGTTCAAGTTCCTGGGAGTACAGATTTCAGATGACCTTTCTTGGACTCACAACACCACAGCAGTGGTAAAGAAGGTCCACCAGCGTCTGCACTTCCTGAGAGTCCTCAGGAAATTCAACCTGGGCAGGGAGCTGCTGCTGGCCTTCTACCACTCGTCCATCGAGAGCCTGCTGACGTACTGTGTCTCCACCTGGTACAGCGGCTGCACTGAGGCGGACAGAGTGAGGCTCCAGAGGACAGTCAAAACAGCGCAAAGGATTATTGGCTGCCCTCTCCACTCACTGTCGGACATCTACACCGCCCGGTGCCTCAGCAGGGCTCTCAATATCGTCAAAGATAATAATACCCACCCAAACTCCCACCTGTTCGACCTGATGCCCTCTGGCAGGCGCTACAGATGCATCAAATCGAGGACCAATAGACTGAGGAACAGTTTCTTTACGAGAGCCATCTCTATTCTGAACTCTCACACACACACGAGACCACCCCCACCTTGCAGAACAGCATCGTGATGTGTTTTTGTATACCCTTCAGTATTATTTTCCATTGCACTCTCTTATTTATCTAATTTATATATTTGTCTGTATTATTGTTGTATTGCACTGGAGAGGGGAGCTCTCTAATCTCGTTGCACTCTTGAGTACAATGACAATAAAGGGATTTCTAATTCTAATTCTAATTCTTAGTCTATGTTCGATCCATCTACTTCGTGAGGTGCTGCAATTTGTAGGCTAACTTGAGGACCCAAGTTATGGCTAATTGCCACTCAAGATCATGTCCACCTCAACTTTAGCCGCCATGGGATGAGAAGCAACGTTGCGCGTTGAAACCTTTAGCTTACAGCCGGATGATTAGCAACGAAGCACGCAGAGGCCTGTAGTTAGGTGCGGGTTGAGTGCGACGACGCTCGATGTAGCTTGTAGCTTGCTGCGTGTTGCGCGCCGAACCCGTTAGCTTGCCTTGGTATGAGAAGCAACTGCTCGCCGAAGCTGTGAGCTTGCCATGGGATGAGAAGCACCTGCTCGACAATGCCCCCAGAAGGATGGATGAAGACACGTTTTCACTGTTTCTACTCCGGTCAAGAACCACGCTTCGTACTTGTCCACAATCGTTTTATTGCGCATCCATTATGGAACACCGTGAAAACTAAAAAGAACATTCGAAATATTAATACATATTGACAATAATCTGTTTTAACACAAACATTCAATCAATAAACAAAATAACATACCATGTGCGCCTTTGTAAACCAGTAGTAGATGATCAAATATAAGTCCACCACACGATACAATCATTCGTCTCTCGTCTTTCTCCATCTCCCCGCGCCATCCGGCATACGTGACCCCAAACCGGAAGCAATCATTCACAAACATTCCAAATAATAATTCGACCAAAACTGAACAAAACCATGCATGTCTAGGTTCACCTGGAATCATTTTGCAAATACATCACAATCATCTCACTTTTATAGAATAGGATTTATATAATAAACTCAAACAAACATTGCAAATTTTAGTTGTCATGGCAACCGATTGACAGCAATACTAGCGCCAGCTACACATGGATTGTGTAATCAGCACCAATAGCGTTGACACCAAAATAAATCAAGTTAATTGGTAAGAAAGAGGAAAAAGAAATAAAGACACCACCAAAATTGACGAAAGCCAAAGCTTTTCGGAATAACACTTCCGAGACACCACAGGAGTAACCAACGCTAAGGCATTTTAGAATTGCACACTCTGGGACACCACCAGAAGTAAACAAGGTCGTAAACATTGAACATGTCTTTGTAAACACTGTTAGAATGGACCAAGGCCACTCTCGACCAATCAGAGGACAGGGCATGTTCCTGAAAAACTGTATAAAAGTTGCCGCTTTGTCTGGATTAATTCAGACTCTTCTCATCAGCGCTGGAGAACTGTCTGTTTTTATTGGGATAATAAAAAACTTTCTGTGTGATCAGTCCGAAGCCTGGATTCCTGCCTCAAATTAATTGGAGTCTTTTTTCTGTTTGAACCAACACGGCCTGGAAGGATCCTGTTCGTTTTTTGCATTTTTCCTTTTTTACTCGTTGGCCCTACGACCGCCATCTACGGGCGGCTGCTCACCACCCGGCGCGGTGCGGGGGGAGCATGTCGAGCCTCACGGGGGGCTGACACGTCATATCCTTATCAATTGTTAATACACTGATCAGTATGTATGTATTCAACAGTGATGGAATTTTTGTTATTGAGTCATCACGATGGAGGATTGGATTCCACAATGATGATTCACAGATCATTTTTGAGTCTTCACTATGTGTACTGGTAGAGTGAACAGTGATAAATTACAAGTATTTATAGTTTTGTTTAAATGAATTGAACATTTTTTATAGCCTTTTATTTCATCACCAAAACCATCATCATCATTAATCAATGAAAGTTTTTATTTTCATAGCTTTTTGATTTATAGATTTAATAAAAAAGTGTACACAAACAAATACAAAGACTGCAGCGATTTAGAGATAGGCATCTGGAGGTGGTGAAAGCGTAGCAATGACTACTTTGGTGCGCCAAACCAGAAGCCCAGCGTCATGACACAGTTTATGGCGAGCATCTTGATGAAGACAAGGCGGAGGGTGAGGACGGCGAGTAAGAAGAGGTTCACCTTTTCATCTGCCAACAACATTCACATTAAACTCAATGGGACAGACTGCGGCGATTGCATGTCAATACCAACCTGGCTCCAACGCGTTCTGGCACCATCCTGGTCCACTGTCACCTGTGGCAGCAAAACAGGAAGCAGGCATGAGGTGGTGACCCCATTAAGTTGACTGCACGCCTAGCTACACTCTCCTCACCTTCCTCACACGTGTCGTTATGCGCGGATGTTAGCAGCGCCACCTGGTTGTAGAGCGAGTCGTCCGTTATTCGCACAGCACAAGACTCCTCAAAGATGTGTCCTTTTCCCGCCTTCTCCATGGCGTTGTGTCGGCTGAAGCCAGTGGCGAGACATGCCCTCAGGTTGCCCGCCTCCATTTTGTAGAAGGACGGTTTAAATTCCTCCCCTAATCCAACACCAACCACATTCTCCCATTATTATCAATTCAATTGTATTCATAGAGCACTTTAAAAACAGCCATCGCTGCATACAGAGTTGTGGCCTCTAACAAACATTGTTTGCGTGTGGAGCTGTTAAACACCACACTTACAAAACAGTGCGGCCACCACTGTCGCTCTGGACCTGGTTTAAGAATTTCTTGCTGCAATTATCTGCAAACATTTTAGCTTGAGGCTCTAGATGCGCGTTTAACATGGAGTTTTCACACAAACCGTGTAACAACGTCAAATTGGAACAACACCTCAAGAAGTGGCCTGTCAATTCTATTCAGCTGAGCTGACAACAGGAGTTTGCCATGTATACACTCACCAGATACGACACTCAATCTGGCCTACTTCCAAACTTCACCAAATATGCATTTACACAAGGGGGTGCTGTACAAACGCCGCAACCAGCAAACTTCTGTTTCAACTTTTAATTGAAACGAAATAACTACATTTCTTCTTCAAAATCCTTTTTTTCCCCTCTTACAGGCCTCCACTGTAACTCTGGTCCCACTTCCAAAAAGTAATTGCTGATTACAATCACACATTAGTTATTTCCTCAACAAGAACCTTGCGGAAAGCTTGAACAAGAACCTGATACAAACCTCACATAATACGATATACAATCACAATGCCTGTGTACATTTTTGTCTGGTTTGTCTTACTTTTTTCAAATTGAACTATGAATTGAAAACATATAATAAACACACACACAGTCAGTGAGGGTCATAAGCCTCCACTGTCACTCTGGTTCGGCTTTGGAATAGTAATTTCCATCTTCCTGTACCACATCAGTTGATTCCTCAACAACACCCTAAAAAGAAGCTTCAGCACTAAAACGACAAGAACCTTGTCTGTCCTCACACGCAAATCATATTTTTATTTACTAGTTTTTACAGTCAATCTGGTTCCACAAATACACATGCAAAGTCTGATGCACCCAAGACAAATTCATCAACAATTCTCATATTTTCTCCCAATTAAAAGATTTGAAAATGAGCAGGTCAAGTTGTTTACATCTTCTTATGTTGGGATCTTAATAGTGACGTTCCTCAGGGAAACATTATACACTTTCATTTAAGTCGATGGATGTGATGTCATCAAACATGGAGATGTCAAGTGATGTTTGGACCAAAAAAGGCAAACAAATTTTTATCCATTCATGCGATGTGAGGCCAAACCCAGACAGACATTGAACGTGACAAAAACAAGCAGCAGAACAATCCAAGAATAGGAATAAAGTGGAGAATGAAAAGTACATTCGTTCACATGTAATTATGTTGATGAAGTTCTAAAAAATAGAAGCGATCAAGATCTTACCACTTTCCACCAGCAGTCTGGTTCCGCCCCCGAAGACGATCTTGAAGCCCACGGCAGCATCCACACAGCAACACACACTGTGACACAAACCTACAACATTATTGGCCACGCCCACCACCACTGACCTCATTTTTGGAGGGGCATCGTTCTTAAACACACGCAAACAAAGGTACTCTGCTGTTTACAACTTGAAAAAAAATTCACAGTCCTAGTTTCCACAGTTGATGAAAGAGATCATCCAGCCATGATGGTAGAAATACACATGCTTGGCTGCTGGCTGCCTCGCCACAAAACTTTAAATTAAAAGTCCGAAATGGAACCGGTCGGGGTTCGTGTGCTCATTCTTCAGCCTTTTCGAAGTTGAGAAGAGATTGGCACTGTATTTTGGATTTTGTGAAGGTGATCATATGGGATCATGTTTGATGTAAATGAATCCAAAATATTGTGCAGAACGTGTATAAAGTTTCACAGGTTGAAGTGGACAAGAGTAGCAGTGTGTATTTCAATTTTGGTGGTGATTGCTCGCCGTTTTAGACAACAGACCGTGACAAACAAGCAATATTACAATGCTAGCCTCCCGGCTGTAATGTAGAAGGGAAAAATAAGCCAAGCGCCAAAAGGGGTGTGCCAATTTGTCATTAATCTAATCACAAAAAAGCCCTTAACATTGGTAAAAGTATTGAAAAAATACTGAAATATTGAAAGAAACACTAAATATTTGGAAAAATAATATTCAAATAAATTAATAACTGTAAGTATTGAAACAAATTGCAACATACATCTACCGGCGTTATCTATGATGCAAGAAGCAAAAAAACCTAACTTTAATGTCCTTTAGGTTGTATTTATATGTTCAATCAATCAAACCAATTTTATTGATGATTTTTGAAAAGGGCAGAGATTTCATAAACAGTTTCTTCTCACTCCTTTTCTGTTCTCTACAATTACAAACACGACCAAAAACCATAACATTCACGAATGTTGTTACAGGAAAAGGCAACTGACATCGGATTTTCATTTACATGTTCAATATAAACACTTTAAAAAAAAAACTACCCCATCATAAAGACACGTTTCTTCTGTCAATGATAAAATGGACTTTGAGTCATTTTAAGGAATTATTCGGCCATGATGACTCATTTTTCACTAACATGCTCAGTTAATATATTTTTTGATCAGGGAACTGAAATTAGTCATCGTTTTCGTTTTTATCCATTCATTTTGGAGAAATTAGGAAATAAGTAACGACTTGAGAAACGCCAACTTTTAATGAAGAATATGGCCACGCCCCTCTTCGCTCTCTCCCTGTCTGTGGGAGTCACAAAGGGGACCAATCACAAACTCTCTATTGGAAATCATTGTACCTCATTGCTTATTATGTCCAAAAACATTGATCAATTGGCATAAAGATCCATGCCCGCCCGTAGGCTGCCTGAGAGCCGCCATCTGCCTCATGAGAGTTGACACGACTTTAGCGTAACTGAATGTACGAATTATAACCAGTCAGGGCTCGTGTGCGCATTCATGCTCTTGACAACTTCATCCTGAGCAAGTGGAGAATAAAGATGGCTTGGTATTTTTTTGTGGAGATGATCACTAGGGGTGCCAAGACTATACCATATTGCCACGAGCATAAAGCGAACTTTAAAGTCAGATATACTCTTCGTCTAGAGTTTGAGATCCTATCATCGCTACTCATTTGACACGATTGATAACCTAGGATCACTTCACAGTGCACGTTAACAACTCCTACAGGTGAAGTCTGAGAATGCAATCGGGTACGGAATTGACTGTGACAAATACACTGAACACTACTGTCAGTGATAGTTTGAGACAGTAAGTTCGAACAGACCAGTATGTACGTGTGGGAGAAAGTTGAACAAAAGGGAAGCTGTCCACGATGCCGTAGTCTGTCTTATCATTCATGTTATTGCAAGCAAGAAACATCACAGGTTTAGACAAGACTCAAAAAAAGACTAAAAAAAAAATCAATAAAAAGCTAACGCACCACTCACAACGGCTCTCCAACCAGCCATCTGATTGGCTGAGGCTCTGAAAGATTCCCAAAACATCGCATAGTCTTTTGTGTTCCTTTTATTTCTTTTTGGGATATGAATGGCATGAGAGATGTATGTTTTGTGTTCATAGTATTTTTTTTGTTTCACTGTTGCTGTTCAGTGATAATTCTGGTTTTGATTTAAAACCGTGACTGTAAGGAGTGTGGTGCCTAGTTTTTTGTTTTTTTTTTAGTGTGGTGCCTAGTGAGATCCCACCCCTGATATTATTGACGTGTTATGTTGTCATTTCAGTTCCTCTTGCACCTGTGGAACTACCATTAGCAAACCTGCCAGTCTCTGAATGATCGCTAGCATGCGTCTCCTAGTGCGGTGTGCCTAGTGTTAGTGTTAAATACAGAAATAGCACCCGACTGATACTGCGCCCTCATCTACATTGAATTTAAGTAATCGGCGAGTCGTATGATTAACCTTTTTTTATTTGGTGCATGTTCCTCCGAATATTTTGAACATGGGATTTTTTTCTTTGCACCTTGTGCATTAATTGTGTAAATCAATTTATCACAATTGCATTATGCATACTCATATAGAAAAGCTAAACTTTTAGATGGTTAAAAACTAAATTGCAAGTGTTTATTTTAGTTTTATTTAGCACAGTGCATTTTCCTAATTTACAATTTACAACCGTGCTCTGATTTCATGACCTCTTGCGTTTTGAAAAAAGGCTTGCTGCCCAAGAAGGGTGAAATTTGCTTTCAAGTATTTCTTTTTATATTCTTAGATAGTTTTGTAGTATTACTGCAACTCTGCATAGTGTATAGTTTTGGTTCCATTTTAAATTGCACTATTGAAAACAGCAGAGGTCATTTGGACCTAATTGCAAAAAACACATTTTAAGGACACAACAATTTGAGATCTGAACACATACACTCACACACAGACAAGATAGCAGGATGCCAAGCCTTGGGATAACCGTGTAACAAACAAGGATCAACCAGGGAACCCGGCCTTGGACGGAGGGTGAGTAAGGAGAGAGAGTTCAACCGACATTGAGCTAGGATAGAAGAAAACTTGTCAAGTGAGAGTGCTAAAAATGTGAGGGCTGCATTGTAGCATGGCAATTTTGTCTGACTGAATTCCTATTGGATGCAGGCCGTCGCAGGGTTTAAGATGATTAGCCCAGATATCTGACTTGCACTATTTCCCGAATTCCAGAGAATTGAAGAAACTATTGGAACAAAACTTGGATCAGTTGTTCAGTCTTTATTTGAGCATTTTACTTCTTGAATATAAAAACATACACACCTTTAGTACATTTGTTTAATTTAGGGTTTATTCCCTCGGAATTCTTATTCACAGGTTGATTAAATTCCAACAATTCCTTAAAATAATTCAAGCTGTAAACTAATTATGGTTGTCAGAGCAGCTGCTTGCTCGAGCGACATGCCACAATTTACATATGAGCCGATTAGTCGACTAATTGTGAAAACTGTTGATTAGTCTATTCCCAAAAAAATTATTTGTGGCAGCCCTCGTGATCTGTGAGGTCACGTTTGATGTACATAAATCCAAACTATTGTGCAGAAGGCTTTTATACTTTCAAAGGTTCAAGTGGACAAGAGTAGTAATGCGCATTTGAATTTGGTGGCGATCTGTCGCCGTTTTAGACAACAGAACTGACTAAGCAAGCAATATTATACAATACTTGCCTCCGTGCTGTGACAGACAGCTGAGACGGGAAAAATAAGTCGAGCTCCAAAAGGAGGCGTGCCAATTAATCGTAAATCATTTCATCAAACTTAATCAAAAACCATTTACACTCTTACAGCTTACCACCACAGTCAGTTCCTTTGTTTTTTTTTGAAGCGTCAAGGATTACACAATTGTGTTTCTCAACATTCTGTTTCGTGGAGAATCCTTTAGCACAAACACTGCAAAAGAATGGCTTGTCTCCACTGTGTATTCTTGCGTGGTTTGTTAAATTTGACTTTTGAGAGAATCTTCTGCCACAAACTGAGCAGGAAAAGGGTTTTTCTCCACTGTGTATTCTTGCGTGATCTGTTAAATATGACTTCTGAAAGAAACATTTGCCACAAACTGAACATGAAAAAGGTTTTTCCCCACTGTGCAATCTTTTGTGTTTTGTTAAAGTTGACCTGTGAGAGAAGCATTTTCCACAAATCAAGCAGGAAAAAGGTCGCTCTCCACTGTGTGTTTTTGTGTGCGCTGTTAAAATTGACTTTACAGAGAAGCATTTACCACATACTGAGCAGCAAAAAGGTTTTTCTCCACTGTGTGTTCTTTTGTGGACTGTTAAACCAAAATGTTGAGCGAAGCTTTTGCCACAAACTGAGCAGGAAAAAGGTTTTTCTCCACTGTGTGTTCTTGTGTGTACTGTTAAACTAGATTTATGAGAGAAGCATCTGCCACAAACTGAGCAAGAAAAAGGTTTTTCTCCACTATGTGTTCTTGTGTGTTTTATTAAATTGGCCTTTACAGAGAAGTTTTTCCCACAAACTGAGCAGGAAAAAGGTCGCTCTCCATTATGTGTTCTTGAGTGGATTGTTAAATGTGACTTTTGAGAGAAGCATTTGCCACAAACTGAGCATGAAAAAGGTTTTTCACCACTGTGTGTTCTAGTGTGGCTTATTAAATTTGACTTTTGAGAGAAGCATTTTCCACAAACTGAACAGGAATTTTTTTTCCCTCCATTGTGCATTCTTGTACCGAATTTTAAAGACGACGAACGGTTGGGAAATGCGCTATATAAATAAAGTTGTATTGTATTGTATTGTATAAATGTTTTCCCACTCTGAGAACATTCATCATCATCAGGAGAGTGTGATGATGTGGCCTCATTCTTTGCATGTGATGGTCCCCGGTGTTCTGCATCACTTTGTGTTGTCATGTGTTGACTTGAGCTGCAGCTTGGAGGCTGCACCCCTCGGTTGTCCTCACTCTCACACTTGTCTTCATCTTCACTCTTTAAAGGGACAAATGTCAGTAATGACGTGATGGCCTCCTCCTCCTCCTCCTCCTTTTTGATGTGTAACAGCTTGTCCTCCTCCTCCTTCTTTGGTTGCTCGGGATGAAGATAGTTTTCACTGACATCTGCGGGTCACAAGAAGACAAACCAAGGCTCAAAAACACTTTTGTTCTTTGATGGGAAATTTTGCCAATCAATTACTTCATTTGAGGAGCACATTTCGAGGCACATTTTTTTTACCGGTTACTCCCAAGGACTTGGCAAAATGGTTTCATTAAACAATAAAAATAATAAAAAAAATAAATACCAATTTATTTAACAATAAATTAGAAAAAAAAGGTTTAAATGGAAACATTAAGAAAAAATTAAATTGTTTGAAACACTATAATTATGTAAGTTCCTTTTGGATTGCATTGTTTATGAAACCAGTTACTTCAAAGTAATAGAAGGTGTAAAAGCATAAATTTGAGAATGGATTCCTTCTTTAAAGAAACAGTGCTTAGTTTAGGAGGGCCGGTGCTACCACTTCGGGGGCCCTAAACTGAAAAGGTAGACATTCGATCTGGGCTGATATTTGGTATTTTGCTGATTAATCGGCATCTGCTTTTTTTTTTTTTTTAATCGAAAGGTCTATAAAGTAAAAGCTGGTTTATCTTGGCTCACTGCAGCGCAATTCTTTCTCTTTCTGCTTTGGTCGTGGCCTCTGCCTGTACAACTGATTGGTTCCTTGTGCAGCCAATCCGCAGTAAACTGCCTGTTTTCTTTTTTCACCTTGAATCACACACTACGGGAGAAAATAAAGCAGAGGGCAGTGAAGCCAGACTTTGCGCATATTTTATTAAATGTCAGTCCACTACAACTCACAACCACCCGTCACATCACTATGAGCCCTTTTATGTTTAATAAAGTTGTACTCGCCACAGTAAGAATCACTGCCTTGAGGCGAAATCTAATCGCTCCCTCATTGTCACATTGCAGCGGTAATTTGCTACTTGAATGCGTGGCTCCAGAGATAAGTAAAGTTGCTGATAATACTGAGAGGGAAATGGTGTAAAGGTAAGAAATAAATGTCAGTGTATGCGTGTCTGTTTGTAAGCCACATGTCATGAAAAGCTAAACTCAACTTCATCTATAGAGTACTTTCAAACAACCACCACTCCATGCTGTACATAGTGCAAAATTTGACAGCAGAGTACTTCTAAAACAAAGCTGTCTATTTGCTAAGATCTAAAAAAAAGCTTTGACATGTTGTAAATCACTAAAGCTGTTAAATAAATATTAGCTAAAAGGCATTTAAGCTAAATCAAGTTTTGGAGTTTTCATTTTTCAAAATGTTGACACAAATGTATCTACAAATGTAGTCATGTTTAGGATGATGTCCTGCTCCCGCTGCTTACAAAAAAAATAGAAAAGCACTGACTTGCTTACCATAGTCGGTGACCTCACGAATATATGTGTGCCTTTTCAAAATCATTGCAATAATATTTCAGTATGTACTCTGATCTATCTGTATTTATCAGGTTAAAACAAACTGATGTCGCAGCTTTTAACCCTCCAAAAAAGGAGTAATGAACACAAAAAGAGCAACTGTATTACAATAACCAACATCATTTTGCCCATGTTGGTAAATTTGTTGTTTAAAAAGAAGTCTTTTCTGTCTGCGGCTATGTTCATGCCCCTTTAAGACAGCTAGAGCGCATGTAGCCACGTGCCTCCACCCAACTGAACAAGAATAAATCCAGAAGCTTTTTCACCACCCACAACACAACCATTCTGTGCTGAAAGTTCGAAGTGAGAAGCAAGGTTCGACAAGTGACAACAGCCCATTATCGGAGGCGACACCATACGAGAGAACGTCTCAGAGGTGGACGCGATAGCCTAGCACATAGCTAAAGATAAAGCTCCTCAAGTGGCGCGCACAGGATTTAAACGCTTTATGAAAGCCGTATTTCCCGATATGGACTACCGGGAGCTTAGACATGTCAAGCATTTTGTATCTACATCCGACTTGTGGTCGGGTCGCAACATCAATCCCTGATTGAGCCTGACTGGGCATTACATAGACGATAAGTGGCGACTACGCACCAGAGTACTCAGACGGCACATTTTCCCCGATGATGCACACTTGTTTATTTGGCTTGCATTGACATTTTCTTTCATTTTATTTAGCATTTTTTTATTTGCCATTATTTACATCATGAGAGCATCTTGGCGCAATCTATTTGCAGAAAAAGATTTAGCAAGAGTTACCCTTTTTCTTTGTGACATTGTTCAAGTCATGCAAAGCAAGCTATTTGGAATGTTTATACAAATGATTTTTGTAATTTTATTTTTCATATAAAGTAATGTGTACCAGTTGGTCAATAAAAAAAACAGTCAATATGCATTTCCTGCATTTATTTAGATTTTAGTCCACGGGGGAATTTATCGTGCATTTATCGTTATCGAGGTAAAATTGCTCAATTTCTCGCGATATTGATTTGAGGTCATATCGCCCAGCCCTAATACACATATATATATATATATATATATATATATATATAAAAGAATTGATTTGCAACGCCATATTAACCAAAACTGTTCTCTCACGTCTGTGCAGTAAAACTTCAGTGATAAACGAGCATTTATAAAGGAAAAACGTTGCGGCTGACTCCCGATTTAATTTACAATAACGGTAACATTATGTGGTGGCGTTTGTCAGCGAACCCACAGGTATTAAAAACCATAACAGCTTTTATATACACGATGTTGGCATTGAAACAGCAAGAGCACAAGTGCTAACTTGCGACCACGCGTTGCATTTATGAAGTCAGAAATTTCACTACCCAAAGTACATGACGCATTTGCCACAAGGTAACGGCAACACCCAACAATAAAAACATAACCTACTAGGTCGTTAAAATCTACTATTTTACAGTTCTAAAAAGTACTGAAAAAAATTCGTTATGCGTGTTAATATAATAACAATTGTGTTTTGATGAGCAATGTTGTTACAGAGTTTTATTAAATGCATTACGCTCGAGATTTCTCTCGCTCTGATTTTTTAGGCACATACCACATTTTGAACGTGCAGATGATATTATGCATACTAGAGAAGCAAAACAAAACGTTTTGTATTCAGGTTAAGTGAATACCAAATTAAAAATCAATTCAAGTAATAATTTTAGTTTTCTTTAGCACAGTGCATTTCCTCAATTTTATTCATATGATTTCACATCCGGGCGGCACGCTGGCCTCACAGTGAGAGACAGCATCGGTCGTTGGTTCAATCTCCGGCCATTCTGTGTGGAGTTTGCATGTTCTCCCCGTGCCTGCGTGGGTTTCCTCCCACATTTAAAAAAAACATGCATGGCAGGTTGATTGGACACTCTAAATTGCCGCTAGGTATGAGTATGAGCGCGGATGGTTGTTCGTCTCTGTGTGCCCTGCGATTGGCTGGCAACCAATTCAGGGTGTCCCCCGCCTACTGCCCGAAGACAGCTGGGATAGGCTCCAGCGCCCTCCGCGACCCTAGTGAGGAGTAGCGGTATAGATAATGGATGGATGGATTTCACTCCCTTCTAAATAAAAAAATGGATTGGTGCGCAAGTGAAATATGTTTACAAGAATTTATTTTAGCATTCATAGGTAGTTTCATAATAATAATGCAACTCAGCATAGTCTATAGTTTTTCGTTCCATTCAAAATGCACTAAACATCAATGCGTATTTTGTTTTTGGATCGCTGCAGCAACACACAAGCGCACAGAGACAAGTGTGGCAGAAATAAAAAACAAAATATCTAAACGAAATCGGGAACTGAGAATCGAATTGGGGCTTGAGTGAACAGTTTCATCCCTAGTCATAAGTCTTTAGCAATAAACCGTTTTTTAAGGCTGTTGTTACCTTTCCTCTTGTCCTTTTTATCACACGCCAATATATTTGGTGATAATGAGTTAGAGTTTACAGATGTCAGACTTATCATAGAAGCAATTTGGGGGCTCGCAGGATGGCCCTTTATGACTCCCAGCCCCACTCATGTTTTAATCGTGAAAAAGAGGTAAACCAGCGGTAATATTATCTGTAAATCCATACGTGCAGCAAGTTTCATGATGAAACGCAGATTATTTCGTGTGTCGGAAAGAAACATGCACAAGTAATGCGGGAGGCGTGAGCTGTCGCAAATTAAGCAGGCAAAATGTTTTTCTCCAGTGTGTCTTGTATGTTTTGTTAAATATGCCTTCATCAATATTTTACCACAAACTGAGCAAGCAAAAGGTTTTTATCCAGTGAGCATTATTGTGTTTTTTAACTGTGCCTTGAACAAGAATCTCACAAATTGAACAGGCAAAAGCTCCAGTGTGTCTTCTTGTATGTGTTAATAAATGTGGCTTAATTAAGAATATTTTGTCCCAAAGTGAGCATGCAAAGGTTTTTTTCTCCAGTGTGTATTCTAGTGTGTTGTTAAATTTCCCTTTAACAAGAATTTTTAACCACAAACTGAGCAAACAAGTTTTTTCTCCAGTGTGAATTCTTGTTTGTGTTGTTAAAGTACCCTTTGTCGACAATCTTTTGTCACAAATTGAGCAGGCAAAACGTTTTTTCCCCAATGTGTGTTGTGTGCCTTGTTAAGTCCCCATTTCTGGGAAATGTTTTACCCCAAACTGGGCAGGAAAATCTTTTATCTCTAGTCTGCGTTATGCGTTTTTTCCAAGTTTGACTTTTTAACAAAAGTTTTGTCACACATTGATAATCTTACACGTTTGTTGTCAGTGTGATATGCCATATCACCTTTTGAAAGGGTATCATATCTACCGCCATAGTCTTCAGTGTCACGTTATGTCATCATCTAAAAGTGGAGCTAAGAGGACGTCTGATTGTGATCCTCCACAGTGTTCACCATCACCTTCTCCACTCTTCACATTGATGCCAGATGGAAAATTAGTCATTTCATGCTCCACCTCCTCTTTAATATGGACGGACTCTGGCTCCTGCTTTTGAGGATGGAAAAATTCTTCACCGACGCCTGCAGGACACAAGAAAACAAGTCAAGCTTTACTCAGTCAAGTCTCACAATGTCATATTTGACATTATTGGATTTAAAATGTTTGGCGATGTTTAAGACAAGGGTATCCAAAATCTTTGCAAAGAACTAGCTCACATTTAAGACAGACGGACCCCAATACGAATTGTTCGCCTTAGCTGCGGGAACGCGCATGTAACAAGCAAAGGTGGAATTATGACACTGTGCTTGATTTTGTTGTGTCTACAAAGAACACGCACGCGCACACACACAGACAGTGTCAGAAAGGTAACAGGACCGCATACAGACGATAAAAGGTGAAGGGTGGGCATGAAAGATGCCGAAAAGGCACGTCCGCAGTAGAGCCGGTATGTGTATTGTGCAAAACATTGTTTTGGTTAAGGATCCTCGAAAATGGCCCCTTTGAAGGACACACCTACAAAGCAGAGTTTTAACTACAAGTTAACAATTACGCGGAGGGAGGAGGGATGTTGGAATCGAGCACCTGCGAGAGAATTAAAGATCAACGAATCCAAGGTTCGCAAGTGGAGGAAGCAGGAAGATGAGTTCCATTTTTTTTCATTAACATTTTTGAACATTGAAAATTACAAACACTCACAGACGATAATACACATTTCGTAATAGTATGTCAACTAAAATAGATATGATTCATGGAAGATGACCTTCGCCAAGTGAAGAAGACAAAGCTGAGTTTCCGTGGAAACAAGGTGATGTGTCCCGAGTTGGAAGACCAACTGAAGCAATGGATTAATGATCAAAAACAGCCGGGAGAAGCATGTCTACGGTCACTATTCGACAGAGGGCAATAACGCCGGCAAAAGAAATGAAAATCGAACATGTTCAAAGAGGTCCGTCTTGGTGCTTTTGTTTTATTTTGAAACTGCGCCGTCTATCCAGCCGGGCAAATACAACCTTGGCACAGCAACTTCCGGCGGATTACAAAGAAAAACTGGCCATCTTCCTCTTGTACTGCAGTAAAAAGATTGCAGACAAACACATCCAGCTCAACCACATCACCAACATGGACAAGCGGCTGCTCACTTTCAACATCCCGGTCGAAAGTCGTCTTTTATTTTGGTGCCGAGTTACCATGGTAATGGACAGGAACGGCCATCTATGGTGATTTTTCAGAGAAAGACGCAGTTGTGTTATTGTATGATTTAGTAACAAAAGACCGAGAGAGAGGGTGACTTGCTTCTCTACTTTACTCTGCCGTGATGTTCAACTCGCATTCCCACACAGAATCGTCCAGTATTGGCCAAAATTCATGTGTTGCGGCCCACCATATGTAAACGTGGATGCAGGAAAAACTGCAACTGTAATGTTTTATTTCCCAGAGCCAATCAATGATGTCGGTGATCAATCGAAAAAGTTTTTTTAATTGTGAGTGCTATTAAAGAGATGAGGGAGATGCTTATTGAGATTTTGAATGTGTGCAACCATGCAAGGCATGACTGTGACGGCATGCAGAACGAAAATGCTGGAGTTCCACATGACATTTTCATAGTTATTTTCAATTTGTACTTGTGAGTGTTCATGGAGAGCTACATGCAGGAATTAGTGGCCATGAGGCTCAGTTCAATTAAGTCGTTAGCTTTTCTTAATTGAATAAATACTAAGCTTTGTAGTCAATTAAGCGTTAATAAAATATCAATATACTCGTGATTAGGACAGCACGATTGTGAAAAAAAAAACGAATTGCGATTATTCAGACCAATATTGCGATTACGATTCGATTTGCGTTTTTTGTATTTTACATGTTAAAATGCTACTGTTTGTAAACTATGTATTAAGGAGTACTAAAGACAAGAGCCAAGCAGTATGTCAGTCAAGGTTGTAGCACTGTATGTCTTTATTGTGCACTTCCGTGACTCGCTGCCGCTCAGTACGGCAAGCGAGACTGACATAAACAATCGCGGACAGTGAACATAGCACGTTACACTGTTATCCGTTTCTGACGACTTGCTTCATTTTATACACTCTTCAACTTTTCCTTTACACTTGTCTCTCATTTCCTCACTTGCCACTGCAACATAGCCGCTCATCTCCTCAATCGCACTCTTCCTTACGCATGCGCACAAACACCCACACGTCACACACAAGGTTGTCACAATGCTCGCAAAACTAGATTGAGAGTCATTTTAGTTTCGGACACAGAATTTGATCAGTATGATCATACAAATCACTAATGTCTCCATTTGATGAAAGGTACGAGGTGCTCTCTTCTGGCGATTATATTGTATTGTATTAGTTTTTGGGGGCTAGAAAAAGCAGCATATTCACCATTGCTTGTATTAAGCATGCACGATCACAAGTTACAATGTTGCCATTTGTGCCGAAAAGATGCTCTGAGAGGGAGCTTGTTGCCGGTACGCACAATACTGACAGTACTGGTGTTTTAAACGTTGAAATGCGTTGGTCGTGTTGCCTCTTGATCTGATGCCTTTTTTTTTTAATGCGGTTCATTTTTGTCGAATCTGCCGTACGTCCAAATAATAGACGTACCGCCCGTCTATAGCGCGAACATCTCCTTCTCCTCATCTACGGCGGCAATAGTTACTTTGATAACATCCACTTCTGTACACGGCAATCACAGAAAAAATAGAGGTGCATGTGTTATTGTCGGACTGCGCTGACTGTAGGCACCCGAGCGCAGACTAACGCATGATCGCCAACAAGACTGATTGGCCAGCGCCATTAAGACCCGAGCATCGAAAATTCTGGTTGGCTAATTCATCTGTCACTCAAACGCCAAATGTTGGGGGAGAGAGGAAAAAAATACAAAACCTCACTGTTTTGCGATTGCATAATCGCACAACGTCAAACCTCGATGTCGATTAGATTTCAATTTATCGTGCAGCCCGACTCGTGGTTATTTTTTCCATAACCTTCCAGCAGTACCATCCATTACCCGTTATTTGATCTTAAAATGTTCCATTAAAATGATCAAAAACTCTGCTCTGAAGTTACAGGCTTGAGTTAACGTCTATAACAACCTATTTTCAGTGGCAAAAAATTAAAACATTGTGAAAAGACAGAAGGGAAGCAAGGCAGGAACCACGCACAGAAAAGCCAATTCGCGGCAGGCAAAAAAAATCATTGCTCGCGCCAGCAATTGACCAATCACAGCCGTTCACGGCAGGATAACCACTGCCTATTACGAATACATGTAACCCGGATCACCTCCCCCCCCACCCCCAATAATCGTCCAGCACAACAACCCACTACCTGGTAATGTATCTTATTAAACAAAACAACGATAAAAGCTGTAATAAGGAGGATTTCGTTAAAAAAAAAAAACATGAAGACTGCAACCAGTAGTCATGAAACACGTCAGAATGAGAAGTGAACAAACCTGCTCTGTGCAAGACAACGCGAAGTTCCATTTTGCAAAGGTGACGTTGTGGCTTGATGTCCTCTTCTGTTCCACTAAGTTCCTCCTTGAACTTTGTTGTCCTTCTTGAACACATTTTTACAGGACAATCACAACACCTTGCACTCGATCTCTTCTGCGCGACGTGTTGCTAACACACGTGTTCTTTGTTAGCGGCGAGGAAGCTAAGCTAAGATAGCGAGAGAAACTTCAAAGTGGATCGAGGCGATCTTATCTAGACATGACGATATATTAATTCTGTGTTTGTCCAGTATACTCGTGATGGCATACTTTACCCTAGTTTTGTCCCTTCAGAAGTAATTCGTGATGTGCTTCTCGGGTCAATACCTGAAGCGTGTGCCGAGTAATGTGGATGAGTGGTTTATGAGCGGCGAATCGATGCGCGTGTTGATGACGTCAGTGGTGACGTTTGAAGCGTGTACCACGTGACTGATTCATTAAACGATTCACTTGGTTTGAGTCTTCGTAATTCGAAATCAAACTTTGTAAAATATACTGTTTTTAAATAAAGATGAATAAGCACTTTATTTTGCCTCCTTATTTCACACTTTCACTTGTTTCATAAGCACAAACAGACAAAGTAACACAGAACAATTCATGTTAAAACACTCTTCAATATATATTTTTGGGGATTCAGAGCATGAGTTACACCCCACCATTTTATTGCATGCACCAAGCATGTTTTACATTTTTCTGTCCACATGATGGCGTCGTCAAGGAAATTATATCATATTTAAACCACAACGTGTGCGTGAAGCATTTCCCCGCAGGGCTTGGATGCTTTATGGGGCTTCATTATTAGTAGTACCCCAAGAAGAATGATTTGTTGTCCCATTCTCGATGTGCAAACTGCGAAGACCCGACAGTGCGCATGGCAACAGGTCGCTCCACCCTCTCTCTCATCTTTCACAAACAACTCCCTCTATACATGATTCGCCCCTCCCCTTGGGCATCAGCTGACATAATTGTCGTGCGAAAAAAACATATTTAAGCAACGCGGAAGCTCCCCTTCTGTTTGGTCTTCCTCTCTGCCGCGTCTCGTGACTAGTGAGCGTTAACTTGAACGTACGCGCGTGTGTGTGTCCATGTATGCTTCCATTCATAATAAAACTACTAAGTGTGCACCCTCGGTCGCTCTATTAAAACTGTGACTGACGTGGTATTGATGTGGTGCCAGGTGGGTGCGTATGAATTACACGGGATGGGATTGAATGCATCAGTATGGGAATGTGCGGTGCATGCGTGTGCGCAATTGCGTCCCCGGGACCATGCTGTACCATCCTTATTGACGGAGCTGCTCCGTCACACGAATTATATAATATTAGTAAATAAATTTTTTCGAGATTCTTTGAATTTGGACGGTTTTGGTTCTGATTCCTCGATTGGAGTCCAGTTTCTGTCGATTCTCTGTTCTGATTGTAAAAATAATAATATATATTCATTTCTGTTGTTTTTTGTTACATGTTCCGGCGTCTAGCTCCCACCGTGCTCCAACCATTCACTTGCGTTAGTTTTGTTTGCATTTCAGCCTTATGCTGATGTAGTTATTGTTTTGGTCGTTTTGCATTTATTCCTTGTTCATGCTCTCTTGTTTCAATAAAGTTATGTATTTGCTCACAATTATGTTTGGCGTTTAAAATTCTGTGCACATGATCATGACAGTTGGTATTTTTTATTTTTTTTTTTTAAGTAGGGCTGATTCAGACAGGACTGT
Organism: Idiotropiscis lumnitzeri; assembly: GCF_059441095.1. Lineage (NCBI taxonomy): Eukaryota > Metazoa > Chordata > Actinopteri > Syngnathiformes > Syngnathidae > Idiotropiscis > Idiotropiscis lumnitzeri. The sequence goes on from NC_142406.1 coordinate 6,788,737, forward strand.
GTGTCTGATGTGCTCCTCTGCAGCACGGGAGCGCCGCAGGGAACTGTTCTGGCTCCCTTCCTGTTCACCCTCTACACCTCGGACTACAAATACAATTCCTTCACATGTCACCTGCAGAAGTTCTCTGATGACTCTGCGATTGTCGGCCTCATCACTGATGGAGACGATCGGGAGTACAGAGAGTTAACTCAGGGTTTTGTGGACAGGTGTCAGCAGAACCGCCTCCAAATCAACGCTGGGAAATCCAAACAGCTGTTGTTGGATTTCTGCAAGCGACTGGACTCTCCACCTGTGCCAGTGAATATCCAGGGAACAGACGTTGAGAGGGTCTCAATTTACAAGTACCTGGCTGTTCATCTGAACAATAAACTGGACTGGAGCGACAACATAGACGCTCTCTAATGGAAGGGTCAGAGCAGACTCTCCCAACTCAGGAGGCTGTGGTCCTTTGGCGTTCGGGGGACACTCCTCAGGAACTTCTATGACTCTGTGGTTTTACCGGTCATTTTCTATGGAATGGTCTCCTGGGCAGGAGGCATCTCGGGCCGAGACAAAAAGAGACTGGACAAACTAGTGAGGAGGGCCAGCTCTGCTCCCTGGACTCTGTGGACTCAGTGGGGGGCAGGAGGATGACGGCAAAACTGTCATCAATGCTGGACAACCCAGCCCACCCACTCAATGACACTCTTAGAACACTCCACAGCTCCCTCAGTGATAGACTGTTACACCCTCGCTGAACGAAAGAGATATTTCGCCGCTCCTTCCTGCCGGCTGCTGTCAGACTTTTTAACGAGAACATTAGGTCAGGCCTACAAACGGGCGGGCATCCGTGCAATTGTGCAGTCCAAGAATGTAATACACACAGTACTGTGCTTTATCCAATACTGTACTTAAATATTGACCAATGCTGTATTTCGTTTACCATTACAGTATTCTTATCGTTACAGCACTTTTATCATTGCAGTATTTTTTTTATCATTGCAGTACCTTTACCACTACAGTACTTTTATCATTGCAGTACTTCTACTATTACAGTACTTTTATCATTGCAGTATTTTCTATCATTGCAGTACTTTTACCACTACAGTACCTTTATCATTGCAGTATTTTTGTCATTGCAGTATTTTCTATCATTGCAGTATTTTTCTATAATTTCAGTACTCTTACCATTACAGTACTTTTATCATTGCTGTATTTTTGTCATTGCAGTATTTTCTATCATTTGGTATATTTTCTTGTATCATTGCAGCATTTTCATTTATTTTCCCTCTGTACCCTGGACAGACATTAGGAGTGTTTCCTTACACTTGTTTATGTTGTGGGATGTAAGTGTGTATATACATGGGGATCTGTGTATATACGTATATACTGTGTATATTTGCATGCTTTTTATAAATGTCTGCTGCTAATGTTATACATTAACGGCTACATTACGCCGCCGCCTCTGTGTGATCTATATCTTTGCTGCTGTAACACTGCAAATTTCCCCATTGTGGGACTATTAAAGGACATCTTTATCTTATCTTTATCTTTTAAATCGCCGCCCATGCTGGCCCATACGAGGCCACTGGATTGTTTTATTCATGTTATTTTGTTGCATTTTATTGTTTTGTTTTGACTTAGTGTGGTGTGGGTTTGTTCTGTTCGTGGTATGAGGGCTGTCTCAATTGTGTGCATCTATTGTTTCTTTTTGGTTGTTTGACAGGCGCTGAGGTTACCGGTGCAGCAGCGGTCCCCTGATGGTGGACCTTTTGCTCACTTATTTTGTTCTGTAGTTCACGGGTGCTGTGTAGGTTTGTATCCCCCACTTTTTGTTGACCGCTGTTGTGGTAAGCCCCCAATCCTGTCTGTGTTTTGTTGTGGCAGGTCTCATACCACTCCTTCTTAGTTAGTTTTTAATGATTTGTATTTTAATAAAAATATTATTTTGTCATCACTTCTGTCCTGTGGGAAATTGAACCACCTGCCTTTAATTTTATTTGCAAGTCCCCAGGTGGCGTTGTCTGTTCGTTTTTTATTTAAAACATCACATTGCCAACAATCAGTTTGAAGAGTACTCAAACATTTCTTGATCTTAAGTCCAAAACAGTCAATAAGCAAAATAAAGTAGGTTGAATTTGTGCAAGTACATGTTTTTAATCCTCCTATAGCACATCTCAATATTCACTATCAAAGATGTTTGAAGGTTTCCTGTTTTTTGGTTGTTGTTAATTTTTTTTAACGGTTTTAAGCCAATCTTTGTGGTGTATGCCAGGAGGGTGTGTGGAGACAGAGAATAATTTTACTTAATTTGAACGTGATTTAACTGTATAAACCTAACATTTTATTTGATTATTTCCCATGAAATTAGGGGATAATTATGTGAGTTTTGAGTTCACTACATTTCAATCATGTGCAGTTCAAAATGAAGTAGTGTACTTTATTTTAAGGTGACAATATAAAGACAGGTTGAAAATGACATCACAACTTCGGGTGGCTCAGGTAATGGCCAATCACAGCTCAGCTGTTTTTATTTTTTTGCGTTTGGTCTAGGGCAAGGCTTCTCAAATAGTGGGGTGATGAGGGGGGCGCGTGTTAATCTGGGGAACATGCTTTTTTTCCGCCGTAGTATGGCTGAACGATGTATGGTTTTGGGACCGAAATTGGAATCTCAGACAAGGTGATTTTGAGATCGCCAAAGCTGCTGTTTGTGCCCCTATTTCACGCAGCAGGTCAGGCAGTACTGATTTAAAAAAAAAAAAAAAAGAAAGAAAAAGCGTCGCCCTGTCGCTCGTTGTCTCAGCTACTTGAATGCTAGGCGCCAAGCTATCTTGCGCCGCAGCAGTATGAGCTTTATTTGTACTGTATCCAAGTCCGTGCACAGCAGCAGCAACGAGCTGCGTGATGACAAATAAACAACCCCTCTAACCAGTAGCGTTCTAAACAAGGAGGCGCAAAGTGTGCTAATCGCTAAAATGAATTACAGAGTAATAAGCGCTTCGATGTACGCTCGACTTTTAAGAGAAGTCTGACTCGAACCGCATTAGGGCGGTGCGCCAGCAGCTATGAACATAAATCTTGTATTGCAACCATTACGTATCGAAACATAAAATAAGATGATGGCTACGTGAACAATTTAGCAGACGCTCTCAGACTGGAACACAGAAACGGATGGCGTCATCACAACAAAGAGGTTCAATGTGAAACGTATAGTAAATGTCATGATCCGCGTCGGGCATGGCAGGGGTTTAGTGATTATGTTTACGTTCCATGCTTTTATGTTATTGTTTTGCTTTGTTTTCGGGGCGTTTCCCCTCAGCACTCGTCCGCGCCAGCCACACACCTGATCCCCATCTGCTCCCCTGATTACTTGACTATTTAAGTTTCCCAGACCTTCAACCCAGTGTCGGGTCATTACCCCGCTTGGCTCCCTGTTGCTGCTCTGTTTTGGACTGTTACGACTGCTCCCCGATCTCGCTCACGCTCAGGTTCCCGCTCTCGCCCACGCCCTCGCTCCCGCTTCCGCTCTGGCTCCCGCTCTGGCTCCCGCTCTGGCTCCCGCTCTGGCTCCCGCTCTGGCTCCCGCTCTTGTCCCTAGTTTTGTCACGGTCTTCTTTCCTCGGTTTTGGTTCTGTTTAGTCACGTTAGTTCGACGAGTACCTTGTTTGCCTTTTTGGTTTTGATTTGTCAAATAAATTCCCTTTAAGCTACCCTTATCCCTGCTTCCTCGCATCTTGGGTCCATTCCCCCTCCTCGCCGACCGGATCACCTGACAGTAAATATTTATCATCTAATCAATATTTGCACCACTGAGTACTGGGTTTTGAGATCCTCACAATAATAGTTCTCAAAATTATATTTCTTACCAATTTAGCTGTGCTAAGGGACATTTTATAGATATTAATCTAACATCAATATAAAAAGAAAATGTACATAGTACGAAATGTAAATAAATTGGTGGCAAGGAGGGGGCGAATTTTTTTCTTCTTGGTGGGGGGGGGCATGACATAAAGTAATTGAGAAGCACTGCATAACGGTAACAGGTCGCCAAAGAGCAGCGAAAGCCCCTGTCGTGTATTTTCACAAGGTCTAACATATACAACTCATTTTATGGCCATGACGAGATTGTTGCTTTGAGGAATACCTAGTCTTGTGTTGGACCTCCCTAGTACATAAGTTACTGTCCTGAGAGGCATCAGGCCTCAACATTGTTTACGACAGGTCAGGGATTCCGACAGGGGTCCTTGACATCCCAAGGTACTTGCATGCAGTAAGGGGATCTGGCGCAGAGGAGTTGCATATGGGAGGGGGTCCGTACCTGGTACCCATAGGAGGCTGTTGAAAAGGTCAGTTTATGGGCTAGCAGAATAAGAATGCATATGCAATAAGGGAGAATATGATATTTATGTCTTTTGTTTGCCTTCCCTATAAGAAGAAGAGGCCGGAGAGAGGGGGGACCTTTTTCCCATTTTCTTTTTGGGGAGACTTCTTTGGACATCAGCATGTGGTGAGAATAAAATCTCTTTCTAACCAAAATGGCTGTGTCAGAGAAGTTTTTTCCATCACCAATTCTGCCATACCGTTCAGAGGGAAGCTGAGCCAGACCCACACATCAACCACAAAATATACCACACCCCCTTCAGAATAAAAACTCACCATTATGCTGAACCGGACTTCAATGCTTCAGGTTAGAAATAATTATATTAAATGTGCTCTCTGTAATAGCGCAGCTAGCCCACTTCTGGGAGAGAGTAGAAAGGTTAATTTGAAAAAAATAAAGATGAAATATTGATAAATGTACGCAAGTATACTTTTTAAAAATCATTATTATTTGGTATTGCAACACCAGACCAGTCCTGAAGGACCACACCAAAATCGGTCCCATCCAAATCTGATGTTGCCTGTCAAAATAAAAGTACCCTGAAATATGCATTTACTGTCATCAGGCCTGACTTAAAAAAATCATTTAAAAAATATCCTTTATCGATTGTGATAAAAGTTCGAGTTCTGGGGGACAGTGAACCAGCCCGGCTGTCAACCAAAAGTGTTCCCATCAAAATCTGATGTGGCATTTCAAAATAAAAGTCACCTGAAATCTGCACATTTCACTGCCATCGCCTCTGATTAAAAAAAATCACCCCTGATTTAAAAGAAATTCATTAAAAAATATCCTATAGCTATCGTGATACCATTCCAGTTTTGGGGGACACAGGGCCGCTTTTGGTGGACAGCTCAGAAAGTCCAATCTAAATCTGATGTGGCATTACAAAATAAAAGTAGCCTGAAATTTGCACATTCCACTGTCATCAGGCCTTACTTTAAAAAAAATCAAATATCCTCTAGCTGTCATGATACCAGACCAGTACAAGGGGACACTAGAACACTAGACCACCTCAGCTGTCCACCAAAAGGAGTCCCATAAAAATCTGATATGGCATTTCAAAATAAAATTGGCCTCAAATTTGCTTTTTTTCACTGTCATCACCGCAGATTTAAAAAATAAATTGGGGGACACCAAAATGGTCTCATCAAAATCTGATGTGGCATTTCAAAATAAAAGTCAACTGAAATTTTCACATTTTATTGTCACCAGGCCTTACTTTCATTAAAAAATATAGTCTAGCTAACGTGATACCAGACCTGTTTTAGTGGGAACACTAGCCTACCCCAGCAAAATCTGATGTGGCATTTCAAAATAAAAGTCACCTGAAATATGCTTAGTTTACCAACATCACCACTGATTTTAAAAAAATCATTAAATATCCTCTAGCTATTGTGATACCAGACCAGTTTTGGGGGACACTAGATCTGTCCGCCAAAAGCGGTCCTATCGAAATCTGAAGTGGCATTTCAAAATAAAAGTACCCTGAAATTTTCACATTTTACTGTCATCAGGCCTTACGTTCATTAAAAAATAGTCTCGCTATCATGATATCAGACCAGTTTTGGGACACTAGCCTATCCCAGCTGTCCATCAAAAATGGTCCCGTCAAAATCAGCAGTAAGCGATCAAAGTAATTTTTAGCCGTCTACTACAATGTCGTCAGAGAACGGTAAGTGACACTTTGGTATCTATGAAAATATGTTGTTGTTTATGACATTTAAACTAAGCAAATTATAAAGATGACTGTTTATGATTTTAACTTAGCAAAATTAACTTTCTTTTCCTCTCCGTGAGCTGTCACCTTAGCGTGGTGGAGGAGTTCGTGTGTCCCAATAATCCTAGGAGCTAAATTGTCTGGGGCTTTTTGTCCCCGGTAGGGTCACCCATGGCAAATGGGTCCGAGGTGAGGGTCCAGACAAAGCACCCCATAAGACCCCTTATGATTACTCCGATATATGGACCTTGTTTTCCTTTGCCCGGACGCGGGTCACCAGGGCCCCACTCTGGAGCCAGGGCGGTAGGGCTCTTGGCGAGCGCCTGGTGGCCGGGCCTGCACCCATGGGGCTCAGCAGTGCTCAGCCTGAAAAGGCAACATGGGTCCCCCTTCCCATGGACTCACCACCTGTGGGAGCGGCCAAAGGGGTTTGGTGCAATGCGAGCTGGGCAGCGGCAAGAGGCAGAGACCTTGGCGCTCCCATCCCCAGCTACAGAAACTAGCTCTTGGAACATGGAATGTCATCTCTCTGTCAGGGAAGGAGCCTAAATTGGTGTGTGAGGCAGAGAAGTTCCGATTTGACATAGTTGGACACACCTCCACACACAGCTTGAGCTCTGGTACCAGCCCTCTTGAGAGAGGTGAGACACTTTTCCACTCTGGAGTTGCCCAAGGTGAGAGTCGCCGAGCAGTGTGGGCATACTTATTGCTCCCCGGCTGGGCACCTGTACATTGGGGTTAATCCCGGTGGATGAGATTATATCCACCCTCCGCCTTAAGGTGGGGGAAACGGGTACTGACAGTTGTTTGTGCTTACGAACCAAACAGCAGTTCAGTGTGCCCACCCTTTTAGGAGTCACTGGAGGGTGTGCTGGGGAGCGCTCCCCATGGAGACTCCCTCGTTTTGCTGGGGGACTTCAATGCTCACGTGGGTAATGGCAGTGAGACCTGGAAGGGTGTGATTGTGAGGAACGCCCCCACCCCCTTCCCAATCTGAACCAGAGTGGTGTTCTGTTACTGGACTTCTGTGCTCATCATGGATTGTCCATAACAAAAACCATGTTCAAACATAAGGGTGTACTTAAGTGCACTTGGCACCAGGGCACCCTAGGCCGCAGTTCATGATCGACTTTCTAGTCGTGTCATTGAATTTGCTGCCGCATGTTTTGGACACTCGGGTGAAGAGAGGGGCAGAGCTGTCAACTGATCATCACCTGGTGGTGAGTTGGCTTCGATGGTGGGGGAAGATGTCGGTTCAATCCGGCAGACCCAAATGTATTGTGAGGGTCTGCTGGGAACGTTTGGCAGAATCGCCTGTCAGAAAAAGTTTCAACTCCCACCTCTGGCAGAACTTTGCCCACGTGCAGGGGAGGCAGGGGACATTGAGTCTGAGTGGACCATGATTTGTGCCTCCATTGTTGAGGCAGCCGACCGAAGCTGTGGACGTAAGGTGGTTGGTGCCTGTCGTGGCGGCAACCCAAACCCACTGGTGGACACCGGCGCTAAGGGATGCTGTCAGGCTGAAGAAGGAGTCCTATCAGGCCTTTCTGGCCTGTGGGATCTCCGGAGGCAGATGACAGGTACAGACTGGCCAAGCGGAATACGGCTTCGGTGGTTGCTGAAGCAAAAACACGGGTGTGGGAGGAGTTCTGTGAGGCCATGGAAATCAACTTCCAGACTGCTTTGAGGAAAAATTCTGGTCCACCATCCGGCGTCTCAGGAGAGGGAAGCAGTGCACCATTTATACTGTTTATATTGGAGATGGGGTGCTGCTGACCTCGACTCGGGATGTTGTGAGTCGGTGACAAGAATACTTTGAAGACCTCCTCAATTGCATTGACACGCCTTCCATTGAGGAAGCAGAGCCTGAAGACTCAGTGGTGGACTCGCCTATTTCTGGGGCTGAAGTAGCCGAGATGGCTAACAACCTCCTCGGTGGCGAGGCCCCAGGGGTGGATGAGAACCGCCCGGAGTTCCTAAAGGTTCTGGATGTTGTGGGGTTGGCCGGGGTGGTCGTCCCCCTCTTCAAGAAGGGGGACTGAAGCGTGTGTTCCAATTACAGAGGAATTACACTCCTGGATTTTGGGGAAACATAAAAAAACATTCAGTGATGGGGAAGTTGTGAAGGAGTGCTTAAATACGGTTGCACAAACATTATCTAAAGGAAAACACAAAGGCCAGATGTGTGAAATAATCTACCAAATCCCAATGGCCCTGACTCCGTTCCAACCGAGAATTAAGTCACTGGCAGGGCAGTCACAAACTCATTTTTCTCATTAAGAGAAGTTAAAATATTCAAAAGAAAAGTTGTTGTCAAAGCTCATTTTGAATTAGTTTTTCATGAGGACAGCCATTTTTATTGATTATGTACTGAACATGTTGACCTGTTTTACTTGGATAATTAGGCTTTCCGTTTTTTTAGGCTGATAACTCTTTGATTTGAGAAAAAAAGGTAAAAGATGTGAACTCAATGCTTCGCACTTGATATATTTCTGCAGGAGATATTTTACGTTTTTTTTCTGGAAGTGGCAAACTTAAGTTCCTGGAGCCACATTTTCTTGAATGTGAAATAAACGCCTTATATTTGTTTGACTGGCAAAGGTGTTTCATGGGAACATTGCTAAATATTTAATATATAAGTGCGCTCTGTTGAAAATGACTAAATACTGAAACTAAAAATGTAAACATAGGCTAGACATTAAGGGAAGTTGGACTTTGGTTCGGACCTTTTAATTGGAAGACATTTTAGTCGTGGACCTCTGTGACTTTTAATTGGGTCCTCGAGGGTGCATGGGAGTTCATCCAACCAGTTTACATGTGTTTTGTGGACTTAGAGAAGGCGTTCGACCTTGACCCTCTGGGATTTCTGTGGAGCGTGCATTGGGAGTACAGGGTACCAAGCCCACTAATACGGGCTGTTCGGTCCGAGAGTGTGGTCCGCATTGCCGGCAGTAAGTCGGATTTGTTTCCAGTGAGGGTTGGACTCCGCCAAGGCTGCCCTTTGTCACCGATTCTGTTCATAATTTTTATGGACAGAATTTCTAGGCGCAGTTGAGGCAGTGAGGGGGTCCGGTTTGGAGGCCTCAGTATTGCATCTCTGCTTTTTGCAGATGCTGTGGTACTGTTGGCATCTTCAAGCCGCAATCTCCAACTCTCATTGGAGCGGTTCGCAGCTAAGTGTGAAGCGGTCGGAATGATTATCAGCACTTACAAATCTGAGACCATGGTCCTCTGTCGGAAAAGGGTGGAGTGCCCACTCCGGGTCGGGGACGAGATCCTTCCCCAAGTGGAGGATTTCAAATATCTTGGGTCTTGTTCAGAAGTGAGGGGAAGATGGAGCCCGAGATCGACAGGCGGATCGGTGCAGCGTCTGCTGTGATGCGGACACTGTATCGGTCTGTCGTGGTGAAGAGGGATCTGAGCCAAAAGGTGAAGCTTTCGTTTTACCGGTAGATTCTTTGTTCCTACCCTCACCTATGGTCACGGGCTATGTGTTGTGACCGAAAGAACAAGATCTCGGCTACAAGCGGCCAAAATGAGTTTCCTCTACAGGGTATCCGGGCTCTCCCTCCGAGATAGGGTGAGAAACTCGGCCATCCGGGAGGGACTCAGAATCGAGCCGCTGTTCCTCCACGTTGAGAGGAGCCAGATGAGGTGGCTCGGGCATATCCGCCTCCTGGACGCCTCACTGGTGAGGTGTTTCGGGCATGTCCCACCGGCAGGAGGCCCAGAGGATGACCCAGGACATGCTGGAGAGACTATGTCTCCCGGCTGGCCTGGGTACGCCTGGGGATCCCTCCGGAAGAGCTGGAAGACGTGGCTGGGGAGAGGAAAGTCTGGGTTTCTCTGCTGAAGCTGCTGCCTCCGCAACCCGACCCCGGATGAGCGGCAGAAAATGGATGGATGGATATATTATGATCTATGGTGTCAAAGGTTTTTTTTAAGTCAATAAAAATCCCAAGAGTAAATTCTTTTTTATCTATACTAATATCAAAGTCTTCCACAATTTCCATTACTGCCGTAGAGGTGGATCTTTTTTCTCTGAATCCACATTGATTCTCACTTAAAAGATTATGCTTTTAAATACATTTGTAGAGACTGCTTGAGAAGGTTTTTTTTTAGAATTTTTGAGAACTGTGGCAGCAGTGATATTGGTCTGTAGTTTGTGAGTATGATGTTTATCTCCACTTTTATATATATCAGTGTAAATTTTGCGTTTTTCATTTTTGATGGGAATACACCCCTTTTGTTGCAAACGTGGCGGCACGGTGGCCCGACTGGTTAGCACGATGGCCTCCCAGTGAGAGACAGCATCGGGCGTGGGTTCAATCCCGCCTCTGGCCATCCTGTGTGGAGTTTGCATGTTCTCACCGTGCTTGCGTGGGTTTCCTCCGGGTACTCCGGTTTCCTCCACATTCCAAAAACATGCATGGCAGGCCGATTGAACACTGTTATAGTTTCTAACAGTTTTCATACATCCAGACATTAAAAAAACATCAGAGTCTTCTCGTGTACATCGAAGATAAACAATAGAGCCTCTTGTGTGACAGCAACTTGTAAGCGAATTTGAAAAAAAACAAAAAGCAGATGGGGTTTCTCCCGTGCGAAGCTCCAGCAGTTAGACGTAGCCCATCTCTCGTATCGCCAATTTGCGAGCAGCAGCAATTAGAGACAGCCTTGTTTCCGTTTTGTTTTTTCATTTTTTGTATTTTGTCCGGATCCGCAAGGAGTGGATTTGCAAGATCTGTACCTTTGTTGCCCCAGAATCCACTGCACTTTTTAGGCATTACAGGTTGAGGCATAATCACAGTGAATGTCTCCCCTGTTTATATGCCAATTGCCCCTGCTCCTTCAAAACCTGGACTACCCTCAAAACACATTTGTCAAGAAAACATCCAGCTAATAAGTCAACACCAGAATTGATTTCTTTCAATTGCGAACTTTGCAGTTCCTGCTTCACCACAGAAAAGGATTACTTCCAACATCTTGGAGTTCATCTTAATATAAGACTGTACTGTATCTTTAAAGATTGTGATTTCTACACAAATGTTTATGGAACATTTGCTTCACATAGATCCTGAAAACACACAGGACATTCTTCAAGTCATTTCCGACCGGAAATAATTATTGCGCATCATAATATTGCTCAGACAAATATTACAGATAATGCTGAACTGCATTGTTCTAAGGCCTGTTCAGAAACTTGTTATCATACTGGAGGGTATGACACTGAAGATTTGAAAGAAGATTAAATTGAACTGAACTTAGGCCACCTTTTATTGAAATTAGAAAGTATTTATAATGTGCCAAGCAAGTGCATTTCTGAGGTAGTCGCAGCGCTCCAGTTTATGTCCTCCTCTGTGTCAGCTCCTGGCATAAGAAAGACTGTAAACTTCTGTTTAAAGAAACATAACTGTTTGCTTGATGACCTAGTCGTCTCTGATTTAGTCAAACAGCTGAGTGGATCAAACCCAATTACTACAGCTTTAAGAGCTGATGGTTCTCTCTCAACATCTTACAAAAGAAAGGAGTTTTATCAGAAGACTTTTAATGTTGTTGAGCCAGTTGATTACATTCTTCAGTCATTGTCTCAGATATTAAGCCTGAAGGAAATACAGGAGACAGCTTTCAACACTTCAAACGCTACTCAAGAGGGTAGATATGAGTCATTTCGTGATGGGACACATTTTAAAGAAAATCCATTGTTATCCACTGAAAGCATAAATGGTTCTCTCTTTCTCTACATTTATGATCTTGAGATCTGCAATCCGCTTGGGACATCCCGTAAAAAACACAAGATTACTGCAGTGTATTGGTTATTGGCAAACGTTCCACCAAAGTTTTGTTCTACACTAACGTCAATTTATTTGGCTGTACTTTGTAAGGCTGTGGATGTAAAGAAGTACGGGCATGAGGCAGTGCTCCAGCCACTGATAAACGACCTAGTCCCGTTGGAAGAGGAAGGGGTCTTTATCCCTGCATATGAAAAGAGAATCAAAGGCACAGTAGTTAGTGTAATAGCTGATAATTTAGGTGCCCATTCAATCGGTGGCTTTTTGGAAAGCTTTTCTGGATCTCATGTCTGCAGGTTTTGTTTGGGACAGCTCTCCGAATTTCAGGAAAAAGAAGTAAGAACTGGATCCTTCCAAGCAAGAACAAAACAGGAACCTTCACGTCATCTACAAACCGCTACAGAAAGCCACTCTCACTGCTTCGGGGTGAAGAGCCAGTGTCCATTGACAAATAAATTGAAATATTTCCATGTTGTGTCAGGGTATCCACCAGATCTGCTACATGACTTGTTCGAGGGAATAGTACCTCTGGAGTTGGCTATGTGCCTTACTGTTCTGATAAAGAAAAAATACTTTAATTTATCTGAACTCAATGACTTAACCAGACGGTTCCCCTACAAGTATGCTGATCAAATGGACAGCCCGCAGCCTCTGCCATTGAACTTTGCCAGCCGGAACAGCATCGGTGGAAATGCTCATGAAAATTGGAGCATCTTGCGTTTTCTCCCTCTTATCATTGGTTCCAAAGTACCAGAGAGTGAACCAGCATGGCATCTTCTTATGGATCTGAAAGACATTGTGGAGCTAGTGGTTTCTTCGTTACAGACAGACGACACAATCAGATTTTTGGACACAAAGATTTCTGAACACAGGCATAGATACCTGCAAGTTTTCCCAGAGGCAAAGCTTCGGCCGAAGCATCATTTGGACCCCTTGTAGCACTATGGACCATGCGGTTTGAAGCGAAACATAGATTCTTTAAGCGAGTTGTTCGACATACTGGCTGTTTTCGCAACATTTTACTATCACTTGTTTTCAAGCATCAGTTGATGCTGGCTTACCATCTGCATGGCACAGAGATACTCAAAGCTGCCCTCAATGTGTCACATTTATCCACAATACCTTTGGATGTACTCAAGGGAAACCTACAGGAAGTAATCCAAAATCTTTTTCCAGGAGAGACCTGTCTTCAGGTGGCAAATACAGTGACCTGTTATGGCACCACTTACTCAGTGGAAATGATCTTGCCCTATGGATCCACTGGAGGGCTTCCAGATTTTGTAGAACTAAGTATGATCATCATTGTGCAAGCCCAACCCACATTTGTTGTCAAGTGTTTACAGTCATGGTACAGCGAGCACCTTAGGTCTTTTGAGCTGGAATCCACAACCCAAGTGACAATCCCCCAGCTGCAGCAATTAGCAGACTCTTATCCTCTTGTAGCATACACTGTTGGACAAAAGCGATATGTCACCTTGAAGCGTCACATTCCTCTGCAAGACTTAGTAATTAAATAGGGTATACATGTTTACAATTGCTCCTGATTCCTCAATTCTATTAGTGTTTCACATTTCCCAGGATGTGAGGAAATTTACAAAAAAAATAAAAAATGTCACTCAGACATTTGAACAGTTTACTACATGGTCAAACTTAAAAAATGCAGCTCATTTTTCCTTTTATGGCTTTTAAAACTTTTGTTTAGTTCCATCAATTTTTTGATGATTTAAATTCAATTAATTTTAAACAGTCCAGATATTTTAGTTTCATCCCAATTGTGGTCAGATTATGCACCAAACTGTTATTGGCTTGTACGAGATGAAACTGAAAAGCATAATTTCAGCAACACACTAACACAATTTATGATTTTAATGAGATAGAAAATAGGATATAAAACATCTTTAAAAAATATTGAGATATTGTTGTTGAACCATGTGCTGTGAATTGTATTTGTATTAACTTTTACTCGCATTGAAATACTACTCCCGTTGCATACGCAGGACAACCACAACGCTAAAATCACGTTTGATTTTAATTACTTACATGAAAAATTCTCATGTTTTTAAAATATTGTCCTTAACCTAACTATTTAATGGGATTTATCTGTGTGCATGGCAAAATTCTATTTAACTAAAATAGCTTGTCTTTTTTCCTACTACAGAATGAACATGACTGCCACACTAAGAGTCCTACTACGTGATGACATCTGCAAGCTTTCCTTGCCCTCAGGAATCCCTCAGACAGTGGGGGAATTGAAGAACATCATAAAAGTGACATTTGCACTTGATCAAGATTTTAATATTCACTTTCAGGACCAAGATTTTGGTGGTCAGTTTTTTTCCCTTTTTGAAACCAAAGAAATTAAAGACAAAGACACTATCAAGGTGGTTCTTCCTGAACCCGTCATAACACTTACACTTGAGGACTCTTTGAATGCCAAAGGACTCCAAGAGAGCATGCATGATTGCAGTTATACTGAGTCATTGGAAGACGCTTGTTCCACAGCATCCACCATACCTCTGTCTTCTTCTGAAAGCACCTCCTCCTCTCTTCGTTCTGAGTCCTGGCCAACTCAGTTTGAGATACCAACCTTCTCATTTGACACGGAACTCATTCTAAAAGCTACAAATGAAGCTTATAGTAAAGAGGGGACCTTACTCTACCCTTCAGTCAAGTCCAACATTCTGGAAAAGCTAGCAAGTTGCATCTTTGTTTACACTATCCCTCAAAAGCCCAAAGGGAGCAAGTTGCTGAGGTCCTAGTTGCTGTCATGACCCGTGTCGGTCATGTCAGGTGTTTTTGTTATTGTTTTTGTCACGTTCCTTTTCCCATGCCATGTGTGTTTGTTTTGTCAGCTGAGTGGGGCGTTTCCCCTCAGCACTCGTTCCTCACCAGCCACGCACCTGTTCCCCGTTACCGTCACACACCTGATCCCCATCTGCTCACTTAATGACTGGACTATTTGAACACCTCATCCTGACAGCTCTGCGTCGGAACATTACTCCATACCAGGACTGTCACGGCCCCCCCCCGATCTCGTTTTCGCTCCCGCTACTCCGTTTCGGACTGTCACGACCGCTCTCTGATCTCGTTCATGCTCTTGTTCGCGCCCCCGCTCTCGCTCCCGCTCTCGTCCCCTAGCATTTGTCCCTGTCCTTGTTCCTCACTCTTTCCATCCGGTTTAGCCACGTTAAGTTTGCCTTTGTTATTTTGCACCCTGCCACGTTGTTTGTCATTATTTTGGTTCCTTAATAAATTCCCTTAAGTTACACCTTTTCCTGCTTCCTCGCATTTTGGGTCCTCCTCCTCCTCGCCGACCGCCGACCCTGACAGAATGTTCCGACCAACTACGGACCCTGCGGGAAGCTCTCGGCGACGTCATCGCCGATCAGACAATTGCCCTCATCAGCCTGCCGTCCAATCCCGCGTCCATCACGTTGGTGCATTTTTTCGTTCCCCGTCTATTTCCTCCCCTGCGTTTCATGATAGTGTTAAGGATTACCCACTTGTCATACCCACTCACCGGATTATAGACTCTGATTACGAAGAAGATTTTGAGCACAATGCTATTACACCCCCTCACATTTTTGTAGACTCAGAAAATGAGGATGATTTTGAATACATTTACGACCTGTTGTATGCTCAGCATGACACAGATGCAGTTAGGACCCGTCACTTTCATCCCCCCGAACAATTTCCGTCACCTTTTTCTTTTGACCGCTCTGAGACCACCTCCCACGTTACCTCGCGTCATCCACCTCGTCCCAAGTCACGTAAATCACGGCCACGTCGTTCACCACGTCCACCGTCTGTTTCCGCACCTAGTCACGTTCCCCTTGCGTTTCATAGCTCACGTTCACCAGCAACAGTAGTCACGGTCCCTCATGTCTCCCGTTCCCCTGACTCCCTATGGCGGCAGGCTGATAGGGGTCAGGCCCGCCCGTCTCGGCTGCGCCCGGCTCGACTGCTGTGCTCGGCCCGCAGCCGCCTCCCCGTCAGCGGCTGAGCCCCGTTTCGCTTCCGCGTCAGCTGCACAGACCATCCCGCCTCCACATCAGCTGCAGCCTCCGGAGCTGGTCCCTCGCGAGCTGCAGCCTCCCGTCCCGGCTCCTCGCCAGCTGCAGCGTCCCGTCCCGGCTCCCCGCCAGCTGCTGAGCCCCGTCCCGGGTCCCCGCGAGCTGCTGAGCCCCGTCACGGCTCTCCGCCAGCTGCTGAGCCCCGTCACGGCTCCCCGCCAGCTGCTGAGCCCCGTCCCGGCTCCCCGCCAGCTGCTGAGTCCCGTCCCGGCTCCCCGCCAGCTGCTGAGCCCCGTCCCGGCTCCCCGCCAGCTGCTGAGCCCCGTCCCGGCTCCCCGCCAGCTGCTGAGCCCCGTCCCGGCTCCCCGCCAGCTGCTGAGCCCCGTCCCGGCTCCCCGCCAGCTGCTGAGCCCCGTCCCGGCTCCCCGCCAGCTGCTGAGCCCCGTCCCGGCTCCCCGCCAGCTGCTGAGTCCCGTTCCGGCTCCTCGCCAGCTGGTGAGCCCCGTTCCGGCGCTTCAAGTCCCTGTTCCGGCGGCGCACGTCCCGCGTCCGTCCCAAGTTCACGTTCCGGCGGCGCACGCCCTGCGTCCGCCTCAAGCTCTTGTCCCGGCGGAGCACGCCCTGCGTCCGCCCCAAGTTCACGTCCCGGCGGAGCACGTCCTGCGTCCGTCTCAAGCTCATGTCCCGGCGGAGCACGTCCTGCGGCCACCTCAAGTCCATGTTCAGGCGGGGCACGTCGTGCGTTCGCCCCAAGTCCAGGTTCCGGTGGTGCACGTCCTGCGTCCGCCCCAAGTCCATGTTGCGGCGGAGCACGTCCCGCGTCCGCCCAAGTCCATGTTCCGGCGGAGCACGCCCCGCGTCCGCCCCAAGTCCACGTTCCGGCGGAGCACGCCCCGCGTCCGTTCCAAGTTCACGTTCAGGCGGAGCACGCCCTGCGTCCGTCCCAAGTTCACGATCAGGTGGAGCACATCCTGCGTCCGTCCCAAGTTCACGTTCAGACGGAGCACATCCTGCGTCCGTCCCAAGTTCACGTTCAGGCGGAGCACGCCCTGCGTCCGTCCCAAGTTGTCGATCCAGCGGAGCACGTTCTGCGTCCGTCCCAAGTTCACGTTCCAGCGGAGCACGTCTTGCGTCCGCCCCAAGTTCACGTTCCAGCGGAGCACGTCTTCCGTCCACCCCAAGTTGTCGATCCAGCGGAGCACGTTCTGCGTCCGTCCCAAGTTCACGTTCCAGCGGAGCACGTCTTGCGTCCACCCCAAGTTGTCGATCCAGCGGAGCACGTTCTGCGTCCGTCCCAAGTTCACGTTCCAGCGGAGCACGTCTTGCATCCGCCCCAAGTTCACGTTCCAGCGGAGCACGCCCTGCGTCCGTCCCAAGTTCACGATCAGGCGGAGCACGTCGTGTGTCCGCCCCAAGTCCATGTTGCGGCGAAGCAAGCCCTGCGGTCCATGACCCGACGACGCCTGTCCTGCGCCCGTCGCAAGTTCCTGCCTCGACGGCGGATGACAATTCCCCGCCGTCCCAAGCCACGTTCGCGACGGCGTCCGACGAAGCACCGCCGCCCCCGGTTCCGGTGCCCGCGATGGACGACGGTCCGCCGCAGCGTCACGCCTCAGCCTCTGCGACGCACGACGACCCAACATCGCGCCCCGCTCTTGCCTCGGCAGCATCCGACGACCCGTCGCCACGGCTCGCCTTGGTCCCGGTAGCGCACGACGACCCACCATCGCGCCCCGCTCTTGCCTCGGCAGCATCCGACGACCCGTCGCCACTGCTCGCCTTGGTCCCGGCAGCGCTCGACGACCCACGGTCGCTCCTGGTTCCTGCCTCGGCGGGGGACGACGACCAGCCGCCGCTCCACGTTCCTGTCTCGGCGGGGTTCGACGGCCAGCCGCCGCTCCACGTTCCTGTCTCGGCGGGGTTCGACGACCAGCCGCCGCTCCACGTTCCTGTCTCGGCGGGGTTCGACGACCAGCCGCCGCTCCGCGTTCCTGTATCGGCGGGGTTCGACGACCAGCCGCCGCTCCGCGTCCCTGTCTTGGCGGGGTTTGACGACTAGCCGCCGCTCCACGTTCCTGTCTCGGCGGGGCTCGACGACCAGCCGCCGCTCCACGTTCCTGTCTCGGGTGCGCCCGGACGTCCGTCTGAATGGCCACGGGTGGACTTACTGATCTGGCCTCCCGGACGTCCGCCCGAATGGCCCCGACGGGACTGGCTGGTCTGGCCTCCCAGACATCCGCCAGACCGGTCTTGTTCGCGGGCCTTGGTCCCACCTCCCTACCCCTTTCCGCCCACCCTCGTTCTTGGACTTTGTTTTCGCCTTTTTTTTTGGGGACGTCTGGAGTCCGTCCCTTAAGGGGGGGGGGGGGGGGGGGGGGTACTGTCATGACCCGTGTCGGTCATGTCAGGTGTTTTTGTTATTGTTTTTGTCACGTTCCTTTTCCCATGCCATGTGTGTTGCGAAGCATCCATGTTTGAAGGACCCAGTATCCTTCAATGGTTTATATAGTTGGCACTACAGCTTAAAATATAAAATTGGAAATTACAAGGCTAAAGTGAGGCACTTGGGACTTCCAGAGCTAAATATAAACTCCCGAAAGAGAAAATTGACTGCAGATTCCAGCACTCCATGTGGATACTTGAAGAAGGCGAAGAAATCTGAGGTCAATTACCTTACACCTCATCCTACAGGTGAAACTGATGGAACACTTGAAAAGGAGCGAGTGGAGCTTCTCTCTGAGTGTAAAAAGAGAGATAATAACAAACTCATAAATGAGAAGATGGCAAAAACCTTCTCATTGTGTCAAAATGAAATAATCCTCAACAAACCACTTGTGATTGACTTCAAAGCTCGATGGCCTGCATTGTTTGAGTTTTCCCAGGTATGTTGGACATTTTAATCAGATGTTCTCCAATACAGGGTGTTAGTAATTAAGTTTTTAAATCCTTCTATTTTGAATTCACATTTCCTTGTTTGTGATCCTTAGTTTGTATCACTATTATCATTATTGTGTAACCTTTGTGAGACTTTCTGAAGTGAAAATTGCACATCTTCCTTTTTTGTTCTTTATAAATCAAGATTGTTTTGGATGTGCATTTTCATTCGCAAGTGAATTACTATTACTATGCAAGTGTCATTGCTGTAGGAAATGACTTTGTTTTAGCATATACCAGACTGAATAGTGAAGGCTCCTTCCATACAATTCAATCCATCTTGATTTATGTAGCGCATTTCACAACAGCTGGAGCTGTAACAAAGCGCTTTCCACACGCTGTCCTAGAAATTAGCGTGAAATTAGAACACAAATTAACACACAAACACATAAAATAGATACCAGAAGAACAGCAGAACAGCAACAGTCTCATGTTGAGTCGGAAGCTAAAGAATAAAACTGTCTTCAAATGTTTTTTGTAAGTGGACATAGTGGGGGCTTGCCTTTCATTTAAGAGGAGGACATTCGATAGGGAAGGAGAGCCATGTCAGAGAGAGCACTCGAATGCCAAAATTATGCCACAAACAAAAACTTAACTGACTCCATGATCTGTGATAATAAAGGAGCACAATGTTTAGCTCGCAAAACTCTGACGATTAAAGATGAATTTAACTGATTAACTGTGGAATGAGCAAAAATAATTGCCTGATTAGGCTGTCAGAATAAAAGCTAGTCTTACCCGATTACCTGTGTGGAAAAGAATAGCAGTATCGTTCCATGTCTGTTGAAGCATACCTTGCCACTTATGTAAATTTTGATTTTAGTATACTTTTAGGATTCTTTTATTTCTTATGCTGTTTCTTTTGCCCATGTGTCTTGACATATTTTTTTCTGGATTTCATTAAGTTTTTCCATTATGTTTCTTTCACTCTCTGATTGAGGACGAATTCCTGAGAATCACATTGAAGCCACTGCAGTCCACATTCTTGGGCAAGTTGGACCAATACACACCCAAGCTTTTGGCCCTGTACAGGAGGAAGGGTGGAGCCACTGGAAAAAAAACTTAATGAGACCATGTTGAATGAGGCATGTATTCATGTTGTAGTCAGTTTTAGTAGATGTTGCGTTCTGATGATGTCTGTAATCTAATTTGCATATTAATATCACATTTCTCAAGTTACTGAGTGTTTATTTCTTATTTTATATTGTTGTTTTTTTAAAATATTTTTATATACCCTATTCAGTATTATTTTCCATTGCACTAACTATTCTCTTATTTATCTAATTTATATATTTATCTGAATTATTGTTGTATTGCACTGGAGAGGGGAGCCCAGTAATCTCGTTGCACACTTGAGTACAATGACAATAAAGGGATTTCTGATTCTGATTCTGATTGTAGGACAGCAACATTGAGTCCAGAAGAGAAGCTGCAATCAGAGGACTCATTCTCTCTCATTCTTTGGCAGACCTACTTTCAAAATTAAGTTGACTTCACTGCTGTCACTCTTACAAGAGCGTCTCTTAGTAGATTTTGCAGCGCCGTGGGTTTTTTGTTGTAACTTTATTTTTACACGTAATGCTAAAGTTGTTTAATGGATTATTTGCATGCCTAAGAGCTCTCATTTATGTTCATTGTTTTATGCTGTAGCTCTTACGGTGAGCAACATTGGAAACAAGGCAACTAAAGGAATACAATCTTTTGTGAAACATGAGTACGCTTCACCGTTGTCTGACTGGGTTCGCTACAACTCTACATCACATTTTCCGATGATTGGCCCACGAGGCAACGTGCAATTGTATGTGTATACAAGGGCACCAAGCAAAATTAAAATAGTATTTCCACTGGGTGTGTAAAACGAACGAAAAAAAAAGAAAAAGCGAAGACGACAAACACCAATCTCGAGGGAAGTACGGAGGATGTTTAAATTGAGAATAGCAATTTATGTTAAAAGGCCAAGTTTGTTTGTATTATGCTGCCGTAGCACCCTCTGGTGGTTAGCCTGTTAATACAATTGAATTCTAGTTCGGCATGTTTTTAGCCACCTATTTTAGGACCCACGATAACTACCAGAGGGAAGTCATCGTAACAGTTACTTTCTCTCGGAAGTCAATCCAACCGCAAGGTGTGCGTGCATTAGCATGTAAGTGACTCAATACAAAATATCCTTTTGTGGGATCGCGATTTGTTTGTGGACATTACAGATAATAGATAATGTTGTTCGTGCTGTTTTTCAATTTTGATATGGTTAAGATCACAGCATATTTATGTTGCTGTGACGGGGCATTTCATTGCATCTGCTCATGGTTTCTTTTTTATTTGTGTTCGACCAAACTGGTCCGGCGGGGGAGCCGGAACGGAGCTCAGCAGCCGGCGGGGAGCCGGAGCGGGGCTCAGCAGCTGGCGAGGAGCCGGTACGGGGCTCAGCAGCCGGCAGGGAGCCGGAACGGAGCTCAGCAGCCGGCGGGGAGCCGGAACGGAGCTCAGCAGCCGGCGGGGAGCCGGAGCGGGGCTCAGCAGCTGGCGAGGAGCCGGAACGGGGCTCAGCAGCGGGCGAAGAGCCGGGACGGGGCTCAGCAGCGGGCGGGGAGCCGGAACGGGGCTCAGCAGCGGGCGAGGAGCCGGAACAGGGCTCAGCAGCGGGCGGGGAGCCGGAACGGGGCTCGGCAGCGGGCGAGGAGCCGGAACAGGGCTCAGCAGCGGGCGAGGAGCCGGAACGGGGCTCAGCAGCTGGCGAGGAGCCGTAACGGGGCTCAGCAGCTGGCGGGGAGCCGGGACGGGGCTCAGCAGCTGGCGAGGAGCCGGAACGGGGCTCAGCAGCTGGCGAGGAGCCGGAACGGGGCTCAGCAGCTGGCGAGGAGCCGGAACGGGACTCAGCAGCTGGCGGAGAGCCGGGACGGGGCTCAGCAGCTGGCGGGGAGCCAGAACGGGACTCAGCAGCTGGCGAGGAGCCGGAACGGGACTCAGCAGCTGGCGAGGAGCCGGAACGGGGCTCAGCAGCGGGCGAGGAGCCGGAACGGGGCTCAGCAGCTGGCGAGGAGCCGGAATGGGGCTCAGCAGCTGGCGGGGAGCCGGAACGGGGCTCAGCAGCTGGCGGGGAGCCAGAACGGGACTCAGCAGCTGGCGAGGAGCCGGAACTGAGCTCAGCTGCTAGCGGGGAGCCGGAGCGGGACTCAGCAGCTGGCGGGGAGCCGGCGGCGGAACGGGACTCAGCAGCTGGCGGGGAGCCGGCGGCGGACCGGGCGCAGCTGGCGGGGAGCCGGCGGCAGCCGAGACGGGGGGCCTGATCCCTATCAACCTGCCGCCATGGGGATTCAGGGGAACGGGAGACACGAGGAACCGGGACTACGGGTGCTGGTAAGCATGGACTATCGAACGCCGGGGGAACGTGACCAGGTGCAGAAACCGACGGTGGACGAGGTGAACGAGGTGACCGTGATTTACGTGACGTGGAGCGTGAAGCGCGTGTGGTAGAGTGGGAGGTGGTCTAAAAAAACTCAAACGAAAAAGGTGTCAGGAATTGTTCGGGGGGAGGAAGGTGACTGGTCCTGAATGAGTCCGGGTTGCGCTGGGCGTCTAACAGGTTGTATATGTACTCGAAGTCGTCCTCGTGATCCGAGTCGACCAAAACGTGCGGGGTAGAGTGCTAAAAATTATGTGCTGCATCGGGGACTACCAAAACGTGAGGGGGTGCATGGGCATGGTGCTCAAAATCGTTGTCGTAATCAGAGTCTATAATAATGTGAGGGGGTATGACAGGTGGGTAGTCGTTAACATTACCATGAGATGAAGGGGAAGAAACACATGAGGTACGAAGGGCTGACCCTACGGGAAGGGCACGGGGTTGGTCGGCAGGCTGGTGAGGGTGGTAGTCCGAGGACGCCGCCGTGAGTTTCTCGGCGGGTCCTTTTTTGGTCGGTGCATTCTGTCAGGGTTCGCTGGAAGGCGAGGTGGAGGAGGACCCAAAGGTTGCGGAGAAGCCGGAGAGGGTAGATTGTAAGGGGAATTTATTGAACACAATCAACTAAAAAGCAAACGAGGCAACGGACAAACAAAACGTGGCAGGGTGCGAAAATATCACGGAGAACAGAACGTGACTTAACCTAAACGTGACGGGGAACAAACACAGCGACAAACTAACATGAACGCGAACAGGAACGAGCAATCGGGACAAGCGCATATAGAGGGTGTATAGGGAGCAATGCACCGACGCTCAGCAGTCGGCACGGGGTGCTTAAATAGTCAGTTCGTTAGGGGAGCAAATGGGAGTCAGGTGTGAAGGCTAATGGGGAACCGGTGTGTGGCTGGTGGGGAACGAGCGCAGAAGGAAACGCCCCACTCAGCTGACAAAAACAAACAAAAACAAGGACATGGCATGGAATGTGAAAAATAATAACAAAAAACCCTGACATGACCGACACGGGTCATGACATATCTGCCGGGAGGATTGTGATGTCTTTATTTTTTCTTATTGTGTTTTAATGGCTATTGCTTCCTGTTTGGTAATATTGCTGGGTGGTTTGGCCGTTTTTTAATATACCTGCTACTTCGTTGCATAGTGCTGCTTTTTGCACAGGGTTTTGTATTTTTTCACATGCTATTTCAGTTGCTAAAATGAAATTCTCATGTGGTATTTTTCTGGGTGTGATCACGAAGTTGAGTCCCCTTTTGTCTGTATGCTGCGTTCTGCTTGCATGAGGTTGTGGCGTGACATGTTGTGCACCCATTTTTTATTTACGTGTAAGTGGTTCGATTCTGTCTTCTTTTCCTGTGAAATGAGTCGGTCTAATTTCCGGCTGTGTAGGCTTTTGGTGGCGGTGAATTCCTGTGCTTGAATGTTGTCTAAGTGTCTGTGAAGCGTTGTTACCGTGTTCTCCAGGGGAAACCGGAGTTTGAACTGCTCCGTTTCCCGCTGTAGCTCACTGCTGATGTTGTTGAGTTTATTCGCTGTGCACCTTATTTGCCCATTGACCAGGGTCATCCGCACCTTTCTGATAATCCGTTCCGCGTTCCTGGTTGGGATCGAGTTCTTGATTTTCAGACTGGCCGGCATAACTTCTTCATCCCAGCAACGCAGATTGAACCTCAGGTGGTTTCGGTAGCGAGCCTGTTTCTTTGACAGCTTTTCCAGGAGGCAAAACTCCTTGATGCATAGGGAGACAGCAATAAGACAAACAAGAGCAATAAAAGAACAAGCACAACAGTAACATCACAAATCAGCCTATCATTTTTTGACAGGTAAGTCACGCCCTCATGGAACATCAGCTGATAAAGACAAGTCACAAGACACCATTATGTGACTCTCTGAAGAAGGCGAAGGACTCGCAGAAACATGTAATAAAACAACCTAAAACGATATTGTCTGCTCTAAATAAATCAGTGAAAATATAAATAATAACAAGACAAAATGAATTTAATGCAAATAGAACATAATGGGTTTACGATGGGTGGGTGGGGGGAGGCGTGCGTGGCGTGTCATGCATTCACGTGTAGAAAACGTGGCATGATATAAAGTCAGTGGCTGTGTCCGTTTGTGTCTAATAAGAACCAGCACATTTGAACAAGGTTCTGCCGGGGGGTGGGCTTTTATGTCTGCATACCCCCGGAAAGTAGGTAGTTGCGCCCCTGTGGCTGAGTCTGTGTGCGTGTGTGCGTGCGCGGCGCGCAGGAGGGGGGGGGCAGTCACGGAGCTGAGGGGCGCCTATCAGCGACGTGCCTTTTTTGGGGATCCTGCTCAATTAGGGATGAAGAGAGGGTGCTCTTCAAGTGTCAAAGAGTGTATATTCCACGATCAATGCGGCCAGAAATGCCCAAACGCATTCACATAACCCACATTGGGGGCGAGGCATGCTACAAACAGGAGAAGGAAACTTTGTACTGGCCCAACATGCAGGGTTAGATCAAATACTTTGTCAATAAGTGTTCGGCATGCAATGAATATTCGCACAATTACCCACACGAAACGATGTTTCTGCAGGAAAGTGTAAGAGCGCAACTGCAAAGGATGCTGGGAAGAGCGCGACTTTCCGGAGTGACAGTTTGTTCAAATGGAGTTGCCGTAGTTATTACGCTGAGCTTTCTTTATTTTTACCGAAACGCACGGAGCTCTCAATTTTCCCCTAATCTGTATCACATGTGGGCAAGAGATTGAACGCAGACCTCCATCGCTACTTTTGTAGACTTCGACATCTTATGTTTAACATTCTTCCTCGCTTTAAGTCGTCTTGATGCACGTTGGAGCTTCTGGACCAAGCTTATTTTAGCTTGCTAGCCACTAACAAAGAGACGCGTTACACATCGCTCAGCAGAGATCAAGTGTGAGCGGCAAGTGTTGTGATTTTCTTGTGAAAATGTGCGCAAGAAATACAACAGAATACGAAGAGGAACTTGATGGAGCAAAAGAGCACAACGACGCTGTTTTCAAGAAGTCGGCTATTTGCTCACGCGGAGAAGGTTTGTTGTTCACCTCTTGTTCTAACTCTCTATTATAATCTCTATTGTCGCGCATCCACAGACTATCGACTATCTTTGATCGCTATCAACAGTAACCACAGTCGGGCCCATACCCAATGCCCACGCTACACTTAACAGTGCAATGTACACTTTGTAGAAGTGTAGGTAGTGTTCGAGAGCGCAGGTTCCAAACGTCTAAAAATTGCATAATTACGACCGTGCGTTTGACGTCATCAATTTGCGCTACTGTTTTGGGACTGCGTCGTCAAACACAACAATACAACACGGTGTTGTTTTGGCAGTTTTGTTGCTTGGAATGATTTGTAAATATTGAATTAGTTTTAAAGTTAACTTTTAAAAGCTTTATTTCGATGGCAACTTTAGGCTCCATTATTCGTACGATTTGCGGCGCATACCCAGAAAGTCACTAAGTTTTTTTTTTTATTTTGATTTCAGCAAAGAAAAAGGGCTCAACAGAATATGTTTACTAAACTCCCATATTCGAAATATGAAACAACAGTATATTAGTGTAAAATAGAGAGGAAAAAATAATGCCAGGGGTTTCTCGTACATTCAAATAAATCAAAGGTTTTACAATTATTTATAGTTTTCAGAGCCTTTAGGTTACCAGTCATTTAACAGCGTAATATGTAAGGACTGTATAAATGTGCAAGTGTGAAAAGGTCGGTTTCTGATTGCCATACTTTTATGGTAAAAAATATTTAACCCTAAGTATTAGCAGATCAGTTATGAAAAAAACATCTTCAACAACACACTTCCAATTAAAACAGAAAACAATATTTCCCCACTTTAAAGAAAAGTCTTTATAAAGAAACAAACTGACATATTTACTGAAATCCTTCCAAAATGTCAGAGAGTATGAGCAGATCCAAAAAAGGTGTTGAACTGTCTCTGAATGGGTTTCACAAAAAGAGAAACTCGCATCAATATCCCTTTTAAATTTAGTCATGCAATGGTTGGCCGGATAATATTTATGCAGTATTTTAATACAATACAACTTTAGGGCATTTCACAACAGCTGTAGCTGTAACAAAGCGCTTT
This sequence comes from Idiotropiscis lumnitzeri, assembly GCF_059441095.1. Lineage (NCBI taxonomy): Eukaryota > Metazoa > Chordata > Actinopteri > Syngnathiformes > Syngnathidae > Idiotropiscis > Idiotropiscis lumnitzeri. The sequence continues at coordinate 6,815,068 of NC_142406.1, forward strand.
CCATGTGGTGAAATCATTTCCTTCACCTTATTAGTGAGCAGATATATTTATTTGGGATGGACCAGACCCTTTTCTGACTGATATAAATAACAAAGGGGTTCCAATATGACACAACATGCAAAATGAAGCCTTTTTTTTTTTAATTGAGCGTTTAAAACCGTGACTGTAAGGTGTGTGGAGACTAGTGATATCCCCCTGACATTGTTGTTACAAAAGCTTGCATAGCTAGTGATGGTGATATGAAGCTTCTCAACCAATTGCATTGAGGCTTTCCATGCAGTTGGTTTCATGTGTCTAAGTCACAATACAATACAACTTTATTTATATTGCGCATTTCATAACAGCTGGAGCTGTAACAAGGTGCTTTCCATATGGTGTAATATAAATTAGCGGGACCAATGACCACTTGTACGGTGTACTTAGTGTATTTGATGGAACTATCTTTGTATTTAAACAATACAATACAATGCAACTTTATTTAAGTAGCATATTTCACAACAGCTAGAGCTGTAACAAACAAACAAAAACTTTACACCTTCAAGTGCTGATGGATTTGATACTTACAAAAGCTTTTTGGGAAGTCCATTAGGTTAGCTGCGTCTCTGGGGGTAAAATAACGAAGCTTCAGTCTCAGAAAGTTTTCCTTTTTCACAGAATTGGTCCAGATTTTTAAACACACTTTCAATCTGCAGTGCACTACCAAGTGATCATAAAGTACATGCAAGGAAGAGGTTTCTTGTGCAAAGTTTTGATCAGGATTGCACTCATTATGACATGAAATTGACATGGAAAGGGTAGAGGAAAATGCAGTAATTGAGTTTTTGTTGTTGTGGATAAGAAATGTACTCCCAAAAAGTTTTATCTCGTTTATTTTTATTCCAGAACTGTGGCTCAGTCTCTCTTTTTTTTTTCATATCCATACATACACTCCTGTCTGGTAGGGAGAATATAGGTAGGGTTCAAAGTAGGAGTGTGACAATATCTCGATATGGTGATACAATAATTTGTTTTATTTCAGTGTAACACATTGTATTTTTTAAACGCATGACACCACCAAAGCAAGGAGTGACAATTAAGTCATCATCTTTAACAGGCAAGTTTATAAAATCTCAATTGGGCTAATACAATATAATACAACTTCATTTATATCGCGCATTTCACAACAACTGTCAGCACAAATAACATTTAACATCCAGGATTCGAGGACAACCCCTAAACACTGCACAACTTTCATGCAGTAACCGCCAATCAACTTCGGGTCACTACTTGTTGTATAATACATTATTTTCATAAAAAAAACATCAATAGCCCAATTGATGCAAAGTCCAAAGTAGCTTTTCATCGCATTTTTTTTTCATGTTTAAGTAGCTTTTCATCGCATTTTTTTTTCTCGTGTTTTGTTTGTTGCAGCTTTACGTACTTGGCCAATAAAGGTGTGTCTGATTTGAAGGTTGCCTATTAACTAATAAAATTCGGCGCTTTAGAGAAGTAGCTTTGTCATCTCTGACGTTTTGCCTGCCTTAAGGACACTCCTCTCGGGTCCAACTCTTTCAGTACCAGACAAACATCCGAAGTCCATGTTTTCTGCATTTACTGTACATCCATCGGTACCCGTGTAACTGTCCGGAGCGCTGTGATTGACCACTAATAAAGTCAACCAGGACTGCCAAATCAGTGAACGTTTTACGATGAAATAGTCTTTTTTGTTTAGCACTTGCTTCATATGTCTTTCACTGATTTGAAAACCGTGCTTACCTCATTCACTGCCATTGACGGAAATATAAGCCAAAAAGTTCATTAATCTCACCTGGGTTGGCAGTGAAAAACTGCTTCTATGTCTTTGTATTTCAAGCCAATTTCAAAGAAATTCAATTAAACTCGCCCAAAGGTGAACACGATCCATCTTTGTTGCTTTTGTTTACACTGAAGATGACCCAGAAGTACATAAACGCACATTAATAAAACAAATCCCTTAAAAAAACTATTTTGCGGTATCTCGCAATCTTTGCGAGGGAACCCCCCCCCCCTTTGAATGGATTTGCATGTTTGTTTTATTTAAAACCTTGCATTCCTTCAAGTTCCCCCATTTGAGAACCGCTGCTCTAGATGACCTAATACTTTCTAATAACTGAAATATAGTAGCTGGACACTTTTGCAGACCAAATGAACGGTAATTTGTGGTTCACTTTAATTTTGCGTAGGGAGGTCAGGGGGTCGATGGTGATGTCCCTATAAATTAAAAAGTATAATATCTCTAAAACCGTAGTGCAACTCACATTGCTGTCTTTTTAGACTGATTACTAGTGGTTATGTCAGGATGAAGACAATAAATACAAAATAACTAAAACTCACTGCATTATTGACCAGTTTCAATGTTTGCAAACAATGGTAATGTCATTGAGATGTGCACACATCACGGAGGCAAAAGCGCCCCTCCACTCTGTTTAGAATGGCCGCGGCACGCTTACGTACAAAACCTTTAAAAACTCGATACAGAAGCTTATTCAAATATATTAATACTTACAACCGGAGTTCAGCTACCTGATGCTTACTTCCTTACCCACCGGTGAGTGGCTGAATGATACGTCGCGCTGGCCTAATTTGGAGTTTCATTAGTCACTAGTTGGCAGTATTGCCTGATATGTGTTTGGTTATCAGACGAACAAGTGTGTATGCACACAGACGAGAATGCGAGTCAGTAAATAAAGAGACACAAGCTTGCAGCATCACTGTACCTGCGTGACTTCTTGTAGAAGGCAGAACATTACACCCATGGGTCTTAAAAACGCCCCTCCAACATTTCAGAGGCTGATGGAACTTGTTCTAAGAGGACTTCACTAGACGACGTCTCATTTATCTACACGACATTATTTATATGGGGAAGAGTTTTGACGATCATTTACATAATCTGACAGCCATCCTTGGCCGTTTTAGAGAAGCAGCTTTGAAACTTAAGCCGAAGAAGTGTGATTTTTGCGAGACAACTGTGAAGTATATGGGACACGTCCCGTGACGGACTGACGTTGGACCCAGTTAACAGCGAACGCATTCGTGACTGGCCTGTTCCACGTTCACCGACAGACGTACGCACATTTATGGGTCTGTGCTCCTACTATAGACGTTTCTTACATAAATATGACTTTGTAGCACAGCCTCTTCACAGACTTACGCAAAAAGAAGTACCTTTTGAGTGGACAGATGACTGTTTTTTGGCTTTTCAGACACTAAAAGATGCACTGACTTCATCACCCATCATGGCCTTCCCTGATTTCAAATTACCCTTTAGACAAACGTTCTCTTATTTTGCTGGATATCATAGTTGTACCTCGTGAGCTTTGCATGTCCACTTGTAGCAGCTGCTGTATATGAAAATTACGAAACAAAGTCTGGATTCTCATGTTCCAGTGATGCTTTTCCTATTGAAAGTAAAATAAAGGATCTTGTAAGGGGGGGTATTTTTTTAATCATTGTTTGCGATTGTTTTAAATGTGCAGGGAGAGTGCCGACTGCACGCACAAAACACTTTTGACTGTATATATTAATTGCTTCACTCATGCTATATCTACCATTTTCAGTTGTTTATTTCACGAATTGAACATCATGCTGGTCTTTTTTCACAGAATGTTACACGGTGGATTCTCAAGCACTTAGCAGATAGGAAGTGAGCACCGCAAAGGCGAGCATTTTTTAGTTCCTCCTCAGTCCAATTCTCATGTAACGCTTGCAGACATAAATTGCGCCGTTTTTGTCTGAAAGGGGTGTTTTCCAGCAGCAATCCTACAAAACTTTAATTTTCTGTCTGTACTCTTTCTGTTCTGACAACTCATGGCACAACATGAGGATGGCATTGTTTCGTAATAGCGTAGCCTTCTGCCTCTGCGCTGCGCACACAGTCTCATGGCTACGTCACCCTGAAACTGGTCTATGCCATGAATGTAAGAGGCCAGTACCGCTTTGGACTGGGCCCCCATTCTAAAGGTACAACAGGTCTGACCATGTGCAAGTCTTTCCACAACTAACTAAGAATAGGCTCCCCTCAAAAATGTATCAGTGAGTGCATTTGCTGATGCGAAATATTAAGTAGTAATCTTAACTAATCTGGCTCTCCTCATATCCTTCATTATAAATATAATCACTAACATGTGTTTGTCTTCTTGTGTCTTCCAGACATGAGTGAATATGTTCGTCCTCACATTAAAGAGGAAGAGGAGGACAAAGAGATCACCCACTTTAAAGAGGAAGAGGAGCAGCAGTCCAATTATGTTAAAAAAGAGGAGGTGCAAGAGCACCCCTGCATGAAAGAGGAGGGAGAAGATCCCTCCTACATCAAAGTTGAGGTGGAACAGGATATCTACAAGTTGCCATCAACTATTTTGTATTGTAAAGATGGTCAAAGTGAGGCGAACAGCGGGGAGGAGCCTCCAAGCAGCAGCTCATGTCAACACATGACAACAGGTGATAGTGACCACGGGAGGGGATCACAAGGAGGCTGCCTCCTACCTCCACTATCAGATAGTGATGACACGTTATCACATGCTGCTGCTGCTGATGATGATGATGATGATGATGATGATGAGGAGGAGGAGGAGTCTGAAGGTGATGGTGGCCAAAGATTCTTTCAGAAGGTAGACTTAATATGTCACACAAGAACACACACTGGTGAGAAACCTTTTACATGCTCAGTTTGTGGCCAAAGGTTCTCTTTTAAGGGAAACTTAAAAAAACACAACAGAACACACACTGGTGAGAAACCTTTTACCTGTTCCTATTGCGGCAAAAGATTCTCTTGTACGAAAGGCTTAAAAATACACACAAGAACACACACTGGTGAGAAACCTTTTGCCTGTTCACATTGTGGCCAAAGATTTTCCCAGAAGGCAAACTTAAATTATCACAGAAAAACTCACACGGGTGAGAAACCTTTTGGCTGTTCCGATTGTGGCCAAAGGTTCTCTAAAAAGGAACACTTAATATGTCACACCCGAACCCACACTGGTGAGAAACCCTTTGCCTGTTTGTATTGCGGCCGAAGGTTTTCTAAAAAGGAACACTTAGTTCGTCACACCAGAACCCACACTGGTGAGAAACCCTTTGCCTGTTCAGTTTGTGGCCAAAGGTTCTCTAAAAAGGAACACTTAATTCGTCACACCAGAAAACATACTGCTGAGAAATCTTTTGCCTGTTCCTATTGTGGCCACAGGTTCTCTTGTAAGAACATCCTAACGATACACATGAAAACACACACTGGTGAGAAACCTTTTGCCTGCTCGGTTTGTGGACAAATGTTCTCTTGTAAGAAAAACTTAACAATACACACAAGAACACACACTGGTGAGAAACCTTTTGCCTGTTCAGATTGTGGCCAAAGATTCTCTCAGAAGGGAAGCTTAACAAGACACACCAGAACACACACTGGTGAGAAACCTTTTCCCTGCTCAGTCTGTGGCCAACGCTTCTCACGTAAGGAAATGGTCAAGAGACACAAGTGTGGTCGTGAGAATTGCAATAATCAAGATGCATGAAAATGATCATGTTTAACAGCTCAGGTGTTTAGCATGAGAATTAATTACAAAATGTGCATTCTTTTATTCTATGGAACATATTTTATTTTAACTTCTTGGATTTGTATCTAAAATCCTCCTGTGTACAAGTGTTGAGAAGTAGCACAGGTCCTGAATTTTTTCAGCACCATAAGCCCCTTGTACACTGTTTTTGTGAAGTCCATATGAATTAAGTTCATGATTGATTAGATGGACTGTGAAGAAACTTTGGCTTTTAATGTGAAGGTAGGAAAGTGTCCATGTGATTTTGAATAAAATACTAATCATCAAACAATGTGTCTTCTTTGTCCATGAAATAGCCTGATTATGTTGACTTTGGAGGTTTGTTTAAGCCAAGGGTGCCCACTCTTTTTCAACATGCGAGTGCTCTTTATTACTTTTTATTTACGTTTGCTCGGTCTTATTAACACCAACTGCGGCACAGTATCGATATACCCGTCAGGACATCGTGGACGTTGGATATCGATACAAACTTACCATCTCAGAGGAATTTTGCTCTGATAGCAAAATTCCCGACGAACTAGTGAGACCGCCCGGCTCACCGTGGATTGTCATCGGGACCGGGAGGCGACGCAGACGACGGAGAGAGAGGAAGCAGAAGCGGGGCTGCAGGTCCGGTGTCCTACTAAAGCTACGACAGCAGCCCCACAAGCAACCACTGCCGAGTCTCGACCTCACCAACGCCAGATCCGTAGTCCATAAAACAGACTATCTGGAATTACAAATCCTGGGAAACCGCTATGTGCGAGACAGCTGTGTGATCATCATCACGGAATCCTGGCTGCACGCCAACGTTCCTGACGCTAGCATCCAGCTATCTGGGCGATCGAACGAGAGACACCGGTAAGAGCAGGGGTGGGGGGCTCTGTGTTTACGTGCATGAGAACTGGTGCAAACAGCATGATCGTTGAGAAGCACTCTTCCCCCGACATCGAGTACATGTCCGTTAATTGCCGGCCTTATTTCCTCCCGAGGGAGCTAACAGTAGTGCTCGTCACTGCTGTTTACATTCCCCCTGATGCTAACACTAGCACGGCGCTCTTACTACTCGCGTGAGTCATCGATAAACAACAGCGGGCCCACCCTGATGGCGTTCACTTAGTAGCGGGTGAGTTTAATCAGGCCAATTTAAAGACTGTACTCCCAAAGTTCCACCAGCATGTCAAATGCCCAACGAGGGGAGGCAACACTCTTGACCATGTGTACTCAAACATCAAGCACGGATACAGAGCCTTCCCACTCGCCCCCCTTGGCCAGTCAGACCACCTGTCCTTGCTGCTCACACCTGCGTACACCCCTCTCAGACTCAGATCCAGGCCCACTACAAAGACTGTGAAAACCTGGCAGGGGACCGCCATGAGTGAATTACAGGACTGCTTTTCAAGACACCATCAGGACCTTGATGTTTACACACAGTGTGTACTGGACTACATCAAGTTCTGCATGAAAACTGTGTCCCTGAACAAGACCATACGGACCTTCCCAAACGCGAAACCTTGCATGTCCAGCCAGGTTCGCTCACTCCTCAAGGCCTGCGACACTGCCTTCAGGTCAGGTGACAGAGCCCTGTACCGTGGGGCTCATGCTGACATGAAAAAAGGCATTGAACTAGCCAAGACGGACTACAAGAGGAGGCTGGAGTCCCACCTTGCCAGCAACAGACCACGTGAGGCTTGGAAGGGTCTAACAGAGCATCACCAACTACTGAGGCGGCAGCATGACATCTGTAGAACCGAGTGCGGCGCTAGCAAAGGAGCTAAACTGCTTCTTTGCTCGCTTTGACTCACCCCAACCGTCACACCCCCGCACTCCATGCTTCAACTCCTCCTCACTCACCATAGAGGAACACGATGTGAGGGGTGTGCTCCTCGCTATTAAGCCCAGGAAAGCTACTGGACCCGACGGAATACCAGGCAAGGTCCTCAGAGCATGTGCCCACCAACTATCACATGTTTTTTGCAGAATCTTCAACCGCTCCCTGGCTCAAGCAGTCATCCCCTCCCGCTTGAAGACTTCCACCATTATTCCTGTCCCCAAGAAGTCACCCGCAGTCCTCCTGAACGACTACCATCCTGTTGCTCTAACGCCAGTCATCATGAAGTGCTTCGAGAGGCTGGTTCTCCAGCACATCAGGGACTGCCTTCCTCCCACTCTGGACCCCTACCAGTTTGCATACCGGGCTAACAGATGCACTGAGGACGCCATCGACACTGCTCTGCATGTTGTGCTGGGCCATCTGGAACAACAGCAGAGCTATGCCAGGATGCTCTTTGTGGACTACAGCTCGGCATTCAACACAATCATACCAGACATCCTCATCTCCAAACTAGACATTCTCGGCCTCCCTGCCCTCGCACGCATCTGAATTAAGGACTTTGTGACCAACAGACCCCAGACTGTGTTGCTCGGCCCCTACACGCCCTCCACCCGAAGGCTGAGCACCGGTTCCCCTCAAGGATGCGTGCTGAGCCCTCTCCTATACGCCCTCTACACCTATGACTGCAGCCCGGCCCACGGTAACAACACCGTCATCAAATTTGCAGACGACACGACAGTGGTTGGTCTGATCTCAAAAGGTGACGAGGCAGCCTACAGGGAGGAGGTCCAGAGACTAACGGCTTGGTGTGAGGACAACAGACTGCAACTCAACATTGCAAAAACAAAGGAAATCGTCATCGACTTTAGGAGGAACAAGACTGTGCCACCTCCCCTCTACATCAGAGGTGAATGTGTGGAAAGGGTCCACACATTCAGGTTCCTGGGAGTACAGATCTCCGATGACCTCACCTGGACACACAACACCACAGCAGTGGTAAAGATGGTCCACCAGCGTCTGCACTTCCTGAGGGTCCTCAGGAAATTCAACCTGGACAAGAAGCTGCTGCTGGCCTTCTACCACTCGTCCATCGAGAGCCTGCTGACCTACTGTGTCTCCACCTGGTACATCAGCTGCACTGAGGCAGACCGAGTGAGGCTCCAGAGGACAGTCAAAACGGCGCAGAGGATTATAGGCTGCCCTCTCCCCTCCCTGTCGGACATCTACACCACCCTCAGCAGAGCTCTCGATATCCGCAAAGACAATACTCACCCGAACTCACACCTGTTTGACCTGTTGCCCTCTGGCAGGCGCTACAGGTGCATCAAATCAAAGACTAATAGACTGAAAAACAGTTTCTTTCCGAGAGCCATCACCATTCTGAACTCTCACACACACACACACACACGACCATCCTAACCTTGCAGAACAGCGACATAATGTGTTTTATTTATTTATCCATCTCATTATTTATTCTCTTATTTATCTAATTTATATATTTGATTAACTTATTGTTGTATTGCACTGGAGAGGGGAGCTCTCTAATCTCGTTGCACACTGTACAATGACAATAAAGGGATTTCTGATTTCTGAGCTACAAATCCAAGTTATCTACTTTATTTCCATATTTATTTGAAAATAGACTCAAAATTCTTTAAAGGTACAGTATTTATTGATGTGCCTTGCATAACTGCATGAAACCATATCACACAATACAACTAGTGCACATTTTCTGTTCATTACATTACTGTAGACTTGCGCTGAATGGAATGAGTCAAGCATCGAGTCCGGACAGGAGCTGCTGATAGCGAGCCTTGTGCACACCTCCCAATAAATATTGTAACCCTCTAGTTCCTGGGGTGGTGAGTGCTATTCCGAAATCAGAGTTTGTGGGCGAAAGAACAGCATACGGAGAGGGAATAGCTCCACATAAGACTTTTTATTCGGCAGTCGGCTCACTCTCTGATGCGCTCCTCGCGTCCCACTCTCTCGCTCGTTCGTCTTTACACTCCATATCCCTCCACCAATGCAACACAACAATAGTTCCCCTAAATAAGAAATAAAATAGATCTATCCAAATATAGAAATCCTCGTGAAAACAAATCATCTTACATACCTTCCTTCCTTCAAATGAAATGTCCCCATTTCAACTTAACCAATTAGATACATTTGTCCAGAAAAATTAGTAATCAGTGGCGAAAACATGCAACCCATAACAAAGGATCTGTGGTAAATTTCAAGTCATACATAGAAACACATAAGCGAAACAAAGGCATGTGTTGCCCATTGACGTTTTTTTCTCTTAACGTTACAGAACAGCCTGGCCCTTTACACAAGAAGCCGCTGAGGCTTGCGAACAACACGACCACTCCTAGTCGTAGTGGGCAGTGAAGGGTAACTGTGGGTGTGCAAAGATGGCTTATGGGAGACTCGTCCCGTTGGCCCCCTCTGTAAAGGCACAGAAGGCCTAATAGGCTCTGATATCTGAGTCGACCCACTGCCACCAAAACCACAAGGAAGACAACCAGATAACGCTGTGTACCGAAAACTAGCGTCTGACTGAGGCAAAATCCTAGTTGCCGGAAATACTATTTCAGTGCCACTGTACGGTTTCAAACGATCAAAGTGAATGACTTTTTGTGCAGCTTGAGGATCCCTAACATCCAACAGTTTTAAACAAGTCCGTCATCATTCACAGAAACCACCCTAAAAGGTCCAGTCCAGTTTGGACAAAGTTTTTGTCGTTGTGTGGTAGAAGTGGGAAAAAAAATCGATATTGCAATAAATTGATGCTAACTCTGTCGCAATAAATAATCGAAAGCCTGGCGCCAAGTATCGATATTTTAAAACAAATAATGGATTTACCGCATCGTCACTGTCCGTATTTAATCTCTCCTGTCTGTCTGTGAGGGCGTTAATGCCGCAAACAGTTCTAAACTTGCCGGGATCAGCAGCCGGTGAAGAGTGTGAAGAATTTACCATAGAAGAAGAACTAATGCAAGAATGGCGGAAAACCCCCAAAAAAAAATCAGAGACCCACAGGCAAGTTTCCACTCGAAAGTGTGGAGATGCTTCGGCTTTTTACGGGACAGGTGACGGGCGAACACTAGATAAAGAGTATGCAATCTGCAAGAACTGCTTTGCAAAAGTAAAATATAACATCAACACGACGAATCTGCAAAGCCACCTCGTTCACTATAACGAACTACTCGCAGGTGATAAAAAAGGTGAACCATGACAGCGGGCAATCACGACTGCTTTTAAAGCAAAGTTTCCCTTCAGTGTGCTCTTACGTCTGAGCATGTTGATCAGTTAGTGTTCCTCAAGAAGAATATGCCTTGATGTGTCCTCTGTGCAGTTTAACATAAAGCACTTTATTGACAGTTGCTACTGACATTTTAGGTTCAGAAAGCAGTGCAGTGTCTTGGTTTACATAAAACATGTTATTAATGTTTGTGCACTTTAATGTGTTCAGCTGTACAGGGAACTGTTATTAATGTCCATGCACTTTACTTTGTCCAGACGTAGCTACAAGTGTTAAGACACGTATTAGCATTGAATAAATGCATAATTAAAGATGTTTTCATTTTTATGGGCATTTTTTTCTTTTTCAGTCACATATCTCGTGATATATTGTTGAAGAATTTTCCAACAATATATTGAATATCATAGACATTGTGTATTGTGATATGATCGTTATCGTGGGCCACATATTGTCACAGTATCAAATCGTGAGTTACCCGTATTGTGCCACCCCCACTATGAATAGACATGAACTGCAACAAATGATTAATCAATTAATTGGTAACAAATTATCAACTATTTTTATAAAGTATTTTTCATCGCGAAACATGCCAAGTTATCTGATTTTAATATTTTCTGGTTTGAAATTGTGGACTGTTGATCAAGACAAACAAACGATCATTGGTTGCAGCCCCAACACTGAACATATTAACAACACCTTTGTCATGATCCGTGTCTGTCATGCCATGTGTCTTTTGTTTTGACAGCTGTGTGGGCGTTCCTCCAGCGATCGTCTCGGGCCGGGCCATCAGCAGCTGCGAGACACGCCACCAGCTCCACACCGGACTCCTATTCACTCACTGATTGCACGCACTATTTAAGACACTTACACTGACTCCCCAGCGTCGGATCGTTATCCCACATAGCTCATGTTCATGTTCCACGTTCTAGTTCGCTCTATAGTTAATGTGTATCTTGTTACTGCGTTTTTGTGTTTTCGTCTCCGCCAGCTATTGCTCGGTGCGCTTTCTGTTTATCACTTACCTGATTGGATTCCTCTTACCCTTGTGCGGTAAGCTATTTGAGTTGTTTCTTTCTCTTGCCTTTTGCAAGCGCTTTTCGTTCCTCCGTATTGCCTTTTGCGTCCTGGTGTGAATCCCCACCAGCGCTTTCTGTTTTCCCTCGTCGATAGTTATTTTTCATAGTTGCTATAGCCGATAGCCCCGGCTAGTTCACGATTGTATATTGGAGATTGCCTATTCTAATTATTAATAAATATCTTTGTATCACCTATTTTCTCGTGTCTGCGCTTGGAGAGTCCTGCTCCATCCACCAGCGTTGCTGGTGGATCATAACAACCTTGCACATGTGTCAAATAATGTATAATTATGTAGCTTAATCCAACACAAGACTTGGAAATTCTTCAGTTCAAATAAGCGTATTTATTTGACAATAGAAGATTTTTAGTCATGAACACTGAATGTAAGACATGCTATCAGAACTCCAGTCTTTCCTGCAAAGTTTAAGCAAGTGAACACTGAAAGGATATGCAATTCCAGCTGTCAAAATGGCAAAGGTATAATCAACTGCGGCGGCACGGTGGCCCAACTGTTTAGCACGATGGCCTCACAGTGAGAAACACCATCGGTCGTGGGTTCAATGCCGGCTCCGGCCCTCCTGTGTGGAGGTTGCATGTTCTCCCCGTGCCTGCGTGGGTTTCCTCCCACATTCCAAAAGCATGCATGGCAGGTTGATTGAACATTCCAAATTGCCCCAAGGTATGAGTGTGAGTGCGAATGGTTGTTCATCTCCGTGTGCCCTGCAATTAGCTGGCAACCAGTTCAGGGTGTACCCCGCCTACTGCCCGAAGATAGCTGGGATAGGCTCCAGCACCCCCCGCGACCCTAATGAGGAGAAGCGGAACGGAAAACGGATGGATGGATAATCAACTTCATTTCAAGGTCATGTTCAGTCATAATCAATGTTTGTCTCAAAAATTAACTCACCGAATATCAGTTCATCTAACACCATCCAAATATCCAGCCTCAGCACGTGGACGTTTTTATTCAATTCTGTTAAAAAAACTGATCATTTTGTCAATGTTAACATATAGGCACCAAACATTTTAAATGATCCTGTTGTTGACGGTTTTATAATGCAGTCCTTCATTTTTATATGAAAACTTTAAACGAATTTGAATGTGCCACCTTCCGCATTTCCCAGATTCGGCAGGGGAGAGATGTGTCACTGCAAATGCTCATTCCTGTAATAAAACAAGAAACAGGCTGTAAATTGCCATCTATTGTTGTTACAGTACAACCTGGAACAAAGATAGAGAATCTAATGTTGCCCCATATTTTGTTCGACAATTAAGTGTCTGTACCGACCAACCGACCGACCTACCTACCTTCCTACCGACCTACCTACCTTAATTCATCATAGACATGTACTCACCTGGAGAAAAAAATTCAAAGTGAGTAATCCACCCTGGCAAATACACGAATCTACACTATATTTTAAAAACAGTCGAAATGCATAAAATCTAGCTACTCAACTTTTCAAGTTGAATCAAACTTCTTTAATTTCCATTGTGCACATTATCATGTATCTAATACCCATTTTAGCGCTTCTTTTTGACGGATTTATTTTAATGTTGCATTGCATTTACATCTTGTCTGATGCACATTGTACATTTATTGAGCTGTTTCTTCACCAGTAGTTGTCAAAATAAATATGCTTTATAATGGGAGAAAAATGTCAGCAGTTATAAAAAAAAAAAAAAAACACATTTAAAAGGAAACAAAAGACCAATCCTCAAGTTTTAAACATTTATGAACTTGAATGTGATGGTTGAATGTTACTTACTGAACATTAGTCTATGAAATCTGCTACAAAATACTAAAAAAAAAAAAAAACAAGAAGAAAAAAAAGTAAAAAGAAAAGAGAAGACGGGCTCTATCGCAAACTGGTGTCACACTCAGACGGACTCCGTCTAACACTTTTGGACGTTCGCACGAGAAAAAAACATCTGTTTTGTTTTTTTAAATTCGCTTACAAGTTATCGTCACACAAGAGGCTTCGAATACAGCCACTTGCAAATGTTTATCTTCGATGAACACTAAAAGACTCTGGTTATTTTTTTTTATATATTTATGAAAACTGTTAGAAACTAGCATAGTGGCGCCGTCTAATTTCTGGCGGTCCTGTAGTCGCTCCGAGCCAGTGTTGAAAAACAGGTACAGTTTGTATATAGTGAAGCCAGTATAGTAGAAACAAAAACCAATAAAACTCTCTTACTATGAGCAAACTTTAGTCTTACCTTAAAGCGCAGTTCACCCGAAATGAGAGTTGGTAGGTGAAGTCCGCTGAAAATGTCAGTTGCCGCTACCCATAATGCAATACGTACATTAAGTTACTGGAAGACCGTAACTGTGACAAGCCTCTTGTTTGTCGCGCGATTGTACTTGAAAAGATGAGTTGGTGCTATTGGATAGTGTTTCTAAAAGAAAAAAGACAGAAAGTTTACAAATTTAACTTATTTAAAGTATACATATTCTTTGAATGACTTTTTTCAATGTGTGCTCCTGAGCCCTTTCTATTTTGCTCCTCCATCTTTACCATCTTCAGACGTTTGAATTGTAAACACTCGCCGCTCGCGTTCTCGAGGGCGCGCGCGGGGCGCAGGAGAGAGGGTGCCGGTGACAGTCACGGAGCAGAGGGGCACCGATCAGTGACATATACCTCTATTAGTATTAGTGATTAGATCAAACCATACCCGTGAACAAACCTCTGTTTAATACATAAAATGCCCATTCAAAAATGATTTTGCGCCCATCGCTTTGGCGCCCCCGCTAGGCGCATACATACTTTTTGCGCCACGGGTGCCCTTGTATGTACATGTGCGGTGAGATCTATGATTGGCTGTTCTGTGTGTCATCGCGATCGACCGACATCCCCTTTGCAAGCTCCACGTCAATAGCAATCGACGCAAATCCGATGACAAGTTATGGATATTGAAAATTTGTTTTAGTTAGCATTTATAACATATAAAATAATATAGTTATTCAATTATTAATATAACCAAGTAAATATTGTCCATTGTTTTATTCCGCTTCAATGGACGTGAGTATAAACTTTCAAATACATTTTTAACAATGACTCCATCCTACATCACATCATTCACTGACTTTTAACGGTTAAAAACTTGAGAGATCCATTTTTTTACTGAGCTGGCTGTGAATAAGTCAGGGCCCCCATTCGGTTTCCTGGAGAGGGGCGGCTTGGCACATTGCATACAGTGTATACAAAAGTCAATGCAAACAAAGGGCAATGTATTTAAGCCTCTCTTCTACCTGCCTTTATATCCATCCATCCATTATTTGAACCGCTTCTCCTCACTAGGTTTGTGGGAGTGCTGGAGCCTATCCCTGCTGTCTTCGGGCAGTAGGCGGGGTACACCCTGAACTGGTTGCCAGCCAATCGCAGGGCACACAAAGATAACCATCCGCGCTCACACTCACACTTCGGAACAATTTCAAGTGTTCAATCAACCTACCATGCATGTTTTTTGGAATGTAGGAGGACACCAGAGTACCTGGAGAAAACCCACGCAGGCACGGGGAGAACAGGCAAAGTGCTAAGCAATTCCACCGTGCCACCTGACGCATCACTAAACAATACAAGGGGATCTGGTTGGAGGAGGGGCACTGTCAGGCACGAAGTGGCGGTGGTATAATTTAAAAATAAAAGCAAATACACTGTCTGACCAAATTCCAAGACGCACATTAACGGCGCTTACGAAAGTTTTTTCTTCCCTTTTCATGATGTAAGATAAGCTGAAGACCATAATAACCTCAAGTAACCTTATGTAATCTTTTTGTGTATTTCTTATCATGTTTTCATACACTAACTGTATTAATGATTGCACAATCACACACGCCTACATTTTTGCTCTAGAGTTAAGTTTCTGTTGTGTAATCTTACTTTCGTTATGAGTTAAGTTTCTGTTTCCTCACATACGTTGTAAGCCATGATGAGCTAGTTTCTGTTTCGTTATGAGTCTGCTTCAAGCTTTAATAAAAGCGGAGGCGGCGGGGCGGAAGGCCAGGGAGAGTTCACGGAGCCGAGTTGCGTGCAGGTTAACTGCTTGCTCTCTGTCCATCTCTCTCCCTGCCGCGGCCGGAAAAATGAACAACCTTGCCTGATTCTTTCTGGCCTCAGCCACCTTGAGTAACGGCTCTCCCACGAAGCGTCAGGGCACTTAAACCTGACATTTATTTGGTGCCGAAACCCGGGAGTCACATCCGAGCGGATGCGACCTTCGCGGGACCTTGGACACCACAGAATCTGGCGCCAGCGTTTCCCCGTTTAGGAAGCGGGTCTCCGAACTCCTGCTTCGGCCGCCCGCCCGGAGACGATTCCCCTATCGGACCTGGCTGACCCAGGGGCAATCAGGTATTGTGTTTCAAATTATTTCGTACCACCATTTTAAAATGTTAAACGATTAAAGAATTGGTAAAGAAAGTGAAAGTGAGTGAGACCAAGTGCGCGGTGGGCAGGGTCCCAACCGTTTTCTCAGTACGGTAAAATAGACTGGATCGTGCTATCCAAGGAGTTATATAAATGGAGAAACAGGGTTTCTCAGGAATTTGGTCATAACTCGTTTAGGAACAGGGTTTCTCGGGTGCGGATAACACGGTAGAGTAAATCAAACGTTTCTCGTTACGTCAAAAACTTGGAGGAGAGAAACAAGGGTTTCTCAGGAGAAACAGGGTTTCTCAGGAAGTCTACTCACATTCTCACATTAAATTAAGGAAATAAGAAAATAATAATTTTTGGTGTTTTTTATTATTTTTAATTGCATTGTGAATTTCTTTGGTAAACAAACTGCACGTTTGACTGAGAAGTTATCTGAAATTAACGCCTTGTGTGTGTGTGTGCGAACGGTGCGCCTGCGCAGCTGCGATTGTGTGATCAGTGTGTGAGAGAATAAAAGTTAGTGGTTGAGTGTGAGTGTGAAAGATTGTGGGTGTGTAAGTAAAAATAATGGACTTCAGAAAACAACGGAAAATGGGTCAGAACGTGGCCAAAGAGCTGAAAGCAAATCCAGACGTGAAGTTTATGAACGGGTATGATCCGGATTGTTGAAGGGCATTGGCGGAAAAAAGAAAGATGAAGATAAGAAGGGGGAAAAACACAACATCAGTGGGCGTGCAATTGAGGGCTATCATGAAGTGGGTAGAGCAGAGTAAAAAGAGAGTGGAAGATATTAAAACAAAAGAGGAGAAAAAAGTTTATAAGATGAGAGTAAAAAGAAACGAGGAGACTGGAGTCAGAGGCAAGAGAGGAAGTGCACAGTTCGACAAGCGAACTCACACTGCCGCACAAGCTGGAAGACAGGCGGCCACAGCCCCAGGGGCGGAGCCAAGTGACGATGAGATGCCTCCCCCGGAGAGCGAGGAAAAAAATGACACTCCCTACTCCTCACAAATGGCAATTCCCACTCCATTGCACAATTAAATACTCCAGAATGCCACCACCGAAAGACTTCCTGAATGCCTGGAAAAAGCTAAAACCAATGAAGATGCACCTGGATAAACTCTACTGGAGCAATGAATCCCAATGGATGGCTGCAACAGCAACAACACCTTGAGAGCTAAAAGACGCCAACATAAAACACACCCGTCCAGACCCACCGCTGCAAGTCTCCCTGGCAAAGCCGGATAACATCCGCTTGAAAACGGTAGGAGACCACGTACGCACGATTGTGTATGAGGACTGGCGACCGCATTCCCTGTGAGAACCTCTATCAGGAGCAGTGTCAAGAAAACAAACATGGGGTTTAGTTATGGTGTATCGGAAAACACTGAATTGGGTGACTCAAGTCACACCCGAAACCCACCTCAGTGCATGATGTCGCGACGAAGAAGACAGCGAAACCACTATCTTCTATGAAGCAACAGACTTTCCAGACATTCCAACCTCTCTATGGGAAATTTCAAAAACAGATGTGGGGAAAATGACCACTGCTACAGAAGTCATGATTGAACCAAAAAGCAATTACCGACCGATCGTCAGGCAGTATCCTCTAAAACCAGATGCCAAAGAAGGCATAGCGCCAGAAATTGAAAATATGTTCCGAGCTGGCATCTTGATAGAAGCCCCAACGGTACGATGTAACAGACCAATATTTTCAGTAAAAAAAGCGGACTCGACCAGCTGGAGAATGGTCCACGATCTCAGAGCCGTAAATGCCACAGTAAATCAAAGAGCACCGTGTGTCCCAAACCCACACACTCTGATGAATGAAATCAAGCCCGGACAAAAAATTTTTTTACAGTGATTGACCTCAGCAATGCATTTTTCTCAATACCTTTACACCTTTCAGCAAGAAACTGGTTTGGATTCACATACGAGGGAAGAAAATACACGTAAACAAGATTCCCTCAAGGATATGCTGAAAGCCCAACAATCTTCTCCCAAGAAATATCCAACTGCCTCAGTACATTTGAACTCAAAGAAACGTCACACCTATTGAGCTGTGTGGACGACATCCTGCTGGCACGTCCAACAAAAGAAGAAAATCAAGACGAAGCCACAAAACTGTGTCATCATCTAGCCAAAACTGGCGACAGAGCTTCATTGAACAGACTGCAATGGGCGCAGGAAGAAGTGGTGTTTCTGGGCCACCTGGTGACAGGACAAGGAAGGAGACTGACTGCTGACCGGACATTAGCTATCCTGAATGCGCCAAAACCGACTACAAAAAGACAAATGATGGCATTCTTAGGATTAGCCAACTACTGCAGGCTATGGATCCAAGATTATGCTGAAACAATGCAACCCCTACTGGACCTAATCTATACTGAAGATCTACCACTTTCAGCAACATTGACGTGGTCCGCAGCAGCCGAAGGAAGTTTGATCGAAACAAAAGAACTGATTGCCTCATCGGGAGTGATTGGGTACCCCAATTATGAGAAACCCTTTACCCAAACTGTGGACTGCAAAAACGGATTCATGACATCCGTCCTGCTACAGCAACATGGGACACATTTGGAACCAGTGGCGTTCTACTCCAAGAAGTTAGACCAGGTTGCACAAGCTCTTCCCCAATGTGTACAATCAGTCTGTGCAGCAGCAATGGCAGTCCAAGCGTCAGCCGAAGTGGTGTTATTCCACCCATTAACACGACTGGTGTCAGGTTTAAAATGCCCTGACGTCTTTTTTAGACTGAACGTTACAGAGAACCAGAGAATACCAGTTAGAGTTTTGTCTTTTTATCCTTCGCGAAGGGAGAGGAAGGCAGATAGACACGAGCGTCTTGTTTCGCTCAAGCCTTTGCAACCTCAGGTCTTCCTTCCCCTTGCTAGATCTTTTTATTAACAAACTTGGCAGACAAAGGAGGTCTGTCTGCTGAAATTCTAGCAGGCAGGCAGGAAGCAATCAATCAATGGTCAGTTTAAAACTTCAGCCTGAGGCAGAAGACTTCAACACTAAAACAGAGCTCTAATGTGTGTGTGTGTGTGTGTGTACAATTATTACTGATACAAATAATACAAATGTATAAAAGATGATTAGGAATACACAAAATGATTACATAACGTTAGTTGAGGTTATTAATCCTCAGCTTATCTCACATTTCCTCCCTGTTGTGAATTTCTAATCATCAGATACATCACGACCTTGCGGCTTTAAGATGAATCATCATAATGAAATCCTACAACAGCATGGTCATCCGTAGAGGGGCGAAAACCTTCAATAAGGACAAAATTCCCCTCCTCCCTTCCGGCATGGAACGAGATTCTTATAATTTGATGACCATCAGGGAATAAAACAAATATATAAAAAACATTTCAATGTGCCTAGTGAAAAATAACAAAACTGTCTCCACGCAGAGCTTGTCCCTGGGGTGACCTGGTGGAGGCCCTTGCCTCGTTGTAGGAGAAGACAGCCGTCTTTATCTCCCGGGTTTCGGCACCAAATAAATGTCAGGTTTAAAATGCCCTGACGTCTTTTTTAGACTGAACGTTACAGAGAACCAGAGAATACCAGTTAGAGTTTTGTCTTTTTATCCTTCGCGAAGGGAGAGGAAGGCAGATAGACACGAGCGTCTTGTTTCGCTCAAGCCTTTGCAACCTCAGGTCTTCCTTCCCCTTGCTAGATCTTTTTATTAACAAACTTGGCGGACAAAGGAGGTCTGTCTGCTGAAATTCTAGCAGGCAGGCAGGAAGCAATCAATCAATGGTCAGTTTAAAACTTCAGCCTGAGGCAGAAGACTTCAACACTAAAACAGAGCTCTAATGTGTGTGTGTGTGTGTACAATTATTACTGATACAAATAATACAAATGTATAAAAGATGATTAGGAATACACAAAATGATTACATAACGTTAGTTGAGGTTATTAATCCTCAGTTTATCTCACACTGGTCAGCCACTCAGTGCACATTCTACTCACTCCAGACCAAGATGTCTTTTTTTGTCACCAGCCAGACATCTATCATTAACTGCAGTCCTATTATCTCAACCCCACCTGACCATAAAAAGATGCAACGCATTAAATCCAGCAACTATGTTTCCAACAGAAGGTGATGGGGAACAACACAGCTGTGAACAGAAATCAGAAGAAATCTGTAAACCAGGCATCACCAAATGGCGGAACGCGGTCCGGATGGTTCGGACCGAATCCCTTGGCCAATCTATGATGAATTTTTTTCAGGGCGCATTCGCAAACGTTGGCGCTGCAATTCTAGTAAATACGGAAAAGGCGTCACTGATTTGAGCCAATCAAATCTTTTGTTTACGATCCACTGCCAATTGCGCAGCAGACCGGAAGAGAGTGCTGCTGACAGTATGCCTTGCTAAAAAGTTAGTGAGGTCGATGCGTCTTCTTTTAAATGGATGGACGGAGAAATTTAGTTTTGATCTGGCTGCAGCCAATTTAAAACCAGTGTGCATCATATGCTCCGAAACTGTTCTGAAGGTTTGCATGTTTATAGAATCATCCCTTTGAGTTGTGATTAAGAGGGGGATATTTTCTGAATGAATGTTATTTTGTTATGGCTTTATGATATACACAGTTATATGGTTAATAATTGTGCATCGTTTGACATTCTGCTGTATTGTTACTACTGTTTGCCTTTGATATTGGTGTGGCGCATATAATTGACAATGTGCTTATTTTGTCGGTCGCGGGATGTCTCGCGCGATCCCGATTGATGACGTGAGAGAGTGTGCACTTGAACAAAAGGAGAGATCGTGCACTTGACCAGAAGAGAAGGGGAGTGTGCGAGTCGCGGAAAGGAGTCAGTTGGAAGTATACTGTTCTCATCACCAAGAAGGATCACTAACTCGAACGACAGCAAAGTGGATTGGTGACGTTAACCCACGTCGTCCTTCGAACGAAGTGTCGCCTCGAAAAGGGAGGTTTTGGCGCGGTGGATTGTGCTGCCTTGTGTGTGGCGTCTCTGTCGGAGATCAAGCTAGCGAGCATCCAGGCGAGTTAGCTTCAGTGGGCTAAGTGCGGCCATTCTCCCTCGCGGCAGAGCCCCGTTGTCCTCGGACAGTTCACCCAAACTTTCCCTCGCCAGTGAGGATTGACCTTCCCCCCCTCTCGGATTAAGATAATTCTCCGCTCCCACCTCCTGATATTGTGGTTCCACCAGATGGGCCCAACCCCCTAAGCTTCCAACCAGGAGAGTTCTTCACCAACTCCAATTCCCAAGGCAAACCTAGGAAATCTCGTTCATCCAGAGCCGACAGGGCAGCGTCCATAGCATCCGAACAGGTAGTTATCGTAGTCACCGATCAGAACGATCAAGCATTGCAAGTGCACTCTCAGAGAAGCTAATCCAGCAGATGATTGACACCCAGGAGCATCTGCGCCAGGATGGTCTCACCAGAGAGGAGCGCCTGCGACAAGAAGCTCGCGCCGACAAGGAGCGCCTGCGACAAGAAGCCCGCACCGACAAGGAGCGCTTAGAGAGACAAGCACAGGTCACGGCGGAGGCACTACAAAGGGCGACTGCCCAGAATCTGGAACTCGCCAGGCTCGCGTTTGTCCGCCGATCAGAGCCCGAGCCCCCCGAACAGATATTAAGAACGCGCCCTAGGCCTGGCTCCCCGCATGAATGTGAGAAGAATAGGGAAGGGTTATGTACCACATGCCAAAACCCCCAGCGCGCCCCTGAGAATGAGCAACAGGAGCTCAACCAACGCCTAGGCTCCTTGCTGGATTGTCCAGTGCAATACACTCATCCACTTTCTCCCTCCACACCCTCGCAAGCAACCCGTCACAGTGCCCGGCAATACGACCCGCTCCCTCTTCATCCGCCCGGCTCAATTGTCCCTTTCTTCACCTTAGACGACAGGGAGAACTACAGGGAGATGCGTCTGAGCCTAGAGTACCTGTTAGGAGAACCACAGGCATATCACAGTGAGCAGCAGAAGTGGCTAACGCTCCATCTACACTGCAAACTACCATTAGATAAGAGATTGTGTTTCTCCCACGCCAAGTGCCTCACCCCCTACACCGACAGCATTCGTGAACTGGACCGTCGCTTGGGGATGTCCATGGGACCACATCCTTGATGAGGTTGAGGCACTTGGAGAGTTAGCTGACATCAGAAGTGATGCAGCCCTGGATGACTATGCCCTCCGCATCCGTTCCCTTGTTACAATGCTGAAGCTACAAAGATCGACTGGAGCCAGGGAACTGAACACAGGCTCCACTGTTGAGCGCTTCATAAGGAAGCTTCCCCAACATAGAGAGGAGCGATTCAGACGGCGCCATGACCAGCTATATCCCGATCAGCCAGCAGCCAGCCTAGAGGAGCTGTCTGACTTTCTCCGAGGCGAGGTGAAGCACATCCGTCTCCCTAAGAAAGATGAGCAGAAGAACAGCAGGAACGAACGGTCTGCTCGAGCCTTCAAGAAGAGGGAAGGATCCGCCCGAGTGTTGACGACCATCCCAGAGGCTGAGACCAAAGAGGAGGACGTGCCCCAAAGGAAACCGGGTGGCTCCCTGCAGGGCGATAAGAGACCTCCACCGCCTTGCCGGTGTTGTTCGGAGTTGCACTGGCTTGACCGTTGTCCTGAGTTCAAGAAGAAGAACACTGATGAAAGGAAACAGTGGATCAAAGACAACAAGCGGTGTTGGAGATGCGCACGTGAACACATGCCCAAGCAGTGCACACTGAAGAAGCCTTGCCGCATAAAGGAGTGTGGCAGGACACACCTCACAGTCCTTCACGACATCAACACAAGAGAAGCTAAGCCAGAGACTGAGGAGTCCCCCCAAGACCCATCCATTGAGATTGAGGAGGGTCGCACCTACTACGTAGGCCCAGCGCGTGGCCACAACCCCCGAGTGTTACTCAAGATGGTGCCTGTTGTCCTACGCCATGACAGTAAAGAGATGTCAACCTATGCAATCATCAACGATGGTGCAGAGCACACCCTTCTCCTGAAGGAAGCAGCCATCGCTCTGGGACTTAAGGGTCTTCCTTATCAGATGAAGATACTTACCGTCAGTCCTAAGCCCACCCAAGTCGCGGGTGAGAAAGTATCCCTGGAAATCATGGCGAGGGGACGACCAGGAGAGGCGCACCCCTTGCGCAATGTCTTCACGGCGGCCGGATTGAGTCTTTCGAAATACGGATATCCTATGAAGGCGCTCAAGGCGAGGTACCCCCATCTGTCGGAGTTGTGTCTTGATCAAGAAGAGGAAGTAGCACCAACTATCCTACTTGAGTCTGATTATGCGAAGCTGACCCTCCCAAGGCGCATTCTCCCAGGCCTGAATGGCTGTCCCTTTGACCTGGACACCCCACTTGGCTGGACTCTTCAAGGCCCCATCCACCTCAAGAGCCACGAGACCAGCCACACCCGGACTCACTACCTCGAAGTTGAACACGACGACGGTGTCCTTCTGGAGAACGTTCGTAAGTTATGGCAACTGGATGTTACTCCGTTTAAGAATGCGAAGCTGCACATGCGCTCCAAAGAAGATGAGATGGCCATAGCACTTCTGAATGAGAAGACCCGTCGTGTAGAGATGCGTGGCGCCCTTCGCTATGCCACACCGCTACTGCGGAAGGAACCTATGCCAACCTTCCGCGTCTCACGTGAAGTGGCCATGCCCTGCTTGCGAAGCACAGAGAAGAGGCTGAGTAAGGACCCAGAATCAGCAGCTGCTTATGCCGAAGAAATGAGGAAGCTAATTGAGTCTGTAGTGGTCAAGAAATTGGAACCTGCGGAGGAGGAAGCTACTGCTGAGTCTTGGTACCTCCCACATCATAACGTGAATCACAATGGCAAGAATCGAGTTGTATTCAACTGTAGCTTCCAGGTTCGCGAACAAAACCTAAACAAGCACCTTCTCCCTGGTCCGACGCTGACTCCTTCCCTGCTCGGAGTCATGATGCGCTTTCGCCGGAAGCAGACGGCGATCAGCGGTGACAGACGCATGTTCCACCAGGTCCTGTTGCTGGATGAGGATAAGCCACTCATGAGGTTTGTGTGGCGAGAGAACCCCAGCGAGACTCACTCGACCTACCAGTGGGAAGTGCTTCCATTCGGGACCACCTGCAGCCCATGCTGCGCCACATATGCTCTGCAGGCCCATGTGAAGGAGGGAGCTGTACCTGAAGGAGTAGCTGATGGGGTCCTGAACAGTTTTTACGTGGATAACTGCCTCCACAGCACTGAGACCCCAGAAGAGGCACGTCGCCTGATTTCCGATCTGCGTGCCCACCTGGCCACCGCTGGCTTCGATGTTTGCCAGTGGGCAAACAATGACCCTGAAGTCTTGAGAGACCTCCCCGCCGAAGCAAAGTCTAACAGGAGCAAGACTTGGGTCACTCATTCAAGTGACGATGTACATGAGATGACATTGGGCCTTCAGTGGAACTTAAAATCAGATAGACTGTGCTATCGGTGTAAGGAGATTGAGCCCCACCGTTATGTCACAATGCCTGCAATCTACCGAAACATGGCCAGCCAATACGACCCCCTTGGCTACATCAATCTATTCACCACCCGAGCAAAGATGCTAGTGAGGGAGCTGTGGACTGAGAAGAGGGGCTGGGATGACCCCCTCCCGGAGTCACTCGGAGCCAGGTGGTCCGAGTGGAAAGAGGAGCTCCTTGCTCTCCGAGAAATCAACTTCCCCAGACGCTACTTTCCCCCCGGTGTGTGTTGGAAGGATAGCCAAGTCTCCCTGCACATCTTCTGCGATGCCTCTGAGCTAGCCTATGGGGCAGTAGCGTACCTACGTGCGGTCGAGCCCAACGGCACAATCCATGTGTCATTCGCCCTCGCTTGGAGCCGAGTCGCGCCAAAGAAGCTACAATCAATTCCCCGTCTGGAACTATGCGCCGCGGTCTGTGGAGCACAGATGGGACGCCTGTTGCAGGAGGAGCTACACCTCAAGGAACACGAGGTGTCAATGTGGTCGTACTCTACCACAGTCATTCAGTGGATCCAGTCGACCTCATGCAAGTACAAGATCTTTGTGGAAACACGGGTCAGCAAAATTCAGGACCTAGTTGGATTTACCTGCTGGCGGTACGTGGCGACAGATGTCAACCCAGCTGACGTTATCACCAGGGGTACGACTCTATCACAACTTGCTCTCCCCAATCTCTTCCACCAAGGACCCAAGTATCTCACCAAGCCTGAGTCGGAGTGGCCCGGCCATCCCGACCTAAAGCCCACAGAAGTGGATGTGGAACTTAAGAAATCTATAGTTTGTCATCTCACGGGCCTCCGAGAACCAGCAGTTCCTGGCGGGCCAGACATTGATGACTGTAGAACAATCGAGGAACTCCAAGAGTGGACCTTCCGCTATCAGAGTCCAAACAAAGACGACAAGACCCCCCTTACAGCGGATGACTATGCCGCTGCAGAGGTCATTGTGCTGCAGAAGGTGCAGCGAGAGGTCTTCCCCCAAGAAATGGCATGTTTGGAACGGAAGGTGGAGTTACCTCACGACAGCCGATTGAGACAGTTAGCCCCTGAGATGGATGAGAAAGGTCTCCTACGAGTTGGAGGTCGCTTACGCAAGGCCCAGGGTCTAACCGAGGATACTAAGCACCCCATCTTGCTGGCACAGAAGCACCCCGTAACTGACCTGGTGATCCGTCAACACGACACTCGATTGCATCACCCTGGATCGGAGAGACTGTTTGCTGAATTGAGAAGGCGGTATTGGATCCTCCGTGGCCGGGAGGCGGTACGTCATTACCAGGGCAGGTGCACAGATTGCCGCAAGTTAAGAGCTAGGCCAGTTGTACCTATGATGTCTGACCTCCCTGCGGATCGTCTCCAGACCAACAAAGCACCCTTCCATCACACAGGGGTGGATTGCTTCGGGCCCTTCTCTGTCCGGGCTGAAGTCGGACGAGCGACAACCAAACGATGGGGCATCGTCTTCAAATGCCTCACCTCAAATGCAATCCATCTGGAAGTGTTGGCGGACCTCTCAGCCGCCAGTTTTCTGATGTCCTTCCGCCGTTTCACCGGGAGGAGAGGGCGTCCCCGCTGTGAGAGTATGTAAATAGTTTGTGTATTTTTAATCATGTTTTTTATACACTATTTGTATCAATGATAATTACACACACACTCACAGACACGCACATCATTGCTTCAGCACACATGCGCACACCCACACGCTTGTTTTAAGTTTCACTTTCCATAGGTTTCGTTTTTCTCTGAATAAAGTCCAGAGGGATGGGCGAAGGAGTCAGTGAGAGTGCGGGAGAGTGAACTGGAAGACGTCTACTTCACTTCCTGGCTTCTCCTCCCATCGCGATGGAGAAAAGACAAAACCTTCCCTGGTTATTCCTCTGGTTCTCTGCATTTAATTCAGTCTAATGAAGGCGTCAGGACCTTTTAAACCTGACATTTATTGGTGCCGAAACCCGGGAGCCACACCCGGACGGGCGAACGTCGCTGGATATTTCGGGGGCCAACGAATCTGACGTCAGCGCTTCACCATTTGAAAGCGGGTCCCTGAGCTGCGGCGCGGCCGTCCGCCCGGATGTCGGTTCCCCGTCGGACCAGGCGGATCCGGAGGAAGCCAGGTATTGTTTTTCAAATTATTTTGTGCCACCATTTTAAAATTTAAAATATTAACACAATTCGTAAGGGGTGATTTATGTGAGTAAGGAAGAGCGCGCCGGCCGTTTTGCAGTAGTTCGGTCGAAAAGAAAAGAAACTGGATCGTGCTCGTCTAAGGAGTTATAGAAAAATAATTAGGCCATAACTCATTGAGAAACTGGGTTTCTCGGGAGACTGGGTCTCCCTTACGGAAAGCACGGTTGCGTTGATTGACGGTTCTGCGGTCCGTCTGATAAAAAAAAAGAAGAAAAGAAAAAAACCGGATCGCGTTATTCAAGGAGTTACAAATAGTATTAGGCCGTAACTCATTGAGAAACTGGGTTTCTCGGGAGACTGGGTCTCCCTTACAGATAACGCGGTGGTAAAAAAGAACGTCCTGCGGTACGTCTAAACCGGATCGTGTTGTTTAGGGAGTTACAAAAAGAAGAAATTAGGTCGTAACTCGTTCAAACCGACAGCACGGTAGAGTCTATTAAAAGTTCCTCGGTGTCGATAAATAGAAATTATCGACGACTTAGAGGTCTACTCACAATTTCACATTGAAATTTAGGGAATAATAAGGCATTATTTTTGGTGGTTTTTATTATTTTTATTTGAATATTGTTTGTAGCTGCGCAGCTGTGTGTGTTAACCAAGATGGCGGCGCGCATGGACGCAGCGGCTAACAGCTCCCCCTCACAGTGCTCCTTTTTACTTTTTATTAGTGTTTGCTTGCTCTTATTGGCATCAACTGAGGCACAACATCGATATACCCGCCAAGACATCGTGAACATTGGATATCGATGCGAAATAACCATCACAGAGGAATTTTGCTATGATCGCAAAATTCCGAACGAACTGGCGAGGCTGCCCGGCTCACCATGGCTGGTCATCGGGGCCGGGAGGCGGCGCAGGCGACGCAGAGAGAGGAAGCAGAAGCGAGGCTGCAGGTCCGGTGTCTTGCAACGGCTGCGACGGCAGCCCCATAGGCAACCACTACCGAGTCTGCACCTCACCAACGCCAGATCCGTGGTCCACAAAATCGACGACCTGGGATTACAAATCCTGGGAAACCGCTATGTGCGCGATAGCAGTGTGATCGTCGTCACGGAAACCTGGCTGCACGCAGACGTCCCCGACGCTAGCATCCAGCTGGCCGGGCGCTCGCTACATCGCGCGGATCGGACGAGGGACACCGGTAAGAGGAGGGGCGGGGGGCTCTGTGTTTACGTGCATGAGAACTGGTGCGGCGATAGCACGATCGTCGAGAAGCACTCTTCCCCCGACATCGAGTTCATGTCCGTTAAATGCCGGCCTTATTTTCTCCCGAGGGAGCTAACGGTAGTGATTGTCACAGCTGTTTACATCCCTCCCGACGCTAGCACTAGCACGGCGCTCTCGCTACTCGCGTGCGTCATCAATAAACATCAGCGGGCCCACCCTGATGGCGTTCACGTAGTAGCGGGAGACTTTAATAAGGCCAATTTAAAGACTGTACTCCCAGAGTTTCACCAGCATGTCAAGTGCCCAACGAGGGGAGACAACACTCTCGACCATGTGTACTCGAACATCAAGCACGCATACAGAGCCCTCCCACTCGCCCCTCTCGGCCAGTCAGACCACCTGTCCTTGCAGCTCGCACCTGCGTACACCCCTCTCAGGCGCAGATTCAGGCCTACCACAAAGACTGTGAAAACCTGGCGTGACGACGCCATGAGTGAATTACAGGACTGCTTTCATGACACAAACTGGGACCTCTTTGATCATCAGGACCTTGATGTCTACACGCATTGTGTACTGGACTACATCAAGTTCTGCATGGAAACTGTGTCCCAACATAAGACTATACGGACCTTTCCAAATGCGAAGCCCTGGATGTCCAGCAGGGTTCGCTCTCTCCTCAAGGCCCGTGACGCTGCCTTCAGGTCAGGCGACAAAGCCCAGTACAGGGTGGCTCGTGCTGACCTGAGCAAAGGCATCAAGCTAGCCAAGGCAGCCTACAAGGGGAGGCTGGAGGCCCACCTTGCCAGTAACAGGCCACGGGAGGTGTGGCAGGGTCTACGGAGCATCACCAACTTCCGTGGCAGCAGCACGACCTCTGTAGACCCGAGTGCATCGCTGGCAGAGGAGCTTAACTGCTTCTTCGCTCGCTTTGACTCGCCCCAACCGTCACACCCCCGCACTTCAAGCTCCAACTCCCCCCCACTCATCGTAGAGGAACACGATGTGAGGCGCGCGCTCCTGGCGGTCAACCCCAGGAAAGCTACTGGACCCGACGGAATACCAGGCAAGGTCCTCAGAGCATGTGCCCACCAACTGTCACATGTTTTCTGCAGGATCTTCAACCGCTCCCTGGCTCAGGCAGTCATCCCCTCCTGCTTGAAAACTTCCACCATTATTCCTGTCCCCAAAAAGTCACCAGCCGTCCACCTGAATGACTACCGTCCTGTTGCTCTCACACCAGTCATTATGAAGTGCTTCGAGAGGCTGGTTCTCCAGCACATCAGGGACTGCCTTCCTCCCACTCTGGACCCCTACCAGTTTGCATACCGGGCTAACAGATCCACTGAGGACGCCATCGACACTGCTCTGCATGTTGTGCTGGGCCACCTGGAACGACAGCAGAGCTATGCAAGGATGCTCTTTGTGGACTACAGCTCGGCATTCAACACGATCATCCCAGACATCCTCGTCGCCAAACTGGACACTCTCGGCCTCCCTGCCCTCACACGCATCTGGATTAAGGACTTTCTGACCAACAGACCCCAGACTGTGTTGCTCGGCCCCTACACGTCCTCCACCCTCATGCTGAGCACCGGTTCCCCCCAAGGATGCGTGCTGAGCCCTCTCCTGTACGCCCTCTACACCTACGACTGCAGCCCGGCCCACGGCAACAACACCATCGTCAAGTTTGCTGACGACACGACAGTGGTCGGTCTGATCTCGGAAGGTGACGAGACAGCCTACAGAGAGGAGGTAAAGAGACTGACAACTTGGTGCAAGGACAACAGACTGCACCTTAACTCTGCTAAAACAAAGGAGATTGTCGTCGACTTCAGGAGGAACAAGACGCTGCCGCCCCCCCTCTGCATCGAAGGCGTGTGTGTGGAGAGGGTCCACACGTTCAAGTTCCTGGGAGTACAGATCTCCGATGACCTTTCTTGGAGTCACAACACCACAGCAGTGGTAAAGAAGGTCCGCCAACGTCTGCACTTCCTGAGAGTCCTCAGGAAATTCAACCTGGACAGGAAGCTGCTGCTGGCCTTCTACCACTCGTCCATCGAGAGCCTGCTGACGTACTGTGTCTCCACCTGGTACAGCGGCTGCACTGAGGCGGACAGAGTGAGGCTCCAGAGGACAGTCAAAACAGCGCAAAGGATTATTGGCTGCCCTCTCCCCCCACTGTCGGACATCTACACCGCCCGGTGCCTCAGAAGGGCTCTCAACATCGTCAATGACAATACCCACCCAAACTCACACCTGTTCGACCTGTTGCCCTCTGGCAGGCGCTACAGATGCATCAAATCAAGGACCAATAGACTGAGAAACAGTTTCTTTCCGAGAGCCATCTCCATACTGAACTCTCACACACACACGAGACCACCCTAACCTCGCAAAACAGCATTGTGATGTGTTTCTATATGCCCTATTCAGTACTGAATTCCATTGCACTGTCTTCTTTATTTATCTAATTTATATATTTGTCTGTATTATTGTTGTATTGCACTGGAGAGGGGAGCCCTCTAATCTCGTTGCACACTTGAGTACAATGACAATAAAGGGATTTCTATTCTATTCTATTCTATGAGGACAAAGAGAAAAAAAAAAAGGTGGGGGTTTGCGTGCGTGAGGGGGCGTGCGTGCGTGTGTGTGTGTGTGTGTGTGGGTTTGGAGAAGTAGCTGACCAGACAACAGCAAAAGAGAAGAATTTGCAGAGAAGCTGAAGAAAAAAAAAAAAAAAAAAAACCCGCACACACAACACCAGATGTGGAATGATCATTTTGCTGTATGCAAAGTGAGTGAATGGTGTGATTGGGGATTACAAATACCATTTGGTATTTTATCCCGTATAATGCAATAAGGGTTATAAACAGAAATAGTATTTGAGGATGACAGAGAGGGTTGTTGAAGAAGGTAAAGAAGGGGCGGGGTTGCAACTGCCCCCTGCATCCTGAATTACCCCCCCACCACCCACATTATCAGGTAACGCCACATAGAATGAGAACTAGATCAGACAGAACTGCATCGATAAGACAAAAAACCCCAATAAAAGATAGATAAACCAAAAAAGCGCTCACCTCAATGTGTTGCGTGTATAAGTGGCAGTGTGCATTTGTGGCAGAGGCTGCATTGGCCCTATAGGGCTGCACACACATAATTATGAGCGATATTAGTTGAATTAAAGGACTTATTATGGGCAAAAGATAAAGATGGATTGTGTTGCTGTTATTACTAACATGTTATTCTTGTTTGAAGTTGTTCAGTGTTGAGAACTGTGTGTGTCGTTTTGTGGGCCCGTGTATATGTCTGTGTGTCTGTCTGAGTGTCTGTCTGTGTGTCTAAATGTCAGGGAGAGTGATCAAAGTGGTTGGAATTATGCTAAAAGGATTGATGAAGTAGAGATAAAATGGAATCAAGGATTAGTAACCAACAAAAGGCTACTTATGAGTGACGAGATCTTATTGAGAAAAATAATTCCCAAATTTACAAAAGAAATTAATAAAGAAGATGATTTGAGGAGATAAATTCATTTAAATTTGAAATTAAATAAAATAACTTATACAACGGGATAGGCTTAAAAGAAAAGAGAGAAATAGCCTGATGTGCGTTTTCTGAAAAATAAAGAAATTGAACCCAGACGCCTAGGCTGGTTTAAAAAGATGAGTGAAGATAAGGAAGTTCATAAAAAAAACAGGACCTTGATAAAATTCAGTATTTAGACTCATGGAAAGCTGAACATAGTTTTAATGGTCAGTTAAAAACACGAAAAATAGCCGCATTGCAGAAATCAATCATAGCAAAGACAAAGAAAGACCACAAAAAGATGAAGAAAAATGGCTTTGAGGAAACAGAATATTGGATGAGGGTAGCCTTAAAAAGAGAAGAGGGTGACAAGAAACAGAAAAGATGAGACATTTGGGCAATACAAAGTGAGAATGACAGCTGTGTTTCAAAACCACAGCGGGCTGCAGGAAGATGGTGATGTGGATGGGGCATTTCAACAGCAGTTGAAGAATGCTTTACATGCAGGATCAAGAGAGGAAATTCATAAGTGGGTAAATAAACATTACATTTGCCTGCCAACAGGTACCCTGGAGGAGTATGTAAATCACGCCCTCCATGCTGAGAAGATAGAAAATAAAAAGAAACAGAGGTCTATAGACACTTTTTATCAGAATAAAGGTCAGAAAGTCTTTTATCAAGGTGGAAGAGGCTGAGACAAGGACGCCTTCCCACCGGAGATGATATTTTTTACAGTTGTGGCAGATCAGGACACTTTGCCAGAAACTGCCGTCAACCACACAGGAAGACCACACTAAAAGAAGGCCAGATAGCAAGAAATTGCCTTGAGAAGAAGCAGCCTTCAGCATGACTAAGATAGAAAGATTAAAGAACAGATGAGTTTTTAAATGAAGAGGTTTTCCTAAATTTACAAAAGATATTGGCTTTTGATTAAATGATTGAGCTGAAATAACCGTATTGGTAATGGGACACCAATTACCCTTTTTATGTGACATTGGTGCAGATAGGATTGCTTATAATAAATCAATTTCAAATGATAGGGCAAGTGAGAAAGGGGCCATAGTCAGATTTGCAAGGGGAAAAAATGGAACAGAGTAACAGAATTAGAACCTGTGTGGTTGAGGGACCCAGAAGGCCACTGAGTTGGTTGCATGAATTGAAATTAGTTTTATTTTTACAGAATAATGAGAGCCCAAGTTGTGGGGATGTGATTAATTTACAGAAAAAGTTTAGTGATGAGATAATTTATATTTACATGATTCAATAGACAAGATATATCATTTTGATGATGGTTTTTACTTAATTGTATACTTGCGTCTCCTTCAGAAAGGGAGAAGTAGGTGTTATGAAATTTTAACAATTGGATGAAGCTTCTGAAAGTGAACATGAGGAATTTTTGCAAAAACATAGGTGTTTCTTGATTTTTTAAATTTTGATTCGAGACATTGGTAGGTTTGAGTGGTTGTGGAAAAACTACAGTGAATTTGGAAATTAGGAGCAGACTGTGGAGAGGCTCCTGTGAGGAGGAGGATAGAAATTAGATTTTGCTTTTTGGTGAATTGAAGAAATAAATATTTTAGATTTCATATTCCAGTTGATGATGTTTATATTAAAGTAGGCCAGAGATGCAATGAAATGCAGAAATATAAATGATACAGGAAAAATTTGGCAAGGGCTATAATTTTCATTAAAGCAGAGAAGAAATTAGAAATTGCAAATAACATTGATGTGTACTTGTCCACTTTGAAGTAGAATTAACATGTTCATTTTGTGATAAGAAATTTGTGATTATGTGAAAAAGGAAAAAGAGAATTACAGGCTTTTCAAATAAAACAACCTAATTTAAATTGGCCAACTTGTAAAATGGAAAAGAAGATTCTAAATTATGCACAAAAAGCTTGAACGTGTTGAGCAGAAGGAAGAAAAAGAGAAAACATTCAAAAAAAAAAAAAGAAGGAAGCAGAGAGTCTTGTGATAAACAATAACTTTTCAGGACGAAGAGAGAAGCAACAGAGGATCACATGGCGAAAGAAAAAAAACTAACATAAAAAGTGTGTGTAGAAGGACTTCTACATCAACATGCGTTTTGCTTATTAGGCCGTGATACACTGACAATTGGACTTTAATATCAGAATCAATAAGCAAGGGCGAATTTAAACAAGAGTCAAAACTTTAAAAGGACGCATTGTCAGTGATAAGCGGGAAGAAAAATAGTAATAAATCTTTGCCAGACCACTTTTGTGTAGACACCTTCCTTGGGACTTTCGGAGAAAGAGCCCAACAGGCTTAGGGTGAGTTTACAAAGCATCTTAATGCACTACCAAATTATTATTATAAGCCATTTGGGCAAACAGTGACTGCAAAAAATGGCCTCATGGACTTGTGTTGCTGCAGAAACACAGGAAAGTGAATCCATTTGTATATTAGTCACAACAATTTGGATTTCGTGGCAGAGAACCACTTAAGAGTGTGATCAAGAGCTTTCACTGCTGCTTTAAGGAATGAAAAAAATGACATTCCATCACACGACATTCACATTGCACGGCGATTTAATTGTAACATTACATTAATAAGGTGCGATGCATTTAAGCCCAGCGCCATTCTTTTTCCACGCACCATTTAGAAGGCGCCACACGACTGTGGAGCCGTCCAAATTTTCACCAAACCCATGACTTGACTTTTTGACATATTTTCCTCCCGACTGGAGGAGTTAAGACGTGTAGGACTTGAAGACCAGGTGCACCTTCCAGACTGATAAGAAAGTGTCTGAGAACCAAGGTTGTAGGAAGAAATCACGCTGACTTTTATGCGATGGGAGTATTAGTAGTGCGATACCAACAGATAACTTGTAAAAGAGAGAAATTGTTAGGATAAGCAGGAAGAGCGTAGGCGGTTGTGAGCTAATTAAAATTTGGAGTTTCCCATCTTGTATGAGCTGTATGGTTACAATGTGAACTCACAGTCAAGATAAAATGTTCTTGTGTTCTGTTGATTTTGGGCGAACGGGTGCTTTAAAAATCACAAAAGATAAAAGAAAAGTTGCGCATAAAGCACGTCTAAGTAAGTATTTGTAAATAAAAACATTTTCTGAACAGAAAATGACACGATTACGATTGAATAAAGGCTGGAGCCAAGCCATAACCTCAGAGTCAACATAGCACAAGAGGTTTCATGAAAGCACACACACACACCCACACCCCCACACACACACACACACACACACACACAGTAAATCAACTTGACAAGTTGATCTCAGGCCAGGGAAAAAGGCACCACTAATTGAACATGCATATTGGGTGGACAATGATGCAAACATTGAGTGACACACGAGCAGATAGTCGTGTGTCAACAGGGGGAAGTATGATATGAAATTGTTCCCACATACAGACTTTTCAACAAAAAAAAAATTTTTTTGGACACTGTTATTTGTTTGGGTTGCAATATTGTTTGACTATGATTGATATGTTTTCAAAATGGATCAAGCTGTTTCCAACAACACATGCTGATGCTAAAAACGATTGGGAAAAGTGTTGTGTAATCAAATTATCCTGACATTTGGAATTTCAAGAAGTGATTTGAAGTGAAAATGATGCATTTTGTGAATGATGTTGTAACAAGTGGGACAGTTGTTAAAAATGGACTCAAAGCGTCACTGTGCATACAGTCTGCAGGACTTGTGGAACGCACTAATGAAAAAAAAAAAAAAAAAAAAAAAAAAAAAAAAGGAGACAATGGCCAGACTGTGTTTCAATCACAGCAATGAGGACAATGCCAGCCGAAGGAAGGACACTATCCCCTATAGACTCTCAGGTTCATCAGAACCACCAACAAAAAACATGTTTGACCGAAAAAGATGCAAAAGACGCAAATACTGGTCAAGTGTTTTTCTGATTCACAGAGAATTCACGTCCGTGTGGAAGACCAACTCTTCTTCAAGGTGTTGAAACGACTCCGTTGGGGGGAAGTGAATGCTGAGATGGCCCTCGCCAGATGATGGCGGTGACCCCGACGCTGCAAAGGTCGCGGGGCGTAGCAGCTGGATCCACCAGTTGCAGTACAAGCTTCACCGGTTTCCAGCTAAAGGCCTAGCAACGCGAATCCCTCCCCGAGTCACAATCTCGGACCACACGCACATCAGAACCACACCACCAGCCACAGATACGAATGTTGAAGCCACAGAATAAAAAGATTAGATATGGTTTGGAAATTAATGACGTACATAAAGAAATTTGAACCTTGATTGAAGAACATAATTGCATTTAAAGTTTTAAAAATGAAACAATTATTGATGTTATGACCACTATGAAGAATTTGAAAGACACAATATATATCGGGATAATTATGGTTTTCATTTTTTGTTATGTGTAGTCTGTTTTTGTTGCATTATTTTTATGACAAAAATGATGATTAATTGCATGTTTGTTGCCCAAAAGTAACATTACAATCTGATTGATGTTGAGTATGACAAACTCGAACTGGACAATGACGAACTCGAACTGGACACTGAAACGTAAAATGAATATGGACTTGTCGCCCAAGCCCCACACACGAAGATCCGGGAGGTAAAGACGGCTGTCTCCTCCTACAGCGAGGCAAGGGGCCTGCATCGAGTCCCCCAGAGACAAGCTCTGCGTGGAGACAGTTTTGTTATTTTTCACTAGGCACATTGAAATGTATTTTTATATGTTTTATTCCCTGATGACTCATCTTAAAGCCGTATGGACATGATTTAAATCCGACAAACAGGGGGGAAATGTGAGAGTATGTAAATAGTTTGTGTATTTTTAATCATGTTTTTTATACACTATTTGTATCAATGATAATTACACACACACTCACAGACACGCACATCATTGCTTCAGCACACATGCGCACACCCACACGCTTGTTTTAAGTTTCACTTTCCATAGGTTTCGTTTTTCTCTGAATAAAGTCCAGAGGGATGGGCGAAGGAGTCAGTGAGAGTGCGGGAGAGTGAACTGGAAGACGTCTACTTCACTTCCTGGCTTCTCCTCCCATCGCGATGGAGAAAAGACAAAACCTTCCCTGGTTATTCCTCTGGTTCTCTGCATTTAATTCAGTCTAATGAAGGCGTCAGGACCTTTTAAACCTGACACCCGCGTCCTCCTGTCTGACAACGGGACCAACTTCCATGGTGGGGAAGTTGAGCTGAAGAGGAATTATAAAGACATGACAGAGGAGCTGAAGAAACAACTTGCCCCCCTCCAAGTCGATTTTCGGTACAACCCTCCGAACGCCCCCCATTTCGGTGGAGTCTGGGAAAGAAAGGTCAAGTCAGTGAAAGCGGCTCTCAACTTCGCACTTGGAGGACAGGTTCCCAAAGCTGAAGTTTTCGCTACAGCATTGGTCAAAGTTGAAGTGATGCTGAACTCTAAACCGTTGGGGTACACGAGTAGTGACCTGGCTGACCTGGATCCCATCACACCAAACTCCCTCCTCATGGGGCGGCCAGACACAGCTCTTCCCCTGGCCACCTATGGATCAACAGATGACATCAGTGATCGTACATGGAGGTACAGTCAGGCCATAGTTGACCAGTTCTGGAAGAGGTACACCTCCGAGTATCTTCCCAATATGCAATGCCGTCGCAAGTTGCAAAGAGAACGCAGTAACTTGGAGATTGGCACTCCCGTCATGATAGTGGATCCAGCGCTACCCAAAGTGCATTGGCTCCTGGGCAGAGTGAAGACAGTCATCAGGGGAAGGGATGGAAGAGTCCGCTCAGCTATGGTAGACACTGGCCATAGAACCTACCACCGACCAGTGGCCCGCCTAATCGAGCTCCCCCCGCACTCTGACCCTGCTCCCACTTGATAGCAAACCTTCATTTAAAAACTGATTTCCTTCCCGTAAATCAGGAGGCGGCTGTTCTGAAGGTTTGCATGTTTATAGAATCATCCCTTTGAGTTGTGATTAAGAAGGGGATATTTTCTGAATGAATGTTATTTTGTTATGGCTTTATGATATACACAGTTATATGGTTAATAATTGTGCATCGTTTGACATTCTGCTGTATTGTTAATAGTTTGCCTTTGATATTGGTGTGGCGCATATAATGGGCAATGTGCTTATTTTGTCGGTCGCGGGATGTCTCGCGCGATCCCGATTGATGACGTGAGAGAGTGTGCACTTGAACAAAAGGAGATTGTGCACTTGACCAGAAGAGAAGGGGAGTGTGCGAGTCGCGGAAAGGAGTCAGTTGGAAGTATACTGTTCTCATCACCAAGAAGGATCACTAACTCGAACGCCAGCAAAGTGGATTGGTGACATTAACCCACGTCGTCCATCGAACAAAGTGTCGCCTCGAAAAGGGAGGTTTCGGCGCGGTGGATTGTGCTGCCTTGTGTGAGGCGTCTCTGTCGGAGATCAAGCTAGCGAGCATCCAGGCTAGTTAGCTTCAGTGGGCTAAGTGCGGCCATTCTCCCTCGCGGCAGAGCCCCGTTGTCCTCGGACAGTTCACCCAGCCTTTCCCTCGCCAGTGAGGATCGACCTTCGCCCCCCCCCCCTCTCGGATTAAGATAATTCTCCGCTCCCACCGGCGCTTCCTAGCCCTCCCCCTCGAGAATTGCGCACTTGGATCCACCTGCTTCGCCGCTCATAGCTCGGGATACATCAAGAAAGAGGATTTCCCCAACGTCAGCCTCCATTCATGAGCTCCACCAACCCGGGCATCAAATTGGTACCATTTAATGTTATACAAGCACATTGAGTTTGATTCCATTGATATAAGGGTGAATTAGATATTGTAATTTGGCTGAATAATTATTTCTAAGAATATTAAATGTCTATTCTTGCTAATTGAATATTCATGGTGTTATTGTGCCAAAGTGATTGCCATTATTGCATGTTAATTTCCCTCAATTATTATAGTGATAAGCGAAGAGTAAAATTATTTGATTGTTAATTTGGTAAATAGGTCATCCCCTCAGGTAAATATACAGTCCTCTATAGGCTCCGGCACAGAAACCGTCGCAACATTGCAAAGCGCCACAACGAAACAAAGCACCGCCCTTTTGTGCACAGTTATCCGCAAAAGCATCGAACTTCGAGTGCAGTACAACAGATTTTTACATTTTCGTTTACATCCCAGCGGCAAGCAAACGAATATTCAGTAAAAGTATCATGGATTTTGGGGAAACATAAAAAAACGTTCAAGTGATGGGGAAGTTGTGAAGCAGTGCTTAAATGTGGTTGCACAAACATTATTTAAAGGAAAACACAAAGCCCAGATGTGTGAAATAATCAACCAAATCCCAATGGCCCTGACTTCGTTCCAACACAGATTTAAGTCACTGGCAGGGCAGTCACAAACTCATTTTTCTCATTAAGAGAAGTTAAAAAAATATTCAAAAGAAAAAGTGGTGTCAAAGCTCATTTTGAATTAGTTTTTCATGAGGACAGCCATTTTTATTGATTGTGTACTGAACATGTTGACCTGGTTTACTCGGATAATTAGGCTTTCCGTTTTTTTAGGCTGATAACTCTTTGATTTAAAAAAAAAAAAAAATGGTAAAAGATGTTAACTCAATGCTTAGCACTTATATTTCTGCAGGAGATATTTTACTGTTTTTTTCTGGAAGTGGCAAACTTAAGTTCTTGGAGCCACATTTTCTTGAATGTGAAATAAACGCCTTATATTTGTTTGACTGGCAAAGGTGTTTAATGGGAACATTGCTAAATATTTAGTATATAAGTGTGCTCTGTTGAAAATGACTAAATATTGAAACTATATAAAAATGTGAACATAGGCTAGACATTTCGGGAAGTTGGACTTTGGTTCGGACCTTTTAATTGGAAGAAATTTTCGTTGTGGACCTCTGTGACTTTTAATTGAATACCTCTGCTGTAAACCAAGACCGGACCTACAAGACACACCACTGCATGAAGGTGACGTAGTGTTTGTGGATGGGTCGGCAAGCAAAAACATGACAGGATCAAACATGACTGGTTATGCTGTAGTAACACAAGAGGAAACCCTCAAGGCAGAAAAAATTACCAAGTAATTACTCCGCTATAGCAGCTGAAATTGTTGCCCTAACAGAAGCGTGCAAGCTATTCAAAGGAAAACCAGTTACAATTTACACAGACAGTCAGTTCGGCTTCTCAACCATTCACACCTTCGCCACCCATTGGGAAAGAAGAGGAATGAAGACGTCGACTGGGAAAACAGTACAACACGCCGAGTTATTGAAAGAACTCTTGACAGCCATCATGCTGTCTTCCAAAGGAGCACTCGGGCGCGTACAGTCAAAAAATACGCGCCATCTTTCAGCCCAGCTTCAGTTTTTATTTGAGTATTTTATGTCAAGGGTAATGTAGGTTGAATCGGTCAGCCTCGCTCCCTCTCACGGCACGGGTCCACGTCCAAGGGAAGGTCCTCCCCCGGTTAGTCATCGTCTGGATAGTTGATTCCCATCTGGTCCCCAAGACTGGCACGCTAAGGCTGGCCTTCTCCGGCGGGCTGTCTCTCCGTCTCTCTCCCTGCTGGCATTTCTCCGTAATCTTGTTGGTGTGCATGTGTGCGTATGAATGTGCTTGTGTATTTGCAGGTGTATGTGTGTGTGCCTGTGTATGTGGGTGTGCTCCGATCTCCAATTGTTATGTCTTACGGAATGTGTCTTTTGCGATAGCGTCTATGTGACACCTCCAGTGCCCAATTTGGTATGTTTGCATCTTCTAAGCCAATGTGGAGAATGTGCTTCGTTGTTTTTGTCCATGAAGTGCTGTGAATGTGAGTGCAGGTCATGGAAATGCAATGTGTGCAAGTTTGTCTTACTACTGAAAATTTCAATAAAGCTCACACATTTAAACTAAGTACTATAAATTTAGCATATGAGAATAATATAATAAATGAGTAAACATCAGGACTACAATTCCAGTCATTCTTGTGACCTTATGCTTCTTGTTTCATCATGTTTAACATATTCAGTAAATATGAACCTGCTAAATTAAATAATTGGCATTCTGTCCCGTAAGCGTTTAAAATAATGCCAGTAATCGTAATACAATCCTTCAGCGTGCAATGCTTTGTAAGTCCGCATTGTATTATGCGGCCATGGAATGCAACGTGCGTGTGTGCACGTTCAGCGTGCGTGTGCACATATTTTAATTTACATGTATAAATATATATACACACAGATGCCTGTCCACACATAGTCAACTCTACACGCAAACACTTGGAAAGCACTCGTATTTTGCGTTATCAGAATTGTTGCATGCCACACGCGGACTTGTGCGCATACGCACAACTACGCACACTCACACACGTTCACACACTTCTCTTCTGACAATCACAACAGTTTTTTATGGAATAAAATTGTACAACGGCGCGACATAGCGATTCATTGTTCTGCAAGGAAAAACCATTAACTAGTATTTGGCGCCACCTGGTGTTTAAGGGGGGTTAAAGCTCTAAATCCCCAAATTTCTTTTTTTACCCATTATTCTTTCCCCTGTCAAGGGATTTGTACAATAATCACGGGAAATACATAAAAAAAAAAAAAAAAAAATCAGGTTTACAATCTACTAAAATTTGCGAGTTATAATGGGAGTCAACGGGACATAAAATGGACATCACATGCCCTGCGTCTATTTAATGCTAGATAATACTCTATTTCCCAACTGCAATGTTCTAAAATTCCTGCTTTTTAACATTTTAAACGTTAACACATTTTTGACACCTATGTGATATTTCAGCTCCATAGAGTGTTTTTTTCAATGTTTTCTCGTTGATGTAAAAACATAAAATCCAAAAAAAGGCCAAAAAATGGACAAACACGCACAAGGGTTAATTAATTTCTTTCAACGCAAGTTACAGTCCTTCCGGGTCTACTTTCAAATAAACAAATGAAGCGCCCCAGGCACTTGAGGCTTCTAAAGTCACTTTCATGGTAGATTTAAACGAAAGAAGCTGAAGTCTTTTTATTTTATTCATTCATATTATCCATTCAAAAATTGGATTGGTGCCCAAGAAAACTGAAATATGTTCACGTGTTTCTTTTATCATTTCTAAGTAGTTTCTTAGTAATAGTTCAAAGTGGTAGCGTGTATAGCTAATGGTTCCATTTAAAATGCACTAAACATTTACACGCTTGCGCTAAACATCAGTGCTTATTGCATTTGTGGATGACTACAGCACCACACAAACACGCAGAGACAAGCAGGGCAGCAATTAAAATGAATAAAATAAAAATATCAAATCAAATCGTGCTGAGTGAATCGTTACATCCCTACCAGAATGACATTGATGCATATAAAAAACATGTGCATTAAGCATAGCAACAAAACACAATTATTGCAATGCGCTGTTTATTGCGAGGGTACCCACTTGTTTTTTTTTTCTTCTTCCGTGGCAGCTTCAAAGTTTTGTTTGCACACACATTTCCCGCACAAACATACATAATTCTAATTATTTGGTTCACATTAGATGCGTCCAATTTGGATGGTCTGCCTATGTGGGGCCCAGCCTGTGGTGAGGTCACCATAAAAAAAATAAGCACACTATTTTTAGTTTTCCTGTTGCTGCATTTCAATTATACACACTGGATAAGCATTTTTAAACTATTGCAGGATGAAGTGGCGGTGCACCTCACTTTGTGGTGGGAGACCAACCTGGTGGGAATAAAAATTGGTTGCTCTTACCAGTTTACACACCTTGGTGCGAGGGTCAACGAGTTTGGCCTGACGCTCCACACGGCCCAGTACAGCCAAGTCATGGTGAGTAAATAAATGGCTCGATGTCAATGGTGCTCAAAAGGTCACTGCCTACTTGTGGTCCCCATACTGTTAAGGCCCTTTTTAATATCAACCCACACCAGGTGTTCCCAATGCTTATTTATACTTCTTAATTAATTTAAGAGATCTTTGGTAAAACTTGTTTCCAATTCACAGATGTAACTTTAAAAAAAAATATTTTAATCATTGGTTTTGCCTTTGACTGACTTTAAAATAAGTTCTCCAATGTCACCTGTTTTCTGAGTTTGGTACTGTCACGTTTGAAAGGTGACCCATGATTACCTAAGCAACTGATGTCATTTTCAGTCGACAGCAAGTGTCAAACGGGGACATTTATGTTGCTTTCGAGTGTGATAGTGGAAGTCATGAAATTAATGAAACTGTTGATCCTACGTCTCATAATGCTTTTTTAAATACTTCAATTGAGTATAGGTGTTCATCAAGTGTTCTTATTTTTATTCAGGAATTGGAAGATGGGCCGTTCTGTGTCATCGGCTACCACATTCGGGGCAAGGTAGTGGAGGTAATTGAAGTGGCGGACCGGGTCAAATCAATCCCACTAAACATCGAGGGAGAGCTTCCCAGATGACCTACTAATGCCGAAGAGGGATTTATTTTGTAATTTTTTTTTTTTTTTAGTTTATTTTTTTCTGCATTTTTTTTCTTTTTAAGAAAAATTAAAGTTTGATTCAACATTGTGGCTGAACTTGATTTCTTTTCGGTCTGGTTTAATGATATTCAAAAGTATAAATTCTAAATTCCATGTCAAAATGGGTAAAAAAAAATTCAGTTGGTTACGATCGATTTCAAGGAGACGACTACAGTCCATGGGTCATTAATGTTTGAAAACAATGCTTCTCAATGGGAGTACCCCTGGGGATACGTGAGATTTGTAATAAAACAAACAAACCTGCAAAAATCCTTTCAAATTATTGAATTAATTAAATGTTTCAAGAAAACAGAAGTTCATGAAATAAATTTTATATTCTGTAAGTTATTCAAATTCAATATTTTAAAAACACAGATTCACCCCATACTAGAATGGTTCAACCCAACTTGCATTAAGCATTGCAATATAATACAATTTTATTGATATTGCGCAGTTGTCAACAACTGGAGCTGTAATAAAACGCTTTCCAGATGCCTATGTCACTTTAGAGTTCCTTCTGGTTTTACACCTCTACACGTCTTTGTTGTCGGTTGAGAAGATATTCTTTTCGCCATCTTTTCCAAAACTCATTAGCCAAAATACTGTACTCGGCGCCACCTCTTTTGAAGGTAGAGATCTTGCTTGGCGAATTCTCCAGGTGGGGGTAGAATAATTGTTGACTTCATCGTTAGAATGTGGTTTGGGGTTAATGGTTCAGGGCCAGATGGATCATTCAGATGTTCAGCGGTGAGTGGCCGGCTGTTAATGATGGCCATGACTTCGTAAAGGTAAGTCCTGAGGGAGGTGCTGTCAAGCCTTTGTGCGGACTGGTCCAGAATACTAGTCAGGATGCTCCTTATCGTTCTTATC
Organism: Idiotropiscis lumnitzeri; assembly: GCF_059441095.1. NCBI lineage: Eukaryota > Metazoa > Chordata > Actinopteri > Syngnathiformes > Syngnathidae > Idiotropiscis > Idiotropiscis lumnitzeri. Next base: position 6,858,805 of record NC_142406.1, read on the forward strand.
TGCCTCTCCCACATGCCACCCATGTGACTAGCCGCTGGAGGATTCATGAGAAACTCACATCCGAGAGCCTTCAATCTTTCTTCATTAATACCTTTCACAAGTCCTGCGAACTCTCTCCTTGCACCAACAAAATTGGTTCCTTGGTCGCATCTGAGTTGGCGAACGTTTCCTCTGATGGCAATGAATGATCTGAGTGCATTAATGAATGCATCCGTTGTCATATCGTCTATCACTTCTATATGGACGGATCGTGAACATAGACAGGTAAGTATGAGTCCATATCTTTTGATAACCTTTCTTCCTTCTTTAACGCAGATTGGGCCAAAGCAATCCATTCCAGTGTAGGTGAAAGGTTGAGTTGCTTCCATACGATCTTGAGGTAGGTCGCCCATTCTTTGTTCTTCAGTGCTTCGTCTGTACATTCGGCACTTGACACATTTATAAATGTGTGAAGAAACAGCAGTACTGCGTCCCTGGATCCACCATCCATTAGCTCTGAGTGCATTAGTTGTCATTCCACGTCCTTGGTGTTGAATGCTTTCATGATGGTGCTTGATGAGTAGTGATGATATATGACTCTTCTGTGGAAGTATTGTCGGATGTTTTATGTGAGGGTGCAACGTAGCTTTACCTAGCCTTCCTCCCACCCTGAGTATCCCATCTTCATCCAGGAAAAGGCTTACCTTCATCATCTTATTTCCTTTGGTTTGAGTAAGCTCCTGCCCTTGAAGGAATTTTGCAATCTCAGATGGGAATGCTTCTTTTTGAACAAGCTTAATGATGGCAAGCTCCGCTTCTTTCCTTTCTTCGATACTCGTATTTTCATTGGTGCATTGCTTCAGACCTTTGTGCTCTTTGACCTTTCGTTGTAATCTTGCGATTGCCTTTACAGCTCTTGTCCAGTCTGAAAACTTCTTTAGGTTGTCTAACAATGACTTCTCTTCCTTTGTTTCAGTGTGGCCCACAAAGACTTTGCGAAGTTCAGGGTAATCTTCGCCAACTTCTCCCACCTTGCACTCAATCGGAAGTGAACCTCTTTGCCAAAGAAACTTGGGGCCTGTATACCAATTTGAAGACTTCAGTTGGTTTGCAGTCAACCCTCGTGAGGCATGATCTGCCGGATAGTCATCAGAAGCAACATAGAACCACTGTTTTGGCTTTGTGCTTGCCTTGATTCTCTCACTTCGATTGGCAACAAAGACTTGAAATCTTCTAGCATCGTTGTTTATGTAGCCAAGAACTACGTTGGAATCTGTCCAGAAGAATTCTTGCAAGTCTTGGATTTCAAGCTAATTACGGAGCATGTCGCTGGTTCGAACTGCGACAACTGCTGCAGCCAGTTCGAGTCTTGGTATTTTTAAGACTTTCGTTGGAGTAACTCTTGCTTTTCCAATGACAAAGCAGCAGTAAACTTCATCCACCTCATTAATGGATCGCAGGTAAGTACATTCGCCATATCCTGAGACACTTGCATCTGTGAAATGGTGAAGCTCACGTTGTTTTGAAATATCGATATTGCCGCCAGGCTAACGATTATTTATTGCGTCAGAGTTAGCAACAATTTATTGCAATATCGATTTATTTCCCCACCCCTAATAATGAAGTCGTCATGAAAATAGAATGAGTATCTTGTGTGCTGTTTATATTGAATTCATACTGAGAACTTTGCTGCAGTAACAACATAAAAAAAGCCTTTTCCCGACATTCGTTGATGGAAAAGCATCTAGACAACGTATTAACTGTATGCCCGTGGTTACTAAGTTCAGAGAAAGGCCAGCACTAGTCTTCTTAATTGCTACCACGTAAGCTTTTTGTTTGCAGATTTTTATAGCACTGGCCTATTGGGAGTTGCACACACCTGTCACCGCACAGCCTCAATTGTGAATGCACATACAAGTTGCCACGTAAAAAAGGTTTTACTGTAGCAAATAGTGGCATTTTATTTCTCTGGATCATAAGCTGTGGAGAAATAAACTTGAAAAGAAAAAAAAACTGACTGAAATTGTCCAATCAACATGCCAATTTTAGCTTTCATCAGCATAAAAATCTAACTCAACATAATTTTTTTTTTTCCAAATTTTTCCCTAGTTTTATCAAGTAGTTGTCAATCGGTTCCTTCTGACACCTCCTACTTTTATTTGCATAAGCCCCAGCAGTATCTATGCATCCTCGTGCACGACCGTCACTCATGAATGAAAAGAAGACAGCAGGTGCGTTTGCCCTGGAGAGAATTAGAATTAGAATTAGAAATCCCTTTATTGTCATTGTACTCAAGTGTGCAACGAGATCCCCATCTGAACTCTCACACACACACGAGAACACCCTTACCTTGCAGAACAGCATTGTGATGTGTTTTTATATACCCTATTCAGTACTAAATTCCATTGCACTCTCTTATTTATTTATCTAATTTATATATTTGTCTGTATTATTGTTGTATTGCACTGGAGAGGGGAGCCCTCTAATCTCGTTGCACACTTGAGCATAAAAAACAACACTTATGAACTTGCAATTATTAACCCGTAGATGCATAAGTGGGGTCAAAATTACCCCATTATTCTTCAAAATCTCAGAATATTTTCATATTCCAGGTATTCCTCATGAAACATGTTTATGACAGGAGGCCATATTTTTATTTTTTCATTAATTTTAAGAAATTGCAGTTTTCGTATCACTACCTCACTTTGCCATGAGTGGGGACAAAAATGACCCCATTCATTTCCTATGGAATCTTCATAGAACTTTTGATTCTAAGTAACTCTGGCGGTCATTCGATATTTACTGCCTCACTTACACGTCAGATGTCAGAAGTCTTGCCACCCAGGATTTCTTTTTACACAGCAACATACATGTGAATATTATCTTTCTTTATGAACTTATTTTTTATTGCCAGAATATAATGTGTCATTACATGAGCCGCTTTGTTATTAGCTGACAGTATTGTTGGATAACATACACATCCGGTACAAAGTATCCCCTTGCTTAGCTAACTTCAAAGGAGGCTGTTAAATTAGCTAGTTTTCTGAGATAGCCAACATTACTGCATTTGTTTTGTAGAGACAGAGACTCTTACTATATTTCAAACTTCGTAGTAAATAAAAGCTAACCTGTTAGGTTGCCTGTTATACAATCAATGATTGTGCATGCATTTCTCTTTGTGTGATAGTGTCTGCATGTGTCTGTGCATTTAAATGCATGTACATTTACTTACAAAGCAATGTATGATTTATAAATTTGTGTTGCATTCAAACATTTTCCTTTTTAATTTTTTTTCTAGTAACCTGGCTAGAACAAGATCAGTCCGACACAGAGGAGTCCGCTGACGAGTCCTCCAAAGAGGAAATGAATATGGCTCTTACTGGGCTGAGTTAGCTCCCAGCCAGGCTAAAACACCAAGTCATAATATTCTATAAAGTCAGTGAAGGCCTACACCCGGGTTTAGGACAGTCTCCCCATAGATGCATGGAAGCAAGTAGCTTTGTGACAGCTGCACATCCACAGTGAGAAGATGGAAGACGTTTGTTTGTCTACATGTGTGTGGACAGTGTTATGGTGTCCTGACTTATTGAATGTTTGCTTTTGTCCTTCATATAGTCAAACAAAGAGAACGACACACAAACTTAAATTCATCTTGTCTTCATGTTTGTTGATTTTTTTCATTTGTTCAGACAAACGGAGGTTCTTTCCTACGTCAAAAAAAAGAACCTCCGTTTGTCTGAACAAATGAAAAAAATCAACTGACACTCAAACGTGTTTTGATACCTGATTGGTTGATTATTATATGGTAAAATGTGAATAAAAAGTGAAAAAATATGTCATAATTGAAATTACAATTTTTTGGAACAAAATATATAATCTCTAACCAAAATGAAAGACTTGTCTTAAGTTTATTGCAAAAACACATTGATTTTAATTGGGGTAATTTCTGACCCCACTCATGGAAGAGTGTATGTATTGGGAGGGCATGCAACCAAGGGTTAACGACGCAACCACTGTGCAAATGATGCAGAGAATCTTTCCGCAATTCAATTTTGCCAGAGATGGCAATCTTACCGTGTACGAAGCTCTGCTCGTGCGAGTCGGTGATGCTGAGCAGGTTTCCTCCGAGGCGTTGGCAGTCGTCATGGGCCTGCATCCAGGTCTTGGTGGACTTGGAGTTGATCAAGATGGCCGAGTGGTCTAAGGCACCGCGTTCAGGACCCAGTCCCCCCAGGAGGCCTGGGTTCGAATCTCGAATTTCCCCATTGTGGGACTAATAAAGGGAATATTATTATTATTATTATAAGAAGCAGATGTCGTCGGAGGGGCCGTCCAGCCACAAGCCGCATTTGCCAGTCCAGCCTGCAAGCGAGACGGCGCTTGAGATCAAAGTCGCACGTGCGACAGGCGACCACATGTTGACCGCAGTGTGCAACCCCCACCTGGCAGTGGTTGAGGTCCTTGGCGCTTGGCTGCAGGGATGCGAGAGGGAAGATGACGTGCAAAGTGAGCACTCTGAACATTTGGACCTTTTTGGCAGAAGAATGGCTCAGTGGAAGTGCAGGAGCCGCCATAGAGTTGTCCAGAAGATGAAAGTAGCGCACAGTCCCCTGAAGGATTGCGGAGTGCCCATGGAAGGTAGTTCTGTGGACGGCATCAGGTCGGCTTCCCGCTGCGTTTCCTCCACAAGCACTCAAATGATTCTGGCGTCAGGCGGAATGCTCTCACTTCCAAAATTATTTTTCAGGAAGCCCCCAAAACAGCCATTGTTCAACCATGAACATTGCATCATCGTCACAGACAGCGAGGCATTTTCAACACTAAAATGGTCAATTGATTGTCAAGGTACCTATTTGTGACAAAATGTGGTTATGGATCAACGCAAGCGTCAGTTAATTACTTGCCTTGCCGCCAATATTCTAGTAAAACGATTTCCTCAACTCTCATCACGTATCTATGGAGCCCCTAATGTGACTTGGGGGAACAAAAAAAAGGAATTTGTTTCTTGTCCGTAACGATAAACTTTCTCTTCCTAAGGAGAAACTTTCGGGTCCTGACCAGAAACATTCTCGTCTCAAGGGGAAACATTCTCGTCCTGACATGATAATCTTCTCATTAAGTTGAGAAAGTTTCTGTTGAGGGCAGGAAAGTAGGATAAGAGCATGGGAGACACTGTAGCTTAATTTTGGTTTGTGTTTCTGTGTGTAAATGTGCAGGACATATCCATCCATCCATTATCCGCCGCTTATCCGGGGCCGGGTCGCGGGGGCAGCAGCTTCAGCAGGGAAGCCCAGACTTCCCGCCCCCCAGCCACATCTTCCAGCTCTGCCGGAGGGATGCCCAGGTGTTCCCAGGCCAGCCGGGAGACATAGTCTCTCCAGCGTGCCCTGGGTCGTCCTCTGGGCCTCCTGCCGGTGGGACATGCCTGGAACACCTCGCCAGGGAGGCGTCCAGGAGGCATCCTAAACAGATGCCCGAGCCACCTCATCTGGCTCCTCTCTAAGTGGAGGAGCAGCGGCTCGACACTGAGTCCCTCCCGGATGGCCGAGCTTCTCACCCTATCTCTAAGGGAGAGCCCAGACACCCTGCAGAGGAAACTCATTTCGGCCGCTTGTATCCGAGATCTTGTTCTTTCGGTCACGACCCACAGCTCGTGACCATAGGTTAGGGCTGGGCGATAAACCGAAAATTTACCGTTACCGAAATTTAATACACTGTCCGACATCATTTTGCCCATGTCGATAAATTTGGTGTTAAAAAAAAATGAAGTGTTGTCTGTCTGCGGCTATGTTGATGCCCCTTTAAGACGGCTACAGCGGCTGTAGTCACGTGACTCCACCCAGCTGAACAAGAATGTAAACAAGACGCGTTCGTAGCTGGCGATTCAAATTCAGAAGCGGCTGACACGGCTGAAGACGAAGTAACGTTAGTTGAAATTGTTCCTGTCGCGCTTGTCCCGAAAAGAAATTCGACATCTGTCGTTTGGAAATGTTTTGGGTTCCATGAAGACGATGTTTAAGCAAAAGAACATGAACTACAAAGTGCATCGTAAGCACCAAAACAGCGCGTCCAACCTTTTCGTTTTCACCACCCACAACACAACCATGATGTTGACTGTGAGCTTGTGCTGAAAGTTCAAAGGGAGAAGCTAGGTTCGACCAGTGACAACAGCCCATAACGGAGGCGAAACCACACGAGAGAACGTCTAAGAGGTGGGCGCGATAGCCTAGCACATAGCTAAAGATTTAGCTCCTCTAGTTACAGTGGAGCGCACAGGATTTAAACGCCTCATGAAAGTAGCCGACAAGAGGTATTTGTCGCAAACCGTACTTCCCAATATGGACAACATCGGGACGGGAGCGTAGACATGTCAAGCATTTTGCATCCACATCCGACTTGTGGTCGAGTCGCAGCATGGATCCCAGTTTGAGCCTGACTGTGCATTACATAGACAACAAGTGGCGACTGCGCACCAGAGTACTCGAAGACGGCACATTTTCCGGATGATGCACACTTGTTTATTTGCATTGACTTTTTTTCCCATTTTATTTAGCATTTTATTTGTCGACCACACAAGCTCCTTTGCAAATGGCATTATTTATATTGTTTACAAGAGACCTTCACACAAATCTAGGCCTTTGCACATGGCATTACAGCACCTTGGCGCAATCTATTTGCAGAAAAGATTTTGCGAGAGGTACTCCTTTTCCTTTTTATTCTTTTTTTGGGGGGTCAGAAAAAAGGACAGGAATTTTTTGAGATTCTTATGGTTCCGTGTCAATGATTTCAACACAGACATAGTGGGCTACCGCATGACAGTCCACGTCTTCGGGAACAGCCCCTCACCTGCGGTGGCCATTCATGGTCTACACCAATCTGTCAAAAGCAAGGAGTTCTATATTGACCCTGAAGTAGAACACTTTGTGATGAAAGACTTCTACGTGGATGATGTATTGAAGTCTCTGTCTACAGTTGAAGCTGCTATACTTAATTCAAACCTGAGACTACACAAGATCGCAGCAAACCGCAAAGAGGTCATGGAAGCCTTCCCATCAAAGGACCACGCCAGCAACTTAAAAGACCTTGACTTCAGCACGGATACAATGCCAATGCAATGCAGTCTTGGACTCAATTGGGATCTACAAACAGACTGCTTTCTCTTCATTGTCTCTGATGTGATAAAGCCTTACACTCGTCGAGATGTTTTATCCACCATCAACAGCCTCTATGATCCTCTAGGATTTTGCAACTCACTGCCGAGAAGGTGACTGGGATGCACCAATGCCTTGTGAAATGGAGCAGTCCTGGACATCGTGGAGGACATCTTTAATAGAATTGACAAATCTGGTAATTCCACGGGCCTACACTAAACTTTCACCATTGGCAGCTGGCGCAGAAAGTTATGTGTCTTCTCTGATGCCTCAACAAAAGCAATTGCTGCGGTAGCCTACCTCAAAATCACAGATAGTGCTGAAAATAATCATTTTGGCTTCATTATGGGAAAGGCCATGCTGTCACCCCACCCAGAACACACAATTCCTAGACTAGAACTCTGTGCAGCAGTACTTGCTGTAGAGTTAGCAGAGTTGGTCGCAGCCGAACTTGATCTTGAACTTGATACCACAAAATTTTACACCGATAGCAAAGTAGTTTTAGGCTACATTTGCAACGCGACGCTTCCATGTGTATGTGAATAACAGGGTCTTGCGCATTGAAAATCCTCTAGTCCATGTCAATGGCGCTACGTACCAACAACCCAGAACCCCGCAGATCATGCAGCACGCTCAGTTGCTGCTGACCATTTAAACGACACAAACTGGCTGAGTGGGCTGAACTTTCTGTCCAAACCGGAACAAGAGGTTTATGAAGGTGCCTTTGATCTTGTGGACCAATGTTCAGATCCAGACCTTCGTCCTTCAGTGTCGACCTTAGTCACTGCTGCCACATCTAAGAAACTTGGCTCACAGAGGTTTTCCAAGTTTTCTTCATGGAAGTCGCTGATTCGTGCCATTATGAAGTTAAAACACATAATCCGCTGTTTCAATTCCTTCACAACAAACAACTCATGCAAGGGCTGGCATTTGTGCAAGACAGAGTTCACTGTTGGTGAATTCAACCAAGTGTTAGTGGTGATCATTGAAACAGTGCAAGAAGAAGTCTACAGTGAAGAAATAAGATTTGTCAAAAAGCATAAAGGCATTTCCAAAACCAGCCCTCTCAAGAATCTAGATCCGTTTCTCAAATCAAATGGCCTGCTCAGAGTTGGAGGACGTCTTCATCATTCAAGTCTGGACGAAAGAAAGAAGACTCCATTGATCATTCAAGGTAATCACCACATCGCAACCTTGATCATCAAAAAATACCATGAACAAGTTCACCATCAGGGTTGTCACTTTACGGAAGGAGCTGTCCGTTCAGCTGACTTTTGGATAATTGGTGGCAAGAGAAAAGTGAGCAGTATCATCTACTACTGCGTGCCATGCAGACATCTCAGGGCTCCAACTAGTTGGCAAAAAATGTCCAATCTCCCAGCAGATTGTCTTTCCACAGACCCGCCCTTCACAATCGTCGGACTGGATGTTTTTGGCCCCAGGAGTGTCTATTCTCGCCAGACAAGAGGAGGCATTCGACAAAGCAAACGTTGGGCTGTGATTTTTACGTGTATGAGCATAAGAGCCGTCCATATTGAAGTCATTGAGTCCCTTGACACATGCAGTTTTATTAATGCTTTAAGAAGTTTCCTGGCTGCAAGAGGACCGGTCAAGAGTATTCGCTCTGATAGAGGGACTAATTTTGTGAGTGCATGTAAGGACCTAAAGATACCTACAAACATTGACCACAACAGGGTTAAGTCCTACTTTTCAGACCCAGCATGTTCTTGGACTTTCAACCCTCCACATGCTTCCCATTTCGGAGGAGCATGGGAAAGGAAGTTCCTTCAGTTGAAAGAAAAACTTACCCATGAAGTGTTGGTAACCTTTATGGCAGAAGTATCAGCTATCATTAATGCACGGCCGCTTGTTCCCTTGAAAACTGACCCAGAAGAGTCGTTCATACTTACCTCTTATAACTCAAAAGGGGTCCCCTTCTCCAGCTCCTGCAGGAGAATTCGGGCCTGCTGACCTCGACAAGCATCATTGGAGGCATGTCCAGCATTTGTCCAACACCATCTGGGACAGGTGGCGGAAACAGTTTCTTCCAACCCTGCAAGAACGAAGAAAGTGGCAAAGTCCACGCAAGAACATTGAGCATAAGTCCATTGTCCTTCTTAAGGACCCCCTAGTAGTACAAAGGAACGAATGGCCACTTGGTCTGGTAACAAAGACTTTTCCAAGCAAAGATGGTTGGGTTCGTCAAGTCGAGGTGAAGGTGAGGTGAAGGTGAGGTGATCAAGCCTGGAGGAGAGACATTGTTTGTGTGGACCAGTCACAGAACCGGTGTTGCTTGTTCCTCCAGATGTGTAGGCAATGGACAAGTGGGTGGCATGGAATCATGCCAGGCGAGGAGTGTTCTGTTTGCAATTTGTCGTTGTTGCATTCAAGTTACTGTGAAGTGTAGCGTTAAATAGGTTTATAAATGTTTTTTGAACAACGTAGCATTAATTTTGTTATCAATCAGCGTAGTTTGTAACCGGAAATGACGTCATCAAATTGGACGTCGCGTACGCGGAAGCAGGAAGTAAAATAACAGATCGTCAATGAGAGAGAAATGTGATGATATTCAAGTCCAATCGAGCACAACCCGCATACATCGTACGCCTTTGGTAGCGTCGTGGGTACGTGCAAGTTTGTGTTGTTAATGTACAATTCTGTGGCGCTTTGATGTTAAAAGATGTTAATTCGGCAACATGTATAAAAGCGTGAAGATTCATGATAGCACTCGCTAATTGCGTTAGCACAAGGCAATTGAGGTAATGTTAGCTCATTTAGTTAATTTATTTGTGAATGTAAAGTAATTCATATTGACGAATTTAGTTTGTTTTATTCTGACTTGAAGATAATATTGCCTCATACTGTATGTTACAGTTTCACATTTTTTGTGCACTATTAAAACTGTGGACTCAAGAGTAACGTCTTCAGAATGGTGATGTAGAAGATGAGTTTAGCTGACTGTCCAAACAAGGCTGAGACAGTACATCCTTTTTTTTCTGGTAAGAAACATTGTTGTGTTAAAATAACGCTTTTGTTCTCGGTTTGAACTTTTCCAGCTTTGCGAAATGACTTGTTGACACTGCCGTAAACGTTTCACTTACTGCGGTGGTTTTGGCACACCACTTAAATTCGTTGCCCATCTTCTTAAATCCCAGATGAGGCATCGATGTTGACTGCCTGTGATCTTGCGGAAAGGACAACAAGAGCTTTACTCCAAGAGCGGCCAACCTTGTTGGATGTTGATAAGCACTGTGGTACGCTTGCTGCCGTCGTCAGTTCGTCTTGGTGCTCACCAGCCAAGAATTTGCCCTCGTGCCATGAGTGGATGCTGGCCAGGTGACCGTTCCGTGCGAGACAGAACTCCTCAGTCTCCTGCCAAGCTCTCTCTGTCTCCTCGTTACCATAGCAAAACTCGCTGTACAGGAAGTGGCCAGGGTCGCAGTCAGAAGCTGAAGCCCCAAAGAAACATTTGTTAGTAAACCACGACAGACGCTGATGGTGGAACAAAAATCGTTGCTGCAACTCATTCTCCATTGGTATGAAAACGTAACCGTCGCCTTTACACGGCCGTCCATGCGGGCAGCCTGCATGAACACGATGTGATTGCATTTTTCTGCTTTCAACGTCAACATGACAACGGACGTGCAGGCTTACCGCTCAGCGGACGTTTGCAAATGTACGCCAGAGAAGAAGCGCACAGGCCAGACCTCCACTTGCCAGGCTCTGTCCATCCCCCTTGGTTGACGCATGCGCAGGACTCAACGTTGGAGCTGTCGGGAGAAGTCATGAAGCAAGACACGCGAGGACTAATGGCCCTCGTTTCTGATCAAACGTCAGCAAAAGCTTTTCTCTTCGGGCAGTAGGCAGGGGACACCCTGAACTGGCTGCCAGCCAATTGCTGGTTATTACATTTGAAAACAAATTTTAAAAATAGAAAAACGACTGGTTATTTGATTTTCATTTCAATATTAAACCAGCAAAATTGAAATACAGCTTGATATTCTAGTTTGTTGTCGGGAACGAGAAGGGAAAAGTCAAAAAACAGTTTGATTTGCAATTTTTAAACAAAAATGCAAAATAGCACGATACATTTCTCCTCCTGACCAGGAGATGGAGACAGCGTAGCGCGTGGGTGGCGGGGGTCGACCAACGTCTGGGAAATCACATACATTTTGGACACATTCAAATACATACTTCAATGAATACTTTGTGTGTATGTAATATGTGTTTTTGCATCCCGTTATTAAATTGCAGTCCACATACCAGTGATGATTTATTTATTTATTTATCAGAAGGGCATCAACCATTTTCCCCAAGCTTAATTAGCATTCGTGAAATAGGCTTGAGCATTCCAGTACATATCGCCACCTCCTGGTCAGTAGAAGAAATATAAAACTGTAGATCAATTTAGTTGTTTCGAGATAAAAATCAAATAACCAGTCGTTTTTCTATTTTTAAAATTTGTTTCCAAACGTAATAACCAAGGACCAAAAGAGACACAGACCTCGGTTGGTCCACCTTTTGACCAAAGTGGGTTTTTGTTATTGTTTGTTTGTTTTTGTTACCCAACAGTTTAAAATGTGTAGCATCATTCAATGCCTTTGTCATGGTTCCATGTCTTCTTGAAGTTGGAGACTCATTTCAAGTGGTGACCACAGGGTGGCGCTACAGGACAACAAAGTCCGCAACAAACGCAGGCCGTTGCGCTCCCCTTCAACAAACAGGGCAATATGGAATCATGCCATATCGAGTAACGAGTAACACAACGTTGACAAGTGTCAGTTAAGGATTCGGTCTCTCCTCTCTCTGTCTTCTAAGACACTAAGACAAGAGAAGTCAAACTGAGCACTTTTCTTGCGTTCCATCCGGAGACATTTGGAACATGCTAATGTGTGGCAATTAATGTTTCCACTTCCAGCATGGGCAGGTTCCGAGTCTCATTGTTCCCAAATGCTGATGACTGATTTCATGTTCCAAGTCTTTTGGCTATTTTGGAACTGCTTTGCTCCACTTTATTACATTGTGCTATGTGGTGACAAGAACAGAATGTCTACACAGGAACTAAGCGTTCCTCCCAACTATGCATGTGGAGGAGTATAGGCAGGAGAGTTTTTGAGAGACATCGTGAACATGAGCACCGACAAAGACAAAGACTTGGACAAACTAATTGGAAAACATACACGCACGCGCACGCACGTACAAAGAAAAAAAGTGTGCCACAGAGGTTTTGCAAGGTCAAAAGTGTGTGTGCGTGTGTGCGTGGGGGTGTGTGTGAGCAGAGGCGCACAACTACAAGCGTGTCTTGTTGTGTTAGTGTGTAAAACGGTGTGCGTGGCGCATGCGCCCTGCTTGTCGTCCCGGTGGTGGGCGTGCCCAAACGAAAGATAGGTTGCACTAGCATTGCATTTTTGAAAGACAGACGATATGTACAATAGGAAGGGATGCCATACATTTTGAACGTCTGACGAACCACACGCTAACAATTTCGTCCCGCCCCGTCTCGTCAACGAGAAATTCACGTCATGTTTCGTCATCAAAGAACCTGGTTTAGCTCGTCATGTCTCGTTATCGTCGTGAAAGTGGCGTTAACGGAATATTATTCGTCATTGTCATCATTGACGAAAACAATACTGGTGGTATATATAGCACGCAACATTCTCACTCCAGAATCAGAGAAAGGAACAATAAAAAGACAAATAAACAATTAATACTCCTGTCTTAAGATAATTAATGATCATATATGAGATTTTTATTTTATCCAAATTACAGGAAAAAAAGTACTTTTACCGTATGGGAATCACAGAGGTTCAATCTCAGCTGGTACATAGTGATTGGAGTTCCCTCTTAACACAGAGTGACAATCACACTCCAGACTAAAAAAAAAAGAGCAAAGAAATGACAAATTAAGGTAAAACTACAATCTCGGGGTAACGCTGGACAGTTTTGCCCTGGTTGATGCTAATGGCCTGGAGAAGATTAGTTCCCTGCTAAAAAATAACAACTTGCCCATTTGATCCTATTCGGGCACAGCTTTTTAAAATCAGCTTTTGAATATTTAACTATAGATGTTCTTAATAGTTTGCGTAAATTATTCTTTTCAGGCAGGAGTTTTTCCAAACTCTTTTAAGACAGCTATTGTTAAACCTGTTCTGAAGGGAAGCAATCTGGACACTGAAGTTCGTAACAAGGATAGACCAGTATCCAATCTGCCGTTTTTAAGCAAGATTTTAGAGAAAGTAGTTTCCATTGAATGATTTTATGAGAACACATGATATATATGAAAGATATCAATCCGGTGTTCTTATGAATCACAGTACAGATCAACCCTGATCAAGGGTTTGAATGATATTCGAATAAATGTAGATCAGAGCATGCCGTCTGTCCTGGTCTTTCTGCATCCAAGTGCAGCATTTGACACGGTAGAGTACCAGATTGTTTTCAAAAGACGCAATACGTTCAGCCTGTCAGGCACTGTTTTTAACTGGTTTAAAGCTTACTTGACCTGTAGAGAATTTCTTTTCACGCTGGGTGAGCACTCCTCGTCAGTTAGACACAGCATGGCCTGTGGTGTTCCCCAGGGCTCAATTTCCGGGCCATCACTTTTTAATCTGTATGTGCTGCCTCTAGGAAACTTCATCAGATGACACGGAATTAGTTTTCATAGTTACGCTGATGATACTCAGCTTTACATTGCCGTGTCTCCTCATGATCCAGGATCACTTCATATCCTTTTTAACTGTATTTTAGACATTAAGTCCTGGAAAGCAGCAAATTTCCTGCAGCTCAACAAGGACAAAACAGATTTTTTAGTTATCAGACCTAAAACTTGGAGGTCCCAAAGCATTATGTTTTAATCCTTCAAGTTAAAAAATTGGGTGTTGTTTTCGACTCTGTGCTTAGTTTTATTCCACTTCTTAAGAATATTATATAAAACGGGATTTGGAGTGGTCTGGTTTTATTGCTACCGTTAAGAACCTTGTTATAATTTGTGTTATAAGGTGCTATGCACATAAACTTTAGTTGGATCAAATAACCGTAATACCATGTGTGTTTGTCTTGTGTCTTGCAGATAACGGTAAAGGTCGTATTGAGCGACAGGAGCAAATGCTCCCTCACCTTAAAGAGGAACAGAAGGATGAAGATGTCCCCCACTTGAAAGAGGGAGAGTTGGAGCAGTCCCTTTACATTAAAAAAGAGGAGTCACAGAACCCTTGCGTGAAACAGGAGGGGGATCAGCCCCCCTACATCAAAAAGGAAGAGGAGGGGGAGGATATCTGCAAGTTGCCGACCACTGGTGTCCGTTCGATAAGTTAAGGAGGTCAAAGTGAAACGAGCAGAAGGGTGAAGCCTTCAAACAGCAGCTCATGTGGACGCATGACAACAGAAGGTGACCAATGTGAAGGTTCACTCGCAGACAGCCTCTTAGTTCGACTATCGGATTGTGACGACTCGTCACACGCTCGTCACGCTGCTCCAACTGCTGCTGTTGATTGTTGTTGTTGTTGAGCAACGAGATAATTCGGGCCAATTGTATCTCCTTGTTGCCAGGAACTCTTCGTTGGGCCCAACACCTTGTGAAGGTGGTTCCTGTAGTTGGGCTGCTGCTGTTGATGATATGACATGTCACACTGACAACAAACCCTGGAAATGTTCTCAGTGTGGTAAAGTATTTACTTGTAAGAGAGGTTTAAAACAACACATGCGGATACATACTGGTGAGAAAGATTTTGCGTGCTCAGTTTGTGGTCAAAGCTTCTCTTGCAGGGGATAAAAAGACATGCAACAACACATGCTGAGGAGAAACGTTTTGCCTGCGCAGACTGAGGCTGCAAAGATGGCCGAGTGGTCTAAGGCGCCGCGTTCAGGACCCAGTCTCCCCAGGAGGCCTGGGTTCGAATCTCGAATTTCCCCATTGTGGGACTAATAAAGGCAATATTATTATTATTATTATAAAAGTTTCTCTCACAAGGCCCAGTTAAAAAGACACAACATAATACACACTGGTGTGAAACCCTTTTCCTGCTCAATCTGTAGAAAAACCTTCACAGAGAAAAAAGGCTTACAAGGACACATGCGGAGACACTCTGGAGAGAAACTTTATGCGTGCTTAGTTTGCGATCGAAGATTCACTCCGAAGAAAACTTTAAAATGTCACACAACTACCCTCACGGGAGAAAAACCTTTTTCCTGCACATATTGTAGTAAAATATTCCCTGATAGCGGATATAAAGTTGCAATCTACTACCAATTGAAAGTGTGTAAATGCGTTTAAATCCAGGTTAAAACTTTGCTTTTTTTCCCCTCAAACCTTTGATTAAGGTGTGGTATATTTTGCTGTTGATGTGCGGGTCTGGCTCAGCTTCCCTCCGGACGGGTCGCAAAGCAAGGCTGGATTGGCGATGTAAAAAACTTCTGGGACACACCGATGGTTGGAAAAAGATTTTATTTATCAAAGCAGCTGAGGCCAGAAGTTCCCCAAAAGAAAGGTGGCCCCCTCTCGAGCCTTCCCTTCTTATATAAATATCCAGTTCTCCCTTGTTGCATATGCATTCTCATCCTAGTTACCCTTACGTGGCCATCCAAAACCCTCAAGACGAGAACAGGTGTGGACTCCCCTCTTGGCGCTCCTTGGCTAAACTGGGACCTAGTCCTGTATCTTCATCCCTTGCGATGTCAGGGACCCCTGTCAAAATCCCTGACCTGACATAAACTATGTTGAGGCCCGGTACATATCAGGGCCGTAACTCATTGTATTTGGGGCTCAACATAAGAGTAACCATTCACCCAACCAACAGTTGGAACTAACAGCTCCGCCATGGTAGAAGTAAAAGAAAAAATAGTAGCTTCCATATGTTAGAGTGTATGAAAATACACTACAAAGGTCCTCCAAACAATTTGAAGTATTTTTTTATTCTTTAAGATATTTTAGTGAACCACTTTTATTTTTTACTTTACTCTTAAATGTTTAAGTTTTCTGTTACTGTGTTTAAATGTCAACATACATTTTAATAATTTTTGTAAGCTACTTTTGTTTTCTCAGCTTTGCTTTTGAATGTTGTTAACTGCTGTGTTTGCAATTGCTTCTAGGTGTTGTCTTTTGTGTAAAGCACGATGAGTTGTTTTGCCTTGCCTCGCCATGCCTTACTTCCCATGCATTTCTCATGTGCTTTGTTTTTTGCTTTTCATTTATTTAGCTTGCCATAGCACAAGAATCTTGTAGTATTGTATATTTCAATAGTTGTTGTAGCATGCCCTCCGAACCAAGGATGAGACTTTACTGATGATTTTGTGGTTTATTTTTGAGCAAGATGTATCCATAACCGTGTAACCTTAAAACCGAATCACCGAAAGAGCTGAAACACAGTTCAAAACATATGCTTACAATTAGCTGCCATATTTCACATTCAACACTTAATATTTACAAACACAAAATACTTATATCCATCGTTTACACACCTTTTGCCTCTTCGGAGGGGGTGCTAGAAAAATAAACGTCCGTTTTCTGAGGCTTAATATGAAACTTTTTGCCGTACTCTTCGTCAATTTACCTTAAGTGTGAACAATACTAAACAGGAAGTTCACATTCAAAATAAAAGCACATAGCTTAAACCGGAAGTAGAACCTTTCAATGCAAATTTTAAATGAAAATAAAATACAATAAACAAAATCACCACTGCTGTCCACAAAATATGAATATGGTTAGTTACAGTTGTAGTTAATAAACATTGTCCACATACATTGTCCAGTGTGAATTTTGCGTGTGTCTAGGTCAAAGTTTTAACCTCTATTTTGGTGAAGGACCTCACTACTTATTTTATTGTGGCCCCCTTCATATTTCAAGACTGATTTATCGAGGTTTGTGCCCCTAGAGGTGAGTAGGAGTAATGCAGGCATTCCTCCCCATCACTATTAAATACACTCTTACTCCCTTTCGCACCTACACATTTAATAATAATGAAAAAATAATAAACTACATTTCGATGGCACTGCCACACCATCACAAATTTCAGCCAGTTCTGCCCACACGTTTTGTAATAACTGCCCCATTATAACCCAAAGACCACCCCCAACAGGCATGTCTCACTCCCCATTTCAATGGCTGATATTGAAGAAGACTGCTGAAACAAGCTTTTTGAACAAAGAGAACGTTATTGGCCAGCAAGCAATATAACAGTTTCTATAAACAACAGTGGAAATTGAGAGACCTGTTCAATATTGGTGGCTCAGAATCTGGAGGGACGCCATAAGCTTGTATAACTTCCTGGCTCCTAATTCGAGCATCTGCATTGTCATCATCTTTGACGCACCTTCCTTGATTTAAAAGTTACCATCCCAATTTTAAAAAGCTCTACACTGAAAATTTTATAGTGTTTTCCTCACTTTCATGTAACTTTTATTTGTCCAGGAAAGGCCATTGAGTACATATCCTCGTTTTTAATGCCAATTCGGCAGCATAATAATAATAATAATAATATTCCCTTTATTAGTCCCACAATGGGGAAATTCGAGATTCGAACCCAGGCCTCCTGGGGAGACTGGGTCCTGAACGCGGCGCCTTAGACCACTCGGCCATCCTGGCAGCATGCAGCAGAGAAAAAAAAATGCTAAATAAAAACTAACAGAAATACATTTACTCACGTAGCGGGTTGAGTAGTGATGGGTAGATGAGGCATCCTGTATCATTTCGACACAGTGACACAATGTATTGACACTGTGTTGCTGAATACTGACACCTGGTGGACTTGCAGGAAACATTTGACAGGGTCATCTGACACTGATCTGTCAAACTAATTTTATCCAATTCCATTGATTAGCGACGTGATGTGTTTTTATATATCCTATTTCGTATTACTTTCCATCGCACTAATTATTCTCTTATTTATCTAATTTATATATTTAACTGAATTATTGTTGTATTGTACTGGAGAGGGGAGCTCTCTAATCTCGTTGCACAGTTGAGTACAATGACAAAGGGATTTCTGATTCTGATTCTGATTAGGCATTTGCTTTCACATTATTTTTACATACACACAATTTCATAAAAAAATCTTTGATATTCGAGACGCAGTTGATAAATTAAGAGAACATCTGTCTGAATGCCCAAGTAAAAGTGTTGTGAATGGCAATGGACTCATTGTAATTAAAGATTTTTATTCAAAAGAAATTAGTTTCTCCAGCGTTTTGTTATTCAGTCTATTTCTTTTTTTTGAGGCAATTTCCACCGCCTTTGAGAAGATCCTCTCACAAGGCACTGAAGAGGCCGGTGTGCACAACGCCTGTGTGGCTAATATAAATAGGTGAGGGAAGGGAAACGTTGCCTCCATGGACTTCCAGTATAAGAGCGAGTCTTCCGTACGTGCAACGTGTCCTGCTGACATATAGCGCTGCACCTCTGAGTGCGCATCAACAGTGACGTCTTCCATCTTGCGGATCTTTAACGCAAAGTAACGCGCCAATAACTCGATGCTTGTTTTGAGCGTCCATCCTGTTGACAGATGCGCTTCCTTATGAACACAGTTTGGCGCGCGACCGCTTTGTCGACACGTTTCTGGTAGTGGTCACGTGACATTCTTAAAGCGGTACGCGCACCGACACGGGGTTTGCCCTGGAAACTCGGCGCGCGCATCGACGCCTCAGTGTCGCTGGACCCATCACTAGGGTTGAGGTTGAGGAGGACCCAAACGCAGGGAAGTGAGGAGTGGGTAACAAAAAGGGTATTTATTAAACAAAAACAAAAGGCAAACAAGGAACTCGGAAAAACTGAAATATCAAAAAGTGCACAACAAGAGACTCGAACAAAACACGACTGACTAAACTAAACTTGGTGAGACAGGCAGGAAGGACGCGGACCTGGACACTGACAGCAACAGGAAATATTGAACCAACAAGAAATGAAAGCAACCAGGGTACTAAATACAAACACAGTAATGAGACAACGAGGAGCACCTGGACAAGATACAAAGGGTGTAGTGAGCTGATTGGTTCACACTCGGGAGTGAGACGACAAGCACAGGTGAACACAATCAGAGCACAAGACAAACACTAAACAAGGAAACACGTGAAACTAAATACTAACTCAAAAACAACAAATACAAATCATGACACCATCCATCCATTATCTGTACCGCTTCTCCTCACAAGGGTCCTTGTTTTAGATAAAAACGAACTTGCATTGAGTCAATTTTGTTAATTAAGGGATTATTCCCTTGTAATTTGCATTTGGTTGGTGACAAATTCCAAGACTTGCTCATACAATCTAGTTGCAAAAGTATTGTACTTCGTAAAAAATCTTTTCGCACGAATCAAGTCAGGATCCAAACGTTGTCCCTTTATAAAATTAAATACATATTTACATTATGTTGCCCAATCTGTAGTCAGATTTGAATGAAACCAGAAACATTACAACCCCATATGATACAGGGTTTTAAAAACAAAAGTGCACTTTTTTGAATTTGTCATCCTCTTCCAAACAAGGATATCATTTTCACATGACATCCCGATTGAAATTTAAAATAATGCAATATCATTATTTCATGAAATCACAATGTACATAATAGGTCCATTTGTTGTTCAGTATTTTAGTTCGATAACCAAACATTCAACCTTTTGGAAGTAGCCTAACAATGTGTACCTTGTCACATGCTTAGTGCAAAGGTATGTGTGCTAGTGTTGACACATCAGTATTTGTAGAGGCTAACCAAAGTTTTTCAGGAGGCAAAAGTTTAGTGAGGGCAGTATACCTTTAGAAAAGGACGAATCTGCACAAAGTGAACTGTGTTAAAGGGTGCAAGAGTGCATCTCATACAACATAGTAACGGACTACCTTCTAGATGCTCTGTCTGTGCGATATTTGTAAATCAGAGCGTGTAAAAGAAGATACAAAGTGCATACATATTTACATTGTATTTAGGTAACTAACATTTTTAGTGTATGTGGTGTGTTTGTTTATTTTGGCCCGTGACTCCCAGTTTAGACTCCTCTCCCACTGACCTGCTTGTGTTATGGGTGGGAGTTTGGGTTGCCATCGCTCCATTTCCAAAGACCCCACCGATTTCAGCAATGAGAAGCACAAATTCATCCCCGTGTGTAACTTTTGAACCATTCTGGTCAACCAGGAGCTTCTGAACATCAATACGTCATCTGAGGAGGCACTCATGACTCTTCCAGGAGTTAACCGCACTGTTGCACAGAATATTGCACAGAATCTAGTAGAATACCTAAACTGCATTGGTGGCTATAAAAAAAAGTGGAAGATCTGGGACTGGTTAACCCAGTGCTTCTCAAATAGTGGGGCAAACCCCCCCTGGGGGGGTGCTGTGCAATGCTGAGGGGTGCGCGTGTGAGCCTAGGGAACATGCTTTTTTTCCGCCGTAGTACAATAAAGTGCTGGCAGTGACGCTCTCCTTGCCCATTGTGCGCCGCAATTAGTAACTCTATGGTGTAGGTTCATTTTGCAATGAAAATGCTATAGTTTATAATTGTGACAGAGGAGGGGTGGTGTGGTGGGTGAGTGAATTGTTCTCATCTTGCAAAGGGGGGGGCGGGGCGTAAAACAAAATAATTGAGAAGCACTGTTAACAGAATAGGTGGTGTAGGTTTGGAATTAGTAAAGCCTTACGCTTGACGCTCCAAGCTCCGTCCCCTGGTTGTCCACTTTCTTGTCCGTGAAAAGACATTCTACACGCTCCTGTTGGTTTTGGCTGAGTTGTATGAACACAGTGCAATTTAGGGCAGTTAAGTTGTTCCTGGATGTGTCCCCTCTGTAAGAAGTTCGTAACACTATTAGTGTTGAATATATCAATATTTTAGGACAGGGGTCTTCAATCCTGTTCCTCGAGGTCTGCTGTCCTGCCTGTTTTCCATCACTTGTTTGCTACAACATACCTGATTCAAATAATCAGGATTGGGATCCAGCTTCCGCAGACTTTGCTGATTCTCTTATCATTTGAATCAGATGTGTTGCAGACGAGGCAGAGAGATTTGCGTTTGAATTCGGTGAACATATTGTAACAAATGTAAGGGATATAGGTTCTTTGTTTAGGTGTGTTGCTGACAAATGATGTCATAGGTGCCTATGTATTGGTTGCCACCCTGACTTCCCACCAATTAGTGGTCAGACTTGGCAGGAGAAGGACATACGTAGCTGTCTCTCCGACATCCTGGTCTACACCACTCGGTTTGTAGCGTAAGGTGAGGTGCCGGTGATTCCCTGCTACCAGGCTTGTCATCTTTTTTTTTTTTGTGAGTCTGAATAAACGACAGGCATTTTTGACATCACAGCACTGACATGGATGTGGATTCTTGCCTAGCATCTTTTTTTTTTCACCCTTTGCCGCGTTCGCCCGAAATGTTATAATATAATCAGATGAATACGCTGTTATGAGTTATGTTCCAATTAGGGAAACAAAATAGAAAATATTTTCATTATTATGATAATCAGTTCTAGTATGTTCTACTTTTGGAGAATCATCAACAGGTATGAGTCAGGATTACTTCTGCAATGACAAAAATGTTTTAGGCAACACCAGACAAAAAAGGTAGTGGGCAAAAAAAAAATTGAAATCCAAAACAACAAAGATCAAAGAAACTTAACAAACATGAGGAAAAGATATTTGAACTATAGACTCACCAACAGCAACTTGACTTGGGTAAAGGACAATGAACTGAAAGGAAACAGGGAACAAAATACAAACAATGGACAAAACGAGGGATGGAAGGAGCTGATTGGCTAACACAAGGGACCAGGATGACAAGCACAGGTTGACCCAAGAATCTAACTAGACAGACACACAGCAACCATCTTCTTATAAATTACACAACTTGTTAAAACAATATAGCTTGAGTTTGACACCTGTTGCGTAGTAAATTATTTTCACATTATAAGTCAAATCATCAAATCAGAATTCAAATGTTATCAATTTATACAATGCAATACAATACACAATACAAATGTGTTTATTTAAAAAATGAAACACGTTTAAATTAAGCAGCATATTTTCTTATTCTCACAAAAACATATAACTACACATGCTAAGTGCAAAGGTCCCACTGCTGTTGTCATATCAGTATTTGTAGAGACAAACATCTGGCATGTGTAACCAAACTTTGTCAAGGGGGCAAAGTTTAGTGAGGGAAGTATATCTTTAGAAAAGGATGAGTCTTTGTAAAGGGTGCTAGAGAGTGCAACTCATATAGCCAAGTTAGGGATTAGCTTCTGTCTGCTCTGTTGGTGCAGTATTTGTAATTAAAATCAGATAGTATTACAGAAAATAGAAGATATGATTGCATGGTTATTGTGTTTGCTGTGTTTGTTTGTTTTTTTATTCTGTCCCATGGCTCTCTGCCTTGTCTCCTCTCCCGCTGACCTGCTTGTGTGATGGGTGGGAGTTTGGGTTGCCATCGCTCCATCCCCAAAGACCCCACCGATTTCAGCAACGGGAAGGATAAATTCAGCACTGTGTGTAACTTTGGAACCATTCTGGTCAACCAGGAGCGTCTGAACATCAATACATCTACTGAGGAGGAACTCATGACACTTCCAGGGGTTAAC
Organism: Idiotropiscis lumnitzeri; assembly: GCF_059441095.1. Lineage (NCBI taxonomy): Eukaryota > Metazoa > Chordata > Actinopteri > Syngnathiformes > Syngnathidae > Idiotropiscis > Idiotropiscis lumnitzeri. The sequence continues at coordinate 6,881,485 of NC_142406.1, forward strand.
CGCACTGTTGCACAGAATATAGTCCAATACCGGAACTGCATTGGTGGATATAAAAAAGTGGAAGATCTGGCATTGGTTAACGGAATTGGTGGCACCAAACTGGAGGTGATCAGACTGGAAATATGCGTCTCCAATAGAACAAGTTCATCTCGCTCCAGTCCTTGCTGCGCCAAGACCTGGAACAGTTGTGTTCTGGAATGAACATTAACACAGCCATCCTGGCTCAGGTCATGAGTAATCGAGGTTTCACTAAAAAAAAAAAAGAAGAAGAGCATCAGCGCTGATCGTGCCAAATAGGACCCATTCAAAAGCATTGAGGGCCTGGTGAGAGTGAGTCACATCAATGGCTCTCTTTGGAACTTAAATCTTTTTCCACTAATTCATGAAGCAATCCAAGTCCTATCCTCACCTCACTTTAATCAGCCTGAGGTGTGACAGATCAAATCTGTCCCCCGGTGGACTGACCCAGATCAACCCTACCCTTGCAAATAGCGGGAGGCTTGTGGTTTGGTTTGCGACATGGAACCTGCTGAACTGCTCTGGTCCAACAACCCAGGGGTCAAAGCGATGTTGTGCCTCACCCGACTGGAGAACAAGTGAGTCTTAAAAAACATGTGATCAATATTTGACATTACCTTTAAGCTCATACTATGTGACCTAAAATAGAAAATATGCTAATGCCAATATATGCCGAACAGTTCATCGGGTCATTAGTTGTTCATCTGATGGTTGAAGCACATTTTGTTGTAGTTATTGTCTGTTCTTGTAAAACTCTCCACACAAATAAGAAAATCTTTCGCTGAAATGGCAAAACATCATGCAAACGCGAACATGTCTTAGCTCTTCAAACCTTCGTAAAAACTGAATTTTTGCATCAAACAATTAACACAAGCCATCATCATCATCATATTAGTTAGCATACAGAATGCCAACTCCACACTGATGAAGAATGAAAAATGCATCAGGCTTTAGCGTTCTCTGAGCACAAGGCAGGCTGTCAGTTTGAGGTCATACTTTTGTTCTGTGAACACTCAGGGCTCGAAATATCAAGTTTTTTTTTTTAGTCAAGATATTTACTTATCAGAGAGTGAGAGAGTTAGAGAGAGCGAGAGAGAGAGCGAGAGAGAGAGACAGAGTGAGCAAGAGGGCGAGAGTCAGAGAGAGAGTAAGAGAGAGAGAGTCAGGGAGAGAGTAAGAGAGAGAGAGAGAGCCAGAGAGAGAGAGCCAGAGAGAGAGAGAGAGAAAGCGAGAGAGCAGAGAGAGAGAGACAGAGATAGAGAGACAGAAGAGAGAGAGAGCAGAGTGTGTTTCAGAGAGAGTCAGAGGGAGAGTAAGAGAGAGATGTGAGAGAGTAAAGAGAGAGAGAGTCAGAGAGCGAGAGACAGAGAGAGAGAGTCACAGAGAGAGAAAGAGAGTTCAGAGAGAGAAAGTCAGAGAGAGAGAGAGAGAGAGAGAGAGACAGATAGAGAGAGCCAGAGAGAGAGAGTCAGAGAGAAAGAGAGAGATTCAGAGAGAGAGAGTTAGAGAGCGAGAGAGAGAGAGAGAGCCAGAGAGAGAGATAGAGAGTTAGAGAGAGAGAGAGAGAGAGAGTTCGAGAGAGTCAGAGAGAGAGTAAGATGGAGAGAGAGTAACAGAGAGAGAGAGAGAGTCAGAGAGAGAGAGAGTCAGAGAGCGAGACAGAGAGAGAGAGCCAGTGAGAGAGAGAGAGAGGCAGAGAGAGAGAGCCAGAGAGGGAAAGAGAGAGAATGACAGAGAGAGTCAGAGGGAGAGTAAGAGAGAGAGAGAGTCAGAGAGTGAGAGAGAGAGACAGAGAGACTGAGACAGAGAGAGATAGATAGAGAGAGGGAGCCAGAGAGAGAGAGAGAGACAGAGAGTCAGAGAGAGAAAGAGAGAGAGAGACAGAGAGAGAGAGAGAGTCATAGGGAGATCAGAGAGAATCAGAGAGAGAGAGGCAGAGAGAGAGAGGGAGAAAGAAAGTCATAGAGAGAGATTCCAAGTGACAGAGAGAGAGAGAGAGAGAGAACAGAGAGAGAGACTCAGAGAGAGAGAGAGTCAGACAGAGAGAGAGGGAATAAGAAATTAGACCCCGTGGTCTAAACCTCATCCATAGCAAGCCCCACGCTGTCCATCCATCCATCTTCTGTACTGCTTCCCCTCACTAGAGCCGCGGAGGGTGTGGAGCCTATCCCAGCTATCTTCGGGCAGTAGGCGGGGGACACCCTGAACTGGTTGCCAGCCACTTGCAGGACACACATAGACAAACAACCATTCACGCTCACACTCATACCTAGGGGCAATTTTAGAGTGTTCAATCGACCTGCCATGAATGTTTTTGGAATGTGGGAGGAAACCGGAGTAGCCGGAGGAAACCCATGCAGACACAGGGAAAACATGCAAACTCCACACAGGATGGCCGGAGCCGGGTTTGAACCCATACCCGATGCTGTCTCTCATTGTGAGGCCATCGTGCTAACCAGTCGGGGCACCATGCCGCCCCAATACAACAATAATTTCATTAAATATATAAACTAGATAAATAAAAGAATAATGAGATGGAAAATAATACGAAATTGGATAAATAAAAACACATAATGTCGCTGTTCTGCAAGGTAAGGGTGGTTGTGTGTGTGTGAGAGTTCAGAATGGAGATGGCTCTCGGAAGAAACTGTTTTTCAGTCCATTAGTCTTTGATTTGATCCACCTGTAGCGCCTCCCAGAGGGCAACAGTTCGAACAGGTGTGAGTTCGGGTGAGTATTGTCTTTGACGATATTGAGAGCTCTGCTGAGGCACCGGGTGGTGTAGATGTCCGACAGGGAGGGGAGAGGGCAGCCTATAATCATCTGCGCCGTTTTGACTGTCCTCTGGAGCCTCACTCTGTCTGCCTCAGTGCAGCGGCTGTACCAGGTGGAGACACAGTAGGTGAGCAGGCTCTCGATGGATAGAAGAAGGCCAGCAGCAGCTTCCTGTCCAGGTTGAATTTCCTGAGGACCCTCAGGAAGTCCAGACGCTGGTGGACCTTCTTTACCACTGCTGTGGTGTTGTGAGTCCAGGAGAGGTCATCGGAGATCTGTACTCCCAGGAACATGAATGTGTGGACCTCTCCACACACACGCCTTTGATGTAGAGGGGGGAGTGGCACAGTCTTGTTGTTCCTAAAGTCGAGATCAGACCGACCACTGTCGGATCGTCAGGGAGAGAGTCAGAGAGAGCGAGAGCGAGAGAGAGAGACAGAGAGAATCAGAATCAGAATCAGAAATCCCTTTATTGTCATCGTACTCAAGTGTGCAACGAGATTAGAAAGCTCCCCTCTCCAGTGCAATACAACAATAATTTAATTAAATATATAAATTAGATAAATAAGAGAATGAATAGTGAGATGGAAAATAATACGAAATAGGATATGTAAAAACACATCACGTCGCTGTTCTGCAAGGTAAGGGTGGTCGTGTGTGTGTGTGTGAGAGTTTAGAATGGAGATGGCTCTTAGTCTATTAGTCCTTGATTTGATGCACCTGTAGCGCCTGCCAGAGGGCATCAGGTCGAACAGAGAGAGCGAAACCTCAGTTGTCGTCCTTCTGGGTCATTTAATGGTCCACTATTGTAGCTCAGACATAAGGAATTCTATTTCTTACTCTCCTCCCTTCTTCATTTTCTTGTCCCCCCTCTCCATCTTGCTTCTTCACCTCCACGTCTTTTTTCTCAGCCTCCTCTAATTGTCCCTCTCTTCCTGCTCCCTCCATTGCACTCGACACCGACGTCTTGCCTGTATATAACACTTTTGAAAAGTGTGTGTTGCAAAATTACAAATTTAGTACAAAGCAGTGTTTTTGCTTTGGTTGTGCAAAGAGTGAGTGGTTTTGTGATAGATATTAATGGTTTTAGAAGCTGTGCTAATATTAGAGTTTCAGATACACACCACTTTCTTATTTATTAATTATTTATATTTCACAACACAATATACCAGGGGCCTTGTGACTCGTTTTGCCACCAATCCAGAAGGTCTACTCTGCCTCTTGACGGAAGTCAGCTGGGATAGGCTCCAGCACCAGTGGCGTAGATCAGTGGTTCTCAAATGGGGATACTATTACCCCGGGGGTACTTGAAGGAACTCCAGGGGGTACGCAAGATTAAAAAAAAAAAAAAAAATCCTTAAAAAAATAATTACAGAATTAAAATATATCCATGTTAAGGTTCCAAAATTTGGCGTTACCAGACTTAGTTACTGTAATATTCCAAAAAAATGACAGTAACCCGTTCTATTACTTGGTTACTGCACAAATGTAATATTTTAACACGCGTAACCCCCAACACTGAAAAATATGTATCGGGCATCAACCAAAACATTGTACCTCCAAAATAGTCACTTTTCATTAGACCCCAAAAATGGCAAGTTTGTTCAACTATTACCATTGCATCGTGAAAGAAAGAGACTTTTCAATTCTTTGGATCGGTCCATAATTTGTCCAAATGTAACACCCACAACTGTGGACTGACCAATAGTATCGTTTATATTTAAAAAAAAACATGAAATTCACTAAAATGTGTCTAATTCTACTGGTGCAAAGTTTTGCAAAATACCAATTGAAAGAAAAGTTCTATGCACACTGTTAGACTGCTTGGGAAGAAAATAGGGCCCTTTGTGCCTGCCGTGTTTGCTAAGGGAGCCCTTTGTTCATTGTGGAAGACTTATGAGCAGTGATTCTCAAATAGTGGGGCGTGCCCCCCTGGGGGGGGGGGGCGGTGCGATGCTGAGGGGGGCATGTGGGACCCTGGGGAACATGTTTTCTTGCATAGTTCTGGGACCGGCGATCTCAGACAACGCGAGTTTGAGCTCGTCAAAGCTGTTTGTGCCCCTAGTTCACACAGTACTGGTTTAAAAAAAAGTGTCGCCATGTCACGCAGTACTAATTAAAAAAAAGCGTTGCCCTGTCGCTCGTTGACCCGGAAGTGATTTATTTCGCCGCTACTTATCTTGCGGCGCAGCAGAACGGATTTTATTTGAACTCTATGTAAGTGAGCGCACAGCAGAAGCAACGAGCTACGTGATGGCAAATAAACAACTCAGAAAACAAGTAGCGTGTGTAGTGTATTTTCACAAGGTCTGACATAGACAACTTATTTTATGGCCATGACGAGATTGCTGCTTTTAGGAATATCAACTCTTGGGGTTGGAGCCCCTTAGTATTAAGTTACAGCTTTGAGTGGCAGCGGGCCCCAAACATCAGGTACGAAAGGTCAGGACTTTGAACAGAGGTCATCGGCGAGGTGTTTACAGAAGAGGGGTCTGGCGCCAAGAAGTCGCATCTGGAAATGGGATCTGTGCCTCGCACAGAGAGGCTGTTTGAAAAGTCAGCTAAGAGACAGCAGGATAAAAATGCATATGCAATAAGGGAAAATTAGATATTCATGTCCTTTGTTTGCCTTCCCTATAAGAAGGGAAGGCGCGAGAGGGAGACACCTTTTTTCTTTTGGGAACTTCTGACATCAGCTGAGATCAATAAACTCTTTTTCCAACCACCGGTGTGAGTCAGAAGTTTTTTCCATCGCCAAACCAACCTTGCCCGGCGACCTGTCCGGAGGGGAGCTGAGCCAGACCCGCACATCAACAACGAAATTTACCTCATTTTTGGCGTCACGAACAGGATTCGTGCTCCAGTGAGGGCCTCCGGGTGCTGGGGCGCAGGCGTTCAACAGCCGGCCGGCTGAACTAGAGGTGAGTTGCTTTTACTCACAATGGATGTTGGGCGCCTGTGTCTGAGCGGTCGGGGGTTCTGGGGCAGTTAAAGAGAGCTTGTGCGTGTGGGTCTGCTGGTTGGTTGGTCATGGAAAATGCTGTCCCTATGTCTTGGTTTTTGGAGTAGGAAAGGCCGTTGTAAGGATTAAGACATGAGAAAAGGTCAAAGTAACCGCACTATGCAAGAACATTAGAAAAAGTATAAAAAAACTGATGAAAGAAACTAAGTAAATGGAGCCTTAGTGAGGGGACACGAAGTAACCCACTATGCAATAACATTAGGAAAGTATAAAAAAAATGATGAAATAAACTAAGTAAATGGAGCCTTAGTGAGGGGACACGGAGTAACCCACTATGCAATAACATTAGGAAAGTATAAAAAAAATGATGACAGAAACTAAGTAAAGAGACTTGTGCGGGAGTGGTCAAAGAGATGAGAAGCAAGAAGTGGAAAGCTCCGAGACTGCTGTTGAAAAGCTAAGAAGCGAACTATGGATTATATAGTCGTGAAAGGCTTAGTTTGAGTACAGACCCTGGCCAGGGTGTAAATTTTTGCAGGAAATTATGAGCGGAAAAGACCACTAATGAGATAAGAAGAGAAGATATGAAATAGAAGAGATGATGAGATGAGAAGTTCGGACAGTTTGGCATGAGAGAAATCCGAACAGAAGTAGAGACGCGCGCTATCACGTATCGTTTGGGCAAGCGAGGCATGGAGCGCATTTGAGGCACGAGACGCACTTCAGTGTTGACGGCGCGGAGCCAGGAGCTGTCGTTGTGGTTGGTATGTTACGGAGGTTCCTTGTCAAGCCGGTTCGATTCCGCTGTTTGAGACATATCCGGTGATCAAATGCGCTCTGGTCAAGGCCACGCAAAATCAAGAACCTGGCTGCGGTCCACGTTTGGCTAAGGATGTACGCAGGGGTTTATGAAGTGATATGGGTACGTGGAAATTAGGCCTAATTGGGGGGTTTAATAATGGTATACCAGTATATGAATGATATGTGCACACAATAGAAATGTTTGAAAGTCTGCAGAAGTAATGATAATGATATACAAGCGCTTTGAAAATCAATAGAGACGTACCGATAATAATATTAACTATAATGTGATTGTATTAATATAAGGATGAAGAAAGTAAGAATGGCAAAAATGACTGAATATCGGAAAAATCCAAAACGCGCACACGTCCATGTGCTGCGCGTGAACGCGTGTACGCGTGGCCGTTGGCCGCCAACCTTAGAGGGTGGTGTACATGTAATAGTTTCGAGAAAAATAGCCATCAAAACGAGAATTATCATAAGCCAAAATGAAATAGATTGAATTGTTGTCAGTTTATTGTTTGTGTCTGTTCTTTTCGTGAACATTGTCTTCTATGGAGTGGGCCCGTGTCTGTGTCTGTCTGCGTCTGTTTGTGTGTCAAAATGTGGGGAAAGAGTCATTAAATGGTTAAAGGGGGGCATCACGAGATCGATAAGGAATGTTCTATCAAAATTGTGCCTTGAAAAACAAAAAATGTGAAATTTTAAGGGGTGTCAAACCTGAGGTGCGGGGGCAGAATTTGGTTCTCTAACTGAGAGGCAAGGTAGGTTGAGTAAGAAAAACGTAAGTGAATTGGAACGAGTGGAAAGTTCAGGGGGTAGGAGCTGTTGCCATTGGCTTGAGATTGCCTGCTCGTAAATTGGCAGGGAGGAGTGGCCGGTAAACTGGAGCCTTTGGTAGGGGGCGTAACCCCTCGTAACCCGGAGGCCGCGTGATCGGCGTATGAACAGTGAGGCACCCCCCTTCCCTTCTTTTTCTGCTGTGAGCGTCTAGGATAGGCTTGTACACGAGGGCGGCCAAGGAGAAGACGAGTAATTTACATAATTAATGAATGAAGGGTTGAGAACTTGTTTTAAGGAAGTGTACGATTGGAAAAATGAATGACGTTTGAAGGATTGAGGAAGTGCAAAATGAGGGGTTGAGAACTGTTTTAAGGAAGAACGAAAGAAAATTAATGCTTAATGAAGGGATTCAGTTAAATATTTTCTTGGCGGACAGTGAGAATGGTTAGAAAAAAGAATTTGGGGAAGTTGAGTAAGTTACGTGTGGTGTCAAGAGATTTAATTGGTCAGGGGCAGGAAAATGTTTGATAAATATGGCCAGAATCATACAGCACTACAGAAATACTAGAGTATACAACATGGAATTCCATCAATTGGAAAATGTAGTTACAAATAGGCTAGCCATAACTAATGACTTTTAATAAATAGAATGTTACTTAACATGTCTAAATATTTTAGCAGGCAGATCCAGAATCCTGCGTTCACCTCCTGGTTCTGACCCCAACAGAAGATGTCTTCTGCCTTTGCTTTGAGGTAGTGAACAACGAGGGGTTTCAAAGGGGGGATTTCAGCCTCCCCCACCGAGGTGGGTTCATAAAGCCTGGGTGGAAGAAGCAGAGTACAAATGGCCTGATTGGGAAACTTAGAATATGGAATGGAAGTTGAGCTGTCTTCAATTCAGTCTGCAGGTGGCTGGACTGTTAAATCACTCAATCTAACTATACGAACTCTAGTAAGAGGAAACAATTTAACTATTCGTAAAGGGCAACTGATTTATAAAATACTTGTGAGTTACATCTTAGAAGAGTAGCAGTCATATGGAATTAAATTAAAATAGAAGGAAAATATACATGTGGCGACAACTAACAGAGGGATTTAATGCAGTAGAGTTGGAATTAGCCAGTGGTAAATTATAAATCACCAGATTTGATCAGATGATTAGGCGATACATTTCTATCAATACTTTCTCGGTTGACAGCGGCATGGGAAAAGGAAAATAAATAAATAAAAATAAAAAAGCAAAACAAAACAAACTGCTCATTTGAGGCATCATTAAAGGGGGGTATTGTAGGCTTCCCATAGTTAGCTAGACAGATTAATTCTTGAGGAAAAAGCATTCGTGGATTGATTAGGAATGAACAATTTGCAGCTCGAACAGTGAAGTTGAATGACCACAAACTTTTAGTCGGAGAAATCTTATAGGGAGTTACAAAACAGGAAGAAATTATATACACTTAACTACTGTAATTAAGATCATGTGACAACACCAAGGAATTACACACAGAAGACAATAAAATGAACTAGAAAAAGGGGAGGCATGAACGTAGTAAATTGACGTTGAGGAAATACAAATAATTAAATAAACGAGTAGGAAATCAAGACAAAACAAAATAGAGTTTGACAACCTGCAAGAGAGGTTCGGGATGACAACAAATGAGAAGATAAACACATGGATGTGGGTAGAAAAAAAGAGCAGTTGTAATCCAAGAGGTATTAAACAGAAGAACTTGAAGATACAGCACAACTTTAGGTGTGAAGGTTTTTAACAATTGAAGCAAACAAAGAGGGGGATTTGAACCACGTTCTAGGATTATAGGTGTATTTTGAAAGGTCACGGGAATAACTTTTAACATACAATTCGATGTTCATTTTAGGATTTATTTGAGGAGATTAGAGCCAATGAGGAGGCGGAGTTGTTTTCAAGGTAAATTAGGTCTTGCACTTGATATCCATCTAATCTATTGGACTACAATTAGTTGAAAAGGAGTTGGGGAAAGCAATAATACTGGTATTGGTGGATTGGAGCTGTTGATTGAAGAAAATTAGCTCTGATTCTGTGAAATGACTCATTTGCGTGTGATTGAAGGTTTTGTGAGAGGATGGAAATGTGTCAGTCACTAGTGCAGTGTGTGCGCGTGTGTGTGTGTGTGCGTGTGTGTGTGTGTGGGTGGCCACCATTAAAATTACACTTAGACTATATATATTGAGAATGGGAGTCAATCAACCACGTGGTGAATTGTTTAATTGATAAAAGGTAGCATGCTTGAAGAGGCATGTGTGAAGATATTCAAGGAAAAGTGCATTGAGAGTTGGAGATGATGTGAACAAGATAAGAGGATAAAGTCCTCTCACCTGGAACTATATACTGCATAAGCTGTGCGGTTCAACAAATGGGATACACTGACTGATCGGTGATGGTTCTTGACCAAATCTGTGTGGACAAATAATTCGGAAGTGGTATAGCTGATGGCACCATTTGACAACCAAATTAGTCAAATGGAGAAGGCCTATTGCGGTAATAGTGCTGGACACAACTGTACCAGCTGTGAATGACTTTGGACTGTATGAGAGGTGACACAGATGTCGACTATGAGACGAAAAAACTTGGACAGTGACCCTACATATGGCATTCGTGCCAGAGACTGAGACCAAAAGACAATTGTGACTTCGTTGAATGTTTTGTTTTTAACCTTTTTTTTCAGCTTGAATGCTCGGCCGTTGCTAAAGGAACAGACGCTGTGTTGGTTATATGATTTATGTTAATTTTGCAGGTTGTGGATCACCTTCTGAGAGGATGATATGCTATATTTGTTGATTTTTTAACCCTAACCCTTTATTTTTCATGTTTGATTGATTTTGTTGATGATGAATTCAGGCTGATTTACAGGATGGACGCTGCTGATTCCAGTTCCGAGATTATGTGATGTTTGACTTGTATGATGTGGGTTGTTGTTGTTTGTTTATTGAGGTGTGTTTTGTTAGAGCCGTTTCCATGCCAAGCAGGCTGCGGGAGCAGCTACTGGATGGGAAGTGATTTTATTTGCGTGAGTTGTTTCCAGTTGTGTTTCAGCATTCAAGTGAATGTCCATTCCAGAAGGAGAGACGGCTGGTCAACGAATTAAGTCTGGTTCGTCACGGGTAGGATGGTCTGGAATTGCTGGTTTGTCGGTTTTTATTGTTATTTGTGTTGACACATGTGGGGCATGTGTCAAAGGGGGGAGATAGATGCAGTATTTTGTTCACATAATTGTTTTTGCCTGTAAAGATGTTTAAGTGTTAACAGGACATATCAACAATGATCATGCTGAGGTGAAAGAGTTGAAGATTGGGCCCAGCAGGAAGAATGCAAGCAGAGCGCTGGGGTCTCACCTCAATCTACTGTGGGACCAGGACGTCAGGCAGCCCCCACGCAGGAGATAAGGGGTTATAGTTATAAACCAGTGCAAGGTCCTTTGTAGTCAGAAGTGCCCCTTCTAAAAAACCCATGTGTCCTTAGGCGATTGCATTATTAAGCAGTGTCATCAGTTTATCAAAAAAGCTAACGCGTGTGCGTCGTAGTTTGCATTGAAAGATGCAGCATAAAATATATTAAAAATTTGGATAATAACTAAAGCAAATTTAGAATGATAAAAAGATAATTGGCTACAAAAACATTGGGGTGAAATTAATCTTCAATTCAAGTAGGGGTGTTTTAAAGAGAGAAATCCAAGATCTTAAAAGGATAAAGGCATGATGCGTAGAATCTGACTTGGCAATATGAAAAGCGCAAAAGCTAAAGTGACAAACTACGATTAACTATGAGAGAAAAACTATAATGTATTCAGTCTTGAGGAAGACTGAATGCAGTAAAATTGCAAGAAGAAGGATAATAAACCGGCCTAGAGTGTCACAATGTACTGGAAACATAAGTTTGGGATTGCCCCTGAGAGTGAAATTCCTCTCTGAACCCCTCCTTTTTACGACCGGCAGCAACTAATGAAACAGCGATACTGATAAGAGATACAATTGGGCTAAAACAGAACACGCAAGGTTAGAGGTCATGCCAAACAAAATACGTCTAATGTTGCATGCTCCAGTTTGGTGACGGTTGTACTGAGGTAATTCAATGAATGGAACAGCATTTTGAGATAGTAATTATATGGGAATATGACGAATTGTCTTGTTATGAGGGGACTTTTGATATACAGTAAAGTAGAAGTTTTTAGTCTGCAGATAATCCAGTTTAAAGGTTAGTGACTCATTGGTTGAGGAAAACGGGGTCATATAAGAGTTAGCTGAAAAAGAATAGCTAAATTATGGTTGATGTGTTCATGGGAATTAAAAGGGAATAATAAATAGAAGATAAAACCAATTGGCATCGGAATAGGTAAAATATGATGAGGATACCTATTGGGAGAAATAATTTAGGTTTGGATGATTAATAGCCAGGAATTTTTGTTTTTACAAGACAGACCTTTAGGGGATTCAATATAATTTAAAATAATTTATAGATGACACGTGCTGTTAATTGTGAGTTGATTACATCTAGTCATGGTTATGAGGGATTAGGTTAGTGAGCTCTTATGGGAGACAGGTTGCCAGGGCGAGACGTGAATGGATTGAAACTTCCGCCAGTGACCCGTCCAATAGTGTCATCACCACACAGCTGTTCCAGGTGGCCGTCCTTAAGGGCGTGCCCCTTCCCGTTACTGACGTCATGCGAAACAGTCCGTCAATGAGAAACTGCTAATCGGTTTGAGTAGTGCACACATTTTTGCGTCAATTTCACGACATCAATGAAAGAAAATATGGCCCTGGGTGTAGAAAAAGGATTGTTACATTTGCGGGTCCAGAGGGCCAAGAGTGCAAATTCATTGGGAAAGGAAAAAGAATATGGAAAGGAAAAAAAAAAGGAAAAAATAAATAAGTGGGGGAGCAGCTAATGTTGCGGCTAATACAGACAGCTCCCACTGCGCTTGCGCCTTCCGTTTCTGCTGCTCCTGCGCCAGGTGCTGGTGATGCAGCGCCACAGCAGGCTTGTTGTTCGCACCAGCCGGTCAGCAAGGTCACGTAACAAAAGTATGAGTGGTTATAGACATGGGTTGTGAGTGGGACGTGCCCTTGCTGTGGGGTGTTGGGTCACTGGGTGATGAGCTGTCCATACTGAGACACTTCCTGAAAGGTGCCATCCTGTGGTCCAGTGCCATGCCTGTCACAAAGAGCTCCACCAGCGAGGGGGCGCCACCGCTACCCACTCCTCTGACAACGCTTCCATGGCCTCTCAAAGCACACTTGACTCCTCAACCAGATCGGGACCCCATTCCGCAATAGGGGTGCCCGAGGAGCCTCAGCGTTCAAGGACTGGCAGGTCCCGGCATTCCGGGGACGGTAGATGGACAACAGCTTTTGATGGTGGGACAAGATATTCCAGGCTTTACAAGCTCCCTCTGCACATCGCAGTGAGCAACAAGACTGTCAACCCTTGTGGACTTCTGGAGATTGCCCGAGTCACTGCAGTGGACCGACACCACACAAATGAAACTAACACTGGTATTTGAGTGGCATTACCAGATGGGACTGAATTTGACTATGCACATCCGCCGGGGGACGCATACGTTGTGCGCTCCTCCGTTCCAGTAGACTGGGCAGCTCTGAAACCAGGGTCTTCATCCTCCCGCGGTTTGTACGTCCTGCTTCTGCTCTGGTCTGCGTGGCGTAGCCGCCTCCACTCATTCAAACCACCAATTGATACTTTGCATTGAACACTGAGTTATGATGATTTGGTTTGCCAGTGTGCATTCACCCAAAATCGAGGGTGAGAAATAGATCTTACATGATGATTATGTGTTTGTTATGTCTACCGGCCTTGCCGTGCATGTGCGCCTTGTCCGGAGCAGGGGAGACAGTATGAATGGTCTACGTTCGCCTGCCACAAATCGCATTAACTGACGGCGCGCATTATCATACTAAAGACTTAGGCCCCATGGTGAAGACGACTGACGGGTTTTCAGTTCAGATGTTGAATACTCTGTTTCACTATCAGGGTAGCGTATTTCAGCCCCATTACAAATTCATTTGTTTTGGAACATTACCAAATTTCTCGACACTATGTTAGACAGGGAATGGGTCACTCGGAAGCGAAAGTCCTGTTTGCATCTCTGCCGGAGGGGTTGTGGACCCGGAGTTCGACTGATGTTGGGCTCCGCTCCGCGGCTTCCCCAATTTTTTTCTGTCTCTGCACCCTCCCCTATTTGACAGAGTCAGTGTTGGTACAGTTTGGGGGCCAAGGGGGACATTCTGGAGATGATGGCTGTGTTGAAGACTGCAGCGGCCTTGGAGCCATCCATGTCCTGGAATGTGCCTGTTTTTCTTGTTGACGATGATTTCATTTGGCACCTCAGGTGCTCAATTTTGTGTGGAGTGTTTCTGCTTGTTGTATTTCAGGTGGAGTGTAACTGGAGGTGGATGCAGATTGGAACCCCGCTTGGAGCAAGTGACATGGAGGACGCCTATGAGTGTTGTAGGATGCGACCATCAGATCTGTTTTTTCCTAAAGTGTTGCCCGAGACACTAAGGAACTGGCCAGGGTCCTGCAGACCGTTGAGGGGACTGTAAATGTTGGTGCGAGGCCAATGACTATGGGCTGTGGGCCCTTACCAGTATTGTCCTGTTTGTCGGCGTGCTTTTCTATCAGTGCAATGGACTGTACAACACATACACAAGCACACAACTACGCACACAGGAGGCACGGAACGGTGGAACATGTTTACTGTGTTTTGATATCATTTGTATTTGCTGCATGACTATTCTTTCATTTATATCGGTGGTGCTTCAGCATGTCATACGAAGCCTTCATATCCGTTTTCATGTTCATGGCTTTTGTATTTGTGGCAATCTGTAAACATTGTTTGTTGCTTAGTATGGGCCTCCCTCTTTTTCCCCACTCTCTACACGAGGGGGTTTTTTCCGACGGGGGCTCGGTGGGTCCCTCACACTTCCGTATGGACTGCATCAAAATTTGCCTAATGTTAATGTTGGTTTGCTAAAAGAATTACCAGTCAAGGGGTAAATTTGATGCGACCGGGGTGGTTGATATGAGATCTTTTGAATTTTTGCGGTGCTGTGTAGTCCTGTGGGAGGTGTTAGGGTGCCATCAGGGAGTGATTTGGCCTTATTAGATTATCTTTTCCTAGTCTAAAGTTAACCTTAAGTAACATGCCTTGAGCATCATTTAGGATCTAGACAAATAGGGTTTCAAATTGTAGACATGGGATTGGCATAAAATGTTGGAATGAGATTTTTGGGTTCATGCTGATGTCGTTTTTGGTTTATCTTAACTAAGTGTCGAGGCAATCTGGATTTGCCTCGAAGGGGGGATTATGTAGTGTATTTTCACAAGGTCTGACATAGACAACTTATTTTATGGCCATGACGAGATTGCTGCTTTTAGGAATATCAACTCTTGGGGTTGGAGCCCCTTAGTATTAAGTTACAGCTTTGAGTGGCAGCGGGCCCCAAACATCAGGTACGAAAGGTCAGGACTTTGAACAGAGGTCATCGGCGAGGTGTTTACAGAAGAGGGGTCTGGCGCCAAGAAGTCGCATCTGGAAATGGGATCTGTGCCTCGCACAGAGAGGCTGTTTGAAAAGTCAGCTAAGAGACAGCAGGATAAAAATGCATATGCAATAAGGGAAAATTAGATATTCATGTCCTTTGTTTGCCTTCCCTATAAGAAGGGAAGGCGCGAGAGGGAGACACCTTTTTTCTTTTGGGAACTTCTGACATCAGCTGAGATCAATAAACTCTTTTTCCAACCACCGGTGTGAGTCAGAAGTTTTTTCCATCGCCAAACCAACCTTGCCCGGCGACCTGTCCGGAGGGGAGCTGAGCCAGACCCGCACATCAACAACGAAATTTACCTCACGTGCTAAACGAGGAGGCGAGCAAGGCGTGCTAATCGCTAAAATTAATTGCTTCGATGTATGCTCGACTTTTAACAGAAGTCTGACTCGAACCGGGTTTGGGTGGAGAGCCAGCAGCTATGAACAGAAATGTTGTAATGCAACCATTACGTATCTAAACATAAAATAAGACGACGGCTACGTGAGCAATTTAGCAGACGCTCTCAGGCTGGAAAACAGAAGTGGCTGACGTCATCACAACGAAGAGGTTTGACGTCAAACGTATTGTAAACATAAAAAAAAACATACAGTAAACATATTAAAACTGTTGCTTTATGTTATTTGTATATAATTTTTGTTTAAAATGCCCCTGGCTCTTTTTGTCTTTTCTATATTAAGTACGTATTAATAACTGTTTGGTTTGTTCATGTTAATAAAGTTAAAAAAAAAAAAAACATACAGTAAATATTCATCATCTCAGCGATATTTGTACAACAGTACTGAGATTCCAGATCCTCACAATAGTCGTTCTCAAAATTATATTTTTTTATCAATTTAGCTTTGCCAAGGGATATTTTATTGACAATCTAACATTAATATACAAAGAACATGTACAATAGTACAAAATGTAAAAAGAATTGGTGGTGGGGGGGCGCGAATTGTTTTCTTCTTGATGGGGGGGGGGGGCGTGACGGGAAATAATTGAGAACCACTGGTGTAGAGGTTGACGGGGCACTGTGCAACTTAAGAACTTTTTTCTCTTTTTTTAACCAGTGGATGCAGCAAGACCGCTCACCCAGGAGATGGCTTCTCTGTTGGGCGTATGATCTGTCAGGCTGGTTGCGAGTAGTCTGGAATTCTGGAGAAGAAATCTATCCGCATCAGAGATGAACTTGTAGCATATGAACTCCAGGACTACACTGAGAGGGGAGCTCAACCCGACACCACGGATGACTTTCCTGATCTCTGCCTGACTTCAAAGGTCTCAGTGGTTCCCGCTTCTAAACAGTCAGACATTAACAGTACAAACATCCAAAATGGACAGTGCCCATTAACTGTGTGAAAACTATGAATCGTGGTAACCCGTTCAACATAATTGACAGTAGGGGTGGAAGGAAAAAAAAAACATACAAATTTTATTCAGAAACTTTACTTTAATTTAAAAGCTGCAAGTGCATCGAATCTAACTGAATCAAAAATGTCCTTTTCTAGGTATGTATCAAATTGTCTTTTAATGTAGTGATAAAGTTTATATCATTGAAAGAAATGCCACATTTGCAGTGGTTCATTTATGTAAAATTACAAGAATAACAAAATGAACTAATTGCATTATAACTTCTAAAACCGAATTATACCGTATCAAAATAATAGATTTAATCTATAAATCACTTTACATTTGGGCAACAAATCTCAAAGTGCACTGTGGAGGCAACAGTGAAAAGTAATACAATCAAACAACAGATAAAAGAAGGAGGGGGGTGGGTTAATCAATAAAATAGTCAATAGATAAAATTGCTTATAAGAGGTAGTCAGGAAGGTCAGTCCACCGACGGGGAGCAGCATCCTCGAAAGCTCTGTTGGGCAATGGCCTGATCGGTGTGGGAGTGGATAAATTCAGTGTGGTAGGTTGGGGCAACACCATGCAGACAGTGAGGAGTGTGAAGGAGGATTTGGTATTGGATACGGAGGGAGGGAAGCCAGCGCAGAGCGTGCAATTGGGTGATAGAGACGGAGGGAGTGGAGGTGGGAGTGACTTTGAGGTAAAAATGTGTGTCGTTAACATAGCAATGGGATTGCATTGCATGCCTGCTGATGACACGAGTGAATCGATTTTTTTTTTTTTTTTGCACAGCCCAGACAGACAGACAGATAGATCGATAGATAGATACATTTGATTATAATACTCTTGTATCACAGTTCCATGTATTTTTTTAAACAAAAAATGTTAACTTTTTTTTTAATTGCAAAATGTTTGAGCCTTTTTCTTGGGGGGGGGGATTAAGTTTTAAACTCAGCACAGAGTGTTTGCAGATGATTCTGAAACCACTACAATTTGTGCATTTTCAGACAAAAGAAGAAATACATGGGTTCAGAAATGGTGAAAAGGCGAAAAGGATGACAGAAACCCGTAGCGCAGCACCCCCAACCTATACACTTCTATAATAATATGTCTTAATTTCTTTTTTCTAATTAAATAAAAAACAAAAACAAATGTGCTGCACGGTGAACGACTGGTTTGCACGATGGCTTCACAGTGCATAGGTCATAGGTCAATTCCAGCTCCTGCCTTCCTGTGAGGAGCTTGCAAGTTCTCCGCATGCCTGCATGGGTTTTCTGCGGGTACTCTGGTTTCCTCCCACATTCCAAAAACACGCATGGTAGGTTGTTTGCACACTAAATTGGCCCTGTAGGTGTGATCATGTGAGTGCGAGTGGTTGTTCGTCTATGTGTGCCCCCTGCAATTGGCTGGCAACCAGTTCAGGGTGTACCCTGCCTACTACTTGAAGACAGCTGGGATAGGCTCCAGCACGCCCACAATCCTTGCGAGGAAAAAGCAGGTCAGATGGATGGACAAAATCCAACAAAATTGGCTGTCGCTATCGAATATTTTTGGGTTAGATTATTCAATCAATTATTCCATCGAATAATCAGATAAAAAAAACTTTGTATTAGTGTATTACAAAACAATCTTCACCCGAATAACTGCCCATCCTAATAACCAGTTATTGTTGTTTTCGTAGGCCATCACCAAAATTCCATTGATCTTGGTTTAACATTTCCAATTCAATTCCATTGATGCTTTGTTAACATTTTTTTAAAAATCACTCAATGAAGTAGTAATAAATAATTGATGCATTTCTGGAGCCAATGGTGAGTTCAAAGTTTCATGAGTTCTTATGCATTTTAGAACTTCAAAATTATTGCTTGAATGTAGCTTGGGGAACAGTGTTTTGCAAAAGCAACAGAGTGTCACAAAAACTTGCCAACATCGTATTTTAACATCATGGAGGCCAAAACACTCTTCCAAGCAATTATGAGGTAGATATGATTAACCCGCAAGGTGAAAAACATGAAAGAATAAAACATGTATTATCTTAAAGCAGTCTGTAGCAATACCACAACGATGAAAAATAAGATCATAGGACATCATCAAATGTGTGAAATTTTGAGAAGATGGCATCATCTCGGTCAGGTAACAGCAATCACCAGACTTTGCGGCAACGTATTGGCCACACCCTTTGCCGAAGACTCACAATATTCGGCATGATCACATGCTTGATGCCGAATATTGTGATTGTCTTTTTCTGGCAAATTTTCAGTTGGATTCATTGACCAGGCACGGTCCAGTAAAATAAAATTAAAAAAAAATGAGACTGACACGACATGGCGCACTACAATAAAATAATCTTATTGAAGGATTGTATTATGTTAATAGTATTAGCTTTAGCAATTATGTGACAGAATGTCAATCATTAATATTAGCAGGTTTCTTATTTGCAACAGGCGTTTAAGCATTTATTAAACAAAAAGCATTGATCAAATGAAACTAGAAGTACAGTGCACAGTAAAGACAAGTGATTGTGTTGACTGGTTTTAAATCTTCTACACATTATATTCATATATTGTGGAGATTAAATGTCTTGAATTCCATAGATTTCATGAATTGCACCGGAGGGATCACTAGGGCACCGCCGTTGAAAAACACATGATACAACACGCGACAATTTGGGATCAGATCATAGAGCACACACAAACTTGCACACAGACCACATTGCAGAAGAAGGTCAAGGCTTGGGATAAGCCATGGAACCAAATGTTGATCAACTTCCAGATGAAAACCAACCTCGTGATGAACTGCCTTCGGACTTTGGCCCCATGCGAGGGGAGGGAGTGAGGAAGACTGATTTCAACCTACATGACCTTTGGCAGAAAAACATGTCTAGTGAAAAGGCTGTATATGTATGGACGGCATTTTTAGACAGCACAATTTTTCCAACTGTACTCACTTGAGTACAGTTCCTCGTGAGTTTCAGAAAAAGCCGCCCAGATATCTGACTTGTACTATTTCCTGAACTCCAGAGAATTTAAGAAACTATAGGAACAAAACTTGGATCTTTATTTGACATCTTCTTTCTTGAATGTAAAAAACGAATACGTATTGAGTACATTTAGTCAATTAAGGGTTTATTACCAAGTAATTTGCATCTATTTAGCGACTAATTCCAACATTATATAGATGTTAAAGAGCCAACTATCAATATATACTTGTGAAGTGTGTGTGTGGGTTTCTCTCTTTTAAGGCAAAGGAAATATGAAATGCACAATTTGTTTACTCCCACGCGTCATATATTATTTAGAAAGTTGTAAATGTTTTCCCCTGTTTCTGTCCCAGGCCTTGAGATGGTACAGCCCATGTGTGAAGTCAATCGGAGGGACTTTCTAGTACAACGGTACAAATGAGCAAAAATGGAACAGAATTGGACTTGCAAAAATCACATTCACTTAATGTTCATTTT
This sequence comes from Idiotropiscis lumnitzeri, assembly GCF_059441095.1. Classification (NCBI taxonomy): domain Eukaryota; kingdom Metazoa; phylum Chordata; class Actinopteri; order Syngnathiformes; family Syngnathidae; genus Idiotropiscis; species Idiotropiscis lumnitzeri. The sequence continues at coordinate 6,901,221 of NC_142406.1, forward strand.
AGCATACGGCTAGACATTTTTGCCCAGATTTTATTTTGAACATGGGCCTGCCAGTTTTCAAACTACTGGGATTGATTTTTGTTTTTCGAATCCAACCTTTGGTACATCTTGTGAAACGTTCAACAGGCTGTTTTGTTAAAAAAAAATATAGAGTGCAAATAAGCTGCATTTTTTTTAACCATACAATAAATTAAGAAAATAATGAAGTGTGATTTGTGCGCATGTTTTCACTAATGTTTTTCTTAACGGCACGTCGCCACGGCAACAGTTGGACATGAGAAAAAGCTTTGTTTTTAATTGTATGCATGTGTAAAGAATTCAAATATTTACACTCAGAGTACAATGAAATCGTATATTATGTTGTTTTGTGTACTGACCCTTTAACAGAGTTTAGCTCTGCCCACTGTGGAAGACACCTAGCCTATGCGTGGGACAAGTGCACCCATGTGGTCATCAAACCGTTAACCCACTTTGGTTTAACGAAACTCTTACCGCCATAATAAGCCCATAATAAGGTAAGCAGAGTTAAATAAAATAAGCCAGCCAATGATCTTTTAAATAAACCTCTGGCATGAGCATCTGTCCCACAGCGGCGTCATGCACGGACGCTTTTTTTTTCTAGGAAGCGGAATGGGGTCGGGGGCGACAATTTTTAGGGATAAGGCGGGAGAGTCAAGACCAGGAGTGTACCCAGGTCGCGGCCGGAGGACGGGGGACTGACTGGTAAAAAAGGGCCAAGTGCCCGACTCTTCTCACCACGTGAGTTCTCCTCCTTCGTACTCGCAGGTGTGCACATCCCACCGAATGCTAATGCTAACACAGCGCTACAAACGCTGTCTGACCAATTAACAAAGCTGAAGCACCCAGAATCCCCTTTCATCATCCTGGGTGATTTTAATAGAGGACACACACACACACACACCTCCATATACATGAACACCGGCAGGATTACAGGGGAATGCCAGCCGGAGAGACGGAGAGACTGCCCGCCGGAGAAGGCCAGCCTTGGCATGCCAGTCTTGGGGACAAGACGGGAATCACCATCCAGACGATAACGAACCTGGAGAGGACCTTCCCTTGGACGTGGAACAGTGTCGTGGGAGGGAGCGAGGATGACCGATTCACCTACATGACCCTTGACATACAAAACCTAGCTCAAGAAATCCTATATAAAGTGAGGCTGGGCTAAGATACCGCGCGACTCATTTCGACTGTGCTGTACAGTTTATCGTGAGATTAAGAAAAAGCCGCCCAGATATCTGTCTTTGTACTATTTCCTGAACTCCAGAAATCGAAGAAACTAAATATCGGAACTCTAATCAGTTGTTGAGTCTTTATTTGACCCTTTTCTTCTTGAGTACAAAAAAAACTAACACGCATTGGAGTAAGTTTGGCTTCTAAGGTTCATTGACTAAATACTTCTCATTTCCTCTGTGACTCAACTCCTACAAAGGTGATAGAGTTAATTAATTTAATGGCTAACTGGAAATAAGACTGAAATGTGCAAAACCTGCTTTAAAAATTACAGGAATGTTTAGACTACACTTACTGGGGTGTCTTTAAAACTTCAACTGGCAAACTGGATGAATACACCAACACTGGAAGATAAGATATCAGTTTCTGCAAGGACGTGTGTCCCAACAAAGACTTTCCGCTCATTCAGCAATAACAAGCCATGGGGGGCGTGACGGGAAATAATTGAGAACCACTGGTGTAGAGGTTGACGGGGCACTTTCTTCAATTCTCTGGAGTTCAGGAAATAGTACAAGTCACATATCTGGGCTACTTTTCTTATCCTCGTGAGGACCCGCACCCAAATGAATGCAGTCGAAAAATGGCCGTTCTAAAAAGCAGCCCTCATATTTTTATATGGTCCCCCTTTACATATTTCTCTATCATAGTTCAAATGATGTTCGAAATTGTCTCCCAGGCCTAAGGCCACCATCTGCTCCCGTGCCTCATCCCAGGGCCCAGGTCGATCTTATTCGGCAGGGAGTTCAGATTTCCCATGATGACGGTGGGAATTATTTTATAGCACCTCGGACTTTAGCTTAGCCCCAGCCTTGCACAGCACCTAGGTCGCCTCCTCACTCCGTCGAGTCGGGATGAGAGCCAGCATTGCCTCCTGTGAATTAGTGAGGCGACTGGGTCTTGGATGCATATTAAAGTTGAAAATATCCATAGGATAAATAAAACACACAATTTCTCTGTGGGAAGAGTGAAAGAAAGTATCGTTAAAGGAAAAACAAAGGTTAAAAAGAGATCAAAACTGGAGAGGTACTACTGGACAGGCAGCTGTCTACACAGTGCCACTCTTACCAAATCTCCTTAACTTACGGATTTTGCGTTCACCACTGATGAGACGCAGCATGCACACGTTTTTTGTAAGTAACATTTCAGACTATTTTTGCTGTATTGTTTGTTTTTGTTAACATTCACTCAATTGTATTTAGGGAGGTCTGCGCAAGTGGAATTATTTTGACTTCATTGGGGAGGAGATTAAAGGGATCACAAAAATGCCCTTAAAACCGAACACGCACAGAAAAAAAAAAAAGAGGAATATGATCACGCCCCCTCTCCACCATCTTGTTCGGTGGGAGTAACAGGAGGGACCACTCAGAATTTACGATTAGCCTTTCCATGTCTGAGTAAACAAGAATGAGGAAATGAGCATCTTACGTGCAGTTTCTGACGCCTTGTCTGTAAGTTAACAAGAAAGGCAAACACAATGCTTTCCGAGAGGCTTTGCATAAGGTTAATTGTTCATAGGCCGTTATATATTGCAATTTCATCCATAAGCGTTACCGTAAGTTACTTTATTTACATTTTTGCCTTCTGGCAAACGGTTGCCTTTTGCCTCCTGAGACTTAATAAAACTGGAGTGTAGCTAAAGGTCCGAAACATATAATCAATTGCCATCGGGGTACCTGTGCAAATGTTTTTTTTTTTGTGGTGCTGCTCACCATTGTCGCTTATATGAGCTCATGTTTGAGCCTAAATATTACGCAGTCGACCTCCAAAAGAGGGTGTTCCAATTTTTCACAAATTTCATCCCAAAAAAGCACTTGAATAACTACAAGGTGAATTTTAAGACTCATTTATTTTTTACATGTGTACCTATTATATAAGTACCAATGTTTAGTGAATTAAGTGTTCCTTTAAAAAGAACACTGCAAAAGTATGAAAAAGAATGAAAAAGCCATCTACATCAAACTAAAAAGGTGGTCTCTGTCATCATCTTACAACACAATCCTGACATCGCGCCCCCAAAAGAATGTCTCACATCCGCAGAAAAATGGCGAATAATGAGAAGTTGCTACGAGGAATGTGAACGATCAGTGATTGAGTAAGATGGCTTAGGTGGCTATTGATGCAGTAGAAAACGTTCAGAGAAACATGTTAGAAATGATAATAAAACTACAAATAGTAAAAGTTGCACTGACTGCTTCATTTGTTCCATTTCAACTATGAAAAGAATGGCCTCAATTATGGTGCATTCATATTTAATTTAGTTGAAAAAGTTGCAATTTAAGGGGTAACAATTTAGATCTCCAAGTTATATTTTAAGTCTAACTAAGTCAAATCAAAACAAAATAAGAATAACATGTATGAATAGTGCAGTGTCTTTTTAATCTTTTATGCTTAAAAACTCTGGTTGCAGTAAATTAGACACTTAAACAGGTTTACATTTTTAGATGTTAGCAATACACAGCGTGGCATTTGTTCCTCCAAAGCCAAATGAGTTGGAAAGGGCCACCCTTCTGCCCACAGTCTGCCATGGCTGCGCGATGCAGGGAACATAATTCAGGTTAAATTCTGACTCAGTCTGGTCTAGATTGAGAGTCGGAGGCAAGATACCGTGGTAGCAAGCCAGAGCAGTGATTGCTGTCTCCAGAGCTCCTGCAGCCCCAAGCAGATGTCCAGTGGCTCCTTTAGTGGAGGACACAGCCAGGATTCCTGCACTTTGGTGAAAGAGCCTCTTGATGGCAGAATTTTCCGCTGCATCACCCAAAAGCGTGGAGGTGGCGTGGGCATTCACATAAGAGACATCTTCTGGTGAGATGCGAGCATCTTTGATGGCAGCTGACATGCATCTGTGAAGTTAGAATGATTCCAGTTTTGTTTTAACCAATATGAAAATTCAAGAATTGCACAAAAGCGTATTGCATTCACGTGAGAAAAAATAAATACATCTTGTTTTTCAGAGTAATTTTTTGGGGGCGGCCTTAGTTTTTCTAAAAAAAAATTTCTTATGTTTTTCTGAGTAATTCTTTTCACTTTTTCTGAGTAATTTTTACCCCCTGTTTTTCAGAGTAATTTTATTTCTCTGTTTTTCGAAGTAATTTTTTTCTGAGTACCGTATTTTCGCTACCATAAGGCGCACTTTAAAGTCCCAAATTCCCCCCCAAAACAAACGAAGCGCCTTGTCATGCGACCCGCCTACAGTATAGACTGAGCAACTCTCTCAACAATTGAGCCTGATCCCTTTGGGGCATTGCAGAGTGCATGTTAGGACACCCTGCTGGCAAAAGTCTGTGACATCTATGCTTCGAATTGACTATGACAAATACATTATGTGAATACGTTTTTTGGTGATGGTGCAGGAGAAAGCTGGACAAAAGGGCATCTGTCCACAATGTCATAGTTTTTCTTATCATTCATGTTATTGCAAGCAAGAAACATTGCAGGTTTAGACAACAGACTGCAAAAAAAAGAAATAAAACACTGCCCAAAGCACACCACTCACATCTCTCTAACCAGCCATCTGATTGGCTGAGGCTCATAAGCTCCCAGAATGCCTCAGTACTGTTGTTGTGTTATTTTTATTTCTTTTGGTGATATGAATGGCATGAGAGATGCATGTTTTGTGTTCATTTTATTTCTTTGTTTCATTGTTTGCTTGTATGCTATTCAGAGATATTTATGTTTTTGATTTGAAACCATGACTCTAAAGAGTGCGGTGACCAGTGACATCCCTCCCCTAACGTTGTCAGTAGATGGCAGCAATCCATTATGCGCATCAGTGCTGGCATGCGCGAGTGTGTCGTAGTGTGGTGCGCCCAGTCTAAGTATCATATACAGAAATAGCACCCTCAACTGGTGCTGCGCCCTTTGACACAGCGTGTCGGTAATTTTTTTTTCTGTGTTCTGGAGTATATTTGTTATTTATTTATTTTTTAAAGGTGATTAAAGACCTACCTCGCCATTCGAGTATGTCACTCAAAGATAGCCATTTTCAAGTTCTGAAGGCGTTGCATCACGGTGCAATTGAGGCTGGTAGGGCTATTTTTTTGTGTTAAAATCATAAGTAAAATTAAAAAATACATTTTAAATGCATTCAGTTATACTTACGTTAACAGTAGTAATTTAAAGAGAAATAGCACATATACAAGGTCAAAGCACACGGCGTCGCACCATGAGCTTTCACATCTATTTTTGCAACGTCCAGTGGGGGGGGGGGGGGTAGTAAAACAGATTTCACACTTTCTTAAACGTCTGCAAAAATTGGTCAAAATGTGCATTTGTCACCAAAATCACAACTAAAAAACTGTTTAAATTAATTCAACTGAACTATTTTTTTCTTGTTTCTATTTGAATTGCCACGTAGCAAAAAGGGGAAAGTGCTATCTTGTGTGAGGGAGAAAAAGATTGGTTACAGCATTTAGGTTTTTTTTTCATAAACATCTCAACTTCAATAGTGAATTAGGGTTTTTACATTGACCATTAATTGGAAAACAAATATTTGCTCTTGACGATTTGTTGTAGAATTTTGGCATGCTAGCATGTAGATCTTCCTTTTCCTCTTTTTTTTCTCCTCCATTTATCAAATTTACTCCATGGAAACATTTATGATGGATGCTAGTTGATTTTTATGTATTTGATATACTGTATTGTATTACAAACCATGTTGTCCAAACCTTGCCAGGTTGACTTAACAACTAATTGTTCAGACATTGTTTAAAAATATTTTTTTGTTGATTATATGTTTAAAAATATTACATTTCACAAATACTCCAATTTTATTTATCCGCTGGTCATTAAATGTTCTCAAAATTCAGTTTAGTCATCTATGAAAGATGACTTGATTATTTTTGGTTTTAATCAAAAGTTGATTGCAAACATCCATTCCAAACCAAAAGCAGAATTTGGAAAACAATAATCAACAACTTTGCCAATTTTCATTGCATAATGTAAAAAAAAAAAAATTCATTAATAATAAAAAACATCAGATTAATGAATACAATAATTGTTAGTTGCAGCCTTCCTCACATGTAAAATGAGTAAAATATTGGATGAAATGTTCTTGAGTGTAATCATTTAGTAATAGATTTTAGTGGTGTCAGAAAAACGCGTTATTAATGGGATTAATTGATGAAAGCAAATTTATTTGTGTGTATTGCCATCGTAAACTGAATTCCCATCGCAGCACATCCAGTTTAAAACACCATTTGATGGCCAAGCACACCGCTGATGCCAATTCTCCAGCCCTCTTGTCAAACCCAGGCATACATGGATAATTTGCGACAGAAACCGATGGATGGATCAACTAAAAAGAGACTCGCCGAAGCCATCGTTAAGTGGGTGGCCACTGCGTGTTCGCATCGTGGAGGACGAAGGTCTGGCTGAAATACTTCGCATCGCGTCCAACGACTGCACTTACAATTTGTCCCCGAGACACACAATTACAACCCGCATTCAAGACTTGCAAGAAGCGGAGAAGGCAGAAGCAGTCGCGCTCACCCGTGATTACTGGACTACTCTCAGTAACCACAATGACCTCGGTGTGTCAGCCCATTATTTTGACCCAGTTCATTTGCACTTAGTTGGCATTTTATATTTCTTATATGACTCCAATTTGATCCCTTAGAAAGGCTGTTGATATGTTGTTTTGTGTGACTTTGTTTGTGTGAGTCGAATCCAATGCTTTGTTTTTTCAATAAAAAAAAAAGTAGTTGCATAAAAACAAAAAATTAAATTATCATATATTAAAGGTATTACAATTCAATAAAATATAGAATTATATACATAATATACAAAGAAATGTGAGGGATTTTTTACAATGAATAAAATTTGCGATTACAAATTAACTACGAAAAGATTTGATTAATCCTGATTAAATATTTTAATCGCTTGACAGCTCTATTTAATGTTTACAGGTATAAATAGTAACTCCAAAAGATTTTTCCCGAAATGACAGCGTGGGGGCGGCACGGTGGCCCGACTGGTTAGCACGATGGCCTCACAGTGAGAGACAGCATCAGGCGTGGGTTCAATCCCGGCTGCGGCCATCCTGTGTGGAGTTTGCATGTTCTCTCCGTGCTTGCGTGGGTTTCCTCCGGGTACTCAGGTTTCCACCCACATTCCAAAAACATGCATGGCAGGCCGATTGAACACTCTAAATTGCCCCTCGGTATGAGTGTGAGCGCGGATGGTTGTTCATCTATGTGTGCCCTGCGATTGGCTGGCAACCAGTTCAAGGTGTCCCCCGCCTACTGCCCGAAGATAGCTGGGATAGGCTCCACACCCGCCGCGACCCTAGTGAGGAGAAGCAGTACAGAAGATGGATGGATGGACAGCGTGGGGCTTGCTATGGATGAGGTTTAGACCACGGGGGTCTAGAAAAGTGGGATTAATAATTCATTCAATAATTGTAATTAATTTTATTTAAGACCAATTTTGGGGTAACATTTGATTACCTTCAACCCATTTTAGGATAAACTATCCCAACCCAATACACCTGGTTACGCCCTTGACCCAGCCCGGCTGATCCAAAATAACCACTGGTTGGGTCGGTCCATATTTAGGAACGTGTTTGGGTTACCTAAATAAAACAATATGGGTTATTTTTAACCCATCAGTTTTATGGGTGTATGAGTTTAATTTATTTTTATTTTTGTGCATTTTGGGTTTGATATAAAATATCTATTTTATACGCGAAAGCGAAAAAGATTATTTAATTTCACGTAATTTTCACGATTGGAAACCAAAACAGAAATTACACTATTCCTAATTTTTTTTTAACTAATCAACCGATTAATATGTAATCACTTTTTTTCCCTGCCAAATATCTTTCCACATTGGCCTAAAAAATAAATGGCCGGGCCCAAGAATATTTGCAAAAAACAGTAGGTAAAATTAAACATAGTTTCTTTGTGACATATTAAATTGAACACTTTACACAACACCCCGACTTGAATGGAATCGGGATTTGCAGTTGAGAGTTGCAAGTCAAGCGGTGTCACGCAACAACATGCGTTTGATTTTAAGATCCTATTGAAACAACTTCCACCACTGTGAATCAAAACAGAATTTGTTTTTACAGTTCGTAGATTATGCAAAAGAGATGTTGTGGCCGGCCTGAGGATAATTTGTCTGTGCTTCTTTTTGTGATGTTGTGAAATGAAGATTGGTAAATTGCAGTTATTTTCTGAAACACATATGGTACAAATGCTTCCATCCACTTACCTAAATGCCCCATCTCCATCTGCAGCGGGTGTGGTAATGTGGCTGGCATCTCCTGAGAGACCGTACCCAAGCACCTCTGCATACATTCTGGCTCCGCGCTTGGCTGCGTGCTCCAGTTCTTCCAGCAGGAGCACAGCGGATCCCTCACCCATCACAAAGCCATCTCTCTCTGGATGAAAAGGTCTTGAAGCTAGTTTGGGATATTCATTCCATTTGGTGGCAAGAGCACGTGCTCTTGCAAACCCTGCTACTGACAGAGGTCCAACACAGGATTCTGTCCCCCCTGTAACCATAGCAACAGCATCACCATGGGCAATAAACCTTGCAGCATCCCCAATTGCATGCGCACCGGTGGTGCATGCTGTGGAGACAGCATGGTTAGGGCCTTTTAGATTGTGCTTGATACTTATATGTCCAGCAGCCATGTTCACAAGAATACGAGGCACAAAGAAAGGGCTAATCTTCTTGTAGCCCTTTTTCTGGAAGGCTTCAGAGGTAGACACTATTTCATCCAACGACACCATACCCATGCCAACAGCTACACCAGTGGTAAGTTGTTCCTCTGCGGTTGTAGGGTACCACCCCGAGTCCTCCAGGGCAAGTTTAGCAGCTCCAAGTGCCATCACAGTGGCTGGTGACATGCTATTGAGTTCTCCGCGAGATGCAAACATTTCCTCATTAAATTGACCTTCTGCATTTCCTCTGGGTACCAACGCCGCTACTTTGCAGGGAATAGTTTTGTAATCCTCCGAGCTAAGAGCCACAATTCCACTCTGACCCTGAATAAGGTTGTTCCAGGGTACAGTCGTCCCTGTGCCCAGAGGACATACTAGACCTATGCCAGTAATAACAACCCTTCGTCTTTCAGTGCTGTGACACCGGAAAGTCTGGCTTGGACAAACAGACGTATTCATTTGAAGAAGGGGCCTCCCAATCAGTCTAAATTGAAGTTTAGCCCAAAACGATGGTGATAAAGACATCATCATCACCAAAATGGTGTCTTTCCGTCCCTTAAGTAAATCCGTACTCGGTGACAAAGTAAGATAGTAGTGAGATGCGTTTGGAAATGGATACACCAAATGACGTTAGCTGTGGCTGTCATCAATACGGCTGTAAGTAGCAGATCGATTCGGGACTGCCAGATCAGCTTGGGGGGCCTGCGCCTGTCTATGACGTATTTCTACGGCAACTCCAATCGAACAAACTACGTCATGCCCCATAGAATTAGGTACAATCTCACTATTTATACTTGACCGTTGTGCCCCTCTATTGCACGGTACTGCGGAGCGTGTAGGGTGTCCCAATTCTCACAAGTCGTACGTCGTCCCGCCCCTTTTGCGTCCTAGATCCACTCTTCGGCAAAGCCCAATAGGGTATGCGCAGCACGTGGTTACCTCGACGCGCACGCGGATCTCGGTGAGCGGAAGCTTGATTTAGAGGAAGTATCTCTTGGCATCTTTTAGCTTTCAAAATAAAGGTTCCGTCAAAAGTTACAAGTTGGTCGTTTTTTTAATAGCAAAATCAGGTTAAATAAAATTATATTTCAAATTTATTGCTAATCTGTACCCACAGTTTAGTCATCTGTACCCACAGTTTACTAATCTGTACCCACAGTTTAGCAAATGAGCTAGCGTTCCGTCGTATACACGGTCGTATATCTGTCGAGGTAAATTCAATTTGGTTTTATATTGATAGTACTGGAGTGTAGTGCAGTGTTCTGTCGAATCAGCATGGTGTGATTTACTTTCACTTTCGTTCCCTCATATTATATGATGGTAATATTACTCAAATTCCATTCATATAGCAGTATTAGCAGCGAACTGCTACAATTAGCCAGCGCGTTTCTTTTCATTTTTCGTGCATCATGTTTTGAACATTCGCTGCGTTTTTAAGCAATCGCCAGACGCAAGCAATCACCCAGTGCTCGCTGGAGAAGTAGACGCTCAATCGGTCACATTACAAGAGGATACAACTACGTCTTTGACGTTTCAAACACTTTAAGTACCTTTTCTGAATTTATTTTTGTCACAATTTGTGGTTATACTGCCGTTTTCTCCCGTGTTTCCCGAGCTAAAAGTATTGGTAGTTGCCACACTATGAGGTTTATGTTCAAATATTCTTAAAACTATTGTTTTCAACGTATGCAAATATATTTATAGTAATTCATATTTTAATGAATAATTATTGTAATTTGATCACATATTCTATCTATTCCACAATGTAATCAGAATTCTATTTAGCTCCACCTACAGAACGTGAGTGTCAGATCATGGATCAACATCAGCTCATAGAGCTCTATTTTGCTAGTATTTTCCTTCACTTTCACCGCTTCCACATGAGTACATCTGTGTTTGTGCACTGAACTGAGATTTGACTTTGAAAAAGGTTTACATTTTAAATTTATTCTTTCTTTAACTGATTTATGTCAATTGTTTTTGTAACACCTGTAGGATGAGTTGGATGCAGTCAAGGAGGTATGGAACAACCATCTGATTCGTCCGTCCATGAATGAGCGTGTCCCACACAGTCGGCCGGATGTCATGTTCTATGGCACCGAGCACTTTTTGTGCCAAGTGACTGAGGAGAATTTTTGAGGCATGAAGGTGACTGCATCCACCGCAATGATGTTGCTTGTGATGCTGATGTGTTCACTCTGTGTACATACATAATGTCAGAGAACAACCTCCAAGTCCCAGTGGATGAATATAATGCCATGGACAACAACCTCAACTTGAGAGAGGCGCGCATAACGTTTTTAGATATTTAGTAGATGCTGTCCTTATGTAAAAGGTTTCAAATTCCTTTTACAATTTATTACATATCATACTATTAATTGATGTGCCTCGTCATAGCTCCTAATGACGTGTGTGCCCCTTGCACACCTCTCAACTGAAGTTTATATGGAGGGTGGAATACCTGGTTTGTCTCTCTCACTAAGCAACAGGAAAGTAGAACCCCTGTCGCTTTGGATTCACCTGAGCATTAAACCAAAAGGCAGGTAGGCAAGTAAAAATCGAACTATATATTAAACTATGTGATACTAATTGACAACTCCTAAACAGGGTGGATGAGGTGAAACTGAAATGATCCAAAATGTGGGGTTTTATTTTCTTAAAATGGATTCTACAACTCTGTCTCCACCACTGAGCCTGCTCATTATGTATTTTATCAAGTATGTTTACCCCATGTGTAATTTTACTTATAATTTTCTGTACACTTGCTGTGTCTGTGCACTCATTCTTGGACATGCGTGGGAAATGTACAGAAAATTATTAAAATGAATTAGATATATACTGCACATATATTGTGTATTTTGCTTGATGGTTCTACCCAGATAAACTGTTGCTTTTTTATGGTTTGTAAAATAAGTAATTTGCTGTAAATTCCACCACGTATTAGCATGCATTGAGCAAACATGTTAAGATCCTTGATTGCTATTAAAAAAGCCAAATACAACTTTTCTAAAATAAATGTGATTCAAACAAATTCTAAGAAAACAATTGATTGTCTTCTACATTGTCAGGTAGCCAAAGTATCTTGTTTTAAAACTGGTATTCAATCCATAAATGTCTTTGTGGAAACAGCAATGACTATTTATGTGAAGCGGAGTGGTCAAATTTACACCAAAGCACAATGCCAAATCAGACAGCAACAAGGTGAGAACTTAAGGACTGCAGACTTGAGATTTTGGTAATCAACTCAGCAAACAACGTCAATACACAGTCTGTCTGTGAACTGAGTGAATTTCACAGTCGTAACGTGGGGAAAAAAATCAGATAGGAACATTTTTACACTTAATTTTTATACAATTAGTGTAAAAGAAGACATCATAGTCGACTCCGGCGACACAAGAACCTGCTTGCAATACAAGCAGTAGAGCTGTTTTATAAAAACTAATAAAAAAAACATGACTCAAAGCTGTTGCATAACAACGGTGGTCAACAAAATTGCGTATTACCACAACTAAAGTGCTTCCTAATTTTGCAAAGAATAAACTAGGCAAACAATGACTCACTCAAGAGTCACGAAATGTAAACAGCCTGACTTTCAGTCCAAGAGTATGAGATATAGCAGTATAAAAATATAAATATGGCCCCTATGAATCAGACCATACAACTTTAGATTATAAAATACCATTACAAACACATTCCAGACAAACCAGCTGCCAAACTCTGTAAGAGTATATGGGATAAGATTTAAGTAGAACAAGTTAAAAAGAACATTTGCTATCTGGCTACACTTGCGCTCAGTAGGTGGGTAAAAGTGTTGGGTTTCAATCAAAACTAAATTATGTCCATCACCCAAATTGTCAGGATCGGGGGTCGGCGAGGAGGGGGAGGACCCAAAATGTGAGGAAGCAGGAAAAGGTGTAACTTAAGGGAATTTATTAAGGAACCAAAATAATGACAAACAACGTGGCAGGGTGCAAAATAACAAAGGCAAACTTAACGTGGCTAAACCGGGTGGAAAGAGTGAGGAACAAGGCCAGGGACAAATGCTAGGGGACGAGAGCGGGAGCGAGAACAAGAGCATGAACGAGATCAGAGAGCGGTCGTGACAGTCCGTAACGGAGCAATGCACCGACAATGAGTTGTTGGAGTGAGGTGTTCATATAGTCCAGTAATTAGGGGAGCAGATGGGCATCAGGTGTGTGAGGCTAACGGGGAACAGCTGCGTGGCTGGTGGGGAACGAGTGCTGAAGGGAACGCCCCACTCAGCTGACAAAATAAACAGAATGAAGACATGGCAGGAAGGTGAAGAAGAAGAATAACAAAAACATTGACATGACCGACACGGGGCATGACACAAATCAAGTACATTTTCAAATTCCTCTTACAACTCAGGTACGACCCATAGTTGTTGGCCACCTCCAGAACATAGCCACATGCATGCAACATTGGTCTTCTTGTAAATGGGTTCACTGCCTCGAACAATCGCACATCGACCTTCCCAGCCACTAAAAGATCTGCACCTTTGGAAAACAAAAATAAAATATTAGTTTTACATCACATACCGCCAACAACTCTATACTAGATCACTCATGTGTCTGTTACCTCAAATGAATGCTCTCATCATTGCCTTCAATAGTTGCGCATGCATCAATTGACAAAATGTGCATCGACCTACATTAAAACATGTTTAAAGGAGTTGTACCATGCCATTTTAAACCTTTTAAAGTCAACTATGGGCACATTTCAGCTCATATGTTTCTTTTGGCAATACAGGGGACTCATTAAATGTCAATTTTCCAACCCAGAAATAAAACATTTGATTTTGTGAAATTCAGGGCCTCTTTAGAAAGTCAAATCTCCTGCCACATTTCCTAAATTCGGTTAGAATATGTCACGGCAACAAGGAGAGACGAAAGGGTGCTTGCTTTGGAACATAGATAAGGACATCACTGTTTTACTCGCTGATCTACACAATACATAGATATGTGGATACAGTATCTTCTTTGGCCAGTAGATGTCATTTGTCCACCACACTTTTTGTTGTCAGAAAAAAATATTGAATTCAAGCATAAAACTCTGGAACATCACGAAATTTGATTCTTACCATACTACCGTAATCACTTTGGAGAAAAATATGAGCCAATTTAATGCAATACTTTTTGTGTATTTTTTTACGAAAGCGTATTGCTGCCACACCTTTCCGCCAAAAAAATTCATCACCTCATATGATAAATTTCATGTTTTGACGTGAAATATTTTACTTACGTTTTACATATTTTCATGTATGAACGTGACTGGAGGTACAAAATTAAATGATTAAATGACTATGAATCGATTATCAAATTAATCAACACATATTTAAAAAATAAAGCAATCATTTAAAGCCATTCTTTGTTGTCTGAATCCTCTGATTTCATCCTCTGAATAGTAATTATTCTCCGATTCTTGTAGTCCTTCAAAAAAGCAAGCTAATTATCTTTTGTGTTTAATCAAAATAAGACATTTCCAAATACCTACTTTTACTTTGGAAAACAATGATAGAACAAGTAACCGAATCAGTTTCAAAATGATTAATGAGTACAACATTAATCCCTCTTGTGTGAAGTTGTATTTTAGTTGTGTAATATATTGGAATTTCTTTTTGCACTTTGAAAGCACCCTTCAAATGTAAAACAACTGGCCCAGTTTGTTTATGAAGACAGGGACATAATGAGAGGTGCACACATCTCACTGAAATTTTATTCCTAAAAATTTGATTGTAGTGATTTTCTCATAAGATTGTGCTCCGAAATATGAAGTTTTGTACCATAGTTTTTGTCCAGGCTTGTTTCACATGTTTTTTCACAATTCCAATGAACCACAATACAAAATCAAAGTCTGATTATAAATTATTTTTCTTTTTCCTTTTTATTTACGATTATTGTTATATGTTTTTCCCTCCTTCCATTAACAGACAACACTTTTGTCATTGTGTGTGTACTTCATTTACGCTTACATGTTTGTACTAGAGTACAACCTGCCAAAAAAAATCTTTGTGAATGCTGGCAAGGTTAAATGAACATAAAGGACAATATGAACCACATAAAGGTTTGTAGACTTTTTTTTCTTTTTTTCCTAGATGTATTTGTGACCATTTGGAGTTCCCTTAAATTATGTCATTTTGCCCTAAAAATTGTGACAGTGCACGTAAAAATGTCCTCTACTAATCCATGTGCAAATGGTAAATTTGTTGTTTTGTTAATTATTTATCATTGTTGATTATTCATTGCTGCACTGCTTTCTAACTTCTGCAAACTTCTGTATTTTACGATTAATGTGAATGTAAATGTGAATATCGCTGAGATCGGGCAGAAATGTTGTGGCTCCAAATATCTAGGAGATAAAAAGTCCTTTACGCTGCATCCACAGAGAGAGCAAGCTTTGGACCTCTGGAGGTTTTTGACGCAAGTCCAGCGACATTTACTTTGCGACTTGATTTACAGTCCAGGCTCCTAAATTTTGGACTACGTTGCAATTTCTTGAACAACATTGATGCACATAAGTACAGTACCTTTATTACTGCCTAAAACAGGCCCACGTGCAGAGAACATCAGTGGCCTTTTAATTAATTAATGACAATTATAATTAAACATTTCATGGTGTATTTATTTTACTTAATTTTGGCACTCTCAGTCCTCCATACACACACAAAGGCCTGCATATACAAGTGACAACACTTCACATTTTGCAACACCGATAAAGCACATATGCCATATACACAGTGAAGCCAAAGAAACAACAAATTGGACACAAGACTTACACGACGGGGATCACTCGCGCCCAATGGCGGCAACCACACATAAAGACACGACAATTTGAGATCTGGATACATACACACCCACACCTAAAACAAGATTACGGAATGCTGGAAGACACCACGCCCTCGGATAAGCCATGGGACCAGATTGGGATCAATCGTGGGACCTGACCTTGGACCCATGAGACTGAAGGAGAGAGGAAGAATGATTTCAATCGATAGTACGTATATAGTATATTAAATGTATATAGATATATACTGAAGGCACAATTTTAGTGGCGCTTCTTTCTTGACTGCATTCATCTTGGGCGCGGGTCCTCGGGAGGATAAGAAAAGTAGCCCAGATATCTGACTTGTGCAATTTCCTGAAGTCCAGAGAATTGAAGAGACTATCGGAACAAATTTGGATCAGTTGTTGAGTCTTTATTTGAACATTTTCCTTTTTAATTATATAAACGAACACGCATTGAGGTTATTTTTGTTAATTAAGGGTTTACTCCTTAGTAATTCACATTTGCTTGGGGACAAAATTCCAAGTGTTATAAGGTGCAAGTGTGGTGATCTGCTGTTTCCCCTGACCAAATCCCCAAATGGGTTTAAAAGTTGACTCCTTTGTTAAAGTTTAAAATAAATAAACCGTTGCGGTCTGAACAACAACAAAAAAGTGTTTGTTTTCCACTTGAGATATTATTTTTTAATTTGGTTGTTTTATTCAATGCAAAAAATCTCTTATTTTTGTCGTTGTTATTGAAGATATGTATTATGTTCATTCGCTGGACAGTTGCATTTGATTGTAAAGAATGCTATTTTTGTAGGACGTGCAAATTTTAAATTAAAAAAGAAAAAAGTAGTGGGATTTTGACGGGGCCTAATATTTGCTTGCAGCTCGCTTTAGACACAGTTTCCAAATGCCCGATTCAGGCATCACCTAAATGATCATTTAATCATTCTAAAATATAATAAAATGTACAAATTAATTTATGAAAGCGTTTGAATATATTTTCCCGGCTTTACATAAAACAACAACCGTAAAAATTATTATTTGGGATTGAACACATTTCAGGCGCCAAAAGGGACTGCTCTATTGAAGACCCAAAATCGATTGTTGTTAAGCAAGGAAGAGACTGTCTGCAGACGGTTTTTGGAAACAAAAACAACAGCTATAATGGCGTTGACACCAGCGGTTACAGTATTATGTGAGAACTCAAATGAAGTCTTCTTTGATGTATGCAAGTTGTTACTTTCATACGCCGACAATATTTTAAGGTAAAGTATGGTTGTGAGTGGAACGCCGCTTCGTCATGTAAATTTAGGGTTAGGTTAGATTTTAACTACATGGTTGAAGTGAAGCGATTATAATTCATTTATTTATCGCAGTGGTTATTTTGAATGTCCACTGGCTTCCAGATTAACTAGCATAAAGGCTGAGAGTGGTATTTGAACCCATGAGCAAGGGTTCCATCCACTACGCCGGCACACTCGCATTGGCGCAGAATTTATACTTGGTGATGAAAACAAGTTCCCTGGCACGGGCACAAGATGATCTGGTGTACAACGTCGTATAAAATCATGGCAATTGACTTCTAGGGGTTAACTTGACATGGTTGCGATTGCGATTTTCGCCTTAATTCAGGGTGAGTTCATACCTGACACTCCCAAGGACTCGTATGTACCGTAATCGACTATGATAGACAGAGGTGGGTAGAGTAGCCAAACATTCTACTCGAGTAAAATATGACTCAAGTAGAAGTAAAATATGGTCATCCAAATAATTACTTGAGTAAAAGTAAAAAAGTACTTGATGAAAAAACTCCTTGAGGACTGAGGGACTGTTGCAAGGGCTGATTTATTTTTGTTTATTTTTAAACAACCATTCAATGAGACAAAAATACAAAATCATCTTCAGGTCCATCCAATCAATAGAATAAATTAAATGAATGAAAAATATCTTAAAATAAATCTTAAGCTAAGTTCAAGTACTATAATAATAGAAAAATAATAGAAGTAATTTAATAATAGAAAAATAATAGTATAAATAACAAAGTAGCTCAAAATTTCAAGCCCATGTACTTTTATTTCAACTAATGTAATCTGAAAGGCAAACATTTGCCTGTCAAAAGGGAGGAAGAAGAAAAAAAACGAATTTAGGCAATTTACCGCTACATGTTTGCTCAAGTTTGATATTGAGTTCTTGAACGCTGAAATCTCTGTTTAGGCAAACTAAGTAGACACTGCATAGTGTTGCTGGTTTTTCGTACCCTTTTTAATGGGAACATGCTTTTGATGTGAGGCCAGGGGCGTTCCTCCTCTTCTGTGTCCGCAGAGTCAGCATTTCTGAGTGACATTTTCGATCTCTTCGTTCCGAAAAGTCTTTCCCACTGCTGAAGTTATGATCACGTGATGACTCACGAGACTGCAGGGCTACGGCTACATTTGATTGGTGAAACACAGTCACTTGGAAGAGCCTGGCAGAGGTCTCTCTCTGACAAAATAAATGTGCCTTTCTCTGAGAGAGGGGGGATTTAAGGAACGAGTTCTATGTAGCCTAATGTAGCGGAGTTAGGGTACAATTTCTTCTTCACAAATCTACTCATCAAAAGTAAAAAAGTATCGTGATTTAAAATTACTCCTCAAAGTACTTTTTCCAACATTTACTCAAGTAAATGTAACAGTAAATGTAACTACCTACCCACCTCTGCATGCAGGTATGCATAGATTCAAAAAGAAGTGATGTAAAAAATAAGCATTAATGTGATTGAAGCAATATTGCAATTGGCTCCATGCTCCGGTCTGAAAAGGAAGATACGCATAACTGCTGTTTGTCTGTCTGATGGCATTATTTTCAACTTTTTCAATTACACGGGGAGGTCACTGACGGTGTAGTGGTACACTCGCCTGAGGTGTTTGCGGGCAGCGTGGGTTCAGTTCCCACTCAGTGACGGTGTCTATGTCTGCTCTGTGACTGGCTGGCGACCAGTTCAGGGTGTAGTGTGCCTTTCGCCCGTAGTCAGCTGGGATAGGCTCCAGCACCCTCCCATGACCCTGTACAGGATAAGCGGTGTGGATAATAACATGACATGACAATCACACGGAACAGCATGTGGACTAGTCAACTTAGGCAACATCACTTCATTAACATGTCAACTTTGTTAAGTTGCTTGCAAGAAGCCAGTTGACATGCATTAGACTTCAGGCGTTTAACTGATTAACAAGATATATAATAATGTGAAGATAAGGGTATGATAATGAAACATAAAGTTACTGTACTGACATTGTCCTAACGGCCACAGCTGGATTCAGGAGCCAGTTTATGTGGAAGCCAGTTGAACTTTAACAACGCACCCTACACATCTCGCTAAAATAACCTACTCATGGTCAACATACTGTAATCACAGTAAAATAGCCTATTCATGGCAGGCCCAGATTTCCTAGCTCCGGCGATTGATCAATCAGAGCCGTTAATGGCAAAATTGCACCAGCCGGACAGTGGATAGTCATGGCTCAATAACCACTGACTTCATTCATTTCTTCTTCCTCTTCTTCTTCTTCTTCTTCTTTTTGCTTTCAAACGGCACAATATAAAGATGGTTAAAGATACATTTGAATCCAGTATCATTTTCTCCGACTGCATATTTGTTTTTGTTAATCAGTTGATCCTGTTATACATGACAAATGTTGATGTATTTTGTTGTCAAATGTCAAAGATTTGTTTAACTGTAACACATTTTGTAGACCGGGCGGCACGGTGGCCGACTGGTTAGTACGATGGCCTCACAGTGAGAGACAGCATCAGGCGTGGATTTGATCCCGGCTCCGGCCATCCTGTGTGGAGTTTGCATGTTCTCCCCGTCCTTGCGTGGGTTTCCTCCGGGTACTCTGGTTTCCTCCCACATTCCAAAAACATGCATGGCAGGCCGATTGAACACTCTAAATTGCCCCTCGGTATGAGTGTGAGTGCGGATGGTTGTTCATCTATGTGTGCCCTGCAATTGGCTGGCAACCAGTTCAGGGTGTCCCCCGCCTACTGCTCGAAGATAGCTGGGATAGGCTCCAGCCACCCCCGCGACCCTAGTGAGGAGAAGCGGTACGGAAAATGGATGGATGGACAGCGTGGGGCTTGCTATGGATGAGGTTTAGACCACGGGGGTCTAGAAAAGTGGGATTAATAATTCATTCAATAATTGTAATTAATTTTATTTAAGACCAATTTTGGGGTAACATTTGATTACCTTCAGCCCATTTTAGGATAAACTATCCCAACCCAATACACCTGGTTACGCCCTTGACCCAGCCCGGCTGATCCAAAATAACCACTGGTTGGGTCGGTCCATATTTAGGAACGTGTTGGGTTACCTAAATAAAACAATATGGGTTATTTTTAACCCATCAGTTTTATGGGTGTATGAGTTTAATTTATTTTTATTTTTGTGCATTTTGGGTTTGATATAAAATATCTATTTTATACGCGAAAGCGAAAAAGATGATTTAATTTCACGTAATTTTCACGATTGGAAACCAAAACAGAAATTACACTATTCCTAATTTTTTTTTTAACTAATCAACCGATTAATATGTAATCACTTTTTTTCCCTGCCAAATATCTTTCCACATTGGCCTAAAAAATAAATGGCCGGGCCCAAGAATATTTGCAAAAAACAGTAGGTAAAATTAAACATAGTTTCTTTGTGACATATTAAATTGAACATGGCCTGAAAAGTCACACTTTACACAACACCCCGACTTGAATGGAATCGGGATTTGCAGTTGAGAGTTGCAAGTCAAGCGGTGTCACGCAACAACATGCGTTTGATTTTAAGATCCAATTGAAACAACTTCCACCACTGTGAATCAAAACAGAATTTGTTCTTACAGTTCGTAGATTATGCAAAAGAGATGTTGTGGCCGGCCTGAGGATAATTTGTCTGTGCTTCTTTTTGTGATGTTATGAAATGAAGATTGGTAAATTGCAGTTATTTTCTGAAACACATATGGTACAAATGCTTCCATCCACTTACCTAAATGCCCCATCTCCATCTGCAGCGGGTGTGGTAATGTGGCTGGCATCTCCTGAGAGACCGTACCCAAGCACCTCTGCATACATTCTGGCTCCGCGCTTGGCTGCGTGCTCCAGTTCTTCCAGCAGGAGCACAGCGGATCCCTCACCCATCACAAAGCCATCTCTCTCTGGATGAAAAGGTCTTGAAGCTAGTTTGGGATATTCATTCCATTTGGTGGCAAGAGCGCGTGCTCTTGCAAACCCTGCTACTGACAGAGGTCCAACACAGGATTCTGTCCCCCCTGTAACCATAGCAACAGCATCACCATGGGCAATAAACCTTGCAGCATCCCCAATTGCATGCGCACCGGTGGTGCATGCTGTGGAGACAGCATGGTTAGGGCCTTTTAGATTGTGCTTGATACTTATATGTCCAGCAGCCATGTTCACAAGAATACGAGGCACAAAGAAAGGGCTAATCTTCTTGTAGCCCTTTTTCTGGAAGGCTTCAGAGGTAGACACTATTTCATCCAACGACACCATACCCATGCCAACAGCTACACCAGTGGTAAGTTGTTCCTCTGCGGTTGTAGGGTACCACCCCGAGTCCTCCAGGGCAAGTTTAGCAGCTCCAAGTGCCATCACAGTGGCTGGTGACATGCTATTGAGTTCTCCGCGAGATGCAAACATTTCCTCATTAAATTGACCTTCTGCATTTCCTCTGGGTACCAACGCCGCTACTTTGCAGGGAATAGTTTTGTAATCCTCCGAGCTAAGAGCCACAATTCCACTCTGACCCTGAATAAGGTTGTTCCAGGGTACAGTCGTCCCTGTGCCCAGAGGACATACTAGACCTATGCCAGTAATAACAACCCTTCGTCTTTCAGTGCTGTGACACCGGAAAGTCTGGCTTGGACAAACAGACGTATTCATTTGAAGAAGGGGCCTCCCAATCAGTCTAAATTTGAGTTTAGCCCAAAACGATAGTGATAAAGACATCATCATCACCAAAATGGTGTCTTTCCGTCCCTTAAGTAAATCCGTACTCGGTGACAAAGTAAGATAGTAGTGAGATGCGTTTGTAAATGTATACACCAAATGACGTTAGCTATGGCTGTCATCAATACGGCTGTAAGTACCAGATCGATTCGGGACTGCCAGATCAGCTTGGGGGGCCTGCGCCTGTCTATGACGTATTTCTACGGCAACTCCAATCGAACAAACTACGTCATGCCCCATAGAATTAGGTACAATCTCACTATTTATACTTGACCGTTGTGCCCCTCTATTGCACGGTACTGCGGAGCGTGTAGGGTGTCCCAATTCTCACAAGTCGTACGTCGTCCCGCCCCTTTTGCGTCCTAGATCCACTCTTCGGCTAAGCCCAATAGGGTATGCGCAGCACGTGGTTACCTCGACGCGCACGCGGATCTCGGTGAGCGGAAGCTTGATTAGAGGAAGTATCTCTTGGCATCTTTTAGCTTCCAAAATAAAGGTTCCGTCAAAAGTTACAAGTTGGTCGTTTTTTTAATAGCAAAATCAGGTTAAATATAATTATATTTCAAATTTATTGCTAATCTGTACCCACAGTTTACTAATCAGTACCCACAGTTTAGCAAATGAGCTAGCGTTCCGTCGTATACACGGTCGTATATCTGTCGAGGTAAATTCAATTTGGTTTTATATTGATAGTACTGGAGTGTAGTGCAGTGTTCTGTCGAATCAGCATGGTGTGATTTACTTTCACTTTCGTTCCCTCATATTATATGATGGTAATATTACTCAAGTTCCATTCATATAGCAGTATTAGCAGCGAACTGCTACAATTAGCCAGCGCGTTTCTTTTCATTTTTCGTGCATCATGTTTTGAACATTCGCTGCGTTTTTAAGCAATCGCCAGACGCAAGCAATCACCCAGTGCTCGCTGGAGAAGTAGACGCTCAATCGGTCACATTACAAGAGGATACAACTACGTCTTTGACGTTTCAAACACTGTAAGTACCTTTTCTGAATTTATTTTTGTCACAATTTGTGGTTATACTGCCGTTTTCTCCCGTGTTTCCCTAGCTAAAAGTATTGGTAGCTGCCACGCTATGAGGTTTATGTTCAAATATTCTTAAAACTATTGTTTTCAACGTATGCAAATATATTTATAGTAATTCATATTTTAATGAATAATTATTGTAATTTGATCACATATTCTATCTATTCCACAATGTAATCAGAATTCTATTTAGCTCCACCTACAGAACGTGAGTGTCAGATCATGGATCAACATCAGCTCATAGAGCTCTATTTTGCTAGTATTTTCCTTCACTTTCACCGCTTCCACATGAGTACATCTGTGTTTGTGCACTGAACTGAGATTTGACTTTGAAAAAGGTTTACATTTTAAATTTATTCGTTCTTTAACTGATTTATGTCAATTGTTTTTGTAACACCTGTAGGATGAGTTGGATGCAGTCAAGGAGGTGTGGAACAGCCATCTGAATCGTCCGTCCATGAATGAGCGTGTCCCACACAGTCGGCCTGATGTCATGTTCTTGGTCGCCTGAGCTGTATGGCACCGAGCACTTTTTGTGCCAAGTGACTGAGGAGAATTTTTGAGGCATGAAGGTGACTGCATCCACCGCAATGATGTTGCTTGTGATGCTGATGTGTTCACTCTGTGTACATACATAATGTCACAGAACAACCTCCAAGTCCCAGTGGATGAATATAATGCCATGGACAAGGACCTCAACTTGAGAGAGGCACGCATAACGTTTTTAGATATTTAGTAGATGCTGTCCTTATGTAAAAGGTTTCAAACTCCTTTTACAATTTATCACATATCACACTATTAATTGATGTGCCTCGTCTTAGCTCCTAATGACGTGTGTGCCCCTTGCACACCTCTCAACTGAAGTTTATATGGAGGGTGGAATACCTGGTTTGTCTCTCTCACTAAGCAACAGGAAAGTAAACCCCCTGTCGCTTCGGATTCACCTGAGCATTAAACCAAAAGGCAGGTAGGCAAGTAAAAATAGAACTATATATTAAACTATGTGATACTAATTGACAACTCCTAAACAGGGTGGATGAGGTGATACTGAAATGATCCAAAATGTGGGGTTTTATTTTCTCAAGATGGATTCTACAACTCTGTCTCCACCACTGAGCCTGCTCATTATGTATTTTATCAAGTATGTTTACCCCATGTGTAATTTTACTTATAATTTTATGTACACGTGCACTCATTCTTGGACATGCGTGGGAAATGTACAGAAAATTATTAAAATGAATTAGATATATACTGCACATATATTGTGTATTTTGCTTGATGGTTCTACCCAGATAAACTGTTGCTTTTTTATGGTTTGTAAAATAAGTAATTTGCTGTAAATTCCACCACGTATTAGCATGCATTGAACAAACATGTTAAGATCCTTGATTGCTATTAAAAAAGCCAAATACAACTTTTCTAAAATAAATGTGATTCAAACAAATTCTAAGAAAACAATTGATTGTCTTCTACATTGTCAGGTAGCCAAAGTATCTTGTTTTAAAACTGGTATTCAATCCATAAATGTCTTTGTGGAAACAGCAATGACTATTTATGTGAAGCGGAGTGGTCAAATTTACACCAAAGCACAATGCCAAATCAGACAGCAACAAGGTGAGAACTTAAGGACTGTAGACTTGAGATTTGGGTCGTCAAGTCAGCAAACAATGTCAATATGCAGTCTGTCTGTGAACTGAGGGAATTTCGCAGACGTAACATGGGGAAAAAAATCACATTTACTTAATTTTTATACAATTAGTGTAAAAGAAGACATCATAGTCGACTCCGGCGACACAAGAACCTGCTTGAAATACAAGCAGTAGAGCTGTTTTATAAAAACTAATAAAAAAAACATGACTTAAAGCTGTTGCATAACAACGGTGGTCAACAAAATTGTGTATTACCACAACTAAAGTGCTTCCTAATTTTGCAAAGAATAAACTATGCAAACAATGACTCACTCAAGAGTCACTAAATGTAAACAACCCGACTTTCAGTCCAAGAGTATGAGATATACCAGTATAAAAATATAAATATGGCCCCCATGAATCAGACCATACAACTTTACATTATAAAATACCATTACAAACACATTCCAGACAAACCAGCTGCCAAACTCTGTAAGAGTATATGGGATAAGATTTAAGTAGAACAAGTTAAAAAGAACATTTGCTATCTGGCTACACTTGCGCTCAGTAGGTGGGTAAAAGTGTTGGGTTTCAATCAAAACTAAATTATGTCCATCACCCAAATTGTCAGGATCGGGGGTCGGCGAGGAGGGGGAGGACCCAAAATGTGAGGAAGCAGGAAAAGGTGTAACTTAAGGGAATTTATTAAGGAACCAAAATAATGACAAACAACGTGGCAGGGTGCAAAATAACAAAGGCAAACTTAACGTGGCTAAACCGGGTGGAAAGAGTGAGGAACAAGGCCAGGGACAAATGCTAGGGGACGAGAGCGGGAGCGAGAACAAGAGCATGAACGAGATCAGAGAGCGGTCGTGACAGTCCGTAACGGAGCAATGCACCGACAATGAGTTGTTGGAGTGAGGTGTTCATATAGTCCAGTAATTAGGGGAGCAGATGGGCATCAGGTGTGTGAGGCTAACGGGGAACAGCTGCGTGGCTGGTGGGGAACGAGTGCTGAAGGGAACGCCCCACTCAGCTGACAAAATAAACAGAATGAAGACATGGCAGGAAGGTGAAGAAGAAGAATAACAAAAACATTGACATGACCGACACGGGGCATGACACAAATCAAGTACATTTTCAAATTCCTCTTACAACTCAGGTACGACCCATAGTTGTTGGCCACCTCCAGAACATAGCCACATGCATGCAACATTGGTCTTCTTGTAAATGGGTTCACTGCCTCGAACAATCGCACATCGACCTTCCCAGCCACTAAAAGATCTGCACCTTTGGAAAACAAAAATAAAATATTAGTTTTACATCACATACCGCCAACAACTCTATACTAGATCACTCATGTGTCTGTTACCTCAAATGAATGCTCTCATCATTGCCTTCAATAGTTGCGCATGCATCAATTGACAAAATGTGCATCGACCTACATTAAAACATGTTTAAAGGAGTTGTACCATGCCATTTTAAACCTTTTAAAGTCAACTATGGGCACATTTCAGCTCATATGTTTCTTTTGGCAATACAGGGGACTCATTAAATGTCAATTTTCCAACCCAGAAATAAAACATTTGATTTTGTGAAATTCAGGGCCTCTTTAGAAAGTCAAATCTCCTGCCACATTTCCTAAATTCGGTTAGAATATGTCACGGCAACAAGGAGAGACGAAAGGGTGCTTGCTTTGGAACATAGATAAGGACATCACTGTTTTACTCGCTGATCTACACAATACATAGATATGTGGATACAGTATCTTCTTTGGCCAGTAGATGTCATTTGTCCACCACACTTTTTGTTGTCAGAAAAAAATATTGAATTCAAGCATAAAACTCTGGAACATCACGAAATTTGATTCTTACCATACTACCGTAATCACTTTGGAGAAAAATATGAGCCAATTTAATGCAATACTTTTTGTGTATTATTTTACGAAAGCGTATTGCTGCCACACCATCCCCGCCAAAATAGTTCATCACCTCATTTGATAAATTTCATATTTTGACGTGAAATATTTTACTTACGTTTTACATATTTTCATGTATGAACGTGACTGGAGGTACAAAATTAAATGATTAAATGACTATGAATCGATTATCAAATTAATCAACACATATTTAAAAAATAAAGCAATCATTTAAAGCCATTCTTTGTTGTCTGAATCCTCTGATTTCATCCTCTGAATAGTAATTATTCTCCGATTCTTGTAGTCCTTCAAAAAAGCAAGCTAATTATCTTTTGTGTTTAATCAAAATAAGACATTTCCAAATACCTACTTTTACTTTGGAAAACAATGATAGAACAAGTAACCGAATCAGTTTCAAAATGATTAATGAGTACAACATTAATCCCTCTTGTGTGAAGTTGTATTTTAGTTGTGTAATATATTGGAATTTCTTTTTGCACTTTGAAAGCACCCTTCAAATGTAAAACAACTGGCCCAGTTTGTTTATGAAGACAGGGACATAATGAGAGGTGCACACATCTCACTGAAATTTTATTCCTAAAAATTTGATTGTAGTGATTTTCTCATAAGATTGTGCTCCGAAATATGAAGTTTTGTACCATAGTTTTTGTCCAGGCTTGTTTCACATGTTTTTTCACAATTCCAATGAACCACAATACAAAATCAAAGTCTGATTATAAATTATTTTTCTTTTTCCTTTTTATTTACGATTATTGTTATATGTTTTTCCCTCCTTCCATTAACAGACAACACTTTTGTCATTGTGTGTGTACTTCATTTACGCTTACATGTTTGTACTAGAGTACAACCTGCCAAAAAAAATCTTTGTGAATGCTGGCAAGGTTAAATGAACATAAAGGACAATATGAACCACATAAAGGTTTGTAGACTTTTTTTTCTTTTTTTCCTAGATGTATTTGTGACCATTTGGAGTTCCCTTAAATTATGTCATTTTGCCCTAAAAATTGTGACAGTGCACGTAAAAATGTCCTCTACTAATCCATGTGCAAATGGTAAATTTGTTGTTTTGTTAATTATTTATCATTGTTGATTATTCATTGCTGCACTGCTTTCTAACTTCTGCAAACTTCTGTATTTTACGATTAATGTGAATGTAAATGTGAATATCGCTGAGATCGGGCAGAAATGTTGTGGCTCCAAATATCTAGGAGATAAAAAGTCCTTTACGCTGCATCCACAGAGAGAGCAAGCTTTGGACCTCTGGAGGTTTTTGACGCAAGTCCAGCGACATTTACTTTGCGACTTGATTTACAGTCCAGGCTCCTAAATTTTGGACTACGTTGCAATTTCTTGAACAACATTGATGCACATAAGTACAGTACCTTTATTACTGCCTAAAACAGGCCCACGTGCAGAGAACATCAGTGGCCTTTTAATTAATTAATGACAATTATAATTAAACATTTCATGGTGTATTTATTTTACTTAATTTTGGCACTCTCAGTCCTCCATACACACACAAAGGCCTGCATATACAAGTGACAACACTTCACATTTTGCAACACCGATAAAGCACATCTGCCACATACACAGTAAAGCCAAAGAAACAACAAATTGGACACAAGACTTACACGACGGGGATCACTCGCGCCCAATGGCGGCAACCACACATAAAGACACGACAATTTGAGATCTGGATACATACACACCCACACCTAAAACAAGATTACGGAATGCTGGAAGACACCACGCCCTCGGATAAGCCATGGGACCAGATTGGGATCAATCGTGGGACCTGACCTTGGACCCATGAGACTGAAGAAGAGAGGAAGAATGATTTCAATCGATAGTATATAGTATATTAAATGTATATAGATATATAGTGAAGGCACAATTTTAGTGGCGCTTCTTTCTTGACTGCATTCATCTTGGGCGCGGGTCCTCGGGAGGATAAGAAAAGTAGCCCAGATATCTGACTTGTGCAATTTCCTGAAGTCCAGAGAATTGAAGAGACTATCGGAACAAATTTGGATCAGTTGTTGAGTCTTTATTTGAACATTTTCCTTTTTAAATATATAAACGAACACGCATTGAGTTTATTTTTGTTAATTAAGGGTTTACTCCTTAGTAATTCACATTTGCTTGGGAACAAAATTCCAAGTGTTATAAGGTACAAGTGTGGTGATCTGCTGTTTCCCCTGACCAAATCCCCAAATGGGTTTAAAAGTTGACTCCTTTGTTAAAGTTTAAAATAAATAAACCGTTGCGGTCTGAACAACAACAAAAAAGTGTTTGTTTTCCACTTGAAATATTATTTTTTAATTTGGTTGTTTTATTCAATTAAAAAAATCTCTTATTTTTGTCGTTGTTATATGTATTATGTTCATTCGCTGGACAGTTGCATTTGATTGTAAAGACTGCTATTTTTGTAGGACGTGCAAATTTTAAATTAAAAAAGAAAAAAGTAGTGGGATTTTGACGGGGCCTAATATTTGCTTGCAGCTCGCTTTAGACACAGTTTCCAAATGCCCGATTCAGGCATCACCTAAATGATCATTTAATCATTCTAAAATATAATAAAATGTACAAATTAATTTATGAAAGCGTTGGAATATATTTTCCCGGCTTTACATAAAACAACAACCGTAAAAATTATTATTTGGGATTGAACACATTTCAGGCGCCAAAAGGGACTGCTCTATTGAAGACCCAAAATCGATTGTTGTTAAGCAAGGAAGAGACTGTCTGCAGACGGTTTTTGGAAACAAAAACAACAGCTATAATGGCGTTGACACCAGCGGTTACAGTATTATGTGAGAACTCAAATGAAGTCTTCTTTGATGTATGCAAGTTGTTACTTTCATACGCCGACAATATTTTAAGGTAAAGTATGGTTGTGAGTGGAACGCCGCTTCGTCATGTAAATTTAGGGTTAGGTTAGATTTTAACTACATGGTTGAAGTGAAGCGATTATAATTCATTTATTTATCGCAGTGGTTATTTTGAATGTCCACTGGCTTCCAGATTAACTAGCATAAAGGCTGAGAGTGGTATTTGAACCCATGAGCAAGGGTTCCATCCACTACGCCGGCACACTCGCATTGGCGCAGAATTTATACTTGGTGATTAAAACAAGTTCCCTGGCACGGGCACAAGATGATCTGGTGTACAACGTTGTATAAAATCATGGCAATTGACTTCTAGGAGTTAACTTGACATGGTTGCGATTGCGATTTTCGCCTTAATTCAGGGTGAGTTCATACCTGACACTCCCAAGGACTCGTATGTACCGTAATCGACTATGATAGACAGAGGTGGGTAGAGTAGCCAAACATTCTACTCGAGTAAAATATGACTCAAGTAGAAGTAAAATATGGTAATCCAAATAATTACTTGAGTAAAAGTAAAAAAGTACTTGATGAAAAAACTCCTTGAGGACTGAGGGACTGTTGCAACGGCTGATTTATTTTTGTTTATTTTTAAACAACCATTCAATGAGACAAAAATACAAAATCATCTTCAGGTCCATCCAATCAATAGAATAAATTAAATGAATGAAAAATATCTTAAAATAAATCTTAAGCTAAGTTCAAGTACTATAATAATAGAAAAATAATAGAAGTAATTTAATAATAGAAAAATAATAGTATAAATAACAAAGTAGCTCAAAATTTCAAGCCCATGTACTTTTATTTCAACTAATGTAATCTGAAAGGCAAACATTTGCCTGTCAAAAGGGAGGAAGAAGAAAAAAAACGAATTTAGGCAATTTACCGCTACATGTTTCCTCAAGTTTGATATTGAGTTCTTGAACGCTGAAATCTCTGTTTAGGCAAACTAAGTAGACACTGCATAGTGTTGCTGGTTTTTCGTACCCTTTTTAATGGAAACATGCTTTTGATGTGAGGCCAGGGGCGTTCCTCCTCTTCTGTGTCCGCAGAGTCAGCATTTCTGAGTGACATTTTCGATCTCTTCGTTCCGAAAAGTCTTTCCCACTGCTGAAGTTATGATCACGTGATGACTCACGAGACTGCAGGGCTACGGCTACATTTGATTGGTGAAACACAGTCACTTGGAAGAGCCTGGCAGAGGTCTCTCTCTGACAAAATAAATGTGCCTTTCTCTGAGAGCGGGGGATTTAAGGAACGAGTTCTATGTAGCCTAATGTAGCGGAGTAAGGGTACAATTTCTTCTTCACAAATCTACTCATCAAAAGTAAAAAAGTATAGTGATTTAAAATTACTCCTCAAAGTACTTTTTCCAAAATGTACTCAAGTAAATGTAACTACCTACCCACCTCTGCATACAGGTATGCATAGATTCAAAAAGAAGTGATGTAAAAAATAAGCATTAATGTGATTGAAGCAATATTGCAATTGGCTCCATGCTCCGGTCTGAAAAGGAAGATACGCATAACTGCTGTTTGTCTGTCTGATGGCATTATTTTCAACTTTTTCAATTACACGGGGAGGTCACTGACGGTGTAGTGGTACACTCGCCTGAGGTGTTTGCGGGCAGCGTGGGTTCAGTTCCCACTCAGTGACGGTGTCTATGTCTGCTCTGTGACTGGCTGGCGACCAGTTCAGGGTGTAGTGTGCCTTTCGCCCCTAGTCAGCTGGGATAGGCTCCAGCACCCTCCCATGACCCTGTACAGGATAAGCGGTGTGGATAATAACATGACATGACAATCACACGGAACAGCATGTGGACTAGTCAACTTAGGCAACATCACTTCATTAACATGTCAACTTTGTTAAGTTGCTTGCAAGAAGCCAGTTGACATGCATTAGACTTCAGGCGTTTAACTGATTTACAAGATATATAATAATGTGAAGATAAGGGTATGATAATGAAACATAAAGTTACTGTACTGACATTGTCCTAACGGCCACAGCTGGATTCAGGAGCCAGTTTATGTGGAAGCCAGTTGAACTTTAACAACGCACCCTACACATCTCGCTAAAATAACCTACTCATGGTCAACATACTGTAATCACAGTAAAATAGCCTATTCATGGCAGGCCCAGATTTCCTAGCTCCGGCGATTGATCAATCAGAGCCGTTAATGGCAAAATTGCACCAGCCGGACAGTGGATAGTCATGGCTAAATAACCACTGACTTCATTCATTTCTTCTTCCTCTTCTTCTTCTTTTTGCTTTCAAACGGCACAATATAAAGATGGTTAAAGATACATTTGAATCCAGTATCATTTTCTCCGACTGCATATTTATTTTTGTTAATCAGTTGATCCTGTTATACATGACAAATGTTGATGTATTTTGTTGTCAAATGTCAAAGATTTGTTTAACTGTAACACATTTTGTAGACCGGGCGGCACGGTGGCCGACTGGTTAGTACGATGGCCTCACAGTGAGAGACAGCATCAGGCGTGGATTCGATCCCGGCTCCGGCCATCCTGTGTGGAGTTTGCATGTTCTCCCCGTCCTTGCGTGGGTTTCCTCCGGGTACTCTGGTTTCCTCCCACATTCCAAAAACATGCATGGCAGGCTGATTGAACACTCTAAATTGCCCCTAGGTATGAGTGTGAGCACGGATGGTTGTTCGTCTCTGTGTGCCCTGCGATTGGCTGGCAACCAATTCAGGGTGTGTCATGGTCCGTTCCGTCATGTCATGTTTTTGTTTATGTTTTGCTCAACGGGCGTGGGGGCGTTCCCTTCCATCGCGTGTCATGTTGGCTGGTGAGACACGCCCACCAGCCACGCACCTGTCACTCGTTGACTCCTTGATCACCTCGCAGCTGGAGAGACGTGCCACCTGCCCCCGCACCTGTTACTCGTTTACTCATTTATTATTCACTACTTAAACGCCTGGCGCTGACTATTCGGCGTCGGTGCATTGCCCTTACTTTGCCCTATTTCCGGACATCACTGCCCTTACTTTATGCCACCGTTACTCTTTGCTCTCGTTCATGCTCATAGCTTACAGCTCACAACTCAGGTTATTTGTCACTGTCCCTGTTTCATAGTCCAGTTTAGTTCTGTCCCGTCGCGTTTTGTTTGGCCTCGTTGTTTCGTTTATTTGTTCCAAGTGCCTTGTTTGCCTTTTTGTTTGTTTTGTTAATTAAACTCCCTTTAAGTTACCCTTGTGTGCCCTGCAATTGGCTGGCGACCAGTTCAGGGTGTCCTCCGCCTACTGCCCGAAGATAGCTGGGATAGGCTCCAGCACCCCCCGCGATTCTAGTGAGGAAAAGCGGTACAGAAGATGGATGGATGACATTTTGTAGACAAATGAATTCTGTAATATGTTTAGGATTATTAAAGGGTGAGAATGTCAACTTCTGTCTAAAGGTGTGACATAAAATACGATCTTTCTCACCAGGGATCCCAATGTGGAAAAATATAGATCAATCCGTTTAGGCAATCCTACTTTTTCTAGTAAGCTGCTGCCAATCAGCGGTGCTGTGGAATGCCTCTTCGAGATGGGCTTTGAGGAGGTAAACTGTTTTACTTCTTGTTCTCAAGTTACTCTTGGTAAACTGTATTGTTGGTGTTGCTGGCTATTGTTTTGCCTATTTTTGATGATTAGATTCTAATTGTTCCTACTTGTACCCCATTAAAAAAATAGGGTAACTTTTTTTTCCATGTCCCATACATTTTAAAGTAAAGCATTGAATAAGCCAGCATCAAAGGAGGCGTTTGCAGTTAAAAAAAAACTCATATATGTTAAAACTATTAGGCTTTACACAATCACGATATTTGGGCCCAATCACGATTACCGAATTTAAATAAACCATTCACCGATCTGATCACAAGCTGGAGCACCGTGTCTATTTAATTTTTTTTTCCTCAGGCCCTCATAATTAATATCAGTGGAACCACGCGTAAAATAATTCATCATTTTAATTTGTGGATGGATTGCATTGACAATTTAAGACATTACAGCCAATGACAAAATATCAGCAGATCTGATCGAGCTGATCTGATCGGTGGAAAGCGTAGTCTTTGTATGGGACTGTCTAATATTATTAAAATTATCTTTTGAATAATCATTCGTCTCTCGCTCCATCTTATGCTTCTAATTTTAATTAAATTATTATTTTAAAACCAACTCGGCCGGAAGAGAACTGACTAAGAGACTTTAGAGACAGAAGGTGTGATCAAAGGGTTGTGTCATTCAATTGCGGGTACCCACTCAGCCTTGCCTTGGCTAAGATTGGCTTGTTTACGAATCTGCACGCCTCATGCACGTCCACATCATTGGCTTTAGTCAAAGTCATAGGGGAAATGGAGTGAGATCACTTTAAAATCTTGTTAGCAATTTGAAAGCTGAAATCTCACCCTTCAAAATAGCGTTCCAAAAATGTTAGTTAATATAAGTGAAAAAACTCACTTATATTAACTGTAACATGTTTTCGAACATGATGAATCTGATACTTCTGTCATAATCACTTTTCAGATTTTACTTTTTTAATTCTAGGCTGACACACACTTGGTGTTCCCAAAGTCTGCATCATTGGACCAATTGAAGGTAATCAGGGAGTCCATAGCTGCTCAAAGAGACCAGAGACTCGATGGAGGGCACGGTCACCTTTTAGCTGAGACTACTGCAGAAAGCCCAGCTTCTTCAAGCCAAGCAGTCTCATCAATTCCTGTACAACCAGCATCACGGGTAATGTGTTAACACCTTTTGAATGTGACAAGAAATTACAGAAATCGAATGAAAATATACTGGACAGAGACTTTACACGCCCCACTTCAAGAGATGGTGGAATAGAGTAAACGTTACCCACGACAACTTAAATGCGCCGAAAACAAACTTCGGATTTTGGGTCTCGACAATGCCTAAAATAAAGCCAAGAAAGTTTTCACAGAAACTTAGCTTTGTCTTCTTGACTTGGAGAAGCTCGTCTTGCTGCTTCCTCCATTGCGAACCATGGATTTCCTGATTCTTGAATTCTCTCGTGGCTGCTTGATTATCTTGTCCCTCCACGGAACTGATAGCTTGCGGTTTAAACTCTGCTTTGTAGGCATCTCTTCGGAGATTCCATTTTAGGTGGTTGTTCGCCAAAGCAATGTTTTGAACAATGCATATACCGGCTCCATATATCAACACCTACTGGGGGCGTGCCTTTCGCATTGTCTTTCACGCCCACCCTTCACCCCTTAACATCCACATGTTGACGTCAGTAACGTCCTCCATTCCTCTATATACGCAGCATGTCTGCAGGAAATGCTCCAAGTCAGTCCAGCGGAGCGCTCATGAAAGTCACACAATTACAGATTTTGTAACTCGGTCCACACAAAAGGTGCTCTGCATTGTAAGGCGCCCCATCCATTTTGGAGAAAATTTAAGTCTTTTTTGTGCGGTTTATGGTTGTGAAAATATGGTACATACCTTAAATTTCTGAATAATGTGCAGCTGCATTCACATGAACATCAGTCTGCTTGAAGATGC
Source organism: Idiotropiscis lumnitzeri (assembly GCF_059441095.1). NCBI lineage: Eukaryota > Metazoa > Chordata > Actinopteri > Syngnathiformes > Syngnathidae > Idiotropiscis > Idiotropiscis lumnitzeri. Next base: position 6,935,958 of record NC_142406.1, read on the forward strand.
TCTTGTAGCCTATATCTTGAATATGTTTGTCCATAATTTTAATTTTTTTAATTATTTGTCTGGCAGGTGAGCAGCATGAATTTGTTTGCGACGCTTCAGTCTAATTTCCAACATGTGCTGCTCTATGAGAACCCGGAGCTTCAGCAGAAAGCCAGAAGCTCCATTCCTTACAAGAAGCTATCAGATGCTGCTGAGCAAAAACTGAAGTTAGCAAAAGAGGCTGAGACAGGTACACATTCAAACTGGTCATTTATGCAACTAAAAATACATACAGTATCACTTCCACTTTTGTGAAATACTGGAACGTAATGGACTTGTCATGGCATTTTTTTAGAATGTAAATTAGGAAAAGAGGACTTCCTGGTGCTGGAGTTGCTTGGGTGGTTCAAAAATGACTTCTTCTCCTGGGTTGACTGTTTGCCCTGCAGCAGCTGTGGAGGCTCAACCCAGAATACTGGCTCACTCACTCCTACCGCTGATGATCTACGCTGGGGAGCCCAGCGAGTGGAGAACCACTTCTGTCAAAGCTGCCAGTTAAGCACCAGATTCCCTCGGTTTGTTCTGCTTGTTTTTACCACAGTACTGGTGCATGTTTTGCTTTTGGTGACGTTTACCTGAATTTTCTCTTAATATAACACAAGCTATAACAACCCTGAGAAGCTTCTCAAAACCAGGAGGGGACGCTGTGGGGAGTGGGCCAACTGTTTTACCATGTGTTGCAGAGCTCTCTCCCTTGAAGCCAGGTACATCTGGGACAGCACAGGTATGATCATTTGACGTGTGCCAATCCCAAGATTGGAGTTATTTTATCATATGTTTAACAGAGGGTGACAGGGGGAGTGGATATTCCCATCCAACTCCCACAGAAAAAAACCCGCCCCATTCCCGACCCAGTCATGGACCACAGTTAAAAAAAAAAAAAAGTCACGTCCCTTCCTGGTGAAAACAACTCCCATCCTGTCCTGCTACCATTCAGCATGACTCCCACTCCCGTACTGCTCCCATTTTGGAGGTTAGCAACATTAAAAAAAAAAAAAGCCATAAAAACAACTGAAGTTGCATTTTGCTTATTTATTAAACAGTTTCTCCTTATTTCAACATCACCGGATTTGTTTGCACCCATTTTTGGTGCGGTACAGCATGACCATATTTGCTGATGTATAGATTGACAGTGACTCAAGATATATTTGCAAGATATTTTTCTGTGAAACTTTTGTTTTCAACATGCATTTGCGAGAACTTAAAAAGAAGACAAAAGAAGGAAACTGTAGCATGGCAAAAAAAAATAAAAATCAAACCATTTTTACTTTGATTTCAATTGAATTTTTTTAACAAATATTCTCTCATGTCATGTGTGTCATGAGTCTCGGTATAAAGGAGCATCCCCAAAAGGCTCAATTATTCTCAAGCAGGGGTGAGGTGATGTTTGCCACTTTGTGAAACACTGTGTGAGCAAATAGTCCAACAGTTTAAGAACTACTGACGTTATTTATACTCTCCACCCCAGAAGTCTGACCTCATGATAGAGCAGGCGTGTGCAAACTACGTCCATATATACATAGACATATATGCTGTTATAATGCTTTTGTTCACTTTCGTTTAAAATTAAATATATATATATTTTTTTCAGATGAGGTGAGCTTACCAAAACACTCCATTGATCTGCTCCTGGTCCAGCCCCTTTGTAAAATTTTAGAACCCATGTGGCCCGCCAATCAAAAAGTTTGACCACCCCTGCGATAGGATATCGTACAATATGCCGTTTTCTACTGCATTACAATGCACTGGTATATAAAAAAATTGCACAGCACTCATTGTAGCTGTTATCACCAGGAAATTTTCTGTCATACTGTCAGTAAAAATCCATGTGTTACGCCTTAGTCTAGTCTGTCTTTTTTCAGATCATGTATGGACAGAGGTTTACTCTGAGTCTCAGCGCCGTTGGCTGCACTGTGACTCATGTGAGAACATCTGTGATAAACCTTTACTGTATGAGGTTGGCTGGGGGAAGAAGCTCTCCTATGTTCTGGCTTTCTCACGCGACCAGGTATGTTGCATTGTTGGCATGATATGCATTACTGCTGTTACGTGCACATTAATTTCATTTGGTATCAGTAAAGAGACAACCTAATTTAACATGTGTTGGATGAATGGATGTGTTGCGTGCATATTTGATAATGTGCATTGTATTTTATATTTTCTGATGCAGTTTTTTGCGTTTTCCATCCATTATCCGCCGCTTATCCGGGGTCGAGTCCCGGAGGCAGCAGCTTCAACAGGGAAGCCCAGACTTCCCGCTCCCCAGCCACATCTTCCAGCTTTGCCGGAGGAATCCCCAAGCGCTCCCAGGCCAGCCGGGAGACATAGTCTCTCCAGCGTGTCCTGGGTCGTCCTCAGGGCCTCCTGCCGGTGGGACATGCCTGGAACACCTCACCAGGGAGGCGTCCAGGAGGCATCCTAATAAGATGCCCGAGCCACTTCATCTGGCTCCTCTCTACGTGGAGGAGCAGCGGCTCGACACTGAGTCCCTCCCGGATGGCCGAGCTTCTCACCCTATCTCTAAGGAAGAGCCCAGACACCCTGCGGAGGAAACTCATTTTGGCCGCTTGTATCAGAGATCTTGTTCTTTCGGTCACGACCCACAGCTCGTGACCATAGGTGAGGGTAGGAACGTAGATCGACCGCCTTTTGGCTCAGCTCCGTCTTCTCCACAACAGACCAATACAGCGTCCGCATCACAGCGGACGCTGCACCGATCCGCCTGTCGATCTCTCGCGCCATCCTCCCCTCACTCGTAAACAAGACCCCAAGATACTTAAACTCCTCAACTTGGGGCAGGGTCTCCTCCCCGACCTGGAGAGGGCACTCCACCCTTTTCCGACTGAGAACCGTGGTCTCAGATTTGGAAGTGCTGATTTTCATCCCAACCGCTTCACACTCGGCTGCGAACCGCTCCAGTGAGAGTTGGAGATCACGGTTTGAGGAAGCCAACAGTACCACATCATCTGCAAAAAGCAGAGATGAAATACTGAGGTCACCAAACCGGATCCCCTCATCACCTCGACTGCGCCTAGAAATTCTGTCCATGAAAGTTATGAACAGAATCGGTGACAAAGGGCAGCCTTGGCAGAGTCCAACCCTCACTAAAACAAATCCATGACAGCCCCAGAACATCCAGAGCCTTTAGGAACTCCGGGCGGATCTCATCCACCCCCGGGCCCTTGCCACAGAGGAGCTTGTTAACCACCTCGGTTACTTCAGCCCCTGAGATAGGTGAGTCCACCACGGAGTCTTCAGGCTCTGCTTCCTTAATGGAAGGCGTGTCGATAGAATTGAGGAGGTCTTCGAAGTATTTTCCCCACCGACTCACAACGTCCCGAGTCAAGGTCGGCAGCACCCCATCTCCACTATAAATAGTGTTAATGGTGCACTGCTTCCCTCTCCTGAGACGACGGATGGTGGACCAGAATTTCTTCGAAGCCGTCTGGAAGTTGTTTTCCATGGCCTCACCGAACTCCTCCCACGCCCGAATTTTTGCTTCGGCAACCACCGAAGCCGTATTCCGCTTGGCCAGTCGGTACCTGTCAGCTGCCTCCGGAGTCCCACAGGCCAGAAAGGCCCGATAAGACTCCTTCTTCAGCCTGACAGCATCCCTTACCGCTGGTGTCCACCAGCGGGTTCGGGTGTTGCCGCCACGACGGGGACCGACCACCATACGTCCACAGCTTCGATCGGCAGCCTCAACAATGGAGGCACGAAGCATGGTCCACTCAGACTCAATGTCCCCCGCCTCCCCCGGTACGTGGGTGAAGTTCTGCCGGAGGTGGGAGGTAAAACTCTTTCTGACAGGGGATTCTGCCAAGCGTTCCCAGCAGACCCTCACAATACGTTTGGGTCTGCCAGGTCGGACCGGCATCTTCCCCCACCATCGGAGCCAACTCACCACCAGGTGGTGATCAGTTGACAGCTCCGCCCCTCTCTTCACCCGAGTGTCCAAAGCATGTGGCCGCAAATCCGATGACACGACTACAAAGTCGATCATCGAACTGCGGCCTAGGGTGTCCTGGTGCCAAGTGCACATATGGACACCCTTATGTTTGAACATGGTGTTCGTTATCGACAAGACAGAAGTCTAGTAACAGAACACCGCTCGGGTTCAGATTGGGGGGGCCATTCCTCCCAATCACGCCCTTCCAGGTCTCACTGTCATTACCCACGTGAGCATTGAAGACCCCCAGCAGAACGAGGGAGTCTCCAGGGGGAACGCTCTCCAGCACACCCTCCAAAGACTCCAAAAAGGGTGGGTACTCAGAACTGCTGTTTGGTGCATAAGCACAAACAACAGTCAGCACCCGTCCCCCCACCTTAAGGCGGAGGGAGGCTACCCTCTCGTCCACCGGGGTGAACCCCAATGTACAGGCTCCAAGCCGGGGGATAATAAGTATGCCCACACCTGCTCGGCATCTCTCACCTTGGGCAACTCCAGAGTGGAAGAGTGTCCAACCCTTCTCAAGAGGACTGGTACCAGAGCCCAAGCTGTGTGTGGAGGTGAGCCTGACTATATCTAGTCGGAATTTCTCTGCTTCGCACACCAGCTCAGGCTCCTTCCCCACCAGAGAGGTGACATTCCATGTCCCAAGAGCTAGTTCCTGGAGCCGGGGATCAGAGCGCCAAGGTCCCTGCCTCTTGCCGCTGCCTGACTCACATGGCACCCAACCCCTTTGGCCCCTCCCACAAGTGTTGAGCCCATGGCCCATTTTGCGGTTTGATCTGTCATGAAATGGAGCATGTAGATAATAAATTTTATTGTTTGATTTTTTTTAAACCCAAAAAATAAAGTGTGATCACAATTATGGATAGTAAATAATTATGCGAAATATTTTTTTCCACATTGGAATATGAAGCCTTTTTTTTTTTTTAAACCATTAATCTACCGTCAGTCTTGTGCTCTCATGTTGTCATGCCATTTGCTATTAATTAGAGCTCAGCTTCTTTTACCATTTAAAGCAGTGAATACTGAATCCATTTGAATGGGTTACTTTTGGTACTTTTAATGAAAACCACGTCATAGTCCAGAATATAAAAAGTCCAATTTGATCAGAATTGTAAACAGTGTTGGGGGTAACGCGTTACAAAAGTAATGTGGTATAGTAATTAAAAAAAAAAAGTATTTTTTTTGTCAATAACATGCCGTGGCGGATGACGTCACCATCAACCTTTGTCTCCATGGAGTAAAGAAGTTTATAAATACCTGAACGTACTGAATTATTGTATATTTTTTTTCATGAAAAAGAAAAAAAGTCAGTTTTGTATCAGTACATACTGTATTTTTGCTTTTTTTGCACATGCCCTTTTGATCAATCTGTCTATATCTATTTTGTAAGAATCATCAATTATACGTTATCCATCACTATTTTTTGCGTGTAAATTAATTTGAGTATGTTGATAACTTCATTTATGATTTACTGTAATATTTTAATTTTTTTTGTTTGAACTTATACTATATACTTTCACATGCAAGTAACATGTAATACATTTTGGAAGTAACTTGCCAACACTGACCGTAAATGGAATGCACTTACATTTACACCATATGTTGTTAATAATGCTTTACCAAACCTCATATTTACTTTTACTTTTTTCAAAACATACATGTACCAAGACACTATATATCTGACGTGCTAAAGCAGCCGCGTCAATTTACAGAAAGGTTTCCTTTGCTGTTGAAAATAACTTACCGTATTTTTACGACCAAAAGACGCGCTGTATAAAAGAGGGCAGCACCGGTTGAGGGTGCTATTTCTGTATTTAATACTTACACTGGGCATGCATGGTAGCGCTCATGCAAATGCGGGTTCGCTGTCAGTCGCCGCACCTCAGTCTGATGAGAGATGTCATGGCAACACATCTAATAGACAACGT